>NC_134354.1:779180419-779820419 GCF_048569485.1 Anomaloglossus baeobatrachus | reverse complement strand
GGTTTGATGTGTCCGGCCTCAGTCAAACCATTTTCATTGAGCTTGTCTGTTCAGCACGTGACCACATCTATGTAAATCGCATACTTGCAGCTTCGTGACCTCCCTCTCTCACCGCCGGCACCAGAGAATCCTGACAGCATGCAGTGTGCGCACTGAGAATTCACAAGTCTGCAGTCACATAGATTGACACACAGAGTGACTGCAGGCTCATCACAAACTTGGACAACCCCTTTAATACTCCTAACATAAATAAAAACATAGTAACCCTTAACTTGACAGGCGTCACAAGCCTTTATTAAAGAGATTGTCCACCACTTTAACACTGAAGGCCTTTTCTTAGGATAGGTCACCAATGTCTGATTGTGCCGGTGGTGGCCGGAAGTGCTCAGTTTTGGATCTGCTCCATCTTCTGATAGTGGCACCAGATTCCTATTAAAATCAATGAGGCGGATGTGCAGTACCCGGCCGCGGACACCATCAGAGGACGAAGCAAATCCAGAAATAAACATTTGCGGCCACCTGCACCAAGAACAATTGATAAGCGGGGGTCCCATTGTGCTCCCATCAGAAGCAATGCACAAGTGGCATCGAGGCCTAATGATGGGACACAGTCAGTATCAGAAATAAACATTTACATTCAGGTACCTTATAGATGATGTTGTCTCTGAGTCGTTTCTTTCTATTCTTCACCTTGTCCTGACGCCATGATGACTTTTCACATTCACATCTCGTCTCTGCAGATTTCCATCTTCTCCGGTCTTCTGCAGCACATCCCGACACGATGCCCCTGAAAATAGCAGAATGATTATAATACTTCTGTTTAAAAATTTCTGCCCTACACTGTGCCCCAGAATAAATAATGACCCCTCATTGTGTTCTCTGCACAACATATGACCCACACACAGTCCCTCTTATCTTACATGCCCCACACACTGCCTCTCCTTTCCATACTACTCTTCACACTGTCCTCTCACTGTATCACCCTATACTGCCCAGTCTTTATACTGTGCCCTCTCATCACACCCCTCCTCGCTATGTCCTCACACTGTCCTCCCATTCTGCCCTCTCTCCATACCACGTCCCTCCACTACCCAGTCTATATTCTGTGCCCCTCACATTTTTCTCATCCCTTACTGTCTCCTCACTACCTTCTGTGTGTCCATATACTTTTCCCCTCACTCCCCATCCTGCCCACTTGCTCCTCATTCCATGTCACTCTTTATTCTGTGTGGTAAAAATTTCTTTCCCATTTGCTCTCCATACCATGCCTGTATACATCAACCCTCCCTCTCCCCATACATCACCCTGCATCCTCCCTCTCCCCATACATCACCCTGCATCCTCCCCCTCCCCATACATCACCCTGCATCCTCCCCCTCCCCATACATCACCCTGCATCCTCCCCCTCCCCATACATCACCCTGCATCCTCCCCCTCCCCATACATCACCCTGCATCCTCCCCCTCCCCATACATCACCCTGCATCCTCCCTCTCCCCATACATCACCCTGCATCCTCCCTCTCCCCATACATCACCCTGCATCCTCCCCCTCCCCATACATCACCCTGCATCCTCCCCCTCCCCATACATCACCCTGCATCCTCCCCCTCCCCATACATCACCCTGCATCCTCCCCCTCCATCGCCCCTCATCATTTCTCTCCCCATAATCACACCTCATCATTTCTCACCCCATATTGTGTCCAAAGATGTTTCCATCCCCATCCTCTCTTCCCACCATACTGTGTCCAATGATAGTATCCTCTCACCCCTACTGTGTCTAGATACTGCTCCCTTCCCATCATCACTCCTCCATGCTGTGTCTTTAGATACTGCCCCCTCCCCATCATCACTCCTCCATGCTGTGTCTTTAGATACTGCCCCCTCCCCATCATCACTCCTCCATGCTGTGTCTTTAGATACTCCCCTACCCCCCCCTATACCCTCATACTGTGTCCACTAATAGTTCCCTCTCCCCACCCTCTGCCCCCCCCCCCATTCCGTGTGCATAGCTACCTCCCCCCTCACCCCATAATGTTCCTTCTTCGCATCTTCAGCTCCACACTGGAGCACTAAACAGCGCTTTCTGCCGCCTCCGCTCTGTGGCCCTGACTTCCGGGTCAGCAGTGGTATCAGCTGACCAGATCACATGACCGCCGTCGCTCTGACCCGGAAGTCAGCGCCGGCGTCACCGCTCCAATTGTCCTCGCGTCTGACAGATGCAAGGACAATTGATCAGTGGGAGCCACGCGCTGCAGATTCTATGAGTGCGGCTGTCAGCGTGAGAGCCGCGCTCAGAGAGTGGCGGCTCCCACTGCAGAGCGGCAACCGCAGCCTCCGGGGAGACTTTACACTGCCGCATCAGGCAGCCCAACAGCGCCCCCCTCATAGCTGCGCCCGGGGCAAATGCCCCGCCAGCCCCCCCCTAGATACGCCCCTGCCTTTGGTCTCTGTGCTGTTTCTCTGATTAATGCCCTCCTTGCCCGGGCTGAGAGTTTTGGTGGGCGGCCCTCTCTTGGTTTGTTGTGGTACCATATTTTTTACATTTGATGACGGATTTCATGGTGTTCCGGGGATCATCAAAAATTGAGATATTTTTTGGGGAAACCAAACTTTTTTTTGAAACTTCTCAACAACTTTGTCTCTGACTTGTTTGTGTCATGAGGGACTATGAGGATAGTAGGAAACAGGGGCCCCTAAGCTGACCCTCTGACTAGAGGGCCCTGTGCTATTCCTATTTTCAGAGATAACCCTAATGGTGGGGATGTCTAAGTCTCCTTTTTGGCCCTGCTCCTAACTAGCATTGATCTTATACCTCCTCCCCCCAGCGGTGCGGGACAGGAGTGTGATTTAACCCACAAAAATAGACAAACAGGGGAAACCAAAACTCTGTCACACAGCACGCACACACAAACGTAAAGACAATAAGAGATTAGGAGGAAAACAAGAGCAGGATGGAAACAACAAGACGACGGGAAATTCCACAACAACTGCAACCACAAAGCAACTCTTTCTCCAGCAAGACTGGAACACCACAACTAACAGACCAACACAGTATAATCTATAGCTGGCATAGGTAGAAGATTTCCTCCAGTCTAAAAATGAGAGGGGCAGAAGTCATTGGCTTTCTCACAACATGTCATCAAAGAAGCCTAACGAGCAGGCTGAAGTTAGTTTAGTTGAACAGAAACATCAGAGAAGCCATCAGGCGGAGTGTCAGACTCTGCAACGTGAACAGAATATGAGGCCAACATGACAGTTGTAAGGTTTTGGGCAAAACTACGCATGCAACAGTTTGGACATCTCTTTGTCTTCATGGTGTTGTTTGGAGATCTCCTTGGTCTTCATGGTGTTGTTTGGAGATCTCCTTGGTCTTCATGGTGTGGTTTGGATATCTCCTTGGTCTTCATGGTGTCGTTTGGAGATCTCCTTGGTCTTCATGGTGTTGTTTGGAGATCTCCTTGGTCTTCATGGTGTTGTTTGGAGATCTCCTTGGTCTTCAAGGTGTCGTTTGGAGATCTCCTTGGCCTTCAAGGTGTCGTTTGGAGATCTCCTTGGTCTTCATGGTGTTGTTTGGAGATCTCCTTGGTCTTCATGGTGTTGTTTGGAGATCGTCTTGGTCTTCATGGTGTTATTTGGAGATCTCCTTGGCCTTCATGGTGTTGTTTGGAGATCTCCTTGGTCTTCATGGTGTTGTTTGGAGATCGTCTTGGTCTTCATGGTGTTATTTGGAGATCTCCTTGGCCTTCATGGTGTTGTTTGGAGATCTCCTTTGTCTTCAAGGTGTCGTTTGGAGATCTCCTTGGCCTTCAAGGTGTCGTTTGGAGATCTCCTTGGTCTTCATGGTGTTGTTTGGAGATCTCCTTGGTCTTCATGGTGTTGTTTGGAGATCGTCTTGGTCTTCATGGTGTTATTTGGAGATCTCCTTGGCCTTCATGGTATTGTTTGGAGATCTCCTTTGTCTTCATGGTGTTGTTTGGAGATCTCCTTGGTCTTCTTTGGAGATCTCCTTTGTCTTCATGGTGTTGTTTGGAGATCTCCTTGGTCTTCATGGTGTTGTTTGGTGGTCTCCATGGTCTTCATGGTGTTGTTTGGTGGTCTCCATAGTCTTCATGGTGTTGTTTGGAGATCTCCTGGGTCTTCATGGTGTTGTTTGGAGATCTCCTTTGTCTTCATGGTGTTGTTTGGAGATCTCCTTGGTCTTCTTTGGAGATCTCCTTTGTCTTCATGGTGTTGTTTGGAGATCTCCTTGGTCTTCATGGTGTTGTTTGGTGGTCTCCATGGTCTTCATGGTGTTGTTTGGTGGTCTCCATAGTCTTCATGGTGTTGTTTGGAGATCTCCTGGGTCTTCATGGTGTTGTTTGGTGGTCTCCATAGTCTTCATGGTGTTGTTTGGAGATTTCCTTGGTCTTCATGGTGTTGTTTGGAGATCTCCTTGGTCTTCATGGTGTTATTTGGTTGGTGGTGCCTCTTGTTAATAGTGTAGCAGCCTATGTGGCCTTTCAAAAAGGTGTGTATATACTGACAGACGGTGGACACTTAGATTGCACACAGGTGTAATGCATTTCACTAAGCATGTGACTTATGAAGGTTATGCTTGCAACAGAAATTTGTAGGCGCTTCGTAGCAAAACGGGTGAATGCATATGCACATGACAATTTTTATTTATTTTATCCCGTAAATTAAAGTTTTTGCCTATATTGTTCTCACTTTACTTACCCAACATATACTATTTAGTGCTGATGCATCACACACAAATCGGGTTACAAAAATATTTAAACACATGCTGTAATGTAACTAAATAGGTAAAAAGCCAAGGGGATGAATACTTTCGTAAGGCACGGTATCTTTAAAATATGAACAACATATATAGAACGGGTAAAAGTATTGAGCAAGTCAGCAATTTTCTCAGTAAATATGGTGATATTGACATACATTTCTCACCAGATGTCAGTAACAATCCATCCAATCCACACAGGGAAAGAAATCAAACCATAGCCGTCCCTAAATTATGTGTAATAATGAGAGATGAGACAGGGAAAAGTATTGAACTCATTTTCTGAAATGTAATTAATGCTTCCAACAAAAGCCTATTGTTGGTGATGAAGCTTCCAGTCTCCTCCTGTATGGAGACACTAGTCGCCTGTATTGCACAGGTGGGATTTTGGCCCATTTTTCCACACACACTCCTCACATCCTGCAGGTCCCGACTCCTTCTATGAAGTCTGAGCTTTGGTTCCTTCCAGACATTTTCTATTGGATTCAGTTCCGGTGATCGGCTCGCCCATTCTAGCAGATTTATTTTCTTTCTCTGAAAGTAATAGTTTCCTTGGCTGTGTGTTTGGGGTCATTGTCTTGCTGAAATGTCCAGCCTCGTTTCATCTTCATCATCCTCGTTGATGGCAGCAGATGTTTATCACGACTGTCTCAGTACATTTGTCCATTCATCCGTTTTTCCAGTATGTGAAGTTTGCCAGTGCTATATGCTGAAAACCATCCCCCCACCATGAAGTTCCCACCTCCATATTTCATTGTTGTTGGTGGTTTTGGGGTGATTTGCCTTTTGGCCTCCAAATATGTGTATGTGTATTATGGCATCCAAAAGGTTTCATTTTGGTCTCATCTGACCAGACTATACTCTGCCAGTATTTCACAGTGTTGTCTATTGTTGATGAGTAAACTTTAAATGCTCTTGAACCTGCTTTTTGTTCAACAATGGAGTCTTGTGTGGTGAGCATACATACAGGAGCGTGCATACAGGCCATGGAGGGGGAGTGCATTACTTATTGTTTTCTTTTAAACAATTGTACCTGCTGAATCTCCTGTCTTTCTGTAGCTCAATACAGGTTTTTTTTTTTCTTGGACAACTCTTCTGATAACTCTTTCTGTGTCGCCAGGGGTTAAGGGGATATCCAGAACCGGGCCAAGGGGTCGCTTCTGGAAAGGGGATCACGGTGTCGTGACCCGGTCTGTGCTCCCTGGTTCCACAATAAAAAGGGGGGTTATGTTCGTGACGCCACCCGTGGAATGTGATCAGAGATGACCACCGCTGCTGCAGAACCTCCGGGGGTGATGGAAGGCAGCTTGAGATGGGACGGCTCCCCACGGGCAGAGCCTTTTCCCCGGGGCAGTGTGATAGTCTATGGGGGGAGTGCAGGACACGAGCACAATAAACAGGCAGACTCACGGTTTTGCAGTTTCTTTGTCCTTTACTGATGATGGTATTCAGCAGAGTACTGTCCACGGAGTCTGTGAGGGGTTCAGGGTTTCTCCCACCCAGCCGGGCCGTTTTGGCTTCCTTGCCTGCACTGTGTGTCTGTGGCTCTGCTGCTGTGTGAACTAGGCAGCCGGCTCTGCTCTGCTCCTAGGTACCGACCTGACAGGCAACTCGAGTCCTTCCTAGTATGTTCCTGAACTCTGCGTTTGTTGCTTGTGTCTGTGGTACAGATAGAGAATGTGGAATCCTCACTTCTCTGGTGGTAACTGTACAGTATGTAACCTGCAGTCTCGGATCCAGCATCCGTTCTGTGTGCTCCACTGGGGTGAGCTCTGCAAAGCTCTGCCTCCCAGGAATGTTCCTCTGTGTACTCTGTCTCCTTCCCTCAGACCCTCAGCTAGGCCTGGAATTGGTCAGTGGATCCTGAGGTGAGCTAAAGCCAGCTTCCAACCTGCAGATCCTTTCTCCTCAGTGCTCTGCACTGAACTTCCAAACTGAAACTACTGACCATTTCCCCTTCCCACCAGAATATACAGGGAAGCAGCTTGGTCTCCCCCTTCTGGCCAGGAGGTCTTGGTGTTGTGTGTGGGGAGTTAACCCTTTGTGTTGTTACTGTGGCAACCCTGGGGTGCCACATTTCTACTCCTCTGTCTGACATCTTGCACAGAGTGCCTGGCCATCGCCGGTTTATGGACAAATAATGTAATTTTCTACTTCCGGATTATGGCCCCTACAGTGCTCACTGGAGCTTTCAGAAGGTTAAAAGTTAGTTTGTAACCAATGCCATCAGTATTTTTGTAACAATACGGTTGCAAAGTTCTTGAGACAGCTCTCTAGTTTTACCCAACATGAGATGTTTCTTGTGTGGCACCTTTGTGTCTTTTTGCACCTCTATTTTAGCATATGTTCCATACTTTTTTCCTGTGTCATGTCTCATTGTTACACATAATGTATTGATATCTATAATTTTATTTATTTTCCTATGTGGATTGGATGGATTGTTACTGACATCTGGTGGGAAACTAAAGGTGTTACTGACCTTAAAAATATAGTTACTTAAAAAATTGGTGACATATTCAATTGGTGACACATTGTTTGCCGCAACAATTTTTATTTTATGCTGAGCCACTTCCCTAACCTTTTCCAGTTCTTTATATGTGCCCACACAGAGATATTGCTCCTAGTGACGTCCATTAGTATTTTCAAAGAGTACGTTACTGCTTTCATGGACCCCACAGTATCCACTGCACACAGTATAATCTCCATTGAGGCAATCCACACAGTATAATGCCCCCATAGTACATTCCCTTTACATGCAGTATGATGTCCCCACAGTAGATACCCCTATGCAGAATATCATGTCCTCACAGTACATTCCCCCCACATTATGTCCCCCCATATAAAGTATGATGTTTGCACAATACATTCCCCCACACAATATTATGTCCCCATAGTGCATTCTCTATACACAGTATAATGTCCCCACTGTACGATCCCCAACAAACACTATATGATGCCCCCAAAGTACATTCTCCCCTACACACAGTATGATGCCCTCATAGACATAATGAAGACCCCACAGTACATTCTTCCACACACTGTATGATGCCCCCACAGTATGTTCTCCCCCTACACACAGTATAATGCCCTCACATACAGTATGATGACCCCACAATACACACACTGTATGATGCCCCCACAGTACGTTCTCCCCCTACACACAGTATGATGCCCTCACATACAGTAGGATGAGCCTGTCTCGGGCGGAGGAGGGGATGCTGCGCTCACCACGCTCGGGTCCGGCGCTGCTGCTGCTTCGCTTGCTGCTCGGTGGCTCGAGCGGTGGGCCGGATCCCGGGGACTCGAGTGGCGCTCCTCCTACCTGTGAGTGAAAAGGGGAATGGTTTTGGGCATTTATTGTCCGTGACGCCACCTACGGTTGTGGTGAGGTTGTGACACCACCGCTGCTCTGGGCGGGGATCCCGGGAGCGATGACAGGGAGCAGCTTGGGTGTTGTTCTTCCCCTTCGTGGGTAGGGGGATTGGTTGTCCCGGGGCCCGGTGAGGTAGGGATGGCAGGCGGGTTACGGGGCCTGGTGAGGTGCAGGGTCACAGGGGCAGCGCGGTGCCGCACGGCACAGTGGTACTCACTCAGCCAATGATGAATGCAAAATCTCCGGTAAAACAAACGGCTGGATGGACGGGTCCCACAGATGGCTGCGGTTGTTCTTCTCCCGGTAGGTTGGTGGTGACTGCCTTTCCCTGCACCTGTGTTATGTTCTCGGTTCTGGTGGCTTCCCACCGGTAACCCGCTCCCCAGCTTGGATGGATGCTGAGGGAGCCCCTTTTGCCCGCAGGCTCTGGCCCTGGGAACTGAAGCCTTGGCGGTGACTGTATTTCCCTTCATGGTTTGAGCTGTTGCCTTCAATCGGGTCTTGACTGCTGGGAAACCCCGGAGGTTACCTTCGCTAACGGATTTGACCGGTTGACTCCTAGCCTGGTCGGGGTCCGTAAGCCCTGCCGAATGGTGCTGGCTTCTCTTCGCTCCCTGATCCAGTACCGGCGGGCCACCGCCCGTCCACGGTCCTTACGGTTCACGTCAATCAGCCTCTCCTGCAGACGGTCACCACCGTCTGCCAACCTTGCTGTATGTGCCCGGGCCACACACCCGGACACGGTCAGTCTCCTCTACTACCACTTCACTTCTTCACTCCTAAACTGAACTCCTTTCCTTTTCCCGCCTCCAGGACTGTGTACTCCTTTGTGGGTGGGGCCAACTGCCTGGCTCCACCCCCTGGTGTGGACATCAGCCCCTGGAGGGAGGCAACAAGGATTTTTGTTTGACCTAGATGTGCCTAGCCGGGGTGTGGGGTGTGCTGTTGCAGTACCTGTGACGTCCTGGCTTGTCCAGGGCGCCACATTCCCCCTTAGTAAAATGCAGACCGTCCGCGGGCTGCCCGTCCATCACCGGTTTTATTTTTGTTAACTGCAAAGATAGAAAAACAGTAAAACATGTAAAAACATCACAATATTTCACAACGGTACGGCTTCCACTCTTCTCTCACCCAAACAACCTGGCCCTGATGCTGCCCCTAAGAAGTGGGCAGCACCCCTTGACCCCAGTCCAGAACCAAGTTGCCCGAGCGGGTACTGTCTCTTTCAGGGGACCCGCGTCCATGGGGACCCCTGAACCCCCGGAGGATCGCCACCGGGTACGGTAGTGGCGGGCCTGGGCCATCCCTTTCCTCCAGGCCCATCCTCCCAAATCAGCCTCTCCGGAGGCGGTAACGGTTTAAAGCCAACATTTATTTACATCCCACTAAGTTTGTGGTTGCCCTGCAAGTTCTCGGGCTTGTCCGTAAGAAGTCCCTTACGCAACGGTTGCTGAAAGTCCCTACTAGTTGCTGGCAACGGCCGGTTTAATCAAAGTTCCAATCAGGTGACATCTTCTGTTGATTTACTCTTATCATTCAAAACTTTCAACGGTACACTCAACACACAAAGCCCCCTTTAAAGAGTAGTTTCCCTGTACCTAAGTGGGGGTCTACCTAGGTTGGGACGAGTAGACCCTCAGGGCCCAGTGTCAGTGGTGGCAGGCAGTGGGGCAGAGGGAACAACTAGTTCCTCCTCCCTGCTATCGTGTGAGGCAGGCGGAGGCGTAGGGGAGCTGGGTACAGGTACATCCCTGGGCACTGGCTCATGGTCAATCACTTCCATCACTTCCTCATCCACGGGTTGTGGGAACAGGATCACTGGAAGAATCACCGCGCCAATTCTGCGTAGGCCAGTCTGCCGGAAAATCACCCATCATGGTATGGATTACCTCCTTTTCTTTCTCTGCCGGTCTGGGAACTGGAGCTTCAGCCGCTACCCTCAATGCTGGTGGGCACCTCTTTAGATGGTCCCGGGAAACCGTGGCCAAAGTCCCCCCCTGGTCACGGCTGATCTGGTAGGCCTTCCCATTCTCCCATCCCGTGGGCTGTACAACATATGGGTTTTTTTCCCATTGATCATCCAGCTTGTGGGTCCTTCTTTTTCGCTTCAGCACTACATCCCCAGGCTGGAAGGGACCGGCAGGCGCCTTCTTGTTGAAGCACTGCTCCTGTTGTCCCCGACTCCGGCACAAGTTCTTTTCAACATATTCCTGGACCTGTCGGTACTGTGCTCTTTGCCGAGTGTCTCATTCAGCTGTCGAAGGGAGTGCTTCTGGGGCTTCCAAGCCCATTTCTAAATCCACTGGTAGCCGGCCGGGACGAGCCCTCATCAAGTATGCTGGGGTGCATTTCGTAGAGCTGGAAGGGATGTTGTTATACATATCGACCAGGTCAGGTAGCTTCTCCGGCCACAGGTTCCGCTCTTTCAGCGGTAACGTCTTGAGGAGGCCCAGGACCAAGTGGTTCATTCATTATCACAATCAAACGCTGGTGTTGCAGTTCAGCTCGTCCCACAGTCATGGCCACTTGTTTGTACCCTACTTGGGTCAATGGGAGTCCATCAGCGGCAATCAGTGTCATACTGCCATCTGGGGGGGCTAGTTCGTCCTTTCCCCAATACCGCTGATACAGTGTGTATGGTATTGTGGTTACCTGCGATCCAGTGTCCAGGAGAGCCATCAGCAGGATGCCGTCCACTGCCAGGGGGATGATGGGCCGGGCTCCGATGTACCGGTCCCGCCAGTCGGGGGGGCCACTGGGTTCTACTCCTGAGGCTTGGCCCGTGGCCCCAGGGGTTGCTCGTTTAACGGACACCGTCGGAAGTAGTGGCCGGGCTTGCTGCACCTGTAACAAATCGGAGGTCCATACTGTAAGTCATTGGCCCTTCTCCGCTGCATCCAGGGGACGTCCTCGGGGCTGTCGGCGTGCTGCATCTTCCGGGGGCTGGGACCTGGTTGGAGGCTGGAGTGCGGGGAGAATCTTGGCGAGGTCCCCATCCATGCGGCGGACTTGGGCAGCCAGTTCCTCCATCATTCCACTTGGGGCTGCAGGTACCGGAGGTGTTGGGAGGGCAGGGGCCACCACGACGGGAGCCGTCTCAGCTGGCCATGGGGCTGCCTCAGGGACTTCCGACGCTGGGGGCTGCAGAGCTTTAATGGCCCGTTCCTTTAACACGGCAAAGCCCACATCGGGGTGTTCTAGGGCCCACAGCCGGAGTTGTTTGCGGTCCTCCGAGGACCTCATTCCCTGTATAAACTGCTCCACTAGCATTTTGTTGCTGTCCGCATCGTTGATGGTGTCTACCCACTTCAGTGTGCAGAGGGTGGTTTGCAGACGCAAGGCGTAGTCCCGAATGCTATCCACGGGCCGTTGCCGGCATTGATAAAACTGCATCCGCAGCTCTTCGGTACGGGTCTCGAAGGCAGTCTGTAGCTTCTCCAAGATGGTGGCTACAGAGGACCGGTCCCCCTCGGCCCAGGTCTCCGTCTCCTGCTCAGCCGCGCCGGTTAGCTGCCCCAGCACTACCGCTGCACGCTGCTTATCAGTTAGGGGGTACAGTTCTAGTAGCGGGCTAAGCTTCTTCCGGAAGACCTGCAACGCGTCAGGTTTCCCATCGTACTGCGGCAGCCAGGTAGCTCCGGGCACATAGGGCAAGGAGAACGGCATCACCTGAGCGAGAGCTGAGTCCACGGCACCCCCCGCCAGCGCGGCCGGGACCTGGGCGGGCCCATTCCCTTCCACGGGTGCCACTGCGGCCGCCGCTCCTCCAGCGGCTCCGTCGGGCGCAGACATCTTGTTTCCGTCCCCCTTAGTCTTTTTCCGGCTCCTCCTCTACAGGGGCGGGGTTTCAGCTTTCGCGCCTCCACTGCTCGGGAAGACGCTCGAGCGGGGACTTTTCGCGCCCAAAATGGCGGCTTCTCAAATTTTCGGCCGGACACCTCCGGCGGTCACAAGGCGCACCTCTACCAGACGGCAGAGCGGTAAGATCCTGTTCGTGATGCCAACTTGTCGCGGGCGGAGGAGGGGACGCTGCGCTCACCTCGCTTGGGTTTGGCGCTGCTGCTGCTTCGCTTGCTGCTCGGTGGCTCGAGCGGTGGGCCGGATCCCGGGGACTTGAGCGGCGCTCCTCGCCCGTGAGTGAAAAGGGGAATGGTTTTGGGGATTTATTGTCCGTGACGCCACCTACGGTTGTGGTGAGGTTGTGACGTCCTGGCTTGTCCAGGGCGCCACAAGCCCCCACAATACATTCCTCCACACACTGTATGATGCCCTGACAGTATGTTCTCCCCCTACACACAGTTTGATGTCCTCACAGACATTATGAAGATCCCACAGTACATTCCTCCACACACTCTATGATAATAAGAATAATAATAAAGTTTATTTATATAGCGCCAACATGTTCCGCAGCACTTTACAATCCGGTGGGGGGTTGTATAGACAAATACAAAACAAAGTAGTACATAATTCAACAGCTACAGTAGGAATGAGGACCCTGCTCGAAAGCTTACAATCTATGGGGAAATGGGAGACACAAGAGGTGAAGCACACTTGTAGATCTGGCTGGCTATTGTTATGCTAGTTTATTGGTTACATATAAAGATGATGATCTGGTCTTTAGACAGTAACCATTTGGGTGCCCTTACGTGCTATTGGTTGTATGTAGGATGTGAGGACAGAAATAGGAGTGAGAAGGTTACGAGTAGCATTTAAAAGGTGGGACGGGTGAGAGTAAGGTTAGTAAGTTATTATGATAAGCTTGTCTGAAGAGAAGTGTTTTTAATGTACGCTTAAAATCTTGGGGGCTGGATATTAGTCGCATTCATTGGGGTAGTGCATTCCAGAAAACTGGCGCGGCACGAGAATAGTCTTGCAGACGGAGGTGTGAGGTTCGTATTATGAAGGAGGTTAGTCTAAGATCATTTGCGGAACAAAGGGGGTGGGTAGGATGATAGACAGAGATGAGGGATGAGATACAGTTAGGTCCAGAAATCTTTGGACAGTGACACAATTTTGGCAAGTTGGGCTCTGCACGCCACCACATTGGATTTGAAATGAAACCTCTACAACAGAATTCAAGTGCAGATTGTAACGTTTAATTTGAAGGTTTGAACAAAAATATCTGATAGAAATTGTAGGAATTGTCACATTTCTTTACAAACACTCCACATTTTAGGAGGTCAAAAGTAATTGGACAAATAAACCAAACCCAAACAAAATATTTTTATTTTCAATATTTTGTTGCGAATCCTTTGGAGGCAATCACTGCCTTAAGTCTGGAACCCATGGACATCACCAAACGCTGGGTTTCCTCCTTCTTAATGCTTTGCCAGGCCTTTACAGCCGCAGCCTTCAGGTCTTGCTTGTTTGTGGGTTTTTCCGTCTTAAGTCTGGATTTGAGCAAGTGAAATGCATGCTCAATTGGGTTAAGATCTGGTGATTGACTTGGCCATTGCAGAATGTTCCACTTTTTTGCACTCATGAACTCCTGGGTAGCTTTGGCTGTATGCTTGGGGTCATTGTCCATCTGTACTATGAAGCGCCGTCCGATCAACTTTGCGGCATTTGGCTGAATCTGGGCTGAAAGTATATCCCGGTACACTTCAGAATTCATCCGGCTACTCTTGTCTGCTGTTATGTCATCAATAAACACAAGTGACCCAGTGCCATTGAAAGCCATGCATGCCCATGCCATCACGTTGCCTCCACCATGTTTTACAGAGGATGTGGTGTGCCTTGGATCATTTGCCGTTCCCTTTCTTTTCCAAACTTTTTTCTTCCCATCATTCTGGTACAGGTTGATCTTTGTCTCATCTGTCCATAGAATACTTTTCCAGAACTGAGCTGGCTTCATGAGGTGTTTTTCAGCAAATGTAACTCTGGCCTGTCTATTTTTGGAATTGATGAATGGTTTGCATCTAGATGTGAACCCTTTGTATTTACTTTCATGGAGTCTTCTCTTTACTGTTGACTTAGAGCAGGGGTGGGGAACCTTTTTTTCTGTCGGGGGCCATTTGGAAATTTCTACCAACCTTCGGGGGCCGCACAAAATTATCAATGTTTAAATGACCCTGCTATATTGGGTGAAGCAATTAATTAACTGGGGGCATGGGGCTGGGGGCACAGATACCACACGCGGGGCTGGGGGCACAGACACCACACGCGGGGCTGGGGGCACAGACACCACTGGAGGGGCTGGAGGCACAGACACCACTGGAGGGGCTGGGGGCACAGACACCACTGGAGGGGCTGGGGGCACAGACACCACTGGAGGGGCTGGGGGCACAGACATCACTGTGGGGAGGCACAGACATCACTGTGGGGAGGCACAGACATCACTGGGGGAGGCACAGACATCACTGGGGGGAGGCACAGACATCACTGGGGGGAGGCACAGACATCACTGGGGGGAGGCACAGACATCACTGGGGGGGGGCACAGACATCACTGGGGGGGAGGCACAGACATCACTGGGGGGGGCTGCGCACAGGACTGGGGAGGGGCTGCACACAGGACTGGGGGACTGCACACAGGACTGGGGGGGGCTGCACACAGGACTGGGGGGGCTGCACACAGGACTGGGGGGGGGGCTGCACACAGGACTGGGGGGGGCTGCACACAGGACTGGGGGGGCTGCACACAGGACTGGGGGGGCTGCACACAGGACTTGGGGGGGCTGCACACAGGACTGGGGGGGCTGCACACAGGACTGGGGGGGTGCACACAGGACTGGGGGGTGTACACAGGACTGGGGGGGTGCACACAGGACTGGGGGGGTGCACACAGCACTGGGGGGGTGCACACAGGACTGGGGGGGTGCACACAGGACTGGGGGGGTGCACACAGGACTGGGGGGTGCACACAGGACTGGGGGTGCACACAGGACTGGGCGGTGCACACAGGACTGGGGGGTGCACACAGGACTGGGTGATGGGCTGCACATAGGATTGTGTGGGGGTGCACACAGGACATTGGGGGGCTGCACACAGGACTGGGGGAGGGGTGCACACAGGATTGGGGGGGTGCAAACAAGACTACTGGGTGATGGGCTGCACACAGGACATTGGTGGTCTGCACACAGGACTGGGGGAGGGGTGCACACAGGACATTGGGGGGCACACTGCGCTGAGAGTTTCATGCAACTCTGGGGGAAAAGGTTTACAGAACTGGTATGGGGAGGCACAAAGCATTGGGCAGGGCACATAGCAGCAGAGGGTCGGCGCTGGACTCACAGCAGCATTGCATTCACATCACCGGAGTGCAGGAGCCGGACACACTGCATCAGAAGGAGAAGGCAGGCACTGATCTCCGGAGGGCAGGGGGCGGACACACAAGGCTGGAAGCTGTGAGGCTGCTGTGGACCCGCCCACAATTGGCACTGGCCGACGGGAGAACACATTGAAGCACAAACAGCAATGTGTGGATTTAAAGGGCCGGCGGCAGCAAGACCGCGGTGTCAGCACCAGCACTGCCTCCCCCGGGAATCTGCCCGGGGTCCACATAAAAGGTCATGGCGGGCCGCATGCGGCCCGCGGGCCGGAGGTTCCCCACCCCTGACTTAGAGACAGATACACCTACTTCACTGAGAGTGTTCTGGACTTCAGTTGATGTTGTGAACGGGTTCTTCTTCACCAAAGAAAGTATGCGGCGATCATCCACCACTGTTGTCATCCGTGGACGTCCAGGCCTTTTTGAGTTCCCAAGCTCACCAGTCAATTCCTTTTTTCTCAGAATGTACCCGACTGTTGATTTTGCTACTCCAAGCATGTCTGCTATCTCTCTGATGGATTTTTTCTTTTTTTTCAGCCTCAGGATGTTCTGCTTCACCTCAATTGAGAGTTCCTTAGACCGCATGTTGTCTGGTCACAGCAACAGCTTCCAAATGCAAAACCACACACCTGTAATCAACCCCAGACCTTTTAACTACTTCATTGATTACAGGTTAACGAGGGAGACACCTTCAGAGTTAATTGCAGCCCTTAGAGTCCCTTGTCCAATTACTTTTGGTCCCTTGAAAAAGAGGAGGCTATGCATTACAGAGCTATGATTCCTAAACCCTTTCTCCGATTTGGATGTGAAAACTCTCATATTGCAGCTGGGAGTGTGCACTTTCAGCCCATATTATATATAGAATTGTATTTCTGAACATGTTATTGTAAACAGCTAAAATAACAAAACTTGTGTCACTGTCCAAATATTTCTGGACCTAACTGTATATGGTGGTGCAGAGCTGTGGAGAGCTTTGTGGGTGAGGGATATGAGTTTGTATTGTATTATGTAGCTGATAGGTAGCCAGTGTAGTGACTGGCACAAGGTGGAGGCATTGGTGAAGCGGCTGGACAGGAATATGACCCTCAAAAGGAAAAATAGTTCTGGCACACTGAGAAGAATGACAACACGATAATATTTCTTGAATGCTGAATCAGTTTTATTAGTGCAAAACAAGATAAATTCATCCAACGTTTCGACCGTCTTAGTCGTTATCAAGGATAGAATTATCTACCAAAGAAATCATAAAAAATGCATCATTACATGACATGACATTACAAAATAACATACAAATTAATTCTTTCACAGAACGCATCATATAGTGACTGATGCCATGAATAGACAAGGTATCTTATGTAGCACATGATCCCTGGTGGTATATGACAAAAACATTGTAACGAATACATGACCTATTGGGTTAAACAATGAATGGAGTTAATAATATGAGTACAGCAAGCATTAACCCACCTATATCATAATGGGAAGACGTGCGTTCAATAGAAAAATGGTCATCACCATTAGGTATGAGTGATCAGGAGGTTACGATCTTATGTCTAGAAAGAAAATGGATGATATGTGACACATCACAGGACTAGAAAACCAATAAAACACACTCTCTTCCGAATACGGCGTACAGTGGACAGAAATGCATATACCTCTTGCAATGGCCTATGGTAACGGGCCAAACCGAGATGGAGGCAATCTATGAATATAGTTGTCTCTAAATGGGGAATAATATGGATATGGACGTCACTCAGGTGTACAGTATAGTGGATCAACTGACAACGGAGATAATATGTAGGGACACATGGCATATACGAGATAGGTATATTACCTGGAATAATGCGTAACAATTGATGGTAGGAAAATAAAAGGATTCCCTCACTGATCGGTTCCCAGTTACCTCCCAGAGAAGCAAACGCTGAAAGTGACATGTACAAGCAAGGAGATTCATATAAGGACAAGTAACATTAATTTGAGATACAATTGTGAAGGTCTATACCTCCTATGCTGGTGTATGGTAACCGAAAAACAGAGCTGAGGGCAATCTGTAATAGTAGATGTGTCTAAAAGGAGACCAACATAGATATGAACATCACAAAGGTGTACATGGAATAACAGAAAGGATAACAAGCAAGTAAGTATGCAACATAGACATATTACCTGAAACACTGTGCAAAAATTGATGGCAGTACAGTCAGATTCCCTCACTGACTGGTTCTCAGTTACCTCCCAGACATACAGATACTGAGAGTGACATATATAGAACAAAAGATTTATACACAGGCAAGTAACACCAGTATAAGGTACAATTCTAAAGGAATGCAATGGGCTATAAGTATATATTACCTTTATAAGGCAATCAGGGGAAGGCCATAGGGCACTGTTACCATGAGCAAAGGGATATATGTCCCTGTGGGACTGAACAAGAAAACCTTGTGAATGCCATTCAGTAAGGAATCATGTACAGTTAACGGTGAAAGACCCAGTGACATAGTACTGAGAACACATACCTGGTGAAATATACTGGACAACAAGTGAACTGTCAGGCAGTGGGATGAAGGATACTGGGGGGAAAAATGAAGGGCACAATCAGTGGCAGCCAGTCCAGCGTGGGGTAGAGGGGAAGTGGAGAGTACATACCTCGAGGTGGTGGCATAGGGTATGGGCCCGTTTGGAAAGTGCGACTTGCTGTGTCGCTGGGCTTATTTATGTGAGGAGGTGATGGCGCCCACAACCACACTTCCTGGTTGTGGAACGCAGTGTGCTGTCCGTGGAACGCACGCCGCGCATGCGCGGTGCCGGCATCAGCACCGCGCATGCGCAGGGAGCGAACGGCAGGACAAGGTGACGGAGAGCAAGGGGCGTGTGCACTGGCTGACTGGGTGTGAGATGGGGATGAGCTGACCAGTGGATTGCATACCGCCCGCACGCCGTGCCTGGCTATTTGCACAACGCACGAGCCGGGCACAGAGCACTGGTCAGAGTGTAAGGTGGATATGACTCGCCCACCCCAGGGCTATGGGACACCCGGTGCCGGGCCGGACTAGTCCGGTGGTAGTCAGTGGTGGCTGGGCCCGGCTCCGTGGCCCTGGTGGGTGTCAGTAAAAATATGTGGCTAGGTGAATAAAGTTTGTGTTCGTGACGCCACCTGTGGTATGCGGCTATTAAGCCGCCGCTGCTGTGTGAGGCCTCCGGGATGGTGTTATGGCAGCAATGGTGGTACTGCTCCCCACAGGTGGAGCAATGCCCGGGGCACTGTTGGTGCTTGTGAATGTCTATGCAGAGGAAATAACTGAGGCGACTTCAGAGGTGCAGTTCAAGTTCTTTTACTCACAGTTCTTGTCAGGGCAGGCAGAGCCCTTGGACTGCTGGGACCACTGTCAGGGACCTCCGTCTTCTGGGTGATTCAGAGTGTGAAATCCGGTACCCTCTCTCTTAGTGTCTCTTTCTCTGCTGTCTTCACTAGCCTTGCCTTAGTTAGATGGACTTGGCTTGGCCTCCATTACAGCCTCCAGGCTGGGGGGTCACCTGTCGGCTGATTACCCCTTTTCTGAAGGTCTGCTCTGGGTTCTGGCCCTGGGAGCTTGCAATTCCCTGGGCCTCGGTTTTTACTGTCTGGAGATTGTCTTTTCACTCCTCCAGTCTCTAGGGACCGTCCCCTGTCGCAGCTAATCACTCCACCGATGTCACTGTGGACCAGGCCACCGCAGCCTGCAGCTACTCGTAGCGCCTCTGGGCCCTCGGCTTCGGTACCCAACAAGGACAGCTCGTGGTACCTACAGGACTACCCGCGGCCCTGCGACCCTTTCTTTCCTTCTCTTCTTTCTTTCTCCTTGCCTGCCTCCAGCAGGCCTCCTCCTCCCTCCTTTCTCTCGTTCTCCTCCTCCTACTACATGCTCACTCCTCACTCTCCCACTCCTGAGCGAACTGACTACACTTGACCTTCCCTATCCCTGTCTGCTCTCCTAGGCTCCTCCCACCTCCCCAGTTGCTAAGCAGTAACCTATGGGAGCAGGGATGGGTCTTACAGCCCCTCTCAGCATGCAGCATGGGAGGGTTGCCTGCCACTTTCCTGGTCCTGTGTGTCCCTAGCAATGGGTGTAGTGTGAATTTACCAGGGGACCGGAGTTCACTCTCTTCCTCTCCCAGAATGGGCATCACACCGCAGATGGGGTGCAATGACCTGTGGCGACGGAAGCCTCAGGGGCGCCACACTCCCCCACAGCAAATCCCAGCACGTCCTCGGGCTGAAAAACAACAAAAACATGTGGAGACACTGCAAAAACATTTTTGTATGCAATAACATAAACAGTAAAACATTTCTTCCCTTTATGGGAGGCACATGAAAGTAAACGTTGCAAACTTCTTATAAAGAAAAATTCTAAGTGTGCACTTCCAGTCCATTGCACGGTTTGGGCACATCCCCCATAATTCTGGTAGGGGGCACAACAGGTGCAACTAATTACATTCTTGGCTACTACAAGTCCAGTAGCCCGACAGTTCGTTTCAATCAAACAAAGTGACATCTTCGACCAGCCATTAAGTCCAATGGCCTGGTTACATAAGACATATCAACAACATACCAGCCATTAAGTCCAATGGCCTGGTAGGACATACACATACATTTCCACCGGGGCCCACATTCCAGTTCAGTGGCCCGGTAGCACATAACATGGGGGGGTGACGTCTTCACAAAGAATCAGGGGCAGCACAGCAGGAAAGGGTGTCATCTTCGAAAAGAATTAGGGGCAAAACACGAGGGACTTCTTCAAAAGAATGAGGGGCTATGTACAGTTTGGCAGCTCTTCATCTTCCTTACTCTCTAGGATAGATGTCAGGATCCCACTCCGGCATGGCTCCTGGCAGCAGGTACGCTGATGAGATCATCGTCTGGGTCCCTTGAGCACTGGTCCCTGACCTTCTGCGCTGTCCTGCAGCCTGGGTTGGAGTGGGGCTGCCTGTAGGCGTTGCACGGCGCTGCTGCAGAGGGCTGCTTGTCTGCAGGGGGCTGTTGCTGTGGTCTCTAGGGCCCTGCTTTGGCCGAGCACCCTGCATCACGCGCGCCATGGAGATCCTGGTCTGCGTCTCCTGGGTTACCGCTGCAGGCCGGCTGCAATGTTCTGCGGCCTGAGTCTGTCTGGAGGTGGCGCTGCTGCTTGGGGAGATGCTGCGCTCTTGTGCTGTGCGGCGCCACTCTGGCTCTTCTGGGGCCGCTTCTCCCTGCACAATGCGCACATGCAGCGCATACCACCCGCGGTCCCCCATCAGTCGGGTATATTCCACCTCATCGCCCGGCTTGGCATCGCGCCCTGGGTGGCCTCTGGGCAGGTGCTCCTCAATGTCTCTCCGTGCTACGAACACATCCTTGCCCAGGCCAGGCTCCCGGATGAAGCCCCAGCCACCTTTCTGCCGGAAATCGACTACAGTGCCCCGTTTCACTGGGCACTCAGCCCCCTTCAGGGCCTTCCTGACCTCTTCCTTGGATGCCAGATTGGCGACTTCTCGGGCCCTTCTTTTCTCTTCCCGGAGTTCCCGCTCCCGCTGGTACTCGACCACCAGCCTCCGGCACGTCAGCTCGTTGGCCAGGGGAACTTCCTTGGGGCGCAGCGGCCGCTGCAGTCCCTTGGCTTCTATGGGCGCAGCGTCCCAGTTCACTCCCGGGGATGCCATTCCCAGGAGGCTCACAGGGGGACTCGGCAGGGGGCCCGCCAGTTGTTCTGGGTTTACCCCTCCCCAGGCTCCGTCTGCGGGGGTCTCAGGCAGGCCTCCGGTGCCCCATCGGGCGTCAGCGGGTCCGGCGGGGGAGGCCAGGGGGTCGGTGAAGCGACTGGTCAGGGGTGCGTGGCGGGGCCATGGGTCCGGACGGATTGGGGTTTCAGTTAGCTCACCCTTTTGCTGCTCCGCGGCATCCATCCATCGGCCCAGGCCTTCCGGTATCAGCGGTGTCTCTCTCTGCCGGTCCGCTTCCACCTCCACGCTGCTCAGCCTCCTGGCCAGGACTCGCACTTCCTCTCTCAGCAGGTCCAGCTCGGGATCCTCTCCTCCGGTCCCTGGTGCACCTCGCTGCAGCTTCTCCGGCATGCTTCCGACCTGGGAAATGCTGCCTGGAACACTGCTCGAGTGCTCGACCACGCCACTCGGCTGCTCCCTTTTCCTTCTCGGAGGCGGGGCCGGAGGCTGTACTAGCAACTGGCGCCAGACTGGCGCCCAGCCCATCACGGCCGGCACCGCTCCACTTAGTATCAGGTACATTTTCTTGTTCTTTATCTGTTGGTCGGGGCGTTTAAGCTTTTTCTGCCAGCCGGCCAGCTTATTTGGTCGCCGCTTCCTTTTCTTCCGCTTTCTATGGCGGGCACCGCTTCGCGCGCTTTTCTTGGACAAGGGGGCGGGGCTTCTCTTCGCGCCCTTTCTTCTTTCACGCCCCCCTTCTTCCCGCTCTCAGCAGCGCTAATGGCGGCGGTTTCTCAGTAAAGGACACAGTCTGTCACACGGTTCTTCAGGCGCACAGTACCCCGGTTAGACCGGGCACGAAATCCTGTTCGTGACGCCAAAAGTTGACTCGCCCACCCCAGGGCTATGGGACACCCGGTGCCGGGGCCGGACTAGTCCGGTGGTAGTCAGTGGTGGCTGGGCCCGGCTCCGTGGCCCTGGTGGGTGTCAGTAAAAATATGTGGCTAGGTGAATAAAGTTTGTGTTCGTGACGCCACCTGTGGTATGCGGCTATTAAGCCGCCGCTGCTGTGTGAGGCCTCCGGGATGGTGTTATGGCAGCAATGGTGGTACTGCTCCCCACAGGTGGAGCAATGCCCGGGGCACTGTTGGTGCTTGTGAATGTCTATGCAGAGGAAATAACTGAGGCGACTTCAGAGGTGCAGTTCAAGTTCTTTTACTCACAGTTCTTGTCAGGGCAGGCAGAGCCCTTGGACTGCTGGGACCACTGTCAGGGACCTCCGTCTTCTGGGTGATTCAGAGTGTGAAATCCGGTACCCTCTCTCTTAGTGTCTCTTTCTCTGCTGTCTTCACTAGCCTTGCCTTAGTTAGATGGACTTGGCTTGGCCTCCATTACAGCCTCCAGGCTGGGGGGTCACCTGTCGGCTGATTACCCCTTTTCTGAAGGTCTGCTCTGGGTTCTGGCCCTGGGAGCTTGCAATTCCCTGGGCCTCGGTTTTTACTGTCTGGAGATTGTCTTTTCACTCCTCCAGTCTCTAGGGACCGTCCCCTGTCGCAGCTAATCACTCCACCGATGTCACTGTGGACCAGGCCACCGCAGCCTGCAGCTACTCGTAGCGCCTCTGGGCCCTCGGCTTCGGTACCCAACAAGGACAGCTCGTGGTACCTACAGGACTACCCGCGGCCCTGCGACCCTTTCTTTCCTTCTCTTCTTTCTTTCTCCTTGCCTGCCTCCAGCAGGCCTCCTCCTCCCTCCTTTCTCTCGTTCTCCTCCTCCTACTACATGCTCACTCCTTACTCTCCCACTCCCTGAGCGAACTGACTACACTTGACCTTCCCTATCCCTGTCTGCTCTCCTAGGCTCCTCCCACCTCCCCAGTTGCTAAGCAGTAACCTATGGGAGCAGGGATGGGTCTTACAGCCCCTCTCAGCATGCAGCATGGGAGGGTTGCCTGCCACTTTCCCTGGTCCTGTGTGTCCCTAGCAATGGGTGTAGTGTGAATTTACCAGGGGACCGGAGTTCACTCTCTTCCTCTCCCAGAATGGGCATCACACCGCAGATGGGGTGCAATGACCTGTGGCGACGGAAGCCTCAGGGGCGCCACAGATATTTGTGTGAAGGGATAATAATTACAACTACATCCAGGGTGCTTGGTGACATTCTTACACAGGTGAAGGAGGTGATTGTACTGAGGAGACCAATGCCGGTGCCAGTGGGTGAGGGGTCAAATGGAGGGTGCCTATAAGTAAAGAGAAACAAGGTTAGAACAAGGTTTCTATATATAAATATCTCATATCATGATTCAGTCCTTATACTGGAGTTTTACAGTCCTTATATTGACATCTCACAAGCAACTATGTAAAGAGACCATTTATAAAACACCATCAAATACATTAAAATATCGCAAGACCCCATGAAAGGTGTGAACGTCACTGAACTGCAAAGGAAATATCATTTGACCATCATCAGTGGAGGGGACAAAAATGCAACATGCGTAGTATCATAGACACATATCGTGTTCTCTATTGAGACCCTTTGGTTCTAGGGTGTTCAGGGTAAAAATCCAAAACGACTCCCTTTCCTTGAGGGTGCGTATACGGTTGCCGCCCCTTCTGGAAGGAGGGACGTGTTCAAGTACCTGGTACTTGAGCTGAGCGATGGTGTGACCATATGTGATAAAGTGATATGGGATAGGTAAAAGGACCTGTTTACATCGTATCGTGGATTTGTGTTTACTGATGCGGTCCCGGATATGCTGGGTAGTCTCCCCAACATATCCGAGACCGCAAGGGCATTTGATCAAGTAAACCACAAAGGAGGATTCACACGTGAAGAATCCACGTATAGGGAAGACTCGGCCGGACAGAGGATGAGTGAAAGTGTCCCCTTTAGTAAGGTTATTACACTGCACGCAGTGATGGCAGGGAAAATTACCTTTTCTAGGGGTACCAAGGAAGGTTTGTTTCAATATGGATTTATTGGAACCAATGTCAGCCCTGACAAAGTTATCACGGAGGTTGCGGGGTCTCTTGTTGCAGAATAAAGGAAGTGAATCAAACTCCCTAACATCAGGGTAGGAATTCCTTTAAGCAAGGCCTTTCCTTCACCATACATCATGACAATCACAGGATCAACTTTCTGGATACCATGGTCATACTATCAGGGGGTTCCCTCAGCACTTACTTGTTTGTCAAACCGACCGATCGCAACAGCCTATTACATTACACCAGTTGCCATCCCCGTCACACAAAACAAGGACTCCCCATTTCTCAGCACAGACGAGTTGAGCGGATAGTATCTGATCCAGTACAGCGAGGTATTCGTTCCATGGAGATGAGTGAAAAGTTTCTCCAAAGGGGGTATCCAGGTGAGATTGCGGATAGGAAATCTTCCCATAGACCCGCTAGTGGAAAAACGGCTCCTCGCATCACATGCGTGAATACTTATCATCCTTTCTCCCCCTTGATTAGGGGAGTCATTTGCAAACATTGGCCACTCCTCGGCAATTCCTACCCTGATGTTAGGGAGTTTGATTCATTTGATTGAGTCACATAATATGATGCCCCCACAGTATGTTTTCCCTCTGCAAACAGTATTATGCCATCACAGACAGTATGATGGTATGATGACCCCACAGTACATTCCTCCACACACAATATGATGCCCCACTGTACGTTCTCCCCACACACAGTATGATACCCCCACAGTACATTCCCCCCACACACAGTATGATGCCCCCATAGTACTTTCTCCCCCCACACACAGTATGATGCCCCACAGTACATTCCCCCCACACAGTATAATGTCCCCACAGTATGTTTTCTCTCTACACACAGTATGATGCCATCACAGACAGTATGATGGTATGATGACCCCACAGTACATTCCCCCCACAATATGATACCCCACTGTATGTTCTCCCCACACACAGTATGATGCCCCCACAGACAGTATGATGCCCCCACACACAGTATGATGCCTCCACAGTACATTCTCCCCCCACACACAGTATGATGTCCCCACAGTACATTCTCCCCCACACACAATTTGATGCCCTCACAGACTGTATGATGCCCCCACACACAGTATGATGTCCCCACAGTACATTCTCCCCCCCACACACCGTATGATGCCTTCACACACAGTATGATGCCCCCACAGTACATTCTCCCCCCACACACCGTATGATGCCCTCACAGACAGTATGATAACCCCACACTACATTCCCCCCATACAGTATGATAACCCCACACTACATTTCCCCCATACAGTATGATGCTATGTTGCTCTCACAGCACATTCCCCTAACAGTATATTCTCCCACACAGAGCAGAGAATAGAACATTCTCCTACACACAATATGATACAGTACTGAAACTTTGAACAGTTGGACATTTGCATTCAGAAGTTTAGAGAAGGTCACATTAGTTCACCTGAAAAGGATGGGTGTATTTTAGGATTATCCTTAATTTTCACTCTAAAGCCACCTGCGGAGCTGACAAAGCGAATACGGTGGCGCCTGGTGACAGGTGCAGACATTGCAGGAGCCGCTCCCGGAGGAGATGTGACAATCAGGACCATCTTTCTCCATTGGCTTGATTATTGTTTATCTGTCACTATTTTTGGAAGTTTTCTAAGTAAACAATGCACCGCTCCAACTCCTGATTGCCTCATTGTATAATGTGCAGGAAATTACTTTCACAAAATATTGCTGAGTGTTTGTTTCTGAAACAGGTGGAGTTTGATGAGACAAGACATTGGGAAACTCAGCCATAGAGGGCCACAAACTACTGTCTACTCCGCCGACTGTTTTCTGTTATTTTCCTGTGCTGCGCAGAATGCGTTTTATACTAAGCATAATGTATGTGTGCCGCCCCATGACAGCAGCCGGGCTGCTGCTCGGATCCGGATCCGCGGTGGCTCAAGGGGTCTCTGGACCCGGGGGTCGCGCAGCCACTCGATTAAAAAGGGGGGGATATGTACAGGGGTGTTTTTGGAAAGTTCGTGACGCCACCCACGGTGCGTGGTAATCTGAGGGACAACCGCTGCCGTTGGGGAGCCCGGTGACGATGGTGTGGCAGCCTGATGTTTAATCCCTCCGTGGGTAGGGGGTTTGTGTCCCGGGGCCCGTTGATGATGGATGGTGTTTGGGTGCCGTTGGGGATAGGAACAGGGGGTTTTCAACATTCTCACTCAGTCCCGGAATAACAACACTGACAACTTGTAAACCAGAATTCTGAGCACCACTGCAACCTGTAGGGAGCACGCTTGGGTCCGTGCCCTTGGTGTTGCGGTTAGTCCGTGGCCCTGTCCTTGGCAACTTTCTCTCTGTTGGACCCGTTGGTATGAAACTCTCCGGGTCCCGCTCACCCGTATGGCTAACAGAGTGGGCTTGCTCTCAGGGTACAGGATTTCTTTGGACTGTAGTGGGAAAGTCCAATCCCATCGGTGCACTAGTACCCCGATTTTGGAGTGGGTTGGGGATGACACTTGAAGTCTTCACCCCCATTGGGTAAATTACCGGAGCACGTGAAGCTACTCTCCGGCCTGGGGTCCACGTACCCCGTCGTGCCCTGGCCCCTGCCCGGTGATAGCTCAAGGCCGCCGGCCGCCCTCCTCGGCAGTCCGTGCCCCTTGACACTACCCCTGCGACCGGGGTTCCAGCTCCTACCAGGCCCAGACCAACGTCTGCCACCTAGTACACAGGAGCTCTGCTCCGTGACCTCTCCCTCTCAGAGAGTTACTTCACCTCCTCTCCTTTCACTCTCCACTCCTCAACTCCTTCTGCTCAACTGTCACTTTCCTCACTTTCCCCTCACCAACCCCACATGTGGGCTGCCCTATTCCCTTCATGATCCCCATTTGGTGTGTCTGGTAGGTTAAAGTGGGAAGTGTTCCTAGGATTTTTAATTAGCTAAGCTGTTAGAAACACCAAATGACCCAGACCCGTAACCAAGGAGGGTGGATACTGTGCAGAAGGGCAGGTTGCACAATACTCTGCGACCACCTGATAGGCCAGGGTGTCACATATGTATATTTGAACATTATAAATGTGCGTAATAACATATATAGCTGCTGCTACTGAAGTGCGGGTCCCCGATGTAGCAGAGCTGGGACTGTATAGCGGCCGGCACCACCTAGCGGTCGGGCAAAGAGCAGCGGTGGCTTAGATGTTCGATACAATAGGGAGGAGTCAATGAGGTGAGGAGTGGCAGATGGCCAGTGGGTTGGTTAGAGAGATGGAGCTTCTGAGGGACATTTCTCCAGAGGGTTTGAAGAGTAAAGGCATGGAATAAAGGCCAATCAGAGAACCCTTATGTAACCTTGTAAGGTCCAGAGCCTATGGCTCACCCCGGCGGGCTTAGGGATGTTATGACAATAAACAGCCGTCGAGGCCCAGAAGAGAACAATGGTGAGCAGAAGAGTGAGGGAACAGATACCCAGGTGCCTGACAGCTTGTGGAAAAGATCCAAGATAGCGAGGATAGGTCAAGTAAGAGTACCCCAAAGAAAACAGCAGCAGAACCGTAGGAGTGAGGCCATGTCTGTTATAACAGTAATGGACACCAGCCTGCAGAAACCAGTAAGTGTTGCACATCAAGCCTGAAGTTATACACACATGCTGATTCTCTCTGGCAAAGGAGTATGGAGCTCCTATGGCCCGGTGTCCGTACCTTCCTTCACTAACAGGACAGTTTTTGGAACCCAGCACATATCTAACTTTAACTGAGAAATGTTCTGTAGAAATACAATTCAAGAATAGGGATGTATACAAAACTTTTGACGCTTAATAGTATAAGCCCAAACATGCCCCAAGAGCTACAATATATGAGAATAGGTCTCCAAGAAACTAAGGTTATGTTTTCACTTTTATGGACATCTCCTGCAAACTCAAATTTCACTGACCTCCCCCATACACTGAATGAAAGGAAGAAGTCACTTACACACCAATTAATGTGTCCTTATCCCTATGACATCTAATTGAATAGCCAAGAACGCTGAACCTCCCCTTCAGAAGCCAGTGGACAGAAGCGAAAATACAGTTTTCACAGAGAGGAAAAAATGGAAAACTGACTTCTGTCCCCGTCAAAGCAATCTGGCAATTTCACCTTAGGTTCGGAGCACCTACCGGGTATTCACTAGAGCCTCTGTTGATGAGGTTGGGCTTTGCTGCCAGTAGTCTCCAGGTGCTACTCAGGGAGACACGGTACTGCGACAACTGGCCCCAGGGGTATGGTACTGATAGTCTCTTATGTGGTCAGGTGCATCCAGGACGGCTGATGCAGACTGGATAGCTTAGGTTGGCAGGTACGGAGGATACAGCTGATAGAATAGATGTAGCAAGTGTAGCTGGGACAGCAGGAACAGAGTGTTCAGCGGGTGCAACTGGTACAGCAGGCATGTAAGGTACCACGGATCTGCATGTACAGCGGTACATTGGCTTTAACAGTGTAGGAGTCCACCTTCTTAATAATGACAGAAAAAATTCTGCGGCCCACCTCTACATCTCTTCCAGGGTGTAATGCAATCTCTCCTTGTCATTTTAGCTAGGCCTCTCACTGAATATATAGCTTTTTCAATTTGGGGTCAGAATGTTTTTGAAATTGTACCAGAATTGAATCAGAGTCTCTCTTTTATGTCTCTTGCTGGCTGTATTGCAGTTCTTCCTTATAGATTTTGGCATAGTGCATAGACTTTACTTGTGTAGAAGTCCCACTCCTTAATAATGTGAAAAGAATGTAATATGAGGCCTTCCTCTATGTGTCTTCCAGGGTGTATTGCAGTCGCTACTTGTAATTTTTGGCAGCTGTTGCAATTAGTGCATGTCCTTTATGAGACTAGGAGTCCCACTACCTAATAATTTTAACAGAATGTCTATAAGGCCTCCTTTATGTCTAATTCAGGGTGTATCAGATGCTTTGTGAGTTTCAGAGTCTCTCCTTCATAAATTAAAGATGATGTGTCTGACCATGGCACCTAACCCACATGCCCAGATAATGTAGTAAAATTACATTTACTGGTGAATATTCACTTTATGGTGCTAACAAAGGAGAAGAGTTCGATATTTGGCATGCAGTAGAACTACATATTTATTTTTTTAATATGGGACCATAGGGATGATGGATAGTCACAGAGTTCACAACATAAAATGTCTCCAGTACTTGTGGACACAGACACCACAACTATTGGAAACACGGATGTGTAAAGGAGGCCAAAGAGGTGGTGCTCTCCTGTGTACTTTGTTTTGTAGACGCCTCTCTTAACTGTGCACTTGGACTATCCCTGCCCAAAAAGCGTGGGAAGCAGGTAAAGAACAGGAGAAGTCGGGTTGTCTGAGAGAGTGAAAGAGAAGACACACTGAGAAGTGTCCAAAAACTACAATTTGGGAAGAGGCAAGGTGCCAACTGCGAGACAGACTGTGAGAGAGCCCTGGTAGCCGCTATATGATCACCAGTCAGAGAAGCTCCTAAGGTCAGTGATTCCAAACAGGCCAAGAGACCCTGGGTCCGTGGAAGAACCATTCCCCCCTACTCTGCAAGAAGTGTGCAGCGACGACTGTTTTGAATACGTTTTCCAGTTTGGGGCTCCCTCTTGTGGTCAGTGCTGGCGGTGCAGTTGATTTGTGGAATGAAAGCCACACACCTGTGGAGGACTGGCAATCAGGTATTTCAGATTGGACTATTTAACAGCAGTTTTCTCCTGTTACTTGCCGGTGCTCAATGGATATCCTGTGTGTTAAGGACATTCTGAAACCAGCCCTGCTTACTACCAGAACTCCTCTTAGATAAGTGGTCTTTGTACCTCTGCTTATTGTTTGCACTTATTTTTTCTGCCTTGATACTAATGCTTGATTCCTATTTGTCTGTGTGGAGTTCTTGGTGGAATTGGATCATTCCCTGCTGGGAGTGTCTGTATACTTAGCTCCATGAACCTGCAATGTGTTTTGTCAGGCTTGGTATTAATTCAGTCCCTCATCTATTAGTGTTTTTGGATCCCAGTAACATCAGAGTGCTGGCCTCAGGGTTTTCCCCTATCAGACGTGCTGGTATTTATTAGGGTTTTTACGGCTGCAGACAGTGCTTCTTCCTATCCTTTCCTATAAAGATAGTTTGGGCCTCATCTTTGCTGAATCTGTTTTTCTAGCTTTGTATTGTATTTTCCTATATCACCGTAGTCTTTACATGTGGGGGGCTATCTATATCTTTGGGGATTGCTCCGAGGCAGATTAGCTTTCTTATATCTCTATCTGTAAGAATATTTAGTTCTCTGGCTGTGTCGAGACGACTAGGTCATAGTAGGCTCGTCCCACGGCTACTTCTACAGTAGTTGTGTGTCAGGATTAAGTCTGCAGTCCGTTAAGGTACCAGCCACTCTGTTGCCTTTTGGGTTTCCGCAGTTTTGATCCTCCTCGGTCCCTGAATCATAAGAGATGACCATCAAAGCATTGAGCTTCAGGGAATGGACTTGTTCCACCTCTACAGTGCTGTTAGTTTTTACCTGGATGCGCACTCGATAGGGCAAAGCGTAGGCCTCAGTAGTCAGAGCGCCGTATCTGTGCGGCTGTCACGGTCATCTCCCTGCTGTTTTGAGACTAATGACAGCCTTAGGACTGGAGCCTCCAATCTCTATCTAGACTCTTCATTTAAACAAGGTTTCCTTTCCTTTGGCGTCTCATGGGTTAATTTCAGTTTTGTTGCCAGCAGCTCTGAGCAGGGAAGGTCAGCTGTAGCTGCTTAAGCCCATACCCATTAAGGTTAATGGGAGTCTTCCCAGCAGACCTTGCTGTTGTTAGAATTCATTCTACTTTGGCCAGCCTGGTGGAAGGAGCTGCTGAGGTTTTCTCTTGTGCACATCCATCAGCTACTTTATAGTCTGTCTGCTGCTATGAAGTTTGTAGTTTGTATCCTTCTGTTTATTCCACCATCTGTCTTTCCTTTCCCTCCATGTTTATTGACACACCCATGGGTTCTGGGGTTACGGTGCTTTTCCTTGGATCGCCGCAGTGGGCTTGCCTGGTTCCGTGACCCCAGCAGTGTCAATAAAGCTGGGGATGGGGACGATAAGGGTAGTTGTTCATGACGCCACCTGTGGTGTGTGGCCAGTATTAACTGCCGCTGCGGAGGGTCTCTCTCTTCTGGGGCAGAAAGTAATGCAACTTGGGTGTTGCAGCTCTCCACAGGCAGAGCTCGGGCCCAGGGAGGATGATAGGAGTGGTAGTTGCCTATGGTGCAGGGGCGCGATGTTGAGAGTTGCTGGCAGTAACGGGACGACACAGAGGGTGCAGTGTAAGTTCTTTACTCACTGGAAGCCCACCGCTGTTGAAGTACTCGGCTGTGCTGTGATGGACTTCAGCTGATCCCGGATACTTCAGAGGTCGAGGCCGGTGCTTCCTTCTGTGCAACTCCTTTCGACGGTTTCCCTCCACTCCAGCTCCTGGGCAGTGGAACGGGTCACGGGTGTCTTCCGCCTCCCCGTGAACCCTGGGATGCCCCTTCTTTCCTATGAACCCAGCTCCAGACCACGGGCCAAAATCCATCCGTGTCGTTGCTTATCTCCTCCTGAGCGCGACCTGGTGCTTACTGCACCCAAAGCTGACTGACTACTGAGTGTGATGGCTCCTAACTACCCCTGCTGGTGCTCCGCCTCCCAGGTTCCTGAACTAGTGGGCAAGAGGTCCCATACCTCATGATGGCCACCACAGCACCTACCCTAGCCCAGTCCCAGTGGAAGAGCTCCCGTGTTATGTGTTGGTTGAGTAAGTTGTTGGTGGTGGTTTACTGGCGACAACCTCCTCGGGTGAGGCGCAGTACCCTGTGGCGCCTGAAGCCGCAGAGGCGCCACATTTATTAGTGTACTTGTGAGTAATAATAAGTTTTATTTCTATAGTGCCAACATATTCCGAAGAGCTTTACAATTCAGAGGGGACATGTACAGACAGTATGAGACAATACAAAATAACAACATTAAGATACCAGGAGGAGTGAGGCCCCTGCTCGTAACCTTACAGTCTATGACTAAATAGAGGAGGCACAAAAGGTGAATGAGGGGGAGAAAAGCTTGTTCTATATGGTCCAGCCATCAATTTAATAGGGGATTCAAAACCAGCTGTATAAACCCGTCATCAGCCAGAATTTATACAGGTACAGGGGACAAGAATTGGAAGTACATTTTTGGGAAGGGCAGAAAGGGACTAGATTAGATCAGGGCTGTGAAGTGATAGGCTAGTCTAAAGAAATGCATTTTTAGGGCCCGCTTAAAGGTGTGGATTTTGGGAATTAATCGGATTGCTCTTGGTAGTGTGTTCCAGAGCATAGGCACAGCTCGTGAGAAATCTTGAAGACGGGAGTGGGAGGTTCGAATTGTTGAGGATGTCAGTCTTAGGTCACTGGCAGAGCGAAGGGCATGGGTGGGGTGATAGACAGAGATGAGGGAGGAGATGTAGGGTGGTGCAGAACCATGGAGAGCTTTGTTAGAGTAGTGTACTCGTTGGCCTACTCACTAGGTAGGGTGACTTTAGGGCCAGCTGAGGGATCCAGGTATCTTGCACGCCGACAGGTTAAAAGTACCTATATAGGGACACTAGGGAGCTCAGGAGTCAGCTTGAGGTGAGTGCAGGAGGTGCCCCCTCACCCCTCTCTCTATCGGCAGGGACCTCCATTGTATCGTGACCCCGATGTTCCCCCTTTTGTTTGTGGTGTTTTTGTGCCGCCCCCGTGGCAGCAGCCGTGCTGCTCGGATCCGGGTTTGCTGTGGCTCGAGGGTCTCCGGACCTGGGGGTCATGCGGCCACTCAAATGAAAGGGGAGTATTTACAGGGGAGTTGATATATAGTTCGTGAAGCCACCCATGGTGAACGGTAATTTGGGAAGTACCGCCGCTGCTGTTGGGATTACCCGGGGTGATGAAAATGGGGCAGCAAGGTGTTGTAGCCCTCCACGGGTAGGGTGGATGCCTCGGAACTCGGTGAGGGTTGGTGCCGTGGAGTGCAGGGGTCACTCTCGTACTCACTCAGTTCATAAGCAGACGCTGACAACCGGGTAAACCAATTGTCTGGGTACCGCTGCCGCTGATGGGAGATCGTCCAGGTCCCATCCCCTATAGTGTTGCCTGCTGATCCGTGACCTTCCTCCTGGCACTAAGTTTAACTTCAATTTGGTGGCCCAGTAGTATGGAACTTGCCGGGCCCCGCTCCCCACTATGGCTAAGTGTGGGAGCTTGCTCTCAGGGCTCACACTTGGGATTTTCTGGACCGTTTTGACTTGGAAAGTCCTATCCCCCTCGTTGCACTAATGCCCCTATTCTGTGGCGGGTGGGAACAGATCATAAAGGCTCCGTTCTCCTCAGGTGAATTATCGGGTTGTCTGAAGCTACTCCCTGACCTAAGGTCCATGTACCCCATCGTGCCTTCGGTCCCGGATCGGTGACAGTGCTAAGCTGCCAGCTGTCCTCCTCGACAAGGCCAGACACCTTGCCACAATCCCTTGCGACCGGGGGCCCGACTCCTCTAGGCCCAGACCACTGTCTGCAACCTAGACAGCTTCACTAGGAGCCACTAATCCCGACCTCCTCTCACTCTCACTACTCAACACTCACTGACTACACTCCTCATCTCCCCTCCCTGACCCCCCAGGAGGGCGACTCTATTCCACTCAAGCCGTCCACTGGTGTGCCTGGTGGGTGTGGTGCAGGGTGTATCTAGGATTTGATTTGCAGTTGGAGGCAACACTATTAGCTAGGGACCCAGAAGCAAGAGAGAGGTGAAATACTGCACGTAAGGGCAGCTTGTGCAGTACCCTGTTACGACCTGATAGTCCAGGGTCATCACATTTTTGTAGTGCGTCAGATGCCTATCGGTCTGAACTCGTGTGTCATGCATTACATACAGACATCTCCTACTCCATGCCTGTCAGCGGCCCAAATAGCAGAGGCCAGTTAGGTTGTTAGTGCAGCGTAGTTGTGGATATATTCTGCTTCCAAAGTTACAGTTATATATCGACTTGTAATAGATGGGGCGACGAAGTGTTGGGGCGGCCAAGCTAGAAATTGCAGTGTTTGTTAAACTCTACCATCACCACAGTATATTCCCCGTTGACATATATATATATATATATACAGGTAGTCCTCGACTTACAACGTTGATCCGTTCTTACGCGGCGTCATAAACCGAATTTCGATGTAAGTCGGACCATACATTCATACAGTACAGTACCAGAATAACAGTACAGTACTGCAAACACTTAGCTTGGGAGGCAGCTGCAGAAGGTGCTGGAGATACTGGGGCCGGTATCAGATGAGCCTGGCTTACGTTTGGGAGCCATAATGAAGGTTGTTATGGCGTGCAGAAGACTCGTTTTCCTCTGTACAGCACTGGACTAGAGCGTGGTGTAAAGCGTCGTAACCACGAAACGATGTAACTCGAGACCGTTGTAACCCGAGGACTACCTATATATATATATATATATATTTCCTGCCTGTAAATAAAGCTGTTCTCTTCTTTCTGCTGCTTCGTCTTGCATACCATAAATGAACTCTGCACCGCGGTGGTCCCTTGGCCATCGCTTCACAAAAACCGGCGAATTTTCACAACTTTTTAAAGTTTAGATTCTCCAAATTTCTTTTTCTTTCCTCGAGAAGGTTAATGACTTCAACCCAACCGTTGAGTTCTGCAAAAAATACATGGCTGCTCACAGGGAACATATTATCCACGATTAAGAGTCCGACCGAGTCCTCAATCCATCAACACGAACGAACGGAAAGATTTATAAAACCGATAATGAGAAGAATTAGGGCAGGTAGGTTGTGTAAATTACAAGAGATTAAAACCGTGTTTAGCAACCATAGGGAGTTTAACAAAACATGTAACGAGAAATTAGGTTAATTAGCAAAATAAATGAAAGATTCCCAGCTCTGAGCCCAGGGAGGAACGTCACAACTTTCTTCAAATGCTTAGAAAACTGATAGAAAGATAAGATTTATAAAAAAGGAGATTTACATTTGCAAAGTTTTGTACCTTAAAGGGATTGGCCATTTTTTTTTAAGATCTCTTGTTGTTTGAAAAAAGTTGTAAAAAAACTTTTTAAAAATATGAAAAAAATAAAAAAACACAAATTTCAAATTACCCCTTTTGCCCCATTGAGAATAAAACAGTTAAAGAAAAAAAAAATACACATATTTGGTATCGCTGCTTTTAGAAATGCCCGATGTAATAAAATATCAAATAAATTAAGAGGGGGAGCACTACTAGACCTTGTACTAACCAATAGGCCAGACCGCATATCAAATATACAAGTTGGGGGTTACTTGGGGAATAGTGATCACAAAATAATAAGTTTTCATGTATTCTTTAGTAAGATGTATAGTAGAGGGGCTAAAAGGACACTAAACTTCAGGAAAGGAAATTTTAAACGGTTGAGAGATGATCTTAGTGCAATAAACTGGGATGATGTACTAAGTAATAAAAGTACACAAAGCAAATGGGAGACTTTTATGAGCATCCTGAATAGGGCTTGTGCAGAAAATATACCCTATGAGAACAAACATGCTAGAAATAGGAGGAAACCCCTATGGCTAAATAGAGCTGTAAGGGAAGCAATAAAACAAAACCAGAAAGCCTTAAAAGAATTAAAGAGGGTAGGTAGTGATGAGGCATTATATAATTATAGAAAATTAAATAAAATATGTAAAAAGCAAATTAAGTTAACTAAGTTTGAGACAGAGAGACTCATTGCGAGAGAAAGTAAAAATAATCCTAAAATATTCTTTAACTACATAAACAGTAAAAAACTGAAAAGCGATAGTGTTGGCCCCCTTAAAAATAGTCTTGGTGAAATGGTGGAAGGGGATGAGGGTAAAGCCAACCTGCTGAATGACTTTTTTTCTACGGTTTTTATACAAGAAAATGCCATGGCAGATGACATGACCAGTGATACCATAAATTCACCCTTGAATATTACCTGCTTAACCCAGCAGGAAGTACGCCGCCGCCTCGAAATCACTAAGGTTGACAAATCTCCGGGCCCGGATGGCATACACCCCAGAGTACTACAGGAATTGAGTTCTGTGATAGATAGACCATTATTTTTAATCTTCTCAGATTCCTTAATAACAGGGTCGGTACCGCAGGACTGGCGCATAGCAAATGTGGTGCCAATATTCAAAAGGGGGACAAAAACTGAGCCGGGAAATTATAGGCCGGTAAGTTTAACCTCTACGGTTGGTAAAATCCTTGAGGGTTTCTTGAGAGATGCTATACTGGAGTATCTCAAGAAAAATAACCTTATGACAGAGATCAACATGGGTTTATGAGGGATCGATCCTGTCAAACTAATTTGATCAGCTTCTATGATAAGTTCAAGCCTGGACCAGGGAAATGCAGTGGATGTTGTGTATATGGACTTTTCAAAAGCTTTTGATACGGTGCCACACAAAAGGTTGGTACATAAAATGAGAATAATGGGGATAGGGGAAAATATGTGTAACTGGGTTAAAAACTGGCTCAGTGATAGGAAACAAAGGGTGGTTATTAATGGTACGTACTCGGACTGGATCTCAGTTCATAGTGGGGTACCACAGGGGTCAGAATTGGGCCCGCTTCTTTTCAACATATTTATAAATGACCTTTTTGGGGGCATGCGGAGTAGAATTTCAATATTTGCAGATGATACTAAACTCTGCAGGGTAATCAATACAGAGGAGGATAATTTTATATTACAGGGAGATTTATGTAAATTGGAGGATTGGGCTGAGAAGTGGCAATTGAAGTTTAATGTAGATAAATGTAAGGTCATGCACTTGGGTAGAGGAAATAACATTTATGATTATGTACTTAATTGTAGAACACTGGGTAAAACAGACACAGAAAAGACTTGGGTGTATGGGGGATGGTAAACTTCACTTTAGTGGCCAGTGTCAGGCAGCTGCTGCCAGGGCTAATAAAATAATGGGATGTATTAAAAGAGGTATAAGTGTTCATGAAAAAAATATAGTTCTACCTCTGTACAAGTCACTAGTGCGACCGCACTTATATACTGTGTACAATTCTGGTCACCGATATATAAGAAGGACATAGCTGAACTGGAGAGGGTGCAGAGAAGAGCCACCAAGATTATTAGAGGAATGGGGGGGCTGCAATACCAAGACAGGTTATTAAACTTGGGGTTATTTAGTTTGGAAAAACGAAGGCTTAGGGGGGATCTAATCACAATGTATAAATATATGAGGGGACAGTACAGAGACCTTTCCAAAGATCTTTTTACACCTAGGCCTGCGACTGGAACACGGGGGCATCCGCTACGTCTTGAGGAAAGAAGGTTTCATCATAATCACAGACGAGGATTCTTTACTGTACGAGCAGTGAGACTATGGAACTCTCTGCCGCATGATGTTGTAATGAGTGATTCACTACTAACATTTAAGCAGAGCCTGGACGCCTTTCTTGAAAAATGTAATATTACCAGTTATGTATATTAGATTTTATGACAGGGTATTGATCCAGGGAACTAGTCTGATTGCCGGATGTGGAGTCAGGAAGGAAATTTTTTCCCCATTGGAACTTGTTTGCCACATTGGGGTTTTTTTGCCTTCCTCTGGATCAACATGTTAGGCTACGGGGTGAACTAGATGGACTTAGAGTCTCCCTTCAACCTTAAAAACTATGATACTATGATACTATGAAATTAATCTGACTGGTAAAGGGTGTAGTGAGAAAAAAAAAAATCTAAATTACGTTTTTGGTCGCCACAACATTGTAATAAAATGCGTTAAGAGGCGATGAAAACATCATATCTACCCAAAAATGATATAATTTAAAAAGTCATAATTTTAAAAAGCTCAAGACGCAAAAAATAAGCCATCAGTGAGCCCCAGATCTGGAAAATGACAACATTATGGGTCTCAGAAAATGGCGAAATATGCGCAATTTTTTTTTTTTTCTGACAAATTTTTGAAATTTCACTACTTAAATAATAAAAAACAATATACAAGTTTGCGATCTACAAACTCTAAAACATCATACTGACCTGAGATATCATATTGCCAGGTCAGTATGACCATATAGAGAACACGGTAAATAAAAAAATCCAAAAAACAATATCAGAATCGCACTTTTTTTGCAATTTCACCGTACTTGGAATTTTTTCTCTTTTTCCAGTACACGAGATGGTAAAATAAATGGTTTCATTCAAAAGTACAACTCATTCTGGAAAAAAACAAGCCCTCATATGGCTATATTGACGCAATAATAATAAATAAAAAAAAATATGGTTCTTGGAAGAAGGGTAGGGAAAAACTAATAGAAAAAACAGAAAATTGCCTGGGGGTGAAGGGCTTAAAGAGAGAGAGAGACAAGAGCTTTTATTCTGCATGAAAAGGGTAAGGAGGTAATGACAGAGAAAATAATCATGTACAGTATATGGTAGCAATGGAGAGCAGGGTTTGGTAGTGTCACAAGGATATTTTCACAAACTTCACCAACTGAAAATTGGGAAAACCTCGGGTGCACAGCCTATGGATCAATTAATGGGATGCTGCGTCCTGCATGAAAGAGCGGAGACCAACCAGGGAGAAAAAGCTCATGCATAGGAGACGCGCAAACCCAAAAATAAATATATATATATCACATGGATCCTCAGGAGAGTAAAGCTTGATATAGAATTTTATTGAAACAATCAAGGTGACACATGAGACATACAATTAAAATTACTTAAAATACATATAGATAGAGAACCCCCACATCTCCAAGATGAAGGGACCCTTCCCTGACGAAGCTGTTCGCAGCGATACGCGTGGGGTCCCCCACATCTCTCCCCATTGTGGGTACCTCCTTGTGTCTGTAGCTCCCTTCACTGGTTGGGAGCTTGATATAGCTTTTCACTTGGGCACCGGATTGTGAGCCATCCTTGGGATCGCTGGACAAGGGTTTTTATGTTTTTCCTTTCTGTTTTGCATGATTCATGCCTGATTTATTGTAATTACTGTATGACTTGCATGCTCTTGTTCTGTCATATATTGTTAGCCGCTATCCCATTGGATTCATTACCAGTATAGCTCACAGGTGTGGTCCCTATGGTATAGACCTATTGGTTAAAAAATATATTTATGGATTGATCTAGTACATGGTTTTTTAGGGATCAGATTTATACATTGTTGCACATGTACACAGGGCGGTGCCCCATATTTCACATCTTGGAGATGTGGGGGTTCTCTATCTATATGTATTTTAAGTAATTTTAATTGTATGTCTCATGTGTCACCTTGATTGTTTCAATAAAATTCTATATCAAGCTTTACTCTCCTGAGGATCCCTGTGATATATATGTGTCGCCCTGGGCAAGCCAGGGGTCACAGGTCACAACACCACCACACCCCACACTCCAGGTAGGCACATCACAGCTAAACTACAAATCCTTGTTGCCTTCCTCCAGAGGCTGATGATCCACACCAGGGGGTGGGCCAGGCGGTTGGCTCCGCCCACCAAGGAGGTCACAGCTCTGGAGGCAGGAAGTACCAGGCAGTCTAGTGAGGGACATGAACGAGTGAACAGCAGTTAAGCCCAGGCAGGGCAAGAGTAAACAGCAAGTGAAAGTGAGGAAAGTAAAAGTGGAAAAGGAGGAAAGCAAGTGAGGTGACAAGAAGGAAGGAAAGCCTGAAGGGTCCAGCTTTGTGTAGGGCCAGAACAGCAAGGTCAGCGACGGCGGTGACTATCTGGAGGGGGACCGTTTGGAAGTTCCTGGAAGGACCCCGTTGGCTGTGTGCCCGGTGGTCTGGAGCAGTGTTCCGAAGGACAGTCAGCACCAGGGCAGGGGCCTCTCGGACCCCGGCAAGGCTAGGAGTCGCCAAATTTGCCGAATCCGTCAGTGAAGGGGACGTAGATCCCCCAGCAACCAAGTCCCGATTGAAGGCAACAGCTCAACCTGAAGCAGAGAGACACCGCCACCGCCAAGGCACCAGTTTCTCAGGGCCAGCGCCTGCGGGCAAAGTGTAGAGCTCCTCCGGCCCAGATTGTAGTCGGGGAGCGGGTAACTGGAGGGAATCCACCGCTACCACAAGTCAACCATAGGTGCAAGGAAGAGGGACATCACCGTCACCTACCGGGAGTGCAGGTGCAGCCGTCTGTGGGACCGTCCTACCAGCCGTTTGGTTTACCGTACAAACTGTGTCCGTGTCTCAGGCTGAGTGAGTACCACAGTGCCACAAGGCACAGCGCTGCCCCCGCGTCCCTGCGCCCACCAGGCCCCGCACCTCACAAACCATCACCGGGCCCCGGGATCACCAACCCCTACCCACGGAGGGGCAACACAACACCTGGCTGCTCCCCATCACCATCCCCGGGATCCCCATCCAGAGCAGCGGTGGTGCAATCACCACAACCGTGGGTGGCGTCACGAACTATAACAATCCCCTCACCCAACAAACCCCTTTCACTCACGGGCGAGGAGTGCCGCTCGAGAAACCCCCGGGATCCGGCCTACGGCTCGAGCCACCACTGAGCAGCGGCCGCCGGACCCGAGCAGAAGGGGGCGAGCGCGGTGTGCTGACACCCTCCTCCCCGCCCGCGACAACTTGGCGTCACGAACAGGATCTTACCGCTCTGCCGTTTGGTAGAGGTGCGCCTTGTTACCGCCGGAGGTATCCGGCAGAAAAATTGCAGAAGCCGCCATCTTTGGCGCGAAAAGTTCCCGCTCGAGCGTCTTCTCGAGCAGTAGAGGCGCGAAGGCCAAGACCCCGCCCCGAGAGAGGAGGGGCCGGAAAGAGCTAAGGGGGACGCGATGGCGGCTGGCGGCATGTAGTCGCAGCTATAAAAGCAGGGACGCCAGGACCCTGCAAACATACCGTTCCTGGAAGAAAGAGAGAAAGTCACCATGTGGATGCCGTCCCAAAACACCGTGGCCCCCGCGCCGGGAACCGCAGCGTGGGTGGAAATCGGACCGCGCAGCTCCACCTAAGGCTGCAGGTCAAGATGCAGCTCCTCTTGGAGGAGTGGGAGACCGACATGGCGGACGTTATAGCCACCGTGCGGAGACGCGAGGAGGAAGCGGAGGAAGGGAGGGTGAGTGACCCACGCCCCTATGTCCCGGAGGGACCGGTCGCTGCGGCTGAGGGACCCGGTCCAAGTCCTCTCCCCCCGTTGCCTTCCTCGCCACCCGTCTCGGAGGCCGTGACCCCGCCACTAGGCCCGCTACCACCGCAACCGGTAGCGATACCCAGCCCGTCCGCCCCAGCGGACCGACCTGTAGCCGGAGCCCGTAGCAAACCGGAGGTGTTGCCATGGAAGGCCCCGAAGATTGCGCCAGAGACAGTCCCCGAGCAGTTTCCCGAGCCGGAGCCGATGACCCGCTCCGAGCCGAAGGCCCAGCTGCGGAAAGCCCCTGTGCCCATCCCCCACACCTCGGCTGAGGTGGCGCCGGGTTGTTGCTGCAAGGCAGCGCCCAAGGCCATGACACCGCGGGATACGCCGCCCACCTTCCTGACAGTGGGTAATGTTCTGGATGTCCCGCGGGGCCCGACCCGTGCGCCGGAGCTGGCAGCAGCGCCATATTGGGAAAGGGAGCCGACAAAGCTGGGCCTGGAGATCGCGGAGAGGGAGAGAAGGAAAGCCGAGCTGGTGGCCCGAGCCATTCGGGAAAAGGAAAATCTGCGGCAAGCGACCTTCCGTGTCCGGGGCCCGTTGTATGAAGGGCAGGTGAGGCGGTTTTATGTCCGCCGGGGCTACGGATTCATATACGAGCCGGGCCTGGAGGCCGAAGTGTTTGTGGCCCGGCGGGACGTGAATGCCCATCTGCCCGAGGAGCATCCTGGCCGGAACCTCATACCGGGAGACATGGTGCGGTACACCCGACACTGCGGAGAGAGGGGGTGGTTTGCCCTGGATGTAAAGCTCAGGAACAGCAAAGAGAGCAAGGTGAGCCCTGCACCCCCTCCCTCGGATGACGCAGCAGAAAGACCGGAGTAGGGCAGCGGATGCCCGTTGCATCGTCCCCGTTGGGACCACCACTGAGTTGTTTGTTTAAAAGTTTTGGAAAGAATGATAAGGAAAATTATAATTACCGAACAGTTACCTGATTTGCTTGTGATTGAACCGGCAGGAGCCGGCACCGTTGTCCCCGAGGGGACCGTTTAAAAATGCATGGGAACTATCCATGGACAAGCCCGTGAACTTGCAGGGCAACCACAGACGTTAGTGGCTTGTAAATATGTTGGTAACCGTTACCGTTTTCCGCAATGCCGCCTCCGGAGAGGCAGGTTGGAGGGAGGGCCCTCAGCAGAGCAGGCTGGGGCCCAGCCACCAAAGGAACCGGTGGCTACTCTCTGGAGGGAAGGACAGATCCCGCTCGGGTACCGTGTGCTGGACTGTGGGTCAAGGGGTGCTGCCTGGGTTTTAGGGGCAGCATCAGGGCCAGGTTACTTGGGTGGGAGAGAGCGGAAACCGTAACCGTAAACCGTTGCAACGTTTAAGAAATGTGCCTCCCGTCTTGGGAAGAGTTATTAAAAATGTTATTCATGTTTGCTTAACCTTGTTACCCCTTTTTCAGAAAAATAAAACCGGTGTAGGACGGCAGCCCGCGGACGGTCTGCATTTTGCTAAGGGGGAATGTGTCGCCCTGGGCAAGCCAGGGGTCACAGGTCACAACACCACCACACCCCACACTCCAGGTAGGCACATCACAGCTAAACTACAAATCCTTGTTGCCTTCCTCCAGAGGCTGATGATCCACACCAGGGGGTGGGTCAGGCGGTTGGCTCCACCCACCAAGGAGGTCACAGCTCTGGAGGCAGGAAGTACCAGGCAGTCCAGTGAGGGACATGAACGAGTGAACAGCAGTTAAGCCCAGGCAGGGCAAGAGTAAACAGCAAGTGAAAGTGAGGAAAGTAAAAGTGGAAAAGGAGGAAAGCAAGTGAGGTGACAAGAAGGAAGGAAAGCCTGAAGGGTCCAGATTTGTGTAGGGCCAGAACAGCAAGGTCAGCGACGGCGGTGACTATCTGGAGGGGGACCGTTTGGAAGTTCCTGGAAGGACCCCGTTGGCTGTGTGCCCGGTGGTCTGGAGCAGTGTTCCGAAGGACAGTCAGCACCAGGGCAGGGGCCTCTCGGACCCCGGCAAGGCTAGGAGTCGCCAAATTTGCCGAATCCGTCAGTGAAGGGGACGTAGATCCCCCAGCAACCAAGTCCCGATTGAAGGCAACAGCTCAACCTGAAGCAGAGAGACACCGCCACCGCCAAGGCACCAGTTTCTCAGGGCCAGCGCCTGCGGGCAAAGTGTAGAGCTCCTCCGGCCCAGATTGTAGTCGGGGAGCGGGTAACCGGAGGGAATCCACCGCTACCACAAGTCAACCATAGGTGCAAGGAAGAGGGACATCACCGTCACCTACCGGGAGTGCAGGTGCAGCCGTCTGTGGGACCGTCCTACCAGCCGTTTGGTTTACCGTACAAACTGTGTCCGTGTCTCAGGCTGAGTGAGTACCACAGTGCTGCAAGGCACAGCGCTGCCCCCGCGTCCCTGCGCCCACCAGGCCCCGCACCTCACAAACCATCACCGGGCCCCGGGATCACCAACCCCTACCCATGGAGGGGCAACACAACACCTGGCTGCTCCCCATCACCATCCCCGGGATCCCCATCCAGAGCAGCGGTGGTGCAATCACCACAACCGTGGGTGGCGTCACGAACTATAACAATCCCCTCACCCAACAAACCCCTTTCACTCACGGGCGAGGAGTGCCGCTCGAGAAACCCCCGGGATCCGGCCTACGGCTCGAGCCACCACTGAGCAGCGGCCGCCGGACCCGAGCAGAAGGCGGCGAGCGCGGTGTGCTGACACCCTCCTCCCCGCCCGCGACAACTATATATATTTATTTTTGGGTTTGCGCGTCTCCTATGCATGAGCTTAAACTTCACCAACTGTCATGGCAGCGGTGGGTTCTGTTCAGACTATTGATTCTGACTCTTTGCCTGATAACCTCTCTGTTGTCTGTAATCAGTGCAGGCTGACTCAAGCATTGACCAACAGAGTGGTAGTTTATAGACAGGCTAGCAAGAGTAATTTGCAGCTAGTCTGCTTATGAGTCATCTTTGATCACATGTTGTGCGGGAGCCAATCACATCTACTCCCCTCCTAAATATGCTGGATGGACACTTACATTAGTGCCAGCTATAGTTTACCTTAGTTGGTCTGGGGAGGTGTGGTCATCCAGACTATCTGGAGTGATTCCTGTTGATTGTATGGGGTTTTAACCCTTGTTGTTGCCTTTTTGTTACTAGTGCTACCTTCCTGCTCTTATTTTTCTCCTTAGTCTCTCTTTTGTAGTGTGCAGTGTTTCAGACTTTCTGTTTTCCTTTAAGGGGGTGTAAGGCTCGGCCCATCCCAGACCTGCAAATCTGTCAAGTATAAAATGTAGTGTAGTGTTATATATAGTGACATTATGATATTGGTGTAATATGTATGCGGCCACTAGGTGGCCAGATTGGGTTAGCTGCTTCTCCTGGCACTCTCAGGCTAGGGAGAGTTAATAGCAGGGAGGAGTTTAGCTAGTAAAAAGGGTGAGCAGACAGGAAATGACAGGAGAGCCCCAGAGAGAGAGAGGAATGAATAACAGACCCCAACCAAATCTAATTAGACTGACCTTCTGGGTCAAATCCTGGCGCCGGACACATGGGGCCCTAGTGTTGAGAGGGCTGTGGGAACCTTATCCCAGAATGTGGGTAAAGTCTGGATGGCCTGGATGATGGCCACCTTCTGGCAGATACCCAAAGAACCCCCTCAAGCAATGGAAGGTCAGTGGGCTCCAACGACGAGAGTATTCATGACAGAACTGGGCAGAGGAGTGCCATCACCAAAAGGCCTGCCCTAGCTTCTAGCTGAAAATCCCTGTGTGGGACGACGGGATACCCGGAGGACTATTTGAACCTGCCCGACAGTATGAAGATGAGTGAGGTGATGAGGGACTTAGGAGCTCGACAAGAAGCCCGAGTACTAGTGAAGTGTCTGGCCTGCAAATTAAGTGTAACTCCGGTTGCTATTGGCAACCCCATCAGGGAACCGGAGCATACGGCTGAAGTGTTATGGAAAAGTATTTTTGTGGCCTCTGTAACCGAGAAGGAATGTGTCCACTGCAGGCATGATGAGAGTCTTTGTGATGACCAGTTTAGTAAAGAAACATTGCTGGTTAAAGAGAACTGTGTCCGTGTGTGGTGTTTGAAGGTACTGGGGCCTGCTGCAGCCAGCAGCCTGAAAGTGGTCCAGAAAAGTGACTCAGTCCTGGCCTCTGGCCTAAAAGTGAATACCACGCACTACAAGTCTCAGCATAAAGCCCCTTGCACTAAAGAGGCGATCGTGGTGCAAAAACATTTCACTGGGCTGTGCTGTGGCAGAACAGCGGTCTCCGCTGCGACTACCATGGTACCCAACTGCCCCTTTAACATTCCTTTGTCTGTCCTTGTATGTTTATCATCTCACTCCTGCTCCATCTCTCCCTGAGGGGAGCGGGGTATTAGATTAGTATTTTGCAGCAGTATAAAAAGGCATGGGACTTCGGCATTTCCACCATTAGGAGTAATCTGGAGGTGAGGGATAGTTTAGAGTCCCAGGAACAATATAGGAGCCTTCTGTCCCTCGCTATTCCAAAGTAACATTTGTTGCACAGCTTCTAGCTTCCCAGGTGTAGAAGAAAGTTCACAGAGCATATTACATGGGATAACAAGGTCTTTACTCCTTAGAGAACATGTGGTAATAATATGCAGTCATACAGCATTGTATCACTAAGTGAAACCAAAACCAGGAAGAAACAAAAGACTTTTTACAATACAGTGAGTAAGGAAACTTTACACAACATCGCCATCTACTGTTAGATCAGCATAAAGTCCTCATCAAACATATACAAAGAAGTCCTCATCTGTTGCATATACCAACAGCATTGTGATTGGTAGGTGTTCGGGTCTGGTTTCAAATATATACTGTACATGAAGATTTCAGTTATTGCTATATAGACAATACCGTATATATTTGAAGTTCTTCTGTGTGCAGTAAAGTGTGTGGACCCATCTGCCAGCGACAGGGCAACCTTTTAGATAAGAAACTACACTAATGGACATACAAAGAAAGACAACCACACTCCAAATGCGTTAAGGTAGATAACAATGGCAGATGGGTTCATACATTTGATCAAAATGTGAACTAGGAACTTTTATAAGTACTGTATAGTTTATATAGCAGTAATACAATGTAAAATGTAATTATTCAATTTTCGCATTTCAATTATTCTTTCAAAATGGAATCTCACTGCTGGACCCAGGGAGGTTGAGTGAAGCACAATTTTTTTTTGTTTAAAACAAACTGCAGCCGAGGGACAGCTGTTTTTAAAAACCAAAAAATCCTTTTAAAGATATGGTTTAAGACTTTGATTAAAGCAATGGTAATATTAGGGTTGAGATGAGGTGAGACATGGGATTTGGAAAGTGGTAAAGAGAAGTTTTCGTTATTTTACATTTTATAATGCAAAAAGTTTTAAAATGTCACACGTTTCAGCACAAACCTGAAATGTAATGTGAAAAGGCACAAAATCAGAAGCAGAAGACTGAGCCGAGATCCCTGGTGTGGATATTCCTCTGATTAAAAATGAAGGAGAAGGTAAAGCAATAGAATTTTGTGATATTTTATTTGGCCCATTTTCTTTGATGTTTGCCTTGACAAGGTAGTTGTACATGTCTGTCTATGGTTCTCTGCAGAGTCAGACAGCACCACTATAAAAGGGATGCAGAAGTGAAGAGACACATACGAGGGGCTGCTGATAAGTCTTTGGCTTTGGGATCTTTTCTTGTTTCTATGGTAACGAATGTTACATCACATGAAAGCCTTATGTGTCTAATATATGTTTTCAAAATGTTGTGTTTGTTGCTTCTGTCAACAGTGTTCTACGCACGCGGGAAAACAAAATTGCGGAGTCTAAGTCAGAGGAGGATAAAATTCTTGTTTCTGCAAGGAAAGTCCGTGAAGGATATTGATGGTGATATGTCGTAGACATTGGGGGATCAATGCCCTTCATGTTCCACAGTTAAGATCTGGGTTGCCAAATTTAAAACGGGCGACTTCAGCCCCAATGATGAGGAACGTCCTGGACGCCCGAGAGTGGTTGTTGTTCCGGAGATGGTCGATGCTGCGCACAACCTCATACTGGAGAATCCACCGATTTCAGGTAAAGCAATAGCAGACATCATGGGGATTTCCCGTGAACGTGTTTGTTTCATTATTCATGAACATTTGGACATGAGGAAGCTTCTGCAAAGTGGGTCCCCAAATGTCTGACAACAGATCAGAGAAGGTGCGAGTGAAAACTTCCCGGTCAATTTGTCAGCGTTTCCGGACTCATAAGACCTTCCTGGAGCGACTGGTCACTATGGATGAGACCTGGATTTATTTGTATGACCCTGGAAACAAGGAGCAGTCAAAAGAATGGAGGTACAGTGGTTCTCCTCGTCCCAAGAAGTTCAGGGTGCAAACATCAGCCACTAAGGTGATGGCGTCTGTGTTCTGGATAAGGAGGGTGTGCTGCTAGTGAACTACCTTCAAAAGGGTTCCACCATCAATGCAAGGTATTACATTGAACTTTTGGACCAATGGAAGGCAGCTCTGAAGGCCAAAAGGCGCGAGAAGCTGTCCAAAGGAGTCTTGTTCCTGCAAGACAATGCCTCCGCTCACACTGCACAAGCGACCATGTAAAACCTGCCAGAGCTGGGCTTCCAGCTGGTTGACTACCAACCAGATTCACCAGATCTAGTTCCCTCCAACTATCATCTGTTCCCAGACCTGAAGAAACACCTCAAGGGTACCAAATTTCACACCATTTCTGATTCCATGGCTGCTACGGATGCCTGGTTTGAGGCACAACTGAAATCCTTATTTTTGCTAGGCTTACAGAATTTGGGATACCGATGTAAGAAGTTATGTGACATCAGTGGAGAGTATGTGGAATAAATGTAAAGTTTCATCATCCTATCTCGTTTCTTTCTGGGTAAAGCCAAAGACTTATCAGCAGTCGCTCCTACAGTAATGCTAAATTTAGTATCTGCATTCGACATTGCCATCTGCTGACCAAACGTGGTAAGACTCGGGAAGGCGGAGAGAAGGGCAACAGCAAGAACTGAAGAGTAAAGAATATGTCTCCTTGGGATATTAAACCAATTCACATGACAAAGACAAACCAAAACCTGGCCACCTTGCCTTTATCAAACTGGCTACAATCCATGTCCCCTCCTACCTAGTGACCTCACAGGGGAGGACTACCCCACCCCTGGCTTGAGTCTAAAATAATATCCCAAAGTGATTATTGGCCATAACTTTGCCTGGGAACGTCATAGGCGGACGCCAATGCTCTAATTTTTACAGTTATGATTTTACCTTCACAATAATAGGACACATGGGTAGTCTGCTGGTACCCCACTGCCCAATATCAAGTTTGGGATACCCACAGAGGTCCCACACCTATATAAAATATGTGCTGGAATCGTCAGCATGCCGGGATGTCATATTTCTGCTTGACATATTTATAGGAAGCACGGCTCACAAATTATTACACATTCCTGGTGCCTGTCTGTCTCAGGAGTCCAGGATACCTGTAATTAGTCTGTGGCTTCTTCTACAGCGTCACAGAGGGGGGTCTTCCTTTCCCTTATTGTTCCCAGGCCTAAACAGCTCACCTAATTTCCATATCATAGGACATTGCCTTTTGTTCACACCATTGCTAACAGACAATTTCCTCAAGTTAATTAGCATACTGATTGAAGCTTCCTTAGGCCTGACATACCTTGTAAGATGGCGGCTATAGGAATATCTCTTAATAGCTCAGAATATATCCCTATTTCCTCACAGTTAACGGTCACTCGTACGTGTCACACGCATCGACGTCGCTAACGAGGCCGGATGTGCGTCACGAATTCCGTGACCCCAACGACATCTCGTTAGCGATGTCGTTGCGTGTAAAGCCCCCTTTAGTCTCACCCTTAAAGCTGTAGTGGATGGTGAAATATGGAGCCTAAAAGTCAAAGTTCAAAACATTGTTACCCTTTGTCAGTGTATATACGTCAGATAGAAGTGTATATACATCAGATAGCAGACAAACACTTAAAGAATACATCTTCTGCATAATCAGGCGTCAGGAACGTCACGGTTACATATGGCAGTGAATTACTTCTGTTACATATTGCACTGAACATGGAAATCACTATGGGAACCTCCAATTTCTCTTCATGTGAAGAGTAGACCTCGTTGGCTCAGGTGCAACGCTGCAACTCTTCAAAACTATTCTCAAAATTAATTTGAGCTAGACCTCGTGACTCTTGGTGTTCCACTGCATGTTCAATGTTTCATAGGAGAACACGTGTCCTAGCCTGGCCAACTTCTCTATGACCCTTAGGCCTGGCTACACTTCTGCCCTTATGTTGTATAGATACCATTTGAAGTATGCCTCACTTACCTGAGGTTAGGAATCCTTCTGCTACTAAATCCTTGTTTAATTCAGAACATGCTACCCAAGTTTGGTCTCCCTTCTTTGCACATAACACCCATTCAGTGCAGGTCTGCTAACATTAGGACCATAGGTCCTTCTCTCTTGAGTACTCTTCCCTTTTTGACTATCAAAGAGGAAACAACTTCCTATGCCCACATACTTACTCCCATCATGGACTGTCCCCAATAATTTACCTGTCCACTGACTAACTATGTACTACAGGCCTTCAAACTGTCACAATGAATACAGAAAAAGCAGGGGCTAGGGGCTTCTAGACTGGCCCTCGGGTTAGGGAACCCTAGCTGTCCCTGATCTCAGAATTACCTCTGAAGGTGAGGATGTCTGAAACGCCTTCCTGACCCTGCTCCTGATCAGCCCTGATCATATACTGCTCCCTTAACCACTGGGAAGGCCCAGACAGGAGTGATTAAGACAACAGAAATTGATAAACAGGGGTAACCAAAACTCTATCTTGCGACACGCTCACATAGAGGTATAAGGGTACCGTCTCACTAAACGACGTACCAGCAATTCCGACCATGATATGACCTGGTCAGGATCGCTGGTGCGTCGCTACATGGTCGCTGGTGAGCTGTCAATCAGGCAGATCTCACCAGCAACCAGTGACCAGCCACCAGCCAGCAGCGACTCATGGAAACGATGCTGCGCTTGGTAACCAAGGTAAATATCGGATAACTAAGCAAAATGCTTTGCTTGGTTACCCGATATTTACCCTGGTTACCAGCGCACACCGCTTAGCTCTAACTCCCTACACTCGTAGTGTACCGCCCCATGCTCGGCTGCAGCTGCTCGGATCCGGGCTCGCTGGTGGGTGGTTCGAGCGTTTCCGGGGGTCCTGTGGTCACTCTAAACCTGGGGTGGAGGAAACTCTGGGAGAAAGGCTCATCCTTCACAACACCGGCGGTGATCCATGAATTTTTCGGGATTGACTGAGGCCCATCACAGTGGAAACTGGCACTCCTCAGGTGATGATATTACAGTGAGTAAAGAACTTGAACTGAAATTACTGGAGTCGTCCCCATCCTTGCCGGCGCCGTTGACCCGCACTCTGGCGCCATCAGCTACTATTGCCTCCATCATCCTCCCTGGGGCCTAGCTCTATCTGTGGGGAGCTGCAACATCCTAGCTGCGTTACCATCCGCCCCAGAAGAGAGAGACCTTCTGCAGCGGCAGCTTCCCTGATAGCTGCATACCACAGGTGGTGTCACAAGACAACTACTCCTTTCATCCCCCAACCCCTCCATCCTCTTTAGTGACACTGACGGGGTCACGGAACCGGGCCAGGCTGCTGTGACAAGACCAAACATCACCGGCCCAGTGACGAGCGGTGAACCCAGGGACACCGTGGGCGCATCATATGTTCTAGGGGCAGTAAAACTAGGAGAGTCACTTGTAGAGAAGGATCTGGGTGTTCTTGTAAATCACAAATGTGGCGCCCTGGACAAGCCAGGTCGTCACAGAATTACACCAACACACCCCACACCCCGGTTAGGCACACCAAAGCCAAACACAAAATCCTTGTTGCCTTCCTCCAGGGGCTGATGTCCACACCAGGGGGTGGGCCAGGCGGTTGGTCCCGCCCACCGAGGAGTTCACAGTCCTGGAGGTGGGAAAAGGGAGTCAGTTTTGGAGTGGAGTTTGAAGTTGGAGAGAGTTTGGAGAGGAGTGAGGAGAGGAGTGAAGTGAAGTGGTAGCAGAGGAGACTGAAGGCGTCCGGGTGTGTGGCCCGGATGGAACAGCAAGGTTGGCAGCGGTGGTGACCGTCTGCAGGAGAGGCCGATTGGAGCGAACCGTAAGGACCGTGGACGGGCGGTGGGCCGGCGGTACCGGACCGGAGAGCAAAGAGAAGCCAGCACCATCCGGCAGGGCTTACGGACCTCGACCAGGCTAGGAGTCGCCGTTAAATTGGTCAAATCCGTTAGCGAAGGGAACCTCCGGGGTTTCCCAGCAGTCAAGACCCGATTGAAGGCGACAGCTCACACCGTAGAGGGAAACACAGTCACCGCCAAGGCTACAGTTCCCAGGCTCCCTCAGCATCCATCACAAGCTGGGGAGCGGGTTACCGGTGGGAAGCCATTGGAACTATAAACACAACGTAGGTGCAGGGAAAGGCAGTCACCATCAACCTGCCGGGAGAAACAACACCACAGCCGTCTGTGGGACCCGTCCATCCAGCCGTTTGTTTGATCGGAGACTCCGTGTGAATTACTGGCTGAGTGAGTACCACCGTGCCGTGCGGCACAGCGCTGCCCCCGCGACCCTGCACCCCACCAGGCCCCGTAACCCGCCTGCCATCCATTCCCTATCTAACCCTCACCGGGCCCCGGGACCACCAATCCCCCTACCCACGGAGGGGAGAAAACAACATCCAAGCTGCTCCCTGTCACCGCTCCCGGGATCCCCGTCCAGAGCAGCGGTGGTGTCACAACCTCACCACAACCGTGGGTGGCGTCACGGACAATATCCCTAAAACCAAACCACCCCCTTTCACTCACGGGCGAGGAATGCCGCTCGAGTCCCCGGGATCCGGCCCACCGCTCGAGCCACCACCGAGCAGCAGCAGCAGCAGAGCAGCCAGACCCGAGCAGTGGGTGAGCGCAGCGTTCCCTCCTCCGCCCACGACACAAACAAAATAGCAGAATGAAATCATCGGTTTCTAAGGCCAGCTAGATATTATGTGTAATAAAACAGGTATAAATCTAGAGGGACAGGCACGTAATACGACCACTTTACAAAGCATAGGTGCAACCTCATAGATGCAGTTCAGAACTGGGCACCGGTTCACAGACAGGATTCTCTGGAGCTCGAAAAGGTACAAGACGAATCACAAACCTGATAAGAGGCACGGAGGATCTTAGTAATGAAGAAAGTTTACATATATTACATTTATTCAGTCTGTATAAGCACATAAATCGCCCAGATAAAACAGTTTCATGTAAAACCTTCTCAAAAGACAAGAGGTCACTCGCTCAGTCTGGAGAAAAAAGTTCAATCTCTCCAGGAGGCAAGGCTTGTTTACCATGAGAAATATTAATCTTTAAAACACCCGACCTTAGAAGCCGTGCACAGCAGGAATCATTGATGGTATCAATAAAGACCGAGAAAAAAACCTTATAAATTCTTATGTAAAATTGTTTTTCTGAATGTTGATCTATTTATTCAACAAATTTACCTATAACCCGTTCCCTTTATGCTTTACCATCCCTCAGATGAACTTGATGGACTTGAGTCTTTCTTCAATTGTACTATGTAATTATATGCAATTATGTAACTGTCGTTACTGCAGACATCCAGGAGAGGATAATTAGAAGCCCAAGGAAATTGGCACGAATATGAACCCAACAAGGTCATGTCAAGAGAACAAAATGTCGCCGTGTACTGAAACCACTTCACTTGAAGTCAAGTTTGGATACGCTGCAGCCATAGTAGCACATTTAGGACCCACCATAACAAGAGCTACATGAATCCTGGGGTTGTCATGTTGAAAAGCTGCTCCTGGGACTCTTTCACAATTCCTCATGAAGGCCTGTGGGATTAAGGTGGGATAATACATGGTAGCTGGAACCCTTTAGTCTTCATTCCCGGTGCACAAACAGTTTAGTGTTACATTGATTTGGTTGTGAAACTAGTGGTGTTCCCATTTCTCCAAACAACCATTGTTAAACACAACAACGCCAGGCCATATATTGCTTGTGCTAGCGTGGGCAGCCTGCTTGACCTAAATGTGCTACCATGGTCTGCAGTGTCTCCAGATTTGTCTCCTATCGAACATATCTAGGTCAGTAACAGCAAAAAGGAAGCTGCCAACAGTGGATCTTGATGATTTCTATGGCCAAGTTCATCAGAGGCAGCAGAACCTTGCTCAGAGCATCATTAATAACCTCATTGATAGCTGCCAAGATGTGTGAGTGCTGGGAATTCTACAACAAGTTGCTCATACTCGATACTGAATATATTGAGAAGTCTTGAAAATTTGGAATCCATGTTTTCATTATTTGCAAATCAGAACCATGTCTATATTTCTGTCACAGGGTATGAAATGACAGAACAGGGGCTCCTAGGCTGGCCCCCAGACTCAAGACCCTGCGCTGTCCCTTATCTAGGAGGTAGGCTTGATGGTAGTCAGGTCTGAGCCCCCAGCATGACCCTGACTCCTGTCTGAGCCCTGATCTTATTCCTCCTCTCCCCCACCCTTGGTACAATAACATAACTCCACAAAAACGACATGGACAAGGGAGAACAAAAACTCATGCACACTGCACTCAAAACACACAGGAGAAACAATATGTGTACAGGGGAATAAAGAAAAAGAAAGGAAGTAAACCCACAACAGGGAAACTTCCACACCATACAAAATCGCATCACAGATCATCATGAACTGGATCACCACTAAGACCAGAATCGCTGGGTCTTATGCTGAAGCTATTATCGGTGGATACTGGAAGAAACCAGTATCTTTAGTAGGGAGGAGACAGCTGCACGTGGCAATTAGCAATCAGAGGTCCTAGTTCCTGCTCACCAGTCTGCAGGAATTAATATAAAGAGACCAAGGGGACATTCAAATTTACTAGCAATTAACGTGTTAAAAGACATAGGTAAGGCCATATAATCCAAGATCAGGGAGACTTTACCAGAGACTGAGGGTGGAAAAGGTCCCGACGTACATTTTGCGGCCCTCAGCACGTAGCCGACCGCTTCATCGAGGGGGAAATTAGTAGGTATTGCACACTTCCTGTGGTGCAACCTTTAAATACATCTACCGACAACATTAAACTGCCATGGAGAAGATTCAAGTGTCCAGGCTAAGCGCGGACCCTTGAATGTTCTTTCCCCCTTGATGAAGCTAATGATGATTTACTAACAGCTAAATCTAATGGTCACTACTCCCTGCTGATCCTCCTGGATCTCTCTGCTGCATTCGATACTGTGGATCACCAGCTCCTCCTTACTATGCTCCGCTCTATCGGGCTCAAGGACACCGTGCTTTCTTGGTTCTCCTCTTACCTCTCTGACCCCTCATTCACTGTATCCTTTGCCGGATCCTCTTCCTCTCCTCTTCCCCTTACGGTCGGGGTTCCTCAGGCTTCAGTCCTTGGCCCCCTCCTTTTCTTTCTATACACAGCCCCTATTGGACAAACCATCATCAAATTTGGTTTCCAGTACCATCTCTATGCTGATGACACCCAACTGTACACATCTTTTCCTGACATCACCCCTGCACTATTACAAAACACTACCGATTGTCTGTCCGCTATCTCCAACATCATTTCCTCCCTCTATCTAAAAGTGAACCTTTCAAAAACTGAACTTCTTCTGTTTCCTCCCTCTCCTAACCTTCCGAAACCCCATATTACCATTTCTGTGTGTGGCTCTACTATTACGCCCCAGCAGCACGCCCGCTGTCTTGGGGTTATAAGCTCTCCATGGTTCTGCACCACCCTACATCTCCTCCCTCATCTCTGTCTATCACCCCACCCGTGCCCTCCGCTCTGCAAATGACCTAAGACTGACATCCTCAACAATTCGAACCTCTCACTCCCGTCTTCAAGATTTCTCACGAGTTGCGCCTATGCTCTGGAACACACTACCAAGAGCAATCCGATTAATTCCCAACATCCACACCTTTAAGTGGGCCCTAAAAACTAATTTCTTTAGACTAGCCTATCACCTCACTGCCCTGATCCAATCTAGTCCCTTTCTGCCCTTCCCAAAAATGTACTTCCAATTCTTGTCCCCTGTACCTGTATAAATTGTGGCCAATGACGGGTTCATGCAGCTGGTTTTGAATCCCCCATTAAATCGATGGCTGGACCATATATAACAAGCTTTTCTCCCCCCCATTCACCTTTTGTGCGTCCCCTATTTCCTCATAGACTGTAAGCTTACGAGCAGGGCCCTCACTCCTCCTGGTATCTTAATTTTGTTATTTTGTATTGTCTCATATTGCCTGTACATGTCCCCTCTGAATTGTAAAGCGCTGCAGAATATGTTGGCGCTATAGAAATAAAACTTATTATTATTATTCTGAAGCGGCCGGCTATGTGATGAGGGCTGCGAAATGTACGTTGGGGCCTTTTCCACCCTTAGACCCTGATAATGTCTCCCTGATCTTGTGTTATATAGTCTCACCTATGCCTTTTAATATGTTAATTAGTGGTAAATTGTGAATGTCCATTTGGTCTCTTTATAGTTGCAATTTTGCATGTATTGTAACCGTTCATGGTTTGTTTACTTCTTTTACTGCCACTTGGTAATAATTGGGATCATGGATCATCAATTTTGCTATGAGGGGTCATATACTGTATGTGAGTAGTATTATATTAACATCTGCATTACCGGAAGTCTGTACCTGATAATTCCTACCATCCCCATCCTCTTTTTGTGTCATTTCATGCATTATAATCTCTTTTACGTTTTTGCAATGTGCACTTTGACTTTTCTAAATAAATATCAATCAATATCAGCATTTTTGCTCGTGTTTCTTTCTTTGCTATGAGATCACTTCTGGCAGCTCCCACGTTGCTCTCAGTGTGTCTCAAAGGCCATGGTGAGTGGTCACGAGTCCTAATGTCACCGTGGTCTCCAATGGTAGCAGAGCCAGGATCGTTGTGGGATGTCAAGTGGATTATGTTGGACCTACTTTGTGTTTTGGGGGTTAAAATTGATTAAAGGGAACTTTTTTTGTTTTGTTTTTTTTAATTTAAAATAAAGGATTTTTGTGTATTTGTGGGTTTTTTTTCTCTTTACTTACAGGGTTGGTAATGGGGAGGTCTCATAGACACCTCTCCATTACCAACCCAGGGCTTGATGCCAGCTGTGATTTTTGACAAATCATAGCTGACATTAACCCCATATATTACCCTGATTGCCACCGCACCAGGGCAATCGAAAAAAGTTGGGTAATGTGCCACAATTGATGCATCTAATGTGCCAATTGTGGAGTGGCTTCGGGCTGCTATTTTAAAGCTAGTGAGGGCACAATAACCATGGACTTTCCCAGCCTGAGAAACCAGTCCCCAGCTGTCTGCTTTATCTTGACTGGTTATCAAAAATGGGCAAGAAGCCACGTTGTTTTTAAATAATAATAATAATAATAATAACAACAAAAACCCGGCCTGGGGGAGTCTCTATTTTTGATAACCAGCCAAAAAAAAAGAACACAGCTGTCTAATTTACGTGCGCTGGTTATCATAAATAGGTGGTGGACAGCACATCAACGTGGATTTGCTGGATTCTTCCCCCTTCTTTTTGTACAATTTGGCTGTGCAGAAATGGTCTAAAAATCTCAGCGTGTCTCATTCTGCAGCAGGCGTGGTGATGGTGAGCTCCATACCTTTCTACCAAGGTCATCTGTTCAGGAGATGAATCTATACTTGTGAATCTCCTTACTGTGAATTCACAGTTTAAATCATTCCTTGGCCCATCATTCATGGTGAGAGAAGAGGAGGCTAAGCACATCTATTGCAGAGACAAACTAAAGGCCCCGTCACACGCAGCAATATCGCTAGCGAGCGTACCCGCCCCCATTGTTTGTGCGTTACGGGCAAATCGCTGCCTGTGGCGCACAATATCGTTAGGAGCAATCACACGGACTTACCTGCCTAGCGACATCGCTGTGGCCGGCGAACCGCCTTCTTTCTAAGGGGGCGGTTTGTGTGACGTCACAGCGGCGTCACTAAGCGGCCGCCCAAGAGAAGCGGAGGGGCGGCCGCTTCCTCATTGCCGGCGACCGCAGGTAAGCTGTAGTTCGTCGTTCCCGAGGTGCCACACATAGCGATGTTTGCTGCTTCAGGAACGACGAACAACCTGTGTCCTCAACAATCAACGTTTTTTTGAAAATGAACGACGTGTCAACGATGGACGATTTAGTGAGTATTTTCCATCGTTAACGGACGCTCGTTGGTGTCACACACAACGACGTCGCTAACGATGCCGGATGTGCGTCACGGAATCCGTGACCCCGGCGATATATCGTTAGATACATCGTTGCGTGTAACGGGGCCTTTACACTTATGAAACTCAGGGAAGGGTCATGCTGGAAAAGTCAACACTAGTGTTGAGCAGACCCGGACCCGCAAAATCCGGATCCGCACGGTTTGAGCGCCCGATCCGAGTCCGACCAGTAGCTGGGATTCGGGGTGCACGATCCGGTTCCGTTTTTTTTTCTCACTCTCTCTCTCTCTCTCTCTCTCTCTTTATGACCGATCCGCTCAGCTCTCATTAACACTATTCAAGGTCCTCTGATGAATAGTCCATGCCGCTATCAGACAAGTGGGCAAGTGTAAAGCACAGTCAGCATGATGGCGTCTCACCAAGACCTTTCATCCAGATGTGAGAAAGTCTGGAAGGACCAAAGGCCTCGGTGTGACGCCATCAAGCTGTGCTTTACACTTGTCTGCTAAATATAGTAATTAATTTATCGATCATTTATCCTCTTGTATTTACTGGTGTACTTATTAGTTTTGCATTGTATGTGTTCCTCTGTTGTTTTAGCTCCAGAGATACTTGTAGAGAAGCCCTCTTCCAGAAGACTGGTCTAATGCACTAATGAGGAGGTAATATTTTTTTGGTGCACTCTACTCTTCAGATACCTATGGATGAATGACCCCTTTATGCAGGTTGAAATAATAATGGAGGAATGCTTTCTTGGCACCCTCTAGCTCCTATGATTCCTGTGGATTGATCAACTTTTCCTGAAGGCTGGTAGGGTGGAATTATGTTGGGTGAATGTTTTCTTGGTGCACCCCAGCTCCTTGGATAACTGTGGATTCATGATTCCTTCCTGCGGGCTGGTAGGGTGGAATAATAATGCGGGAATGTTTTCTTGGTGCACTCTCGTTCCAGAGAAACTTATGGATAACTGACCCCTTCCTGCAAGCTCATAGGATAGAATAATGATAGGGATATGTTTACTTGGTGCTCCCTACTTCCAGAGGTACCTATGGATATTTGACCCCTTCCTGCAGGCTGGTAGGTGAAATGTTGATTGGGAATGGTTTTTTGGCACTCTCTAGCTCCTATGATTCTTGTGAATTGAGGACCTTTTTGTGAACACTTGTAGGCTGGAGTAGTGGTTGGGGAATTTTTTCTTGGTGCACTCTAGCTCCTTGTATAACTGTGGATGAATGACTCTTTCCTGCAGGATGGTAGGGTGGAATAATGATAGGGAAATGCTTTCTTGGCACCCTCTAGCTCCTATAATTGCTGTGGATTGATGACTTTTTCCTTAACTCTTGTAGGTTGGAGTGATGGTGGGGGAATATTTTCTTGGTGCACCCCAGCTCCTTGGATTATTGTGGATGGATGACACCTTTCTGCAGGCTGGTAGGGTGGAATAATGATGGGAGAATGTTTTCTTGGCACCCTATAGGTCTAATAATACCTGTGGATAGATGACCCCTTCATAAAGGCTGATACAGGGAATAATTCTGGAGAATGTCTTCTTGGTGCTCCCTAGCTCCTTGGATACCTGTGGATTCATGCTGCTTTCCTGCAGGCTGGTATGGTGGCATAGTGATAGGGAAATGTTTTCTTGGTGGACCCTCATTCTAGAGATACCCATGGATAAACGACCCATTCTTGCTATGAACACTTCGGCCTCCAGGCCCGGTTCGTAAATGAACCCGTAGCCCCGGCGGACATCAAACCGCCTCACCTGCCCCTCGTACAACGGTCCCCGGACATGGGCTGTTGCTTGCCGGAGGTTCTCTTTCTCCCGAATGGCCCTGGCCACCAGCTCGGCCTTCTTCCGTTCTCGTTCAGCGATCTCCAGACCCAACGGTACCGGCTCCCTATCCCAATACGGCGCTGCTGCGAGCTCCGGAGCACGGGTCGGGCCCCGCGGGACATCCTGGACATTGCCCACTGTCAGGAATCTGGGCGGCATGTCCCGCGGTGTCTTGGCCTTAGGCGCTGCCTTGCAGCAACAACCCGGCGCTACCTCAGCCGAGGTGTGGGGGATGGGCATAGGGGCTTTCCGCTGCTGGGCCTTCGGCTTGGAGCAGGTCATCGGCTCCGGCTCGGGGGACTTTTTAGGGGATGCCTCCGGTTCAACCTTCGGAATCTTCCACGGCAACACCTCCGGTTTACTACGGGCTCCGGCTACAGGTTGGCTCGCCTGGGCGGGGACGCTGGGTACTGCTACCGGTTGCGGTGGTAGCAGGCCTAATGGCGGGGTCACGGCCTCCGGGACGGGTGGCGAGGGAGGCAGCGAAGGGAGAGGGCTTGGACCGGGTCCCGCAGCCGCGATGACCGGCCCTTCCAGGGCATCGGGACGTGGGTCACTCACCCTCCCTTTCTCCGATTCCTCCTCGCGTCTCCGCACGGTGGCTACAACGTCCGCCATGTCGGCCTCCCACTCCTCCATGAGGAGCTGCATCTTCACCTGCAGCCGTTGGTAGAGCTGTGGTCAGGTAACGGTCTGAGGTCAAAAGCCAGGAGGTCATGACAAGAACAGGGAGCGGGCAGAGAGGAGTCAAAGATTAATCCCTTCACGACCGGGTGATTGTTTTTCGCCATTCTTCTTCTGAGACACGTAACTTTTTTTTATTTTTCAGTCAATTTGGTCATGTCAGGGCTTGTTTTTTGCGGAACAAACTGTAATTTTAAATGAAACTATGAGTTTTACCATATAGTGTACTGGAAAATGGCAAAAAAAATTGAAATGCGGAAAAATTGGAAAAAAAAGTGCAATAGCATTATTGTTTTTGAGATATTTTATTCACTGTGTTCACTATATTATAAAACTGATGTGTCAGTGTGATTCCTCAGGTCGGTGTGAGTTCGTAGACACCAAATATATATATAGATCTACTTTCTATCTAAAGAAAGATTTCTATCTAATCTAAAGTTTGTCCGAAAAAAGTGACGTATGTTTTACGCCATATTCCGTGACCCGTAGCATTCTCAATTTTTGGGATCTATGGCTCAATGTGGCTTATTTTTTGCATCTGAAGCTGACGTTTTTAATGGTACCACTTTTGCAAAGATGCTACGTTTTGATCGCCTTTTATTGCATTTAGCGCAAAATTTGTGGCGACCAAAAAACGTAATTTTGGCGTCTGGAAATTTTTTGCCGCTGCGCCATTTTCCGATCAGATTAATTGATTTTATATTTTGATAGATCGGGCATTTCTGAACGCAGCGATACCAAATATGTGTATATTTTTGATTTTTTTAACCCTTTAATTTTCAATGGGGCGAAAGGGGGGTGATTTAAACTTTTAAGATTTTTTATTTTTTTAAAAAAAAATGAAAACTTTTTTTTAAATTTTTTTTTTATTTTACTAGGTCCCCTACGGGACTATATGGATCAGCAATCTGATCGCTCTTCCATATCTGCTGATCGCTCTTCCATATCTGCTGATCACAGCTACACAGCTGGGCTCAGCAGATATGCTCATCTGCTGTCTCACTCAGCTCTGGGCCGGGTGAAACACTAAGTGAGTCATGTGAGCTACAGGAGTCATCACATGACCCTGTGCTACCATGATAACCACCGGAAGTCACGTGATCACGTCATGTGACTTACGGTATCAGCGGTATATAAACATTTACCGTGCTCACGATTATAATTGCGCTGTCACTTATTGTCAGCGCCATTTAAGGTGTTAAACGGCACGGGTGGCAGGCACACATGACAGCTGTATAAATCAGCTTAGATGCCAGCGGTAGCAGTGGGAGATTAACCCCTTTTACCGCTAGGACGTAATTTTACCATCCGCGGTCCTTAAGGGGTTAAAAAACATGGAGAAACACAGGCCAACAGGAAAACTACAGAACCAGAATGTACGACTGGCAAGGTTCTGGGAGAGTATGCTCAGTAAAGAAGCAGAGCAATTCCCAGGAAGATGGAACACCTGAGTAATCACCACTTTCCAGGACCAGCATGGAATCCTCCGCTGTCAATCAACCTGCCAGCCAGTAGGTCAGGAAAACGCAGCAGAGCATCTCCTAGTGTGCAAGATGCTCTGCACAGAGGAATTGTGACAGCTATCCTGTCTATGTCTCGGGCGGAGGAGGGGACGCTGCGCTCACTCACTGCTCGGGTCCGGCTGCTGCTGCTGCTTGGTGGTGGCTCGAGCGGTGGGCCGGATCCCAGGGACTCGAGCGGCGTTCCTCGCCCGTGAGTGAAAGAGGATGGTTTGGTTTAGGGATATTGTCCGTGACGCCACCCACGGTTGTGGTGAGGTTGTGACACCACCGCTGCTCTGGATGGGGGATCCCGGGAGCGGTGACAGGGAGCAGCTTGGATGTTGTTTCTCCCCTCCGTGGGTAGGGGGGTTGGTTGACCCGGGGCCCGGTGAGGGGTAGGGATGGCAGGCGGGTTACGGGGCCTGGTGAGGTGCAGGGTCGCGGGGGCAGCGCTGTGCCGCACGGCACGGTGGTACTCACTCAGCCAGTAATTCACACGGTGTCTCTGGTCAAACGGCTGGATGGACGGGTCCCACAGACGGCTGCGGTTGTTCTCCTCCCGGTAGGTTGATGGTGACTGCCTTTCCCTGCACCTGTGTTGTGTGTACGGTTCCAATGGCTTCCCACCGGGGTAACCAGCTCCCCAGCTTAGATGGGTGCTGAAGGAGCCCCTTTTGCCCGCAGGCTCTGGCCCTGGGAACTGTAGCCTTGGCGGTGACTGTATTTCCCTTTATGGTGTGAGTGTTGCCTTCAATCGGGTCTTGACTGCTGGGAAACCCCGGAGGTTCCCTTCGCTAACGGATTTGACCAGTTTCACGGCAACTCCTAGCCTGGTCGGGGTCCGTAAGCCCTGCCGGATGGTGTTGGCTTCTCTTTGCTCTCCGGTCCAGTACCGTCGGGCCACCGCCCGTCCACGGTCCGTACGGTTCGCTCCAATCGGCCTCTCCTGCAGACGGTCACCACCGTCTGCCAACCTTGCTGTTCCGTCCGGGCCACACACCCGGACGCCTTCAGTCTCCTCTCCTACCACTTCACTCTTTCACTTCAAAACTCAACTCCAAACTGACTCCTTTTCCCGCCTCCAGGACTGTGAACTCCTCGGTGGGCGGGGCCAATCACCTGGCCCACCCCCTGGTGTGGACATCAGCCCCTGGAGGGAGGCAACAAGGATTTTTGTGTTTGGCTTCGGTGTGCCTAGACGGCGTGTGGGGTGTGTTGGTGTAGTTCTGTGACGACCTGGCTTGTCCAGGGCGCCACATCTATATAAGCCAATATTCCTGTAGAACGCTAAGGCTATGTGCGCACTAGAGCTTTTTACCTGCGGATTTACCCGCGGATTTGCCCCGGAAATTTCTTGAGAAATGTCTGCAATGTTTGTGCATTGAATTTTTCATGTCAGTATTCACACAGCAGTTTCTGCTATTCCATGTATTCCCCTTCCATAGTCACTGGTGTGCATACCTTATCTCCCCATAGTGATGTTTTTTAGGTTTTTTGCACCCAGTTCAGACATAGAATGGAGTTCCAAACGTTATTCCTTAATGTTAGTAGTTTTTCGTTTGTGAACCCTCCCCATACACACCTATTGCCAATCCACATCGTATATATAGCCTGGGTCTCAGCCTCCCATACACGGTAAGTTTTTTAACTGCATGAGAGGACACACACAAGCTAGGGACCCCAACGTAGAGAAATACTTTGGCGTAGTGTTGGGGCTCTTCTGCATTGATCAATTCAGTAGCTAAATTTCTCTTTATTCATATATTCATGGCAGTAATGCAGGTTCCATTTTTCACATTTCATTCTTACAAATAGCTATTGAATTTTTCATGTCAGTATTCACACAGCAGTTTCTGCTATTCCATGTATTCCCCTTCCATAGTCACTGGTGTGCATACCTTATCTCCCCATAGTGATGTTTTTTAGGTTTTTTGCACCCAGTTCAGACATAGAATGGAGTTCCAAACGTTATTCCTTAATGCAATGTTTGTGCAGACATTTCCCATGAAATTCAATGAGAAAAAAAAATAGCTGTGCGCACTGTGCGGATTTTTCTCAAGAAAATTTCTTGAGAAAATTTTCTCGAGAAACTTTCTTGAGAAAATGTGCATGTCCATTAATTTCCGCAGGTACCTGCGGTATTCCGGGGGTATTCCGCAGGTAGCAATGATGTGCGGTATACCACCGGAATAGCCGCGATTTACCTGCGGGAATGCTCATCGCTGCCTGCGGTTTTGCAGTGATGTCATTATGCCAGGAAGAGGAAGCGGAGCAGAGTAAACACACACGTCGCACTCCCTGGACGCCGCACAGAAGCACTTCCGTGCGACCTCCAGGTGCCCGTGCAGTCTGTGTCCTGCTCCGGCCTCGCGGCTGCCTGCACTGCAGGGTGTCAGTGTCTGCCCGCAGTGTCAGCAGCCTGTCACGCGGCAGCGCAGGCAGACACTGACATCCTGCAGTGCTGGGAGCCGCGGGGATGACGATCGCTGCTGTCAGGAGGTGAGATCATTACCTGCTGTGACGATCTCCTGCCTCCTGACGTCACCGCGGTCACTGCGGTCTATGCCCGTCTCGCGAGCGGCCCGAGACTGTGACTAGCGGTGACGTCACGGGCTCTCGCGATACTTCTGACAACGCGGCGGGCATAGAAGCCAGTGACAGCGCTGACGTCAGCAGTACAGGAGATGATCACAGAAGGTAATGATCTCATCTATGCTCCTGATGGCAGCGCTCGGCATCCCCTGCAGTGACCTGAGCTGACCTATTGATGTTAGCTCAGGTCACTGCATTGCTCTCCCAGCCAATGGGGAACATTCTGTTCTTCATTGACTGGGACAGCGACTATGGTATGGATCTCCGTGGGACCCCCCCCACTTATTGGATTACGCCGGACGTGGATTGATTGTTCTTTTCAATAAATTGGTTAAAGAGGCTATGTGGGGAGTGTTTTTTCAAATAAAACTTTTTTTGTTGTCTATTTTTTAATTATTACTGACTGGGTTGGTGATGTCGGGTATCTGATAGACGCCTGACCTCACCAACCCCAGGGCTTGATGCCAGGTGACATTACACATCTGGCATCAACCCCATATATTACCCCGTTTGCCAACGCACCAGGGCGCGGGATGAGCTGGGGCGAAGCGCCAGGATTGGCACGTCTAATGGATGCGCCACTTCTGGGGCGGCTGCGGCCTGCTATTTTTAGGCTGGGGAGTGTCCAATAACAGTGGACCTCCCTAGTCTGAGAATATCAGACCCCAGCTGTCCGCTTTACCTTGGCTGGTGATCCAATATGGGGGGGACCGCACGTTTTTTGTTTTAAATTATTTATATAATTTAAAATAACAGCGTGGGGTGCCCACTGTTTTGGATTATCAGCCAAGGTGAAGCTGCCAGCGGTGGTCTGCATGCTGCAGCCGTCTGCTTTACCCTAGCTGGCTACAAAAAATGGGGGGACCTCACGTTTTTTTTTAATTATTTATTTATTTTATGGCTAAAAAAAGGCTAAGCACCCTTTAGTGCCACATGAAAGTCACTAAAGGGTGCCAGCTTAGAAAATGCAGGGAGGTGGAACATTATATAGGTTTTTCTCATCTATCTATCTATCTATCTATCTATCCCTCTATCTATCTATCCATCTATCCCTCTATCTATCTATCTATCTATCTATCTATCCATCTATCTATCTATCTATCTATCTATCTATCTATCTATCTATCTATCTATCCATCTATCCCTCTATCTATCTATCCATCTATCCCTCTATCTATCTATCTATCTATCTATCCCTCTATCTATCTATCTATCTATCCCTCTATCTATCTATCTATCTATCTATCTATCTATCTATCTATCTATCTATCTATCTATCTATCTATCTATCTATCTATCTATCTATCTATCCCTCTATCTATCTATCTATCTATCTATCCATCTATCCCTCTATCTATCTATCTATCTATCCCTCTATCTATCTATCTATCTATCTATCTATCCCTCTATCTATCCATCTATCTATCTATCCATCTATCTATCTATCCCTCTATCTATCTATCCATCTATCCCTCTATCTATCTATCTATCTATCTATTCATCTATTCATCTATCTATCTATCCCTCTATCTATCTATCTATTCATCTATTCATCTATCTATCCCTCTATCTATCTATCTATTCATCTATCCATCTTTCCCTCTATCCATTATCTGTCTATCGATTATCTTTATTATTTATTGCAGGGACAAACCTGCGGTAAATCCGCGGTAAATCCGCGGCAAATCCGCGGCAAAACCGCATGCGGATTTGGTGCAGATTTTTTCCGCAGGTCCGGAAATCTTTCACTGGCAGAAGTTTCTCAAGAAATTTTCTTGAGAAACTTCACATTTCTAGTGCGCACATAGCCTTACAACACTTTTTTTAATTTATGCACACTAAATTGCTGCAGTTCTGATGGCAGCAAAAAAAAAATCTGATCCAACCTAGTTCTAGATTGTTGTTATATAAAGTCTAAATATAGTCAATGGCCATCATCTACCAGCCAGTCCTTCTTTGGATTTCTAATCAGACTCAGATTCAAGTGCACAGATATCGGACTTAAGAAACACTCTATGAACTGACCTTTGACCTCAACTGCAGAGGCCAATGATCTCCACAATTATCTATAAAGCACTTTAATCTGCTCCTACCGTGAATAACAATGACTGCTGTCAAGTCAATCATAAGCCCGTTTTTACATTCCTTCTGCAAGTATCATATCAGTTGAATGTTAATTGTGCTCTTGTGTCAAATGCATATTCATGAAGCAACGAGAAGTCAAAGTAAGTCATTCCGGTAGTTAGCGATTGACTGATAAACCCTAAACACATACATACTAATGACTATGATAAATGACATACTGGCATGGAAGGTAACCTATTGCCATGTAGCAAGGCAGGACTGGCAATTCTAGGAAAGGCCAGATGGGCCGGTCAGGCCATGGACCGCATCAGCCTGCAACACTTCTAACAGTATCCTCAGGACACCGATGCTGTAGAGGAGCTGAATGCCATCCGCTCCCTGCTCCACCAGGTACTCTAGCAGGCCACAGGCTGCTTCTCCCCATTATTAAACAAGCTAGAAGAGTAGACGGGGGCTGCCGTGCGTGTTGAACCAAGATTAGGTGAATATAAACTTTTTTATTTTATCATTTTTTGAGGGGGCTTGGGAGTCGGGGGAGCTGTGGTGGCTTTGGGAATATACTGTTGAGGCCATCATTCTCCATATAGGGGTCTATGTAACATCATATTGTGGCCCACTTAATCCACCTCTCCCCTCGCTATTCCCCAGCCTCGCCACTCTGCAAATCCCTTCACTGGCTTCCCATCGTCCAACAACTTCAGTTCAAAACATTAACCATGACATACAAAGCCATCCACAACCTGTCTCCTTACATCTGTGACCTAGTCTCCCGGTACCTACCTGCACATGTGGCGCCCTGGACTAGCCAGGTAGTCACAAACACAACATCACACATACCCCCTCCCCTGGTTAGGCAACAACAGTCAAACAAAATCCTTGTTGCCTCCCTCCAGGGTCTGATGTACGCACCAGGTGGGGCGGAGCCACGCGGTTGGCCCCACCCACCGAGGAGTTCACAGGCCTGGAGGCGGGAAAAAGGAGTCAGTTCAGTTTGGAGTTCAGTGGAAGTGGAGTTGAGAAGTGGAGGAGAGAAACTGCTAGTGTCTGGGTAGGAGCCCAGGCACTGTCAGCAAGGTCGGCAGACGGTGTTGGCCGTCTGCAGGGGGTGGTGCAGGTCAGCGGAACCGTAGGACCGGGGACGGGCGGTGGCCCGCCGGTACCGAGCCGGGGAGCAGATCTGTACCAAGCACAAAGGCAGGGCCATCAGACCCCGACCAGGCTGGAAGCCGCCGAAAATGGTCAAATCCGATAGTGACCGGGACCCCAGGGGTTCCCTCACACCCAAGACCCGACAGAAGGCAACAGTCCACACAGTGAGGATAAAAAGCCACCGCCATCGGCTAGAGATCCAAGGGCCAGCACCTGCGGGCAAAACGGGCTCCTTTGGTACATACATGCCGGGGAGCGGACTACCAGTGGGAAACCATCGAAGTCAATACATTCTACAACAGTGCAGGGAAAGACAGCCACCATCAACCTGTCCGGGGAGAGCAAAGATACTGCAGCCGGCTGCGGGACCCGTCCATCTAGCCGTTTGGTTTACCAGAGACTCTGTGAATCTGTGCCTGAGTGAGTACAATAGTGCCATCTGGCACCGCGCCGCGCTGCCCTGCAACACTGCACCACGACCCTACTGCCTCCCCGTACCACCTCCGGGCCCCGGGATCACCAACCCCTACCCACGGAGGGGAAACCAACACCTAGCTGCTCCCCGCCATCGTTCCCGGGAATCCCGTCACGAGCAGCGGTGGTGCCCACTATCACCACGACCCGTGGGTGGCGTCACAAACTATCTCCCAAAAACCACCCGTCACCCCTTTTCACTCGGGGGCGAGGAGCGCTGCTCGAGTCCCCGGGTCCGGTCACCGCTCGAGCCACCGAGCAGCAGCAGCTCCGGACCCGAGCGTAGTGAGCGCGGCCCCTCCGCCCGCGACACACGCAACCTCAGATCCTCACAAGATCTCCTTCTCTACTCCTCTCTTATCTCCTCAAGATTTCTTCCGTGCCTCCCCCATACTCTGGAACGCTCTACCTCAGCATATCAGACTCTCCCCTACTGTGGAAAACTTCAGGAGAAACCTCAAGACCCATCTCTTCCAACAAGCCTACAACCTACAATAACCCTCAGTCCAGTACACCACTGCGCAACCAGCTCTGTCCTCACCTATTGTACCATCACCCATTCCCTGTAGACTAAGAGCCCTCGCGGGCAGGGTCCTCTCTCCTCCTGTAGACTGTGAGCCCTCGCGGGCAGGGTCCTCTCTCCTCCTGTAGACTGAGCCCTCGCGGGCAGGGTCCTCTCTCCTCCTATACCAGTCTGTTTTGTACCGTTAATGATTGTTGTACGTATACCCTCTTTCACTTGTAAAGCGCCATGGAATAAATGGTGCTTTAAAAATAAATAATAATAATATAGGGGACTATGGGGTACCATACTATGTACAGGGAGGCTATAAGGCCTCATACTGGGTATAGGGGACTATGGGCCATAATATTATATATAGGTGGCTGTGGGCTCTCATACTTTCTATTGGCAGGCTAAGGTGAATTATACAGTGCATAGGGAGCTATGGGTATCATATTCTATATAGGGGATATCGGATATCATACTGTGTACAGGGAGGCTATAGGGCCTCATACTGGGTATAGGGGACTATAGGCAATAATATTATACAGTTGTGCTCAAAAGTTTACATACCCCGGCAGATTGTTTTGCTTTCTTAGCCTTTTTTCAGAGACTATGAATGATAACACAAAATCTTTTTTCCACTTATGGTTAGTGGTCGGGAAAAGCCATTGATTGTTAAACTTCAGTGTTTTCGCTTTTTAAATCATAATGACAACCAAAAACATCCAAATGACCCTGATGAAAAGTTCACATACCCTGGTGATTTTGGCCTGATAACATGCACAGAAGTTGACACAAATGGGTTTGAATGGCTAATAAAGGTAATATTCTCACCTGTGATCTGTTTGATTGTAATCAGTGTGTGTGTGTGTGTGTGTGTGTGTGTGTGTGCATAAAAGATGAGTGAGTTCCTGGGATCCAGACAGACTTTTGCATCTTTCATCCAGCCACTGATGTTTCTGGATTGAGGGTCATGGGGAAAGCAAAAGAACTGTCAATGGATCTGTGGGAAAGATAGTTGAACTGTATAAAACAGGAAAGGGATACAAAAAGATATTGAAGGAATTGATAATGCCAGTCAGCGGTTTTAAAACTGTGATTAATAAATGGAAACTCAGGGGCTCTGTAAAAACCAAACCACGATCAGGTAGACCAACAAAAATTTTAGCTACAATTGCCAGGAAAATTGTTTGGGATGCAAAGAAAAACCCACAAATAACATCAGCTGAAATACAGGAGTCAGTGAAAACTAGAGGTGCGGCTGTTTCAAGATGCACATTAAGGAGGCACGTGAAGAAAAATGGGCTGCATAGTCAAGTCACCAGAAGAAAGCCATTACTGCACAAATGCAACAAAGTATCCTGCCTTCAATACACCAAACAGCACTGAGACAAGTCTCCCAACTTCTGGAACAAGGTTATTTGCAGTGATGAGACCACAATTGAAATTTTTGGTCACAACCATAAACATTATATTTGGAGAAGTGTTAACGAGGCCTATGATGAAAGGAACACTATTCCTACTGTAAAGCACGGAGGAGGATCGCTGATGATGTGGGGATGTGTGAGCTACAAAAGGCACACAAAACTTGGTAAAAGTTGAAGAAAAAATAAATCCAGCATGTTATCAGCAAATACTTGAGGCAAATTTAAATTTATCAGCCCAGAAGCTGCGCATGGGATGTTCCAACATGGCAACAATCCAAAACACAAGGCCAAGTCGACCTATCATTGGTTACAGCAAAACAAAGTGAAGGTTCTGGAGTGGCCATATCAGTCTCCTGACCTCAATATCATTGAGTCACTCTGGGGAGAACTCAAGCACGCAGTTCATGCAAGAAAGCCCAGGAATTTACAGGAACTGGAGGCGCTAAGGAGAATGAAGAGCTTTACCATCTGAGAAAATAAAGAGCCTCATCCATAAGTACCACAAAAGACTTCAAGCTGTCATTGATGTTAGAGGGGGCAATACACGGTATTAGGAACTGGGGTGTGTGAACTTTTGATCAGTATGATTTAGATGTTTTTGGTTGTCATTACGATTTAAAAAGAGAAAACACAGTAGTTTGACAATAAATGACTTCACCCGACCACTAACCATGAGTGGAAAAAAGATTCTATGTTAACATTCATATTCTCTGAAAAAAGGCCAAGAAAGAAAAAAATCTGCCTGGGTGTGTAAACGTTTCGGCACAACTGTAGGTGGCTATGGGCTCTCAAACTTTATATTGGGAGGCTAGGAAGAATCATACAATGCATAGGGAGCTATGGATATCATATTCTATATAGGGGGCTACGGAGCATCATGCTGTGTATAGGGGGCTATGGGGTACCATACGGTGTACAGGGAGCCTATGGGGTCTCATACTGGGTATAGAGGACTATGGCCATAATATGTATAAGTTATACTTTATACTGGGAGGCTAAGGAGAATCATACTGTATATAGGTAGCTACAGTGCTGGCCATAAGTATTGGCACCCCTGCCATTCTGTCAGATAATACTCAGTTTCTTCCTGAAAATGATTGCAATCACAAATTCTTTGGTATTATTATCTTCATTTAATTTGTCTTCAATGAAAAAAAAAAAAAATTGTCATAAAGCCAAATTGGATATAATTCCACACCAAACATAAAAAAGGGGGTGGACAAAAGTATTGGCACTGTGTGAATAATCCTGTGATGCTTCTGTAATTTGTGTAATAACAGCGCCTGTAACTTACCTGTGGCACCTAACATGTGTTGGCAATAATAAATCACACTTGCAGCCGGTGACATGGAGTAAAGTTGCCTCAGCCTCTGTCCTGTGTCCTTGTGTGCACCACATTGAGCATGGAGAAAAGAAAGAAGACCAAAGAACTGTCTGAGGACTTGAGAATCCAAATTGTGAGGAAGCATGAGCAATCTCAAGGCTACAAGTCCATCTCCAAAGACCTGAAAGTTCCTGTGTCTACGGTGCGCAGTGTCATCAAGAAGTGTAAAGCCCATGGCACTGTGGTAACCTCCCTAGATGTGGAAGGAAAAGGAAAATTGATGAGAGATTTCAACGCAAGATTGTGCGGATGGTGGATAAAGAACCTCGACTGAAATCCAAACAAGTCCAAGCTGCCCTGCAGTCCGAGGGTACAACAGTGTCAACCCGTACTATCCGTCAGCGTCTGAATGAAAAGGGACTGTATGGTAGGATACCCAGGAAGACCTCACTTCTTACCCCGAGACATAACAAGCCAGGCTGGAGTTTGCCAAAACTTACCTGAGAAAGAGTTAAAACGTTTTGGAAGAATGTTCTCTGGTCAGATGAGACAAAAGTAGAGCTTTTTGGGAAAAGCCATCAACATAGAGTTTACAGGGAAAAAAAGAGGCATTCAAAGGAAAGAAAACAGTCCCTGCAGTCAAACATGGCGGAGGTTCCCTGATGTTTGGGTTTGCTTTGCTGCCTCTGGCACTGGATTGCTTGACCGTGTGCATGGCATTATGAAGTCTGAAGACTAGCAACACATTTTGCAGCATAATGTAGGGCCCAGTGTGAGAAAGCTGGGTCTTCCTCAGAGGTCATGGGTCTTCCAGCAGGACAATGACCCAAAACACACTTCAAAAAGCACTAGAAAATGGTTTGAGAGAAAGCAATGGAGACTACTAAAGTGGCCAGCAATGAGTCCAGACCTGAACCCCATAGAACACCTGTGGAGAGATCTCAAAATGGCAGTTTGGAGAAGGCCCCCCTTCAAATCTCAGGGACCTGGAGCAGTTTGCCAAAAAAGAATGGTCTAAAATTCCAGCAGAGCATTGTAAGAAACTCATTGATGGTTACCGGAAGCGGTTGTGCGCAGTTATTTTGGCTAAAGGTTGTGCAACCAAGTATTAGGCTAAGGGTGCCAATACTTTTGTCTGGCCCATTTTTGGAGTTTTGTGTGAAATGATTAATCATTTGATTTTTGTTTCATTCTCTTTTGTGTTTTTTCATTGCAAGCAAAATAAATGAAGATAATACCAAAGAATTTCTGATTTCAAGCATTTTCACGAAGAAACTGAGTATTATCTGACAGAATAGCAGGGGTGCCAATACTTTTGGCCAGCACTGTATGGGCCATCACACTGTGTAGATGCGCAGCGGTGCTTTATTCTGTGTATAAGGGGGCTATGGTGCACAGTATCATACTATATATACATGGTATTATGGGGTCTCATACAGTGGAGCTAAATATCATATTGTGTACTGGGAAGTTATGGGGCATCATTGTTGTGCTCGTGCCATCCACAGCAGGAGCCGGCTCTCATACACATCTAGGCCTCAGGTGAATGAGCTGAGACCGGACATAGCGCCAAACTCAGCACTTTAATATCTCACATGCCGCCGTCAATAGTGAAAATTTAAAAAAATCTGGAAAAGGAGACATCGCCTTCTTTGCCTGACCATGGTTGCTATGGTAGCAGGAAGGCCCGACAATGGCTGTATGCCATATCCATGATCGTCACCAGTTTTTTGCCCTATAAGCTGCGGCCCCCACCAGTGGGCTCTTATATACAGCATTCTAACTTACTGTATATAAGAGCCCAGGCCGCTGTGTACAACATAAAAAACACTTTATAATACTCACCTTAACCGCTCGCTGCGGTGGATGTGGCTCAGATGGGCGTCTTTGTCCTCCTGTGCCGGCGACGCCTCTTTCGGCCATCTTTGTCGCCGCCTTTGTTGTCCTTCTAAAGCCGCGGTGCATGACACGTCCGACATCATACATACTTGCTGGCATTCAGGTCCTGAGCAGGGCAGATCAAAGTATTGTAATGCGCATGCGCGGGACTGGTGAGTGTGTATGACGCGTCATGCGCCGGGGCTTCAGAAGGAGGACGAAGATGGCTAAAAGAGGCAGCGCCGGCACCGGAGGACAAAGACACCCATCTGAGCCACATCCACCGCAGCGACCGGTTAGGTAAGTATTATAAGGTGTTTTTTATGTTCTACACAGCGGCCTGGGCTCTTATATACAGCATGTTAGAATGCTGTATATAAGAGCCCGGTGGTGGTGGCCGCAGTTTGTAGGGTAAAAAACTGGTGACAGGTTTCCTTTAAGAAAAAAAGCAATAAAAACTGGTTTACATCCTAAAGTGGTAGTAATAAAATGTACAGCTCATTCTGCAAAAAAGCAAAACCTCATATAGCTCTGAAGCCAGAAAAAATAAAAATAAAAGCAAATTAATATGACGACCAAAAAAGATGTTTTTTCAAAAAGGTATGAAAAGGTATTATATTGTAGAAAAGTAGTACAACATAATAATATATATATTGTGAGTTAGCGGCCACCAATGTTGTAAATCGTCACTATGTGTCGCAGTGGAGAAGGTCCCCTGCAAAATGAACCTGAAAATGTTACTATGGGACCTGTAGTTCCACAAGTCTTGGTATTGTGTTTAAAGGTCAGGTTCCCTTTAAGAATAGCCAGTGTGCTGGATAGGTCTGGATAATCACATACCCCGCCCATGGATGTGTTTGACATGTGGCTGACAGGCCACATGGTTCTTTAATGGAGTCTGTTGTTTGGCACATGGCAGACTGTGGGCAGTCTGTGAGTAACACTGTGTGAGAAGCGCCTGAAAGAGGTTGCTAATCGGTGAGAGGCAGGAGCCTCTGGTTTGAGCAAAGCTGAGGGACGTCATCCTGTGTTGAGAGACTGGCAGAAGCCAGACAGAGAGAGACTGTTAGGAGGCAGTATGTGTGTGAAGAAGCTGCCAGGCTTCTGCACCGCCCCAGGGCTCGGCTGCTACCGAGCCACTCAGATCCAGGCTCGCTGGGTGATGGCTCGAGCATCTCCGGACCCGGGGGCCCCCGTGGTCCACGTCGACCTGAAAGGGGGGCGCTGGCGCTGCGAGTGGATGTAGGTTTACGGCCGGAGCCGTGGTTTGTTAAGTTTGTGACGCCACCCACGGGTTGTGGTGAATGTGGACACCACCGCTGCTGGTTACTGGGCACCCGGGGAAGATGTTACGCAGCAAGATGTTAACCCCTCTATGGGCAGGGATGGTGGCCCCGGGACCCGTTGGGCAGGACTGTTGGGCGGTGCAGGGCGATGCGCGCGGCCGGAGGGCACTGTTGTACTCACGATCAGTGACACACACAAGTCTCTGGTAAACTAAGATGATGGTGGTCGGTGCCCGCAGCCGGCTGCGGTCGGGTTCCCCACCCAGATGATGGCCTCTGCCTTTCTCCTACACCGTGTTGTGTAGCTGTAGACTGCCTGCGCTTCAGCGACAGGAGTCCGCTCCCCGGCTTTGTGTATGTCGGGAGAGCCCTTTTGCCTGCAAACGCTGGCCCGTGGGATCTCTCTGCCTGTGCGGTGGCTTTCTATCCCCCTCGGTAGGCTGTTGTCTTCAGTCAGGACTTGGGTGGGAAAGGACCTAAAGTCCAGACCGCAATCAGTTAATTAACTCAATCCAGTGGGTTCTGGACCTCGTTTCAGGGTCAGAGTACCCCCCTGTGTGCTCCAGTTTCCGAGTTGGTTCCCCGGGTCGGTACCAGCGGGCCACTACCCTGTCCTGGTCCACCACGGTTCCACCGAGCCGTCTTCCCGGCTCCTGCTGGCTGAAGCCACTGCTTGCCTCCTAGCCAAGGTGTTCGGGCTACGACCCTCACACCTGTCAGACTGTCACAGGCCTGTCCTACAGGCTTGACCTCCTCCACTGCTCCACACTAAAACTGATCTATGCAGACTAAGAGACCCAGGGGAAAGGTAGTCATGGTCACAATGGGACCAATCAATCAAAAATTAAGTCAATACAACTTTTTTGCAAATGTAACAAAGTGTTTATTAAATAGATAAATAGCAAAAAAGTGACATAAAATACAGTACCAAAGGAAATGACATAAGACAATGATCAGGCTCGTAAGGGTGTCACGTGGGCACGTTTTTCTCGGGCTCCACTTTATCCTTATGGGTGAGTTATGACGGGATCCTAATAACAATGTTATGATACTGTTTATATCTTCCTGTCTGTTTTGAACCGGTATTCTGTTCCATGACCTGCTCCCAGATGTATTGTACCCCCCTTTTTCATAATTGTATCCCTGTACTATATTTCATATGCTACATGTCTCTATATTTAGACATATGATGCATTATGTTTTGTGTTTTTGGGGCAATTTTTGACTCAACACTGGGGCTTTTCTGGGTCATGGCAGTATTTATCTTGACTTTACTCCCTATATGATAGGTGGACCCACGTGTTTAAACATCAGTGACACCCTTACGAGCCTGATCATTGTCTTATGTCATTTCCTTTGGTACTGTATTGTATGTCTGTCACGAACCACCGGGGGGGTCACTCAGAAATCCCCCGCGCTGGCTACCAGTACGTCACAATCGGGGGGTAACAAGTGGGGGTCACCCCTCCTTTATACCTCCCGACCGACAGACAGAGCACGTGACGCGCTCTCTAGCGCCCCTCTTATAGTCAGGCCAATTATGGAATTGCCCGACAATAAGCAAGGAGGCCGCTATACTACTTATGCCGATTATTGAAGGGTCCCCGGTGAGAGTAGGGTATATATTCCCCCGACCTCCGCGGGCGGAATATATAAAACCTCCCCGAATCTCACTGGCCTCCCCACAATAATCCTTGGCACAACTCGCTGCCACCAACCGCTTCACGGTAACTATTAGCCGAACACACAGACGTGGGATTCAAGATCGAGATAACAGAACAGCCCAAGATTAATTAATATAATTTAATCAGCACACTAGAAACTACAATATATACAATAGGGAATCTACAGAATATACATATGTCAGAGTACAGTTACAAGCAAAGCATGGGTTACAAACAGGCATACACAGTTCCAGCAGTTACCTTGTGCGTCTGGCCACAGGGGGGCGCCATAGACCAGGTTTCCAGGAACTCCCTCACAGGTCTTTCCCAACCAGGCCCCCGAGCAGAAGAACACTGGAAAATGGCCGAAGTAGGGTTATCAACCTGGGCAAATCCAGGTCCCCTCCTACCTTAGTGACCTCAGAGGGAGCACTGCTCCACCCCTGGCTGGAGTTATGGACAAAATCCACAACATGGAATATGGCCATAACTTGGCCTGGGAGCGTCGTAGGCGGACGCCGACGCTCTCATTGTGACAGTTATGAATTTAGCTACAGAATGAGAGGACTCATGACTTGTCTACTAGTTCCACATTGGCTGATATCACGTTTGGGGTATTTCCCAATGTCCTACTCCCATAAAAAAGGTGTGCCAGCATCGTCCGCATGCGGAGACACCATTTTTATGGTTGCCATATTTATCGGAAATATGGCTTGCGAGATATGAACCATTTTTTACTGGAGTCGTTCTGTCTGGATACTTCCATAGCCTTGCTAATTAGATAGCAGCCCCTACCACAGGGTCACGGCAGGGAGTCATCCTGTGTCCATTGTTCCCACATCACCTAATCTCTATATCACAGGAGATGGCCATGGGATGTGTTGCTAGGATGTGACACCTTCACAGATGCTGGACATCTGAGAACAAGAAGGGAGGGGGCACGGCCATGGAGTGATGAGAGCGATTATGACTGGAAGTCATAATTCATCTTCATATCCCAGGGTTTGCCTCACACCTCCCCCTTTTGAGGGCGCTAGGGGGCAGCACACTCCGGTGTTCCCCCGTGCGCCCGTCCGCGACCTCTCCTTGTCGGGACAGCCCGTCTGCGTTACCGTGGTCACGGCCCCTTTTGTGTCGAATGGTGAAGTTGTATTGCTGGAGCGCCAGGCTCCATCGCAACAACCTGCCATTCGTCCCGGAGACAGTGTGTAACCAGCTGAGGGGATTGTGGTCCGTCTCCACGATGAAGTGGCGCCCGTATAGATAGGGTTGCAGACGCTGCAGGGCCCACACTATGGCCAGGCACTCCTTTTCCATCGTGGAATAGGCAACTTCCCTTGGTAACAGCTTCCTGCTCAGGTACAAGACTGGGTGCTCTTGGCTCGCAGAGTCCACCTGGCTGAGCACCGCACCGAGGCCGAAGTCACTGGCGTCGGTCTGTACTACAAACGGCCGCGTGAAGTCGGCTGCCTGTAGCACGGGCGGGCTGGACAGGGCGTCCTTTAGGGCCCGGAAGGCTGTCTCGCAGTCCATTGTCCAATCGACTGCAGAGGGCAGCTTCTTCTTGGTGAGGTCCGTCAAGGGCTTTGCCAGGCTACTATAGCATGGAACAAACCTCCTATAGTACCCAGCGGTCCCCAAGAAGGACATCACCTGCTTCTTGGTCCTGGGGGTGGGCCAGGACGCGATGGCCTCCACTTTCTCAGGCTCGGGCTTCAGTGTTCTCCCGCCTACCCGGTGACCGAGGTACTGGACCTCGCTCATGGCCAGCTGACACTTTCCCGGCTTGATGGTCAAACCTGCCTGGTGGATCCGCCTGAGCACCTGTGCTAGATGCTCTAGGTGATCTTCCCAGGTGGGACTGAAGACGGCAATGTCATCCAGGTACGCGGCCGCGTACCCTTCAAGTCCCTTGAGCAGGGTGTTGACCATCCGCTGGAAAGTGGCAGGGGCATTCCTCATCCCGAATGGCATCACCGTGGACTCGTACAGTCCAAATGGGGTAATAAAGGCAGAGCGTTCCCTGGCCTTGCGAGTCAGGGGGATCTGCCAATATCCCCGGCTCAGGTCCATGATGGTCAGGTACTGAGCCCCGGCCAACTGATCGAGCAGGTCATCGATGCGTGGCATTGGGTACGCATCGGCGACCGTGACAGCATTGAGCCCCCTGTAGTCCACGCAGAACCGAGTGGTTCGGTCCTTCTTAGGGACGAGGACTACAGGCGAGGCCCAAGCGCTGTTGGATGCCTGGATCACCCCCAGCTTCAGCATCTCGTCAATCTCCTGGCGCATGTGTTGCTGCACCTCCAGGGAGACCCGATATGCTGAACGCCGGATCGGGGGATGATCCCCAGTGTCCACGTGATGGACAGCCAAGTCAGTCCTTCCGGGCTGGTTGGTAAACAACCCCCGGAAGGGGTGTAGGGTGGCCCACAGCTGGGACCGTTGGTCCTCCAAGAGCTGGTGGCCAACCTCCACATCCTCAATGGATCCGCCTGCCCTAACCTGGGCTAGCATATCCAAGAGGGTTTCCGCTTCTCCCTCCTCGGGCAGGTTGCACACGGGGAGCGCACATGCCTCCCGCTCATGATGTGCCTTCATCATGTTCACATGGAAGGGCTTCCGCCTTCCACGGGCAGGGTCCAGGGTGACCAGGTACGTCACAGGGTTGAGCTGCTGGTACACGAGGTATGGGCCTTCCCAGGCTGCCTGAAGCTTGTCCTGTGGTACGGGGACCAGTACCCACACCTTTTGACCCACTTGGTAGGTCCTCTCACAAGCGTTCTGGTCGTACCAACGCTTCTGATCGGCCTGGGCTTGAGCCATATTGTCGTGTACCAGTTGCGTCACGGCCTGCATTTTGTCCCGGAAGCGCATGACATACTCGATAACCGACACTCCAGGGGTGGCCAAATCCCCTTCCCAAGCCTCTTTCACCAGAGCCAGGGGGCCCCGCACACGTCGCCCGTACAGGAGCTCAAACGGTGAGAATCCTGTTGAGGCCTGTGGAACCTCCCGGTAAGCAAATAACAGGTGTGGGAGATACCGCTCCCAGTCACGCCCATGGGAGTCGACCAACATCTTAAGCATCTGCTTTAAGGTGCCATTAAACCGCTCGCACAGGCCATTAGTCTGTGGATGGTACGGGCTGGCCACCAGATGTCGCACCTGGACTTGCTTACAGAGGGCCTCCATCAGCTGGGACATGAATTGGGTCCCCCGGTCAGTGAGCATTTCCTGGGGAAAACCCACTCGGGAGAAAATCTCCAGCAAGGCGGTGGCCACCTTGTCAGCCCGAATGGACGACAAGGCCACTGCTTCTGGGTACCGGGTGGCATAGTCCACTACCGTTAGTATGAAGCGTTTCCCGGAGCTGCTGGGGATGGCCAGCGGGCCGACCAGATCCACAGCCACCCTCCTGAAAGGCTCATCGATGATTGGCAGAGATACCAGTGGGGCTTTGGGGTGTGGCCCCGCCTTCCCCACTCTCTGACAGGTTTCACACGAACGGCAGTAGGCAGCCACATCGGCCCCCATTTTTGGCCAGTAGAAATGCTGGTTTAACCTGGCCTTGGTCTTAGCGATCCCTAGGTGTCCGGCCATCGGAATCTCATGTGCGATCCGCAACAACTCCGTCCGGAACGGATAGGGTACCACCAACTGTCGGTCCCTGGGCCACGCCTCCGGTGAACCCTGCTGGACCGTGGCCCGGTACAGCCGTCCTTGGTCCCAGACCACTCGCTCCGGGTCCGAGTCCGAGGGAGGCTGTGCCGCCTGCTCCTTAAGAGCTTTCAGGCTGTCGTCAGCTTCTAACGCTGCCTGAAACCCCTGACTAGATGTGGCCAGAATCGACGAGACTGTCACATCTTCAGTCAGTACCCCGGGACCTGTGTCCTGGCCTCCACCTGACTCGGCTGCCACTTGGTCAGAAGGGGAAGAGCTATCGGACCTCCGGGAGGCCCCTGGGCTTCCAGCACTCCCACTGCGGGTGACAGCGGCCACAGCCGCTGCGACCGTGGGTCGTGCCTGCTCCTCCTCCGTTCCTGACCAAGTCGCCGGTTCAGGCAGACCTACCTGGCTTCCTGACACCCCGGTTGTGGGGGAACCATGCACCGAGATCTTACCTGGGAGCACTTCCGCTCCTGGACCGGCCCCAATCTCACCTGCCTGTTCCCCTCCTGCAGCAACAGAACCCCGCTGTGAAATCTCTGGGGACCCCACATTTGCTGTGGTAGCCCCCACCCCACACACTGGTCCTCCCCCTGCAGCACCCTGCTCTGTGCTTATCCCTGCAGAGGGCAACAGATCCCAGCTCACTGGCTGGTTACTTGTAGAGGCATTGTCACACCTTTCTCTGACCCCCTCCCCTGTCACAGCTGCAGCTGAGTGTGTGTCTATGGTGTCTATGCAAGCAGAAATATCAGAGTTCACTCCCCCCTCTCTCACATCATTCATAGATAACACATTCACATTGTCCGGAGGCACGTCAGTACTGGCTGAAGGTTCAGCCCTTGGGGGGGCCCAAACTGGGAGGTTATCTGCCCCAAATCTGTCCCAAGTAGCACGTTTGCAGGGATCCGATCAGTTACCCCCACCTCTCTCACCCCTCGCCCTGCGCCCCAGTCCACATAAATGTCAGCAACAGGCAGCGCCGGGTCAATGCCTCCAATCCCGGAGACAGCGAGGGTTTTTCCCGGGATCAAGTCTTGGGGGGACACCATGTCAGGCCGCACCAGAGTCACCTCCGAGGCGCTGTCTCGCAGTCCTATGGTCACAGACCGGCCGACGGTGACAGGTTGGAAGCTGTCCAGGGACCTACCACCACCCCCACCCACACAATACACCTTGGGCGGCCCTTGGGACGGGGACGGAGCCGGGGCCTTGGGACGCTGAGGGCACATGGCCTTGAAGTGTCCAGGTAGGTTGCACTGGTGGCACCGTCTTGGTTCTGCCACGGGCCTGGAGAGGGGAGTTGAGGGGGACACCCCCTGCAGTCTAGGGGCAGGTGGGGCAGTCGTAGAATTCATCTTACCCCCTCTCCAGGTGCTGCTGGTGGCTGCTCTCCTGGCCTCAGGAGCCCGATTGTTGGTGTAGTCATCGGCCAGGGCAGCTGTAGCCGTGGACCCCTTTGGCTTCTGGTCTCGGATGAACTGGCGGAGATCCTCAGGGCAGTTCCACAAGAGTTGCTCCGTGATGAACAAGTCCAGGATCTCCGGTCCGGTGGAAAGCTGCAGGCCTTGGGTCCAGTGGTCGGCAGCTCGGGCAAGTGCCCGCCGGTGGTCAGCCCAGGAGTCCTTTGGTCCCTTTTGCAGGGTCCGGAACTTCTTGCGGTAGGACTCTGGAGTGAGGTTGTACTGTTGGATCAGGGCCCGCTTGATGGTGTCGTAGCCCTGAACTGCCTCAGCAGGCAAGTCCCCAAGGATATCCAGGGCCTTACCCCTTAAACGGGGGGTCAGGTATTTGGCCCACTGGTCCTTGTCCAGATGGTGCTGCAGGCAAGTCCGTTCAAAAGCAGTCAAGAAAGAGTCCAAGTCTCCATCCTTCTCCAGCACTGGGAAGTCCTCAACACGGACCTTTGGAAGTTTGGTGTCTTGAAGGTCACGTGTGGCTGATGAGGGCCGGAGCTGAGCTAGCTGCAGCTGGTGGTCACGGTCTGCCTGTTGCCGTCGCTCCGCAGCCTCACGCTCTGCCTGGCGCTCTTCACGCGCTGCCTGCCGCTCTGCCCTGCGCTCTGCCAGGAGTTCCTTGTAGCCCTCCTGGTCTCCAGCCTGGAGAAGGGCCATAGCCATTTGAAGAAGGCTATCCGAGCCTCCCAGGCTCGGTGGAATGGCACGTGGTGATCTGCGGCCCGCTGCGGAGCCTGGTGATTCACTGTCCATTGCAGAGTGGAGGGCTGGCATCTGGCTCGTTGAGGACCCTTGGGTGAGCTGCTCCTCATCTTGTCCATAATTGCCAGGTTGTGCGCTGTCCTCTGCAGAACGGTTTTCTGGCGTCGAGCTCCTGGAGGACTCGTGGGCAACCTCCTCATTACTGTCCACAGCACCGTCCTCCCTCTCTTCGGCTCCTGCTTTAGCATTGGCCAGTTGCATAGCTCTGCTCCTGGTGCCATCAGCCATTCTTGCAGACTTTTGGTCACTGACACAGAACTGACACCTGATGCCTCCACACACCTTACAGTATCTGCACTCTGACACTCTAGTGTTGAGCTAGTCTGAAGACCCCAGCAGCCACAGCTGCTGCAGGCAGTCTTTAGTGTCTGGGAGTATGGGTCTCACACTCACACACACTATTATCTCGATCCCACCGCTATGCCACCAATATGTCACGAACCACCGGGGGGGTCACTCAGAAATCCCCCGCGCTGGCTACCAGTACGTCACAATCGGGGGGTAACAAGTGGGGGTCACCCCTCCTTTATACCTCCCGACCGACAGACAGAGCACGTGACGCGCTCTCTAGCGCCCCTCTTATAGTCAGGCCAATTATGGAATTGCCCGACAATAAGCAAGGAGGCCGCTATACTACTTATGCCGATTATTGAAGGGTCCCCGGTGAGAGTAGGGTATATATTCCCCCGACCTCCGCGGGCGGAATATATAAAACCTCCCCGAATCTCACTGGCCTCCCCACAATAATCCTTGGCACAACTCGCTGCCACCAACCGCTTCACGGTAACTATTAGCCGAACACACAGACGTGGGATTCAAGATCGAGATAACAGAACAGCCCAAGATTAATTATATAATTTAATCAGCCTAAAGCACACTAGAAACTACAATATATACAATAGGGAATCTACAGAATATACATATGTCAGAGTACAGTTACAAGCAAAGCATGGGTTACAAACAGGCATACACAGTTCCAGCAGTTACCTTGTGCGTCTGGCCACAGGGGGGCGCCATAGACCAGGTTTCCAGGAACTCCCTCACAGGTCTTTCCCAACCAGGCCCCCGAGCAGAAGAACACTGGAAAATGGCCGAAGTAGGGTTATCAACCTGGGCAAATCCAGGTCCCCTCCTACCTTAGTGACCTCAGAGGGAGCACTGCTCCACCCCTGGCTGGAGTTATGGACAAAATCCACAACATGGAATATGGCCATAACTTGGCCTGGGAGCGTCGTAGGCGGACGCCGACGCTCTCATTGTGACAGTTATGAATTTAGCTACAGAATGAGAGGACTCATGACTTGTCTACTAGTTCCACATTGGCTGATATCACGTTTGGGGTATTTCCCAATGTCCTACTCCCATAAAAAAGGTGTGCCAGCATCGTCCGCATGCGGAGACACCATTTTTATGGTTGCCATATTTATCGGAAATATGGCTTGCGAGATATGAACCATTTTTTACTGGAGTCGTTCTGTCTGGATACTTCCATAGCCTTGCTAATTAGATAGCAGCCCCTACCACAGGGTCACGGCAGGGAGTCATCCTGTGTCCATTGTTCCCACATCACCTAATCTCCATATCACAGGAGATGGCCATGGGATGTGTTGCTAGGATGTGACACCTTCACAGATGCTGGACATCTGAGAACAAGAAGGGAGGGGGCACGGCCATGGAGTGATGAGAGCGATTATGACTGGAAGTCATAATTCATCTTCATATCCCAGGGTTTGCCTCACAATGTCACTCACTTTTTTGCTATTTATCTATTTAATAAACACTTTGTTACATTTGCAAAAAAGTTGTATTGACTTAATTTTTGATTGATTGGTCCCATTGTGACCATGACTATCTTTCCCCTGGGTCTCTTAGTCTGCATAAATTTTGTTAGGGTGTAGTCTTTATACAATGTTTGACTTAAGGGGGCTTTACACGCTGCGACATCGCTAATGCGGAGTCGTTGGGGTCACGAAATTTGTGACGCACATCCGGCCGCATTAGCGATGCCGTTGCGTGTGACACCGATAAGCGATTTTGCATCGTTGCAAAAACGTGCAAAATCGCTAATCGGCGACATGGGGGTCCATTCTTAAAAATCGTTACTGGAGCAGTAACGAAGTTGTTCCTCGTTCCTGCGGCAGCACACATCGCTGCGTGTGACGCCGCAGGAACGAGGAAGCTCTCCTTACCTGCCTCCCGGCCGCTATGCAGAAGGAAGGAGGTGGGCAGGATGTTACGTCCCGCTCATCTCCGCCCCTCCGCTGCTATTGGGCGGCGGTTCAGTGACGTTTCAGTGACGTCGCTGTGACGCCGCACGGACCGCCCCCTTAGAAAGGAGGCGGTTCGCCGGTCACAGCGACGTCGCCGGACAGGTAAGTATGTGTGACGGCTCTGGGCGATGTTGTGCGGCACGGGCAGCGATATGCCCGTGTCGCGCAACAGATGGGGGCGGGTACCCACACTAGCGATATCGGGACCGATATCGCAGTGTGTAAAGTAGCCTTTAGTGTCACATCTTGCCCTCATCCTCATAATTTATACTAAAACTGATCTGACTGTTTTTCCTGCCTCAGGCCCCCTGAACTCCTCGGTGGGCGTGGCTAACCGCCTGGCTCCGCCCCCTGGTGTGTTCATCAAGCACTGAGGGAGGTGATTAGGTTTTAATGGTTGGCTGATGACTCCTTTTTGGGGGACAGGTCTAGTGCGGGGGTCTAACTGTGACTACCTGACTAGTCCAGGGCGTCACACTTCCATGGAGAAACCTCATGGAGCATGAATGTGTATCTCCTGAGAGGAATGGACTGAGAATCTGTGCATTAATCCTGACCGCAGTCAGCGTGATCACTGGGTAAGTCCACAGGTAAACGGACTGGAAAACCGTGTTTGTTTATTTTGCCTGTAAAGCTGCAAGAGGCTCATGTTTTTGTTTGAGGAGCAGTTCATGCACCATGTTCTAATAAACTGCTGGACTTTAATTGAACTGTGTGTTCTCCTAGGCTACCTTGCATCGCAGCAAAAGCGAGTAAAAACCCCCATGTTGCGGTGTGTGAACTCGGTGCAGCCTCACAATATATATAGACTAGCCGGGTGTTGCCCGGGATAGTAACTGTCTCTCTACCTGTCTCTGTCTCTCTGTCTCTCTGTGTCTTTCTGTCTGTCTCTCTCTGTCTGTCTCTCTCTGTCTGTCAGTGTCGTTCCCCGTCTGTCTCTTTCCAGGTCTGTTTGTCTCTTTCCAGGTCTGTCTCGTTTCCCGTCTCCCCACCGACATTTTATTACCTTACACATAAGCTTCTTATACTAACAATTTATTTTGTTCCTAGAGCAACTAATTACAGCTCCTATTAATAACCTAAAGCTTGCAGCTCCATTGACTTTAATGGAGACAGGTTTTTTGGAGAGTAACTGTAAAGCGCGGGGTTAGATTTTCCCGTCAAAACATAGTCTGACATTCCCTGAGTCACATGGGGCGTCTGTGCAAAATATTGTGATTGTAAATGTGACGGTGCGGATTCCTTTACCGGACACACACACACACATACATAGTATACACATACATATGTTTTTGCAACAGCTATTTCAGTTTCATATATGTAATAAATGATGGACTGCAGTAATATTTCTGAATTGAAATGAGGTTTATTGTACTAACAGAAAATGTACAATCTGCATTTAAACAAAACCGGTGCAAAAGTATGGGCACCTCAACATAAAAGTGACATTAATATGTTGTAGATCCTCCTTTTGCAAAAATCACAGCCTCTAGTCGCTTCCTGTAGCTGTTAATGAGTTCCTGGATCCTGGATGAAGGTAGATTTGACGATTCCTGTTTACAAAACAATTCCAGTTCAGTTAAGTTTGATGGTCGCCGAGCATGGACAGCGGCTTCACATCATCCCACAGATGTTCAATGATATTCAGGTCTGGGGACTGGGATGGCCATTCCAGAACATTGTAATTGTTCCTCTGCATGAATGCCTGAGTAGATTTGGAGCGGTGTTTTGGATCATTGTCTTGCTGAAATATCCATCCCCTGCGTAACTTCAACTTCGTCACTGATTCTTGCACATTATTGTCAAGAATCTGCTGATACTGAGTTGAATCCATACGACCCTCAACTTTAACAAGATTCCCGGTGCCGGCATTGGCCACACAGCCCCAAAGCATGATGGAACCTCCACCAAATTTTACTGTGGGTAGCAAGTGCTTTTCTTGGAATGCCGTGTTTTTTTGCCTCCATGCATAACGCCTTTTTGTATGATCAAACAACTCAATCTTTGTTTCATCAGTCCACAGGACCTTCATACAAAATGTAACGGGCTTGTCCAAATGTGCTTTTGCATACCTCAGGCGACTCTGTTTGTGGCGTGCTTGCAGAAACGGCTTCTTTCGCATCACTCTCCCATACAGCTTCTCCTTGTGCAACGTGCGCTGTATTGTTGACCGATGCACATTGACACCATCTGCAGCAAGATGATGCTGCAGGTCTTTGGAGGTGGTCTGTGGATTGTCCTTGACTGTTCTCACCATTCTTCTCCTCTGCCTTTCTGATATTTTTCTTGGCCTGCCACTTCTGGGCTTAACAAGAACTGTACCTGTGTTCTTCCATTTCCTTACTATGTTCCTCACAGTGGAAACTGACAGTTTAAATCTCTGAGACAACTTTTTGTACCTTCCCCTGAACAACTATGTTGAATAATCTTTGTTTTCAGATCATTTGAGAGTTGTTTTGAGGAGTCCATGATGCCACTCTTCATAGGAGATTCAAATAGGAGAACAACTTGCAAGTGGCCACCTTAAATACCTTTTCTCATGATTGGATACACCTGCCTATGAAGTTCAAAGCTCAATGAGGTTACAAAACCAATTTAGTGCTTTAGTAAGTCAGTAAAAAGTAGTTAGGAGTGTTCAAATCAAGAAACTGATAAGGGTGCCAATACTTATGCACCGGTCAAATTTAGTTTAAATGCAGATTGCACATTTTCTGTACAATAAACCTCATTTCAATCCAGAAATATTACTGAGTCCATCAGTTATTAGATATATGAAACCGAAATAGCAAAAACCCAAATTGTTATAAAGAAAAAAGGTTAACATTAATAGGGGTGCGCAAACTTTTTCATATGACTGTATATATATATATTCCTTTATGTATATTACAGCAAGTGAAATTGTATTGAACACGTCACTAAGTAAATATATTTGTAGAGGTCCTATTGACATGAATTTCTCACAACTCATCCAATCCACACAGCTTAAGCCCGCTTTACACGCTGCAATGTATCTTACAATGTGTCGGCGGGGTCACGTCGTAAGTGACGCACATCCGGCATCGTAAGGTACATTGTAGTGTGTAACAGCTACGTGCGATTGCGAATGAACGGTAAAACGTTCATCGCATGCACGTCGTTCATTCCTCATGAATTGAACGTCAGATTGTTCATCGTACCCGGGGTACCACACATCGCAGTGTGTGACACCCCAGGAACGATGAATAGATCTTACCTACGTCCTGCGGCTCCAGGCCAGCAATGCGGAAGGAAAGAGGTGGGCTCAACTCCGCCCCTCCGCTTCTATTGGCCGGCTGCCGCGTGACGTCGATGTGACGCCGAACGTCCCTACCACTCCAGGAAGTGGACGTTCGCCGCCCACATCGAGGTCATATGGACGGGTAAGTACGTGTGACAGGGGTTAATCGTTTGTGCGGCACATTCAACAAAATTGAACGTGCGCACATACGATGGGGGCGGTTACGATCGCATACGATATCGTATGCAGAATCGTAACATGTAAAGCAGGCTTAAGGAAATTAAATCCTAGATGCCCATAAATTAAGTTGTGTAATAATGAGAAATGACACAGGGAAAAAGTATTGAACACGCTATTTATTACTTTGTATAAAAGCTTTTGTTGGTGATGAAGCTTCCAAACGCCTCCGGTATGGAGACACTAGTTGCCTGCATTGCTCAGGTGGTATTTTGGGCCCATTCTTCCACACAAAGACACTTCACATCCCTCAGGTCCCGGCTCCTTCTATGACCTCTGAGCTTTGGTTCCTTCCATACATTTTCTATTGGATTCAGCTCCGGTGATCGGCTCGGCCATTTTAGCAGATTTATTTTCTTTCTCTGAAGCCAGTTGACAGTCTCCTTGGCCGTGTGTTTGGGATCATTGTCTGCTGAAATGTTCTCCCTCATTTCATCTTCATCATCCTGGTAGATGGCAGCAAATTTTTATCAGGAATGTCGCAGTACATTTGTCCATTTATCCTTCCTTCAATTATATGAAGTTTGCTGAAAAACAGCCGCACACCATGATGTTCCCACCTCCACACTTCACTGTTGATGTTTTGAGGGTGAGGTGTATTATGGTGCCTAAGAGTTCAGTTTTGCTCTCATCTGACCAGACTATATTTTCCATTATTTCACAGGTTTTTCCAAATGTTGTAAACTTTTAAAGTGGTTTAACCTGCTTTTTATTCAGCAATGGAGTCTTGCCTGGCGAGCATGCACACAGGCCATAGAGGGAGAGTGCATTACTTAATGTTTTCTATGAAACAATTGTACCTGCTGATTCCCAGGTCTTTCTGTAGCTCTGCACAGATGGTCCTTGGCTCTTGGACAACTCTTCTGGTAAGTGTTTTCACTCCTCTGTCTGAAATCTTGCGGGGAGCACCTGGTTGTGGCCCATGTATGGTGAAATGACGTTCTTATAGATTATGGCCGCAAAAGTGTTCAATTAAGCTTGCAAAATAATTAGAAAATTTAAGCTCACCCACTTCTCGGTTCCTGTGGATCACATAGATACACCTTGGTATGGTAAAAAGATCAATAAAACAAAACCAAGATACAGTGAAGTAGGAGCCCGACTACAATGGAGTATACGTTACGATAAAACTTCAGTTGTATTCTTCTATTAAAATAAATTGAGAGGCCAGACCATCCAATAATGTGTACAAAAAACTGGGAGAGAAACCCACGCGTTTCACCTAGACACAGCCTTATTCATGATTTGTCAATGTCACTCTTAGGCCTCCAACACACATCCGTTAAAAATATGCAAATGCCGCGAGACACTTATTTTCCCTGCGTGTTGTGTGTGGTAAGTACGTGTCTCGGGTACGCACGGTCCACGGTAATTTGCATACTCACGTGGTCCTTGCTGCTGTCCAGGGTTCTGATCTTCGGCTCCAGCCCCGCCCACTCCCCGCTGACGCTGCTTCCGGCCGAGCGGAGGGGCGGAGATTAGCGCCCCTGACAGCACGCCCACCTCCTTTACACACTCATAACGAGCAGCGGCCGGCAGGTACATTTTGCAGCGGAAGAATCTGCAGGGCTGGTGGAGGTGAGTATGTGTTTTTTTTATTTTTAAATTAATGACACGTGTTCTCCGGCACGTGTCACACGGAACCTCATCCACACTACATCCGTGTGGTACGGGTGCGGGCCGTGTGACACCCGTGCTGCCGGAGAATACGTGGACACGTCAGCGTGAGGAAATCACGGACGCACGTAAGTACGGAACGGACACACGATTCGTTCCAAAATACTTATGTGTGTCCAAACAATAATGAAAACATAGGTCCACGTGTCTCTGTGCCGCCGGTACGTGAAAAAACTGCCAAACACGTACTGGTGGCACGGATGTGTGTCTTAGGCCTTAAACATTGTCTTAGACAGCATTAGACAGCATTAGACAGGGATAGGTAGGCAGAGAAATTGGCCCAAATATGTGACTGCTGCTGGGTTATAGGGCATAGGGGACCTCACAGGTTCCCTTTAAGACTGCCTTGTACATTTCTGTATTTTACATAGGGAAGATGAGTTTATTACGTCTTTACAGAGCCGACAGTCATTGTGTCTGGTCGTTCTGATCTTTTCTAATGGAGGACTATATTGCTCAAGCACAATACTGATTTGGTTATCAATATGAGGGCAGAGTGTTCTGATCTTTGCGACATAAAATGATCTTTGAGTTTATAATATGAAATTATACATGTATTTTGCTTAAGTGGCCAAAATTAGATTTCTTATTGAATGTAGCCAGAACATCCTTTTAAAAAGAGAAAGCCTTGGACGAGTCTTCGGGTTCTTTAGCTGTTTCTCATAGGAAATGGGAGACGTGTTCATTTATTTCTCTTTAACTCTTTTTGCTGTAAACGTACTAAATAAATTTTTTACCTGATTCAGACTGTGACTCTTGGACTCTTTCCAGATCAGTTTGGAAGAGATGTAGGCCTTGTGCACACGCTGCATTTTTTTCCGCTTTTTTTTTGGTGTAGTATTGGTCTATGAGATCTAGGAAATCTATGAGATTTCATTTTTGCTGTCCGCACATTGCAGGTTTTTTTGGCTACATCTTTGTGGTGACCACAAATGTCCCTGTGTTTCAGAGGACTGGCAGATCAATCCCCCACTGACTCGGGGTTGGTGGGGGATTGATCTCTGCTATCTTGCCAGGGGGGCGGGAGCAAGTGCAAAGGGTGTAGGAGCAAGCGCTTCATACGTGCCGGAGTCACCAGGGCAGGTGTCACACTGTTCCCACTGCTGCTCATTCTTCTTCCCGGGCCACTCATTAAGCTCATACAGTACAGACCAAAAGTTTGGACACACCTTCTCATCCAAAGAGTTTTCTTTATTTTCAGGACTCTGAAAATTGTAGATTCACATTGAAGGCATCAAAACTATGAATTAACACATGTGGAATGAAATACTTAAAACAGTGTGAAACAACTGAAAATATGTCTTATATTCTAGGTTCTTCAAAGTAGCCACCTTTTGCTTTGATTACTGCTTTGTACACTCTTGGCATTCTCTTGATGAGCTTCAAGAGGTAGTCACCGGAAATGGTCTTCCAACAGTCTTGAAGGAGTTTCCAGAGATGCTGAGCACTTGTTGGCCCTTTTGCCTTCACTCTGCGGTCCAGCTCACCCCAAACCATCTCAATTGGGTTCAGTCTGGTGACTGTGGAGGCCAGGTCATCTGGCGTAGCACCCCATCACTCTCCTTCTTAGTCAAATAGCCCTTACATAGCCTGGAGGTGGGTTTGGGGTCATTGTCCTGTTGAAAAATGAATGACGGTCCAACTACACGCAAACCGGATGGAATAGCATGCCGCTGCAAGATGCTGTGGTAGCCATGCTGGTTCTATATGCCTTCAATTTTGAATAAATCCCCAACAGTGTCACCAGCAAAGCACCCCCACACCATCACACCTCCTCCTCCATGCTTCACGGTGGGAACCAGGCATCTAGAGTCCATCCGTTCACCTTTTCTACAAAGACATGGTGGTTGGATCCAAAGATGTCAAATTTGGACTCATCAGACCAAAGCACAGGTTTCCACTGGTCTAATGTCCATTCCTTGTGTTTTTTATCCCAAACAAGTCTCTTCTGCTTGTTGCTTGTGTTTAGCAGTAGTTTCGTAGCAGCTATTTTACTATGAAGGCCTGCTGCACAAAGTCTCCTCTTAACAGTTGTTCTAGAGATGAGAAGGTGTGTCCAAACTTTTGGGCCGTACTGTACATATTCTCTGCTTCCCCCGCACACTAACGTCTGTGATTGGTTGCAGTCAGATGTGCCCCAACGCTGAGTGACAGCGTGTCTGAGGCTTCCAATCACAGACACCAGTGGGTGAGTCTATATCATACATTAAAATAAATAATAAATAAAAAATTGGCGTAGGATCCCCCTAAATTATGATACCAGCATAGATAAATCCCAACAGCTGGGGGCTAATATTCTCAGGCTGGGGAAACCCAAGGTTATTTGGCACCCCACAGCCTAAAAATATCAGCCAGCAGCCGCCCAGGAAGACTCCAGCTATGGCCGCAGGTAACATGAGTGACGTCACCGCTGATAGCACGACTCACTTCAGTCATGTGTGGAGTTCACAGTGGGCAGTCATGAGTACATTCTATGGTGCTCACTGTGAGCTTCAGATGGTACATTTTTTGGGGGCCATAAACGTGCATCTTTGTGGTCATCACAAAGATGCAACATGCGCACATTGCCTTAAAGCGGACATGTCCAGCAGTTTCTAGTTCCACGTACAAGCACCCTGGATATGAGGACCTTCAGGATGGAGTTACCGGTCTATCCTTACCTCCTCCTTTGTGAATCTTACCTTGGAAACTTTGGCTACATGAGATATTGATGATTTCCCTCTAACAGGAGACTCTTTATCTCACTAATTGTCTATTGTATTTTCTCATTAACTTGTTGCAAAGTGCAAGTGTGCCGCCCCCACGTCGGTAGCAGCCGGGCTGCTCGGATCCGGATCCTCAGTGATTCGAGGGGTCTCCTGACCCGGGGTCGCCCAGACACTCAAATGAAAAGGGGACATATTTGTACGGGGATTGCTGTAGATGTTTCGTGATGGCACCCATGGTGTGCGGTAAGATGCTGCTGTTGGGGAGCACCCGGGAGAGATGGGATAGCAGCTGGATGTTAACCCCTCCGTAGGTAGGGATGGATGCCCCGGGGCTCAGTGTCCAGAACACAGGGGTGTTGTAGGCCGGAGGTGGTGCACCGGGCCGGACCGGGGAGTGTTGGTGTACTCACTGTGGAATAATTGCACACAAGTCCGTTGGTAAACCAAGGTGTCAGTGGCCGGCCGTCGCGTCTGGGTGTTCTCGGGTCCCACACCCGGCTGGTGTACCGATGTCCCTTCCTCCGGCACTCAGTAATTTTCCTCACTTTTGGACGACCCATCTGGAACGGGGAAGTCCGCTCCCGGTATGTTCTGGTTGGGAGATGTGCCCGCGAAAACTGACCCTTGGGATTTCAGTGGGTGTTTGCGGATACCCTAGAACCCCGCAGTGGGCTGCCATTTCGCTCTATCTGGGCTAACACTTCTGGAGCTAGGCCTGAAACCTGCTCCCGGCCTGGGGAATTAGAGAAGGGGCTTGCAACCGTCTTCTAACTAGGGTCCAGGTACCCCGCCTGTGCACGGTTTCCGGATTGGATCTCGCTGTTGGTACTGGCGGGCTCCAACCCTGCCCCAGTCCACTCCGGATCTCCCGCGACCGTATTTCCATCACCTTTGGACTCGGTCTACTGCTTGCCACCTAGCCAGTAGACCAGGGCCACTACCCTGTCTACCCTTCACTACGCTCAGCTCTTCATTGACAGTCTGTCGCTGTCACTCCTCTCCACTTCAACTCCAAACCTCGACTCCGACTAAACTTCAAACTTAGACTAACTTGTTCCCGCCCCTGGATCCTCAAGACCCCTAGATGGGCACTCCCAATCTGCCTGGTCCTGCCCACTGGTGTGTCCTTCCTACGCTGGGGGGTGGCTAGGATTTTGTGGCTGATGGAACCTTGTGTGGGAAGGTGTTATGTAGGGTGAAGTACACTTCTGTGACCACCTAGCGGCGCCAGGGTGTCACACAAGCTTAGGACATCCTTCTCACACCGTGTTTTTTTCAGACAGGCAGTAAAGTGTTCCTAGGTTGATTTTTGGCACGTGGTACCAGGCACCTCCGCTCAGTTCTATCAAAGGTGATATCAGAGGACATTGCTTGTTGCACACACATGTAGAAAGAAGTGTGATAGGTCTCTCTACCAGCTCAATCAGATTTATTTTAGGATTGCAACTCTCAATGGGTGGCACTATAGGTCCAGTCCTGTGCCTCTCTGATAAGGTTAATTACATAGACTGTATCCAGTCATTCAATAAGATATTTCAGACAGTGACACTGAAGAAGGAAGGTGTCATGCCTGTTGTCTTGATCCAGTGAACTTGTGCTGTGTGGTCAGTTTCCTGCACATATCCCCCTTAGGGGAGCTGAGTGTAGCACTGCCCCCCAAGCTATCTGTTGTTCCTTCGCTGTCTCAGACTGTTCTGAAGTCAAAACTGTTTGTGTTTCTCTTCCTCACTCAATGCCCCCACCCTTGGGGTGACTCTTAGTGGCTGTTGCTCGGGTAACCTGGAATTCCCCAGACTGTCCATCTTCCTGTGTAAGTGGTGACTCATAGCTAGATGTTTTGTGTAAGTGAGAAAACAACACCAGTGATTAACTCCTTCATCACCCGAAGCATTGTCCAAGCATTGCATCATAAATGCCTCAGGGGCAGCACAGATATGCACCCAAACTGGTTATCCACAAGGAGGAAAAACATGATTTCTTTCTTTCTTTAGTTAATTCTTTTTTGGGGAGCTCCCTTTTAAGGCTATGTGTGCACTAGAAAGTGTCTTTTTCTTAAGAAAAAAATGGATCCTCTGAAAGAATCCCGCACCCACGGTAAAAACCGTGGTAAAACCGCACCCGTGTTTTTGCTGCGATTTGCCTCGGTTTTGCCGCGGATTTTACGCAAATTGGTCCCCCTGGTTTTTACCATTATCTATGGCAAAAAACGTAGGTACTTGCGAAAAAGAAGTGACATGCTCATTAATTTCACAGTGGAAAATCCGCAGGTATAAAAATACGCAGTGTGTGCACAGCAGTTTTTCAAACCCATAGGATTTGCTGGGGAATGACTGCAGCAATGTTAGACACATTTTCTGCAGCAATTCCGCGGCAAAATCCGCGGTAAATCCGCAGCGTGCGCACAGGGCCTAAGAAATGTAAGTGCCAAGATAAGTAGATGCTGCAAATTGCCTAGAATTTTGTTTCTTACCATATTGTGGAGGTGGCCTAAGTTATAGCTTGTTTGTTTAAACGTAATAAGAATATCTGTGTATGTAAATAATCAAAATATAGATGTAGTAGCATAAGTATCTGTGTGTCTATGTGGCAATTGCACAGACCTATAATATAATTCGAAGCTGTATAGTCATGAAGGGGTTACCAAGAATAAGTAAAAAGATGTACAAACAATGAACAAAGAAAGTATTTATGCTTATCAGTAGTTCCACACAAAGAAGGAATGTGTCATCTGTGGGATGAAATGTGTGTACCTACAGTCCCCAACCCTCCCTATGCAGCTTCGATGTGTGAGAGAAAACAGATTGATACTTTTTGTACATGTCTGAAGGTTGAAATGTAATACTAAAATCTGAGCTATAGAATATACGAGGTCAGACGCAAGCCTGAGCTCAAACAGAGAACATGTCTTGTGTGATTATTGAGCTGATTCATTAACATCAGCTCTGTTATACAGCTAATACGGCACCGGTCTCTGGATACCCTGTATGAAGATACCATTAGCTATCTTTACCCAAAATCTCTACCTTGACAATATCAGACCCTTGTCATACATGTTACATTTATTCTTTCCAGCTCGGTGTATGACAAGCACTTTGCATCGAGGCCGGACAACTTCTGCAAAACTTGTTTCCATAAAAGTTTGGAAATTAATGGCGGCGGAGCAGATCGTCTCCCTGATTTTCTCTTATATAATTGGATTAATAACCCTGCTGGCCTTCTCCCAATGAGAATGTCAAAACAACTGCACAAGACGAATATGCCTCCGAGACAATGCCGGTGTCATCTTTTTACCTAAAATCGTTCTTTCGCGGCTTTGTTTCACTCTTGTAATTACTACAGGACGATTCAATATTTATATTCTGCCTGCAATCTTATTACTCATCTTCAATTTTCATTTTAGGAAAGCGTCTTGGCTGCCGGATCCAAATTTACAAAATGTTCTCAGCTCCTAGGGCAAAACTTAATCGCACTATCGCCCAAATATCTTTGTAGCAATTTAATAGTTGAAATTTACAGATGTAGCAGAGCTGCATTTATGATGTCTCAGTGATGTGAACGGGGTTTTCTGCTTTCAGCAAATAAGTCTTTGCGTAATGAAAAGTTATATAATGTTTCAAACTATTTTCACCGTTTCAATACCCTCTGTTTTTTTTTTAAGATTACTGCTTTCTGGTATTTGATAAGGACTTTTACTGTTCAAGACAAGGTTACATGGTTGAGAAAAAAACAATGCAAATGTTTGTTTGTTTTTAAAGAAAACCTGACTCCTGATCCATGGGCAGTACTGTGGTGTTTCAGACAGAGCCGCATTGTGGACTAGTCAGACAGGCGGGTCCCTGGTGACTTCTCCCCGCCTACTCTCCTGGATTGACAGGTCCCTTCCTATACATGCATGTAGGCAGGGACCTGTCAATCCAGGGCAGCGGATGGGTTGAAGCCTCCAGTGATCCGCCTGATTGACTGTCCGACAAGTCTACAGTGCAGTCTTGGTCCCTGAGCACCTATGTTCCTTGCTGTCCCTCATAAGGTTCTTGGTGCGTCTTCTTACAGCTGCCATGAGCTGAAACCCTCAGGCCTTTTCACACTAGGCTGGGACTTCCATCCAAGATCAGACATCTCATGGTAAGGTAAGGACTTCTGCTGACGACTAGGCTAGAGATGCCCCTATGCATATTGTCATGAGTGTATCTCACTCGGTGGAGACCCTGGGAGAATCAAGTGTCAGATGGTCACAACACCTTACCACAAGCAGGTTCATTACTGTTATTTGATAACATCTTCTTGCTGGTGGTGCTGTGGAATTAAGAACCCTTTCCAGCCTGGCTGCAGCTTCGAATTTCAGGTGCGGCTCTTTGGGATCACTCCCCTTCCCAATTTAAATTAAGGGATCTGATCACATGATGCCTGGGATAGAAACTGAATCCATTATTTCTATTTGATCTACTTTGGAGCCTGCTCTGGAAGAAGTCTGTTGTGTTGTGTGCTGCAGTGGTGTTTGCTGCACTGACGCTGCCTGGAGCATTTTTCCTTTGCATGTCTATTTCCCCTCTTTGTATTCCTACCCTTGTGTTTCTGTGTTGTGGTGGCAAGTCTAGTAATATCATAGACCTGCTCACTAGCCAGGGTGAGTGTACGGGTATCTGAAGGCCTAAGGTATCTAGCTCGGTGACAGGTTGCAAGAACCTGTATAGGGACGCGTGGGAGCTCAGGAATCAGCTTGAGGTGAGTTTAGGAGGTTCCTCTTCACCCGTATTCCTAGTGGCAGGGACCTCCATTGTATCATGACCCCTGTGTTCCCTGTGTATTGTTACATCTTCTGGGGGTTTACCAGGCACTAAGTTAACCCTGCTAGTCACGTGCATGACACATATGTGTCGTAAGGTCGATGTCACAATATGCACTATGACCTTACAGCGAGTGTGCAGGGATATTCCGGTCCAGTAGTGGCAGGAACTCCCATGATAGCATAAAGAGGCCCTGGGTGTCACATTATGGCAACAACAAGAGAAGGCATCATGGACCGAACAGGAGATGGGAGCAACAGGGGGGTGTCTGGAGCACCAGAGTGCTCTGGAGGTCTGTGCCATTTCTGGAGGCAATCCCTGATCCTTTCGATGTTAAAGGACCACTGCAGCTTGTGATTGGCTGCAGTGGTCAAGGGACTAATACTGCACATCATCTGTTATTTCTCTGCTCTTCTAGTCACATGACTGCTAAAGCCAATCACAGGCTTTAATGTCTCTGTGCGACTTCCAAATGGAGCAGACACTGCTTCCATAGTGGCCACTAGATCCACGGCTCTGCTAGCTGGTGAGTATGCCTCTATTTTTTTCATGTTCCATTAATGCTTTAAAAAAAAAAAATCTGCTTTGCACAACCACTTTACGGACCAATTTGAGGACAAAGCTCTTTTTTACATTTTTTCATTTAGATGAGGATTTTTGAGGGATGAACTATATTTGACATTGCCACATTTGCGTTTTTTTTTTTTAGTACATATAACTTATTAACGAACTATGATTAACTCCCTATGAAGAGTGATGGAGAGAAACCCTGATACTCTGCCATTTTTTTATGTTTAACATTTTTATGCTACTCAGTCATGTTACACAAATAAAGTGTTAACTAAGGCAATACTAAATTCATAGTTTTATTATTTTTGCACAATAAATACATTTGGGGAAAAAAAAAGACCTTGTAAGCGAAATACACTCCTTCTATGCCTGTTGAACGCCAAATTATGGTGCACTTAAAAAATTCTCCTTTATTAGTACATATGACCAGTGTATATAGGGTGTGAGGCTATCACTCAGGTAAAGTTGATGTAAATGACAGGAATGGTTTCCACTTAAACAGTCCAGCTGGTTTATTTGCAGATATTATAAACTGCTGCAGGAGAAAACATAAAGCATGCTGTTGTGAATGTCATCTGAGTGGGTGCTGGTGTGAAGCTTCCTCTGGTGTCTAGGAATGGTAATGAAGCTGAGTCTGAATCTGTGACTCAAACAGGTGTTGGAATTAATTAGGAATCCAGGAAATCCTAGTGCAGATCAGCCTAGTGTATTTAGAGAGGAGTTTCTGCCTGGCGGCTGCCGGTGATCAGTGTTTCCTGCTGCTTCTGAAGATGGCTGGGAGTTTTCCCTTCAGTTTCTCCCATTTATTCTGTGCCTGAATCTACTCCAGATAAATTTGCTAGTTTCTGTGCTTAATTGCTGGAATTGCACTTAAGGGTGTTTCTCCTTATTCCATTTTGTTCTGTGTTTGGTTTCTTGTATGTGAGGATCTGTCTCTCTGCTTTTGTGAGCAGGACAGTTCCTCCAACAAGAAAGGGAGCTTGCTCACTGTTCATGTTTGGATTATTTGAACTTTAGAATATTATTTGTGCTGCGATTTTGTTTTGACCAATTATATCTGTAGTTCTGTTTAAAGTGTCTGGCAGAAGAGTACCTGATATAGCGGGGGAAGACTGTGTGGTCTTAGGACTTTTTTTCTATCAGGAATTTGGTATTTTTTGCAGGGTTTTTTGCTGCCCGCAATCAGTTATCTTCCTGTCCTGTTACAGTATATCTAGTAAGTGTTAAAAATATACTCTTAAATATATTTTTCTTCAAATACGTGATAAGACGCATGAAAGTTGGACTTCAAAATGTGTAAAAAATAAATGAATTTTTATATCTAATAAATTGGTTGCCAAAGTTCAGTTACAAAAAGGAAAAATAATATTCTTCATTAGCTTACGTAAGGAGTTAATAATAGTCCATTCTAATCAATAGAAATCTTCATCCATCTTACCTTGGTTCTTGAATAGATGCAAGGATGATATGCTGTAGGCTTGATAGCATGTGTTGCCTTGGAGTAACCCTCGACTCTGCTCTATCCTTCAAGCCACACATCCAAGCCCTCTTCAACTCATGCCGATTACAACTCAAAAATATCTCCCGGATCCGTGCTTTTCTTAACCAAGAATCTTCAAAAACATTAGTGCATGCCCTCATCATCTCCCGCCTCGACTACTGCAACCTCCTGCTCTCTGGCCTCCCTTCCAACACTCTTGCACCCCTCCAATCTATCCTAAACTCTGCAGCCCGCTTAATCCACCTCTCCCCTCGCTACTCCCCAGCCTCGCCACTCTGCCAATCCCTTCACTGGCTTCCCATCGCCCAACGACTCCAGTTCAAAACATTAACCATGACATACAAAGCCATGCACAACCTGTCTCCTCCCTACATCTGTGACCTAGTCTCCCAGTACCTACCTGCACGCAACCTTAGATCCTCACAAGATCTCCTTCTCTGCTCCTCTCTTATTTCCTCTTCCCACAATCGTGTACAAGATTTCTCCCGTGCATCCCCCATACTCTGGAACGCTCTACCTCAGCACATCAGACTCTCCACTACCGTGGAAAGCTTCAAGAGGAACCTCAAGACCCACCTCTTCCAACAAGCCTACAACCTACAATAGCCCTCAGCCCAGTAGACCACTGCGCAACCAGCTCTGTCCTCACCTATTGTACCATCACCCATTCCCTGTAGACTGTGAGCCCTCGCGGGCAGGGTCCTCTCTCCTCCTATACCAGTCTGTCTTGTACTGTTAATGATTGTTGTACGTATACCCTCTTTCACTTGTAAAGCGCCATGGAATAAATGGCGCTATAATAATAAATAATAATAATAATAATAATAATAATAATCTTGGGTGAATGGAAGGATGGATCTGCTTCCGCAGACTGACGACACGTGCAAGAGTGTGAGCGAACCACCCCTCCCACCGTGTCATATTATATACAGCTGTCCCAATCCATATAGGGTTATTCTGCTGAGCGCATGAGGTCACTCACTAGCTCACTAGCAGCTTGCAAAGAGCCTATATATATATATATATATATATACAAGACTATGTCAGCAATTATCTATTCAATACAGACTCAAAATATTAATTTCTTATAAATACTGTTATCAATAAGCTATGCCCTCCAATATAGACAGAACTGTGGACATATATAATATGTCCTATTATAAAGTGTTTGATAACTAGATGTATTAATTTTAATGTTTTTACAATGCCCTCTTGAGGTGGGTAAATTATTATTAATGAAACCCCCAAACTAAATTAATACATCATTAAAATAACAAACCTTATTTCCTTCTTTAGCGATAGTGGATTAATGTCAATAATAATGATGAATAATAATCAATTTGCATTATTCATGTTGTATGTTCAACAATATAATAATGTGGATTCATGTTATGGTAGGCCGTGACTGATAATCATATAAAATACATAATTATACTTTCCTAAAACTAAAAAGAAGCAAAACAGATCTGGTCACCATCTGATGTCCTCTGGGATGATGTCTTCTTCTCTCCGATGTAATCTGGCATAAACACAGTCTTTTGAAATAGATCCCTTGATAAAAGATGAATGGTTATCAATTTGATACAGTCCCATATTGTTTATCATTGTTAGGTCCATAACCTTTATTCTTTATTGCAAAGTCCATATATTTATTCAAAGTCCATAATCAATGTTGATAACCCACAGTTCATAAGTGTAGAAGAATATGATATCTGTTCAGTGTAATTTACATTAGTCGCCTTGGATCCTCTATGCTGCCTGTTGTCATTCCTTGAACAGGTGTTGAGACGTTCTTGGTCAGCACGATAGGGGTTAACTTTAACACTTTATTGCTCTCCTTGGTAACTGTAGTGAGGTGTTAATGCACAGAACGTGTCAGGGTTGTAACATTGTCCATCCTGGCACCATAAGATCACCATCTTTGCTGAGGTTCAGAAGCGGTAAGTGTATTGTATTTAACACAGTCTTATTTGAGATGTTACCTTTTGGACCTTTGAGTTTCAGCTTTTGCAACTTTTTGTGGAATCCCTTTTAACTTTAAAAATTTAATAAAAGTCTTTTATCTTTCTGTAATCTTGATTGAAGACTTCATTCCCTAATCTATAGTAGTTACCAAATATGGTAATGATACTACCACTTATAAATGTCACGGCGTATCATAACTCTAATACTATAATACCATGTCATTATTATTATCGTAGAAGTATTAGTATAATTGATACTTAGAATGATGAAATAATACTGCATAATGGTATAGACAATAGTATTTCATGTAATAACCTTTTTTGTCATTGGTGTAATTACCTTTCCAAACCCATAGGTGGCAATGTGTTGAATGTAACCAAAATGTAATACTCAGTATGAAATAATATAATATGTACCTATGATATGTACCATATTATAAATATGAAAGGCAACAATGTGGCTTATTTAGTTAGATCATTTGTAAAATGCTAAACCAAAGCAAATAACCTTTTAGAAAAGACTGAATGATTCCATCAAAACACAATATTACTCATTATTAGAGATGAGCGCGGTTCGTGGTTCGCGGTTCTCCAGTTCACGGTTCGAGTGATTTTGGGGGGTGTTCTAGTTAGAACTCGAACTCGAGCTTTTTGCCAAAATTCAGTAGCTCGAGTTACGTTCGAGAACGGTTCTATCACTATAAATGTGGCTTTTCACAGTAAGGCTATGTGCACGTGTTGCTATCTGCATGTGTCCCCAGCACAATCTCTCTCCCTTTCCTACTCACCGATCACGGGCGTCTTGCTCCCCGGCTGTCACAAATCTGTGGCGTCTTTTCCTCTTTAGAAAATGGCTGCCGCTTCATTAGTCAATTAGTTATTGCTTGCTTTCCCCACCCACCGGCGCTTATGATTGGTTGCAGTCAGACACGTCCCCAAGCTGAGTGACAGCTGTCTCACTGCAACCAATCACAGTCGCCGGTGGGCGGGTCTATATCGTGCATTAAAATAAATAAATAAATTGAAAAAAAATGTGGTTTCCCCCATATTTGATACCAGCCAGGATAAAGACGCACGGCTGGAGGCTGGTATTGTCAGGATGGAGAGCACCACCCTAACATTATCACCCTGCAGCCGCCCAGAATTGCCGCATCCATTAGGTGCGACAGTACTGGGACTCTACCCAGCTCATCCCAAATTGCCCTGGCGCAGTGGCAATTGGGGTAATAATGGTAATAATGAGTTTAATCATGGCAGGCGTCTCCCTGAGATACCTTCCATGATTAAACTGTAAATGAAAGTAAAGAAACACACACCGCGAAAAATCCTTTATTTGGAATAAAAGACAAAAAAAACCCCTGGTTCACCCCTTTATTAATCCCAAAAATACCCCTCCAGGTCCGAAGTAATCCACACGACAAGGTCAGCTCTGCTCTCTCGGGATGTAGTGGCTCCGTAGCAATGAAGCAGAGACTTCAGTCAGCACAGCAGGCTTCAAGATTAGAAAATCTGCCGATCTCTTTTGTAAGAAGCAATAGACTAGTGGATAAAGCGCTTGCCTAAGAAGCATAACGTAGCGAGTTCTAGATTTTTTTTTTAGGATTTTTCGCGGTGTGTTTATTTACTTTCACTTTATAAATAGATTATAATTTGAAATTATAAATAAAAAAAAAAATAAAATTCTTTACCGGGAGTAAAGAATTTTATTTTTTTTTTATTTATAATTTCAAATTATAATCTATTTATAAAGTGAAAGTAAATAAACACACCGCGAAAAATCCTTTAATTGGAATAAAAGACAAAAAAACACAGTTTCACCATTTTATTAAAATCCTCCAATACCCCTCCAGGTCTGACATAATCCACATGACACTGTCATTTCTGCTACAGAACACGAGTGCTCTGTGTGAGCTTCACATAGCTTTAAATAGAGAAGCAATAGCTGAGTGGATAGAGTAGTCACCTGGGGAGCATAAGGTCGCGAGTTCTAGACCTGTTAAATTTTTATTTTTTTATTTTTAATAAATTATATTTATAATATATTTATAAATATAATTTAATTATGTACTGAGGGGAGGAGCCGGACATCAGCTGTGAGCTCTCTCTCTATCTCTCTCCTTTCTCTCTCTCCTTTCTCTCCTTTCTTTCTCTCCTTTCCCTCTCTCTCCTTTCCCTCTCTCCTATCTCTCTCTCCTTTCTTTCTCTCCTTTATCTATCTTTCGCTCTCTCCTTTCTTTCTCTCCTTTATCTCTCTCTCCTTTCCCTCTCTCCTATCTCTCTCTCTCCTTTCTTTCTCTCCTTTCTCTCTCTCTCTCTCTCTCTCCTTTCTTTCTCTCTCTTCCTTCTTTCTCTTCTTTCTCTCTCTCCTTTCTCTCCTTTCTTTCTCTCCTTTCCCTCTCTCTCCTTTCCCTCTCTCCTATTTCTCTCTTTTCTTTCTCTCCTTTCTCTATCTTTCGCTCTCTCCTTTCTTTCTCTCCTTTATCTCTCTCTCCTTTCCCTCTCTCCTATCTCTCTCTCTCTCCTTTCTTTCTCTCCTTTCTTTCTCTCTCTCTCTTCCTTCTTTCTCTTCTTTCTCTCTCTCTCTTTCTCTCTCTCTCCTTTCTCTCTCCTTTCTTTCTCTTCTTTCTCTACTTTCTCTTCTTTCACCTCTTTCTCTTCTCTCTCTTCTTTCTCTTTCTCTCTCTTCCTTCTCTCTTTCTTTTCTTTCTCTCTCCTTTCTCTCTTTCTCTCTCTCCTTTCTTTCTCTCTCTCTTGCTTCTCTCTTTCTCTCCTTTCTCTCTCTCCTTTCCCTCTCTCCTATCTCCATCTCCTTTCTTTCTCTCTCCTTTCTCTCTCTTTCTCTCTCTCCTTCCTGTCTCTCATTTCCCTCTCTCTCCTATCTCTCTCTCTCCTTTCTTTCTCTCCTTTCTCTCTCTCCTTTCTTTCTCTTCTTTCTCTACTTTCTCTTCTTTTTCTACTTTCTCTTCTTTCTCTACTTTCTCTTCTTTCTCCTCCTTCTCTTCTCTCTCTTCTTTCTCTCTTTCTCTCTCTCTCTTTCTTCTCTCTCTTCTTTCTTTCTCTCCTTTCTTTCTCTCATTTCTCTCCTTTCTCTCTCTTTCTCTCTCCTTTCTTTCTCTCTTTCTCTCTCTCTTCCTTCTCTCTTTCTCTTCTTTCTCTCTTTTCTCTCTATCCTTTCTCTCTCTCCTTTCTCTCTCTCCTTTCTTTCTCTACTTTCTCTTCTTTCTCTACTTTCTCTTCTTTCTCCTCTTTTTCTTCTCTCTTTTCTTTCTCTCTCTTTCTTCTCTCTTTCTTTTCTTTCTCCTCTTTTGCTTCTTTCTCTCTCTTCTTTCTCTCTCTCTCTTTCTCAGACCTGGCGATGATGAGCTGATGCGGTCACCTGACGGAATCAGCTGACACTATAAGTCGAGCGGTGAGGCTGGCTTTTTACCGCCCGGCCGGCTAAACTATCAGCTGATGCTGTCGGACAGGAGTCTGCACTGAAGTGTGTAGTTTGTTTTTTGTTTTTTTTTTTGCACTGATGCATCAGCTGATTGTATAAAAGCCATTTATACAATCAACTGCTGTGTCATGTGAATCAGGCCCTTGAACCTGACACATCATCTGATCGCTTTACCTTCCAGAAAACCGATCAGATGATATTGGATCCGGATTGGACGGCGCGGAACCCTTGACCCAGGATTACTGCGGAGGAGGTTCTTTATTTCAATAAAGATGGGGTCACTAATTGTGTTGTGTTTTATTTCTAATAAAAATATTTTTCTGTGTGATGTGGTTCTTTTTATTGGTACTAGAAATTCATGGTGGCCATGTCTAATATTGGCGTGCCACCATGAATTTCGGGCTTAGGGCCAGTTGATAATATACAGCTATCCCTAACCCCATTATTACCCAGCAAGCCACCCGTCACCAGGGGAGCTGGAAAAGTTGGATACAGCGCCAGATGATGGCGCTTCTATGAGAGCGCCATTTTCTGGGGCGGCTGCGGACTGCAATTCGCAGCAGAGGGGCCCAGAAAGCTCAGGTCAACCTGTGCTGTGGATTCCAATCCCCAGCTGCCTAGTTGTACCTGGTTGGACACAAAAATAAGGCGAAGCCCACGTCATTTGTTTTTTAATTATTTCATGAAATAATAAAAAAAAAAAGGGCTTACCTATATTTTTGGTTCCCAGCTGGGTAAAAATAGGTAGCTGGGGGTTGGGGGCAGCCCGTAGGTGCCTGGTGTACATGGCTAGCATACAAAAATATGGCAAAGCCCACGTCATTTGTTTTTTTAATTATTTCATGAAATTCATGAAATATTTAATAAAAAAAGGGCTTCCCTATATTTTTGGTTCCCAGCCGGGTACAAATAGGCAGCAGGGGGTTGGGGGCAGTCCGTAGCTGCCTGCTGTACCTGGCTAGCATACAAAAATATGGCAAAGCCCAAATAATTTTTTGGGGGGGGGCAAAAAGTCCTGTATACAGTCTTGGATGGAGTATGCTGAGCCTTGTAGTTCTACAGCTGCTGTCTGTCTGTATGGAGGAGAGCAGACAGCAGCTGCAGAACGGCAAGGCTCAGCATGCTCCATTCACTAGTGTATGCAGGAGAGCAGACAGCAGCTGCAGAACTACAAGGCTCAGCATACTCCATCCAGGACTGGATGCCGGAGTTTTTTGCCCACCAAAAAAATGACGTGGGCTTCGCCATATTTTTGTATGCTAGCCAGGTACAGCAGGCAGGTACGGGCTGCCCTCAACCCCCAGCTGCCTATTTGTACCCGACTGGGAACAAAAAATATAGGGAAGCCCGTTTTTTTTAATTATTTCACTTATTTCATGAAATAATTAAAAAAACAAATGACGTAGGCTTCGCCATATTTTTGTGTCCAGCCAGGTACAGCTAGGCAGCTGGGGATTGGAATCCGCAGCACAGGTTAGCCCGAGGTTTCTGGGCGCCTCTGCTGCGAATTGCAATCCGCAGCCACCCCAGAAAATAGCGCATTCATAGAAGCGCCATCATCTGGCGCTGTATCCAACTCTTCCAACATCCCTGGTGACGGTGGCTTGCTGGGTAATAAGGGTTAATACTGGCTTTGTTTTACTAGCTAGTATTAAGCCAGAGATTCTTAATGTCAGGCAAGTTTGACCCAGCCATTAAGAATCTCCAATAAAGGGTTAAAAAAAGACACCACACAGAGAAAAAATACTTTAATAGAAATAAATACACAGACAGATTAGAGACTCCATGTTTATTACTCCCTCGCATCCCTCCACGATCCGGCTCTTCTGTCTTCTTTCTCCTTCAACACATGCAGCTCTACTACATCAGCGCTGCATAGGAAGAAGGCGGTGCTATTTCCCGAGCTGCTGCTTGTGAGCGGTGACGTCACCACTGACAAGCACGTTGCTATAGCAACGGTGATCTCCGTTATCGACCGGCTGTGGCAGCCGGTTTATAACGGAACGGGGAAGCAGACCGGGAACCCGACCATGTGCCAGAGCATGTCCCCGGTACACGGCGATACACAAATGATCATGCGTACTGGAGAGATGCACTCGCAGGTCCTACATGAGGCGTCATAGTCATGAGACCAGTCTGTAGCCAATGAGATAACAGACACGTGACTGGTCACATGGCTATTTTGACGTCACGATAGGTCCTGCATCACTGTTGGCAGTGCTGGTTACCGGGAGGATTCAGCGATCATCGGATGGAATAGCGGCAGGAGACAGAGTGCAGGACGCGTCGCGAGGACCGGTAAGTGTTATGGCAATGTTTATTAACTGTATGTGTACATTTATAATGTGTTTTTATGTGTTTGTGATTGCCTCCCATTGTTTCCTATGGGTTCGAGTGGTTCGCCGAACCGAACTCGAACGAGACCTCCGTTCGGCGAACCAAGCTCGAGCCGAACCGCGACTACTCATTATAAATGATTATTATTGATTAAAAATATAATATTTTAATATAGGAAGGTAAACCTAGATGTACCTTGATCTTCCATCTTTATTACTCTAATTTAATTTATTTGATTTGTCTATTATTTATTAAATAACCTACTATATAAGAAAATGTGTAACTATAACCAATATTTCATCCTTATTGTGTTAACATACTAATATAAGAATAATGTATTACTAGGAAGTAAATAATTAAATATATTGATGAATGAAATGTTCTTTTCTTCCAAAAATTGGAACTTTCCCTTTTAATATGATTCATATTTAATAAAGTAATATTCTTATATTAGATATTACTTAACTAAATATTGAAGTGTTTTCTCAATTGAAATATTTAAAGTTATAAGGAAAAAATAAAAATTGTAGAATTAAAATTTTGATTAAAAATTAAAATATTGAATACAAATAATCAAAATAAAAACAATAAGAATAAAAAGGAAAATGAAAATCGGAAAAATAAAATATAAAAGTTGGAATAGAAATAAGACCTTCTATGTATATGACACTTATGATCTTAATAACACATAACCTTAATATTACCAATATCTTGTATGATTTCCATACCTGTCATATCATTACCTATAAAAATAATTAAGTCATGTAACCTTGCTGATAATACTCTTCTTTAGTATATAAATGCATTGTGATTATCATACTTCAATTTTATTTTATTCCCAATAATTTCCTTTGTACTTAAATTAATATTAAAACTTTGTGTAGACAAATATAAATATGTAATTGAGACCAAACCTTTTTCTTTTAATATCATCAAATATGATGTTATGAAAAATGAATATGTTAAGATTAAATTAAATTAAAATTTATGTTGTATGTCTTCAAGACCATATTATAAATACGGTATCTCTTTCATATTTGAAAAGAAAATTATTACCAATCTGTGTATCAGTAAAATAAGTAACACAAAACTGTATAAAAATCAAAACATTAAAAATACTTATTCTAGAATGTGATTCTTCAGAGTAAACCTTTGATATGAGTCCTGACACCACTATACTAAAGAAATGTCTATGAATAAAATATATTCTGTATAAATTCCTTCATTATACAAAACTATTCACATACAGACAAACATTGACAACACATATCCCTTTTTGATTTTTAATTTCTCTATGCACATTTCAAAAATATGATTGATTAATTTGAAGTACTTCTTGAAATATACGAATAATTACATTTTATTTATCCCATATACTTATGGATAACAGGTACCTTTGATAGTCACATACTGTACGTTTAGCCATAGGACAGACAGACACTTATTATTATTATTATTATTATTATTATTATTATTATTATTAGATACAGTATTCAAGTGTCACATGCTCCGGTTACATACAAAGAACACCATTCCAACAAAGCAAGCAGTGTAAGTATTTTTAAACACTCAGATCACATTTCAAATCGCACTAAGGAAGATATATATATTCATATTCCTAAAAGAAATGTTAAAAACAACTGATCTTCCTCCTGACGATTGCTGCCTGAGAAAATAATAATAATAATTATTATTATTACTATTAAGCATGCTTTAGCGATTAGCCTTAGGCGGGCTTTGCACGTTGCGACATCGCAAGCCGATGCTGCGATGTCGCACGCGATAGTCCTAGCCCCCGTCGCAGGTACGATATCGTGTGATAGCTGGCGTAGCGAAAATTATCGCTACGCCAGCTTCACACGCACTCACCTGCCCTGCGACCGTCGCTGTGGCCGTCGACCCGCCTCCTTCCTAAGGGGGCGAGTCGTGCGGCATCATAGCGATGTCACACGGCAGGCAGCCAATATCGGCGGAGGGGCGGAGATAGGCAGGATGTAAACATCCCGCCCACCTCCTTCCTTCCGCATATCCTACGGAAGCCGCGGTGACGCAGGTAGGAGATGTTCCTCACTCCTGTGGCTTCACACACAGCGATGTGTGCTGCCGCAGGAGCGAGGAACAACATCGGACCGTCGCGTCAGCATAATTATGGATTACGCCGACGCTGCACCGATGATACGGTTACGACGATTTTGCGCTCGTTAATCGTATCATCTAGGCTTTACACAGTACGATGTCGCATGCGATGCCGGATGTGCGTCACTTTCAATTTGACCCCACCGACATCACACCTGCGATGTCGTAGTGTGCAATGCCCGCCTTACACAATATAAGATATATGTTACCTGTTTGAGGATAAGAATAAATTTATAAATAAAAAGTTAATACTTCATCAATCTGCTTTACTGATAAATTCTGAGGGAAATAAGAGAATAAAATTATTATCATATTTATGATAAAAATGAAAACTTAAAATAAGTTAAAATTTAATAATAAGAAAAAATATAAATATTATTCATATACAGAGATCAAATTATTAATTTATAAATGTAACTATCATTTAACTAAATGAAAATATAACTTTGATTTTACTATCACTACTTTTAAATATATAATATACTATATGAACATATATATACATATACGTAATGCACAGATTCATTGTATATGAATAATTATGAATATCAAATACGAATCACCATATTTTAGTAATTCAGAAATCCCCTTCTACCCAAACTGAAGACCAAGTTTTTCTTCCAGGATCCGATTTAATAAACCCATTTGTAAACTATTGGGATTATTGAAAAAATCTTGTAACCCGACTGTTCTTTTTAAATGAGAAAGGATTTGCGCAAGACACCTGTTTCTGTCTTTCAGGGCTTCTAAAAACAACTTGTCTGAGATCAACAGTATCAGATTGATTGTATGATTTGTAATTTACATGCAATTTCCTACGAATTTCATACAGTTTGTCACAGGAATATTTGGATCTGGGAGACAATGTTGGTTTGTCATAAAATGCCACCTTTTTTGGTTTTACAGAATTAATTAATTTCTGTTTTAATTGTTTGATGATTTCTAACAAAATCGATAAATTGGGTACTTTCGAATAGATTCCGTTTCTTTAAAGCGATAGCACAGGTTTAGTATCAAGAATTTTATTAAATTTCTTGACAAACAAATGTACCATTTCATTTGGCCTGACATTTGGAATGACCATCCTATGTAAACCTTCAAAAACGGACATAAATGAGAACATACTTTCATTCTGTTCAATTTATAATTCCTTCAACATCTCATAATCTGGACTCGCTTCATTCCTTTCACAGAAGATGAGATTTCTCAGCCTTGTGATGTCATCATCATTTGAACAATCAAATGTCTCATTGTCAGAAGACTTTTTTAATACCAGCTTTCTGAAAAAATTTTGGGGTATCCACATATGGAATATCTGAGTCTTCTCACTATTGGTTAAATTTAGCTTTTCAACAGAACTTTAAAATATTTCTGAATTTCTGCATACATGTATTTTGGAATCATATGCTGGAATTAATTTGCATAAGTCCAAAAGATTCCTACTAAGTTTAAGTTCTAACTTAGTGTGTTCTATTTTTAGAAACTGATCATCGCCATTTCCTCCTCTCTGCACATGTCCTTCTGTGACAACTTTTTGCACGTCTCCTACTCTGGCTCCTCCCCCTTCTGGCTTCTCTGTGTAATTTCCTGCTTCTTTTCCGGTGTCCTGAAGGTCACCTTCAATAGACAGCACATGTCTGCGGCCATCTTCAGGATTTTGATTAGCAAAATTACAGTCAAAATCTGACTTTTCATTTGCAACATTACAGTCAGAATTCACAATATCACTTACTGACATTTCAGGTTGTCCATTTCCACCATTTTTATATTTTTCTAACACTAACATGAAACATGAAAGTTTCATGTTAGTGAAATCATGAAACATGAAACACTAACATGAAAGTCATAGACTAAATGACCTGATTTTCTGTTTCTCTCTATTAAAAGACATTGCCCATTCTACACGTGAATTCTCAAGTTCACATTTCCCATAAAGGCTTAACCAGAGCATCTCTACATTAGAAATATCTGAATATGTGAACTGTATTTTACTTTGTTTAGCATAAGAAGAGATAAAATCCATTTTCTTACCTGGAATTATAATCAGCACTTGTAGAACTTCTTATGGACTGACATATTCTTTCTCCTCCTAAGACACATCAAGGGATGATCCTCACGCTTTGCAAACTCTTTAAAGTTATTTTAAAAAAAATTCATGCGACTTGAACTTATCCGTATTTTCTTGGTCCCGCTTGATTTATAAATTTGATTTATAAATTGTCGATTCCTGACACTTTGCAAGAGGTATTCATTACTTATGTCCCCTGTTGTGCAAAGTGAAGGAATAAAGCCCGCTTTACACGCTACAATATATCTTACGATGTGTCGGCGGGGTCACGTCGTAAGTGACGCACATCCGGCATCATTAGGTACATTGTAGTGTGTGACAGGTACGTGCGATTGCGATTGACCGTTAAAACGTTCATCGCATGCACGTCATTGAATCCTGAAGAATTGCACGTCGGGTTGTTCAATGTTCCCGACGCAGCACACATCGCAGTGTGTGACACCCCGGGAACATTGAACATATCTTACCTGCCTCCCGCGGCTCCAGCCGGCAATGCGGAAGGAAAGAGGTGGGCGGGATGTTTACGTCCCGCTCATCTCCGCCCCTCCACCTCTATTGGCCGGCTGCCGCGTGACGTCGATGTGACGCCGAACGTCCCTCCCACTCCAGAAAGTGGACGTTCGCCGCCCACATCAAGGTCGTATGGACGGGTAAGTACGTGTAACGGGGGTTAATCGTTTGTGCGGCACGTTCAACAAATTGAACGTGCCACACATACAGTTAGGGCCAGAAATATTTGGACAGTGACACAATTTTCGCGAGTTGGGCTCTGCATGCCACCACATTGGATTTGAAATGAAACCTCTACAACAGAATTCAAGTGCAGATTGTAACGTTTAATTTGAAGGTTTGAACAAAAATATCTGATAGAAATTGTAGGAATTGTACACATTTCTTTACAAACACTCCACATTTTAGGAGGTCAAAAGTAATTGGACAAATAAACCAAACCCAAACAAAATATTTTTATTTTCAATATTTTGTTGCGAATCCTTTGGAGGCAATCACTGCCTTAAGTCTGGAACCCATGGACATCACCAAACGCTGGGTTTCCTCCTTCTTAATGCTTTGCCAGGCCTTTACAGCCGCAGCCTTCAGGTCTTGCTTGTTTGTGGGTCTTTCCGTCTTAAGTCTGGATTTGAGCAAGTGAAATGCATGCTCAATTGGGTTAAGATCTGGTGATTGACTTGGCCATTGCAGAATGTTCCACTTTTTTGCACTCATGAACTCCTGGGTAGCTTTGGCTGTATGCTTGGGGTCATTGTCCATCTGTACTATGACGCGCCGTCCGATCAACTTTGCGGCATTTGGCTGAATCTGGGCTGAAAGTATATCCCGGTACACTTCAGAATTCATCCGGCTACTCTTGTCTGCTGTTATGTCATCAATAAACACAAGTGACCCAGTGCCATTGAAAGCCATGCATGCCCATGCCATCACGTTGCCTCCACCATGTTTTACAGAGGATGTGGTGTGCCTTGGATCATGTGCCGTTCCCTTTCTTCTCCAAACTTTTTTCTTCCCATCATTCTGGTACAGGTTGATCTTTGTCTCATCTGTCCATAGAATACTTTTCCAGAACTGAGCTAGCTTCATGAGGTGTTTTTCAGCAAATTTAACTCTGGCCTGTCTATTTTTGGAATTGATGAATGGTTTGCATCTAGATGTGAACCCTTTGTATTTACTTTCATGGAGTCTTCTCTTTACTGTTGACTTAGACACAGATACACCTACTTCACTGAGAGTGTTCTGGACTTCAGTTGATGTTGTGAACGGGTTCTTCTTCACCAAAGAAAGTATGCGGCGATCATCCACCACTGTTGTCATCCGTGGACGCCCAGGCCTTTTTGAGTTCCCAAGCTCACCAGTCAATTCCTTTTTTCTCAGAATGTACCCGACTGTTGATTTTGCTACTCCAAGCATGTCTGCTATCTCTCTGATGGATTTTTTCTTTTTTTTCAGCCTCAGGATGTTCTGCTTCACCTCAATTGAGAGTTCCTTAGACCGCATGTTGTCTGGTCACAGCAACAGCTTCCAAATGCAAAACCACACACCTGTAATCAACCCCAGACCTTTTAACTACTTCATTGATTACAGGTTAACGAGGGAGACGCCTTCAGAGTTAATTGCAGCCCTTAGAGTCCCTTGTCCAATTACTTTTGGTCCCTTGAAAAAGAGGAGGCTATGCATTACAGAGCTATGATTCCTAAACCCTTTCTCCGATTTGGATGTGAAAACTCTCATATTGCAGCTGGGAGTGTGCACTTTCAGCCCATATTATATATATAATTGTATTTCTGAACATGTTTTTGTAAACAGCTAAAATAACAAAACTTGTGTCACTGTCCAAATATTTCTGGACCTAACTGTACGATGGGGGCGTTGCAAATCACATACGATATCATATGCGAAATTGCAATGTGTAAAGCAGGCTTTAGTACAAAAATTAAAAAAAACAAGAATAGCTGGCCCGCCAAATGTTAAAAATATACTCTTAAATATATTTTTCTTCAAATACGTGATAAGACGCATGAAAGATGTACTTCAAAATGTGTAAAAAATAAATATATTTTTTTTATCTAATAAATTGGTTGCCAAAGTTCAGTTACAGAAGGAAAAATAATATTCTTCATTGGCTTACGTAAGGAGTTGCTCACTGTTCATGTTTGGATTATTTGAACTTTAGAATATTATTTGTTCTGTGATTTTGTTTTGTCCAATTATATCTGCAGTTCTGTTTAAAGTGTCTGGCACAAGAGTACCTGATATAGCAGGGGAAGACTGTGTGGTCTTAGGACTTTTTTTATATCAGGAATTTGGTATTTTTTGCAGGGTTTTTTGCTGGCCGCAATCAGTTATCTGTCCTGTCCTGTTATATCTAGAAAGTGTTAAAAATATACTCTTTAAATATATTTTTCTTCAAATACGTGATAAGACGCATGAAAGATGGACTTCAAAACGTGTAAAAAATAAATGTATTTTTAATATCTAATAAATTGGTTGCCAAAGTTCAGTTACAGAAAGGAAAAATAATATTCTTCATTAGCTTACGTAAGGAGTTAATAATAGTCCATTCTAATCAATAGAAATCTTCATCCATCTTTCCTTGGTTCTTGAATAGATGCAAGGATGATATGCTGTAGACTTGACAGCATGTGTTCATCTTGGGTGAATGGAAGGATGTATCTGCTTCCGCAGACTGACGACACGTGCAAGAGTGTGAGAGACCCCCCTCCCAGGGCCGGCGTCAGCACCCGGCAAACCCGGGCAAATGCCGGGGCCCTGGAGAGCCGGGGGGGGCCCACTCGGCCTTGTCAGTTCTCCTGTCTCTTGGCCAGAGCCCACTCGCCTTTACAGTTCTGCTGCGCCGGGGACCGCAGTCCTCGGCAGCAATCTGCGGCGCCGTCAATTTAAGGCACGCAGACATCCTGGTTTGAATTTCATCTGTGGGTGGAGCTACCGCCTTCTCAGTCCTACAGATGAAGGAGGCGAGCTTCTGTCCGGCGCTGTGTGGGCCCCCTCTCTACCGTGACCTAATCGGGTAAGTGCCCTCCCCGCCTCCCCATTATGGGCCCCGGTGAGCTGCTTCTAACCCCCCAGATGTATGCCCTGCCAATCCCCTCCGTCCCTGCCGATGCCGCGGGTGCTGCCGCAGGTGCTGTCCCCGCCAAGCCGCGGGTGCGGGCCCCGCCGAGCCGCGGGTGCTGTCCCCGCCGAGCCGCGGGTGCAGGCCCCGCCGAGCAGCGGGTGCTGTCCCCGCCGAGCCGCGGGTGCGGGTCCCGCCGAGCCGCGGGTGCTGGCCCCACAGAGCAGCAGAGTAGTGTGTGTTTGTCTGTATGTAGCAGAGTTGTATGTGTTTGTATGTAGCAGAGTTGTGTGTTTGTCTGTATGTAGCAGAGTTGTGTTTGTCTGTCTGTATGTAGCAGAGTTGTGTGTGTTTGTCTGTATGTAGCAGAGTTGTGTGTTTTTGTCTGTATGTAGCAGAGTTGTGTGTGTTTGTCTGTATGTAGCAGAGTTGTGTGTGTTTGTATGTAGCAGAGTTGTGTGTTTGTCTGTATGTAGCAGAGTTGTGTTTGTCTGTCTGTATGTAGCAGAGTTGTGTGTGTTTGTATGTAGCAGAGTTGTGTGTGTTTGTCTGTCTGTATGTAGCAGAGTTGTGTGTGTTTGTCTGTATGTAGCAGAGTTGTGTGTGTTTGTCTGTATGTAGCAGAGTTGTGTGTGTTTGTCTGTATGTAGCAGAGTTGTGTGTGTTTGTCTGTATGTAGCAGAATTGTGTGTGTTTGTCTGTATGTAGCAGAGTTGTGTGTGTTTGTCTGTATGTAGCAGAGTTGTATGTGTTTGTATGTAGCAGAGTTGTGTGTTTGTCTGTATGTAGCAGAGTTGTGTTTGTCTGTCTGTATGTAGCAGAGTTGTGTGTGTTTGTCTGTATGTAGCAGAGTTGTGTGTTTGTCTGTATGTAGCAGAGTTGTGTGTGTTTGTCTGTCTGTATGTAGCAGAGTTGTGTGTGTTTGTATGTAGCAGAGTTGTGTGTGTTTGTCTGTATGTAGCAGAGTTGTGTGTGTTTGTCTGTATGTAGCAGAGTTGTGTGTGTTTGTCTGTATGTAGCAGAGTTGTGTGTGTTTGTCTGTATGTAGCAGAGTTGTGTGTGTTTGTCTGTTTGTAGCAGAGTTGTGTGTGTTTGTCTGTGTAGCAGAGTTGTGTGTGTTTGTCTGTGTAGCAGAGTTGTGTGTGTTTGTCTGTCTGTTTGTAGCAGAGTTGTGTTTGTCTGTGTAGCAGAGTTGTGTGTGTTTGTCTGTCTGTATGTAGCAGAGTTGTGTGTGTTTGTATGTAGCAGAGTTGTGTGTGTTTGTCTGTCTGTATGTAGCAGAGTTGTGTGTGTTTGTCTGTCTGTATGCAGCAGACTTGTGTGTGTGTGTCTGTCTGTATGCAGCAGACTTGTGTGTGTGTGTGTGTCTGTCTGTATGCAGCAGACTTGTGTGTGTGTGTCTGTATGCAGCAGACTTGTGTGTGTGTGTGTGTGTGTGTGTGTGTCTGTCTGTCTGTAAGTGTATATGACTGTATAGATTTGTCTGTTTATATGTATTTTTGTGAGTTTGTCTTTAAATATGTATATGTACGTGTTGGTATCGGTGTCTGTGTGTGGATGGGGCCCACTGGGACTCTTCCGCCCGGGGCCCACAAAAACCTGGAGCCGGCCCTGCCCCCTCCCACTGTGTCATATTATATACAGCTGTCCCAATCCATATAGGGTTATTCTGCTGAGCGCATGAGGTCACTCACTAGCAGCTTGCAAAGAGCCTATATATATATATATATATATATATATATATATATATATATATACATATACACATATACAAGACTATGTCAGCAATTATCTATTCAATACGGACTCAAAATATTAATTTCTTATAAATCCTGTTATCAATAAGCTATGCCTTCCAATATAGACAGAACTGTGGACATATATAATATGTCCTATTATAAAGTATAGGGTATCAGCATTACCGACTCTAAGTTCAACATGGAAGCTATAATCCTGCAGGGCTAAAAACCAACGGGTAAGGCGCCTATCACACATCCTTTTTTTGCTTTCAGTCACAATCCGTGAAATTGTGAAAAAAACGAATCCAGCGCTGGATCCGTTTTTTTTCTCATTAACTTATATTAGCGACGGATTGCGCCAGATGGCCTCACGTTACATCCATCGTACGACGGATCTGTCTGCAAATGTGACGGAGACAACGTCCACAGTAACATTTTTCGTGTGCGTTAAAAAAACGGGCAGCGATGGATCCGTCTCTGTCTGTCGTTTGTTGTAATGGAATGTAATGGTTTTTGTACGCTGGATCCATTTTTTTGCAGGCATCCGTCGCATCAGTTTTCCAAAAATCTGCAACGGATCCGTCACATCAGTCACAAAACGGATTGTGACTGATGGAAAAAAAACTGATGTGTGAAAGGGGCCTAACTCTACCATTTCTGCCTTTTTCTCCCTCATCAATGATCTGAAACTAGTCTAAACTTTCTGCCTAAAATGTAGTATCATAATATGTCAACCGCTCACTTTATGGCCAAGCATTCTTTTTCCACAATGAAATACATTTTTCTCACAAGCTTCCTAAATAAAGAATGTGATCTTCTTCTTTAATTATCGCCCGAGACAGGACCACTCCGCTCCTAATCCGATTTCTGAGGCATCTGTCTGGATCACAAAATCTTTCTTCAAGTCGGGTGCCACCAGGACCAGCTGTTTGCACAGAGCCACCTTCAATGCTTGAAACGTCATCTCCACGTTCGAGGTCCACTTGGCCATAGCCAATTTTGTCCACTTAAGCAAGTTGTTCAGGGGTGCAGCTACCACAGCAAAGTTCGGTATGAACCTTCTATAGTACCCCACGATTACTAGAAAGGCCCTAACCTGCTTCTTTGACAGTGGTCTTGACCAGTTCTGGATTGCATCCACTTTATTAATTTGGGGTTTAATTTCACCTCTACATAGCCTAGGTATTTGGCCCCCTCTTTCCCCTGGGCACATTTTTGGATTTATAGAAAATCCCACCTTTCTCAGAGCATTGAACACCACTTAGACATTTCCCAGATGACTTCCCCAATCAGGGTTGAAGATTACAATGTTGTCCAGATATGCCGCTGCGTAATTCTTATGGAGTGCCAGGATCAGGTCCATGGCTCTCTGAAAGGTGGCCGGAGCTCCCTGCAGTCCAAACGGCATCCGAGTGTATTTGAAGAATCCGTCAGGCGTAAAGAAGGCAGTCTTCTTCTTGTGACATGGGAATTTGCCAATACTCCTTCATTAGATCCAAGATGGTTATATACCTTGCCAGCCCCAGCCTCTCGATAAGCTCATCGACACGATGCATCGGATAGACATCAAACGTGGAGACCTCATTCAGATTCCAATTATTGTTACAAAGCCTATTCAGCTTTGACACAAGAACAATTGGGCTGTACCAGCCACTCTTGGATTCCTTGATGACTCCTAGCTTCAGCATTTGTTTCAGATCTTTAGAGATCACCTCTCACCGGGCCTCGGAAATAAAGTAGGGTTTCAAGTTCTACTGCACATGGGGTTCTGCCAGACTACCCATCATGAAGTTTCCATGGGCTCCTTGACTTGCCATGGCTTGATAAGATTGATGTGGTAGACCTGGTAGGGCTTCTGTCTTCCGGGTTGGTGAACCTTGTAGTTCACTTCTCTAAGTTTTTCTACCACTTCACAGGGGCACTGCCATTTGACCAGAAACTTACTTTAAACTGTCCAAATTAACATGAGCACTTGGTCCCAGGGGCTGAATTGCCTCACTCTGGCAAACTGGTTTTAGACCCTTGCTTGGGCCTCTTGCACCTGGAAGAGATACTTCTTCACTGTGGGCATTTCCTGAGCAATCCTCTCCCGCATCTGGTCGATGTGCTCAATGATGCTCCAATGGGGGATAACATTCTGAAGTATGTTGCCTGTAATAGGGGGGCTTAGTTTGATTAGGTCTTGATTGCGGACTAGATACATTGCATTATTTGCCAGTGAGTAGACTGTTGAAAGTAATAGATTGTGTGTTAGCAACATTTAGTCCTATTCCTAAAGCGGGCTTTACACGCTACGATATATCTTACGATATGTCGTCAGGGTCACGTCGTAAGTGATGCACATCCGGCATCGTGTGACATATTGTAGCATGTGACAGCTACGAGCGAGTGTGAACGAGCAAAAATACTCACCTTATCGTTGCTCGTTGACACGTCGCTCATTTTCAAAATATTGAACATCCTTCTGCATGACGGTTTTTCATTGTTCCCGAGGCAGCACACATCGCTCCGTGTGACACCCCGGGAACGATGAACACAGCTTACCAGCGTCCGACCAGCTATGCGGAAGGAAGGAGGTGGGTGGGAGGTTACGTCTTGCTCATCTCCGCCCCTCCGCTTTTATTGACCGGCCGCTGTGTGACGTCGCTGTGACGCCGAACGTCCCTCCCCCTTCAGGAAGAGGATGTTTGAGATCGTTCGGGAGGTAAGTACGTGTGATGGGGGTTACTGACTTTGTGCGACATGGGCAACAAATTGCCCGTGCCGCACAAATGATGGGAGCGGGTGCGATCAATTGCAGCGTGTAAAGCAGGCTTTACACTTTTAAAACATTTTTGCCGGTGTTGAGTTTGTATCCGTGGGTTTTTGGATCCGCAGATACAAATTCAGTGATGTGCGTGTCATCAGGTATCTCACTGCTCAATTCCCCCTGGTAATCGCCTAAAGTCGGGTTCCACTCACTATCTCTCTGCACAAAAATAACTGCATCTGTAGTGTGCTAAAGGCACTTTTCCTGCAACCTGCCAAGCAGAGAATAAAGCTCTAGTCCAGCATACGCCATTGTAAAACAGGCGATAAAAATGATTGTGTTTTTGTTGACAGTGTGATGCTAATTTGCATATTTCCAATTAATGGTGACTGTTTCCTCATCAATAGAATGAAGCATTGAAATGTCATAGTACGGTAGAAACACACGCTGAAAAAGCTCATCATGGTCGCTAACAATGCCGGTACATGGTAAATTAGATCTGTGTGCAAACTTGCCCCATAAAGAATTTAAGAAAAGTTTAGATCTTTGTCTCTTAGCCGGATTCACACCTATATTTTCAGGGTGTAATTGCACACCTTCTCTCTCTAGAAAGGAGTCAATGTATTGCTGTTTCTTGGCATCGTCAGTGCACCAGCTGGGATAGCCAGAAGCCTCCTGCTTATCCCAAAGATATAATTTGATGTACGGGGAAAACTGATCATCACTCGTTTCAGGAAAATGAAAGATTTCATAGATGTGTGATATTCTATACCCTTCTTATACGGCCAGCTCAAGCTCTATAGAGCACCATGTACCTGTCAGAACACTCTTCATCACTATGAGTGTGACGCCCTGGACCCCAGGGGTCACAGGTAATAACATCTACCACATTACACACACACCCCCACCCCCTGTGAGGTCACACACCAGTCACCCGAAAGGGAGACCTGATGCCTCCTTCAGGGCCAGTAAGGCACACCAGGTGGGCGAAGTCAGGCGGAAAGGCACGCCCACCGAGGAGACTACTGGTTTGAGGCAGGAAATACACACAGTTCAGTGGTAGAGAGTGACAGTGACAGGAGGTGAAAATTAGAGAAACTGTCAGGGACCCGGGTTGGAGCCTGGGCCCCTTGGAAAACGTCAGGCAGGCAGATGGTGGTGGCCGTCTGCAGGAGTACCGGTACAGCAACCGTCGGAACCGTAGGGACCGGGCCTGGGTTGGAGCCTGCCGGTCCTGAACCGGGGAGTCAACCATGTACCGGAACACCAGAAACCGGGTACTCAGACCCCGTCTCAGCTTAGAAGCCACTGAGTTTAGGCAAATTGACTGATTGCTGGCTGGACCTCACGGTTCATCCACACCCAAAGTCCCAAAAGAAGGCAAAAGCCCACCGATTCCAGGTGAGTGCCACCGCCAAGGGCCAAACACCCGACAGGCCAGCGCCTGCGGGCAACAGAGGGCTCCTCCGGCAGCTCAACGCCGGGGAGTGGGCTACCACTGCCCAGGCAGGGGAGCCGAAAAACCACAACAAGACGTGCAAGGGAAAAGGGGCCACCATCAACCCCACAGGGGACATCAGCAGTCGGCTGCGGGACCCGACCATACCCGAACTTTGGTTTACCAGTGACTCTGAGTGTTAATTAATCGTGAGTACACCAGTGCCATCCAGGCACGACACTGCGCTGCAGCACGGCACCCTGCACCCCGACAACAACATCAGCGCTTCAGTCCCCCCACCGGGCCCCGGGACACACCGCCCCTACCCACGGAGGGGCTAACATCTAGGCTGCGGCCGCAACACCGATCCCGGATGAGCCTGCCTTCACTCCAGCCACAGCGGTGGTGCACCTTGTTACCACGACTCATGGGTGGCGTTACGACCCGTTGGACGACGGCGCGGCCCTCCCCGGCTGCGCGCCTCATCCCATCACCACCACCACCACCCCACTGCCTCTCCCCTTAACAGAGCGACGTGGCCCCCAGTCCGGAGGCGCGCGTGCCACCGATAACTCGAGCCCGGACCTCGAGCGGCTCGGCCCGAGCAAGCGGAAGAAGTGGCCGGGCCCCTCTCAAGGGCGGTACATGAGCACAAATCTCTGTATGTAAATTTTCAGTGCATGTGTAACAGAGGGGGAACATTAATTTTTTGTTGTGTTTTACCAGCAGAACAGGAAAAAATAAATTTCTTGGAGGGTAGACCTTGACAGACCTTGACTTTGGCGATTCCAAAGTATTTTTTAATGAAACCAAAATTCTCATACCGTGTTTTTCCAAAAAAGCCCTCCCCCAAAAATAAGCCCTAGCAGGAATTTTCAGCATTTTCGGAGCAAGTTTTAAATATAAGCCCTCCCCCAAAAATAAGCCCTAGTCGCGGATCAATAATGAAGTGTCCGTGCAGCTAAAAAAGTTACAGATAGTGAAGGGCACTTCATTATAAACAGTGGGCACCCCGTAATCACACTCCCCAAACGCCAAGCAGAGGACCTGCAGTGATCGCACCCCCGCACATATTCTTTCTCACACACACACATCGGATCACACACATAAACATCGGATTGCACACACAAACAGATCACACACACAATAAAATTGCACACATAATCATATTGCACATGTGCCACCCCTGCAGCAGTCGAATCGCTCAGATCCGGGGTTTGCTGTGGCTCGAGGGTCTGCGGACCCGGGGGCTCGCGGACACTTGAAAATAAGAAGGGGGCAGCTATTTACAGGGGAGGTTATTGTTCGTGACGCCACCCATGCTTCGCGGTAAATGGGAGTACCGCCACTGTCGATGGGAGTACCCGGGGGACATGGAGCGGGGCAGCCAGATGACGTTCCCTCCATGAGTAGGGCAGGCCCTAAGACTCTGAAAGGAGGAGGTGCAGGGATGCGGAGTGCAGGCAACGCAGCAGTCAGGACGCAGGGGGTGATGCAGCGTACTCACTCAGGCTGTGTGCATGTTGGTGCGACCAATAAATAGACTCTGACACATAAGTAAACAAAGTTTCTGGGTGCCGCTGCTTCTTAGGGGGAGCTCGTCCGAGAATCCATTCCCCTTGATATTGCTGGTTGTCCTGACCTGCCTCCATGCACTGATTTAGATGTTTCTAAGTGACCCCTCAGCTTGGAGCTTTCGGGGTCCCGCTCCCTATATTTGAATAGAGGAGCAGTGCTCTCGATGGCTGAAACTTGGGATTTCTGTAGGCCGCATAAGCTGGAAAGCCCTATCCCCCTCGTTGTGTTGGTGCCTTCTATCTCTGAGCTCTTGGGGAAAGTTCATAAAGAGACTGTCCTCCACAGTTTAATTATCAGGTTGCGTGAAGCTACTCCCTGATCTAGGGTCCAGTACCCTGCCGTGCTCGGTACCAGTCTGGTTACTAGATATTCCGGTGCCGACCGTTCTCCAAAACTTAAGTCTGGCTCCTTTCTATAATACCCTGCGACTGGGTCTTCGACTCCTCCGGTCCCAGACCACTGTCTGCAACCTAGCCAAACTCTCCCAGGGAGCTACAACTCCCCTAGCTCTTCACTCTCTGAGGGCTACCACTCAACTCCTCTCTCAGCTCCCCAGGAGCTGCCACTTCAGCTCCTCTCTCCCTGAAAGCTGACACTGAACAAATCCCTCCCACCAGTCTGCCTGACCCCTAAGCGGGTGACCCTATTCCAGCTGGACCACCCACTGGTGTGCCTGGCAGGGTGTAATGTAAGGTGACTAGGATTTGAATGCTGATGGAGCAATACCAATAGTTAGGATCCCAGAACCATGGAGGGTGAGTTCTGCACCAGAAGGAAAAGGAGTTCAGTTCCCTGTGACACCCTGACTAGTGCAGGGGCGTCACACACACAAACATCAAATCACACACACATCGGATCGCACTGGATGTAGTGAGTATGTGTGTGATCTGCTGTGGGTGAGTGTGTCAGCCAGCAGCAGGGGAGAACAGCGTGCAGCACCCACCGGAGATCACAGGAGGACCTGGGAGCCACGCAGATGTCTGGGTCAGGTAAGTAAGAGTCTCCTGGGAAGTGGGGAGGTCTGCTTTTTTGGGGGGTAAACATACCCCCCAACCGTGTTTCTCCAAGAATAAGACCTTCTCCAAAAATAAGCCCTAGTGCTTTTTTGGGCGGCAAAAAAAAAAAAAAAAGACAGTGTCTTATTTTTGGAAACACACAGTAGGTAATGTGCGGTTGGCCTACAGGGTAGGTTTTAGTTTTGTTTACAAAGGGGTACAGACTTGTGAAATCATAGTAATGTAATGTCTCCTGATCTTTCAGACTGCGATGGTCTGTTTTGGAAGAAATTTAAACCTGTACATTGACATGCATACAGATGCCAGAGTGATGAGTTGTAAAGGATCATTAACTATAAAATAAGCGTTGTATCTGCCGGCATTATGGGCTACACACATATAGCCTGAAAATGTACCGCTGGTTAAAAAACAAATTAATAAGTGCGCAAACTCCCAAGAAGGGTGGTCATACAGTAGGGGTGGGGAACCATTCGGAAATTTCTGCCAACCTTCGGGGGCCGCACAAAAGGATCAATGTGAAAATTAACCGGCTATATTTGGTCAAACAATTAACTTACCCCTACGTATTGTGGTGGTTGGAGCTGCTTCTGTTTGGTGCAGCTGTGATGTTAGGCGATACTTATGCTGCTTCTCACAACTGCTTTTCCAGATTTGTCTCGGTCTGGAGCGCAGTCAACTCTTTGTGATAATGATATTGATAGACCATATACATCATATAACAGACACAGGCACTGGTGTATATAAATCACAGGAGACACATACATGACTGAAGGGGCTGTTGGCATATATATCACATAGGAGATGCTGGGACTGCTGTATATACATCACAGGACACACCTACATCACAGGAGATATAGTGGGCACATACATCACATGAGGGGCTGGGGACATGTATATGCCCCCAGCCCCTCCTGTGATGTATATTCCCCCAGTCCCTCCTGTGATGTATATGCCCCCAGACCCTCCTGTGATGTATATGCCCCCAGACCCTCCTGTGATGTATATGCCCACAGCCTCTCTTGTGATATGTATGGCCCCAGCATCTCCAATGTGACGTATATCCCCCAGCGTGTGAAGTATCTGCCCCCAGCATCTCCAATGTGATGTTTATGCTCCATCCCATCCTGTGATGTATATGCCTCTAGCATCTCCAATGTGATGTATATATCACAGAAGGGGTTGGGGCATACACATAACAGGAGACGCTGGGGGCATATACATGTCAGGAGGGGCTGTGGAATATACATCACTGGAGGGGCTGGGGGCATATACATGACAGGAGGGGCTGGGGAACAGACATTACTAGGTCACTGAGAGGCATAAGCATTCCAGGGCGGCACAGAGAGCACAGACATCACTAGGTGGGCACAGACATCATTAGGGGGCACAGATATCACTAGGGGGGCACAGACATCACTGGGCAGCCACAGGCATCATTAGGAGGCACAAACATCACTGGGGGGCACACACATTACTAGGGGGCACACACAGTACTGGGCAGCCTCAGGCATCACTAGGGGGGCACAGACAGTACTGTGCAGCCACATGCATCACTATGGGGGCACAGACAGTACTGGGCAGCCACAGGCATCACTAGGGGGGCACAGACATCACTGTGGGGCACACAGAAATTACTAGGGGGGCGCTTACATCACTCCAAAGCGCATACTGAATGGCCTCAACCTCAAAATCAAGTTGTCGAGAAATAAGGACACTTTCTGTTTGATATTAGCTCATCTGGACCCGTAAAAAGTGCAGATATTACAAGCATCTTTCTATGTAAAGAGAGTGCAAGTCTCTCCCGCTGTCCATATAGGTCACAGTCAGGCCCTACTATCCGCGTCAGCCAAATACGCTATTTATAGGGCCTGCATGAAAGTATACAGTATTCCAGCCAGCACGCGAATTACAAACAACAAGAACCTCTTTTTGTGACTAAAGGCCATGTCACACTAAGCAACATCGCTAGCAACATCGCTGCTGAGGCACGACTTGCTAGTGATGTTCCTGTGTGTGACATCCAGCAACAACCTGGCCCCTGCTGTGCGGTCTTTGGTTGTTGCTGAATATCCTGGACCATTTTTTAGTTGTTGCTCTCCAGCTGTGAAGCGCACATCGCTGTGTGTGACAGCGAGAGAGCAACAACTGAATGTGCCTTGAGCAGGGAGCCGGCTTCTGCGGACGATGGTAACCAATGTAAATATCGGGTAACCAAGGAGCCCTTTCCTTGGTTACCCGATATTTACCTTCGTTACCAGCGTCCGCCGCTCTCACGCTGTCAGTGCTGGCTCCCTGCTCCCTGCACACATAGCCAGACTACACATCGGGTAATTAACCCAATGTGTACTCTGGCTAGGAGTGCAGGGAGCCAGCGCTAAGCGGTGTGCGCTGGAAACCAAGGTAAATATCGGGTTGGTTACCCAATATTTACCTTAGTTACCAAGCGCAGCATCGCTTCCACGCGTCGCTGCTGGCTGGGGGCTGGTCACGGGTTGCTGGTGAGATCTGCCTGTGTGACAGCTCACCAGCAACCCGTGCAAAAATATGTGAAACCACACAGAGGAATGATTTATCCAATTTTATTCATTAACTATACATACAAATTAAAAACAGGAGTGCGCACACATACTCCTGTTTAGTAATAATCATCACTTATGAGGACGTTGTAACCTCACTAACGTGGGGACCAGGACCGGATAGAGTATATCCACAATGCTTAGGAGAATAAACGGCAAACTGCCAATCACAATAACCCTAGGTTATCCCCAAGCATAGAGAGTAATTCCCTCAACCAAACTCAGATACCGGGTAATACAGTGCTAACCCGGAGTGCACAAGGCACGATCGAGTCACATAAATATTCAGGGTACATACCGGAGGCCGAAGTAGGTAGGGGAGCCAGGTCCAGAGTCCACGCCCGACGCGCGTTTCGGATACCTTTCTCAGGGGCACCGCACGCTGTTGTGGACTCCTTTCCCCCTCCCCTAAATACCCCGTTGCCTTCAGGTGATGTCCATCTCACCGTCCGCCGTGCGCACGCGCACATCGCGTCATGGGAGGATCGTATGCAGGCCGGCGGTCAGCGGCGGCCAAATGCGCATGCGTTGGAGAAAATTCTCCGGTGACGTCAATGACGCATGCGCATGGCCGCCTAAGATGCCGCCGGGTGCATACACCCAAGACTCTCGCCTGGACGGCGCGCTAGGAGGGACAAGAGGGACATCACAGTTGAGCGGACCAAGGTGACAGATGCATTGTATATTGTACATAGCATTGGAACAATAAAGATAAAAAATCAAGTGTACCCTCTCCGCATATATAACTGTAGATTGTGCATATGACGATTGCAAATATCTATATACCAATCACATCAGTACGATGTATCCATAGTTAAGCAACCGTATAACAACTCATATAATAGCATGTGACAAGAGGTTATCTTCGCAACAGACCAACACAGTCTTATAATAATCAAATGGTACATCGTATTGACAGATCAGCGTTTTTATATACATCTCGTCCCCGCACGCAGACGTGACCACAATCTGGAGCCCCCAGACACAGCCAGAAGTCCAGAGGTGGCCATCATCATGTCAAGGTACAAGGCAGAGGAAGCCATACGTCCCAAATGGGTCATAAGTCCATATCCAAAATAGGACCATATCCGCCTAATTTCTGCATGTGGGCGTGGCCAACGCCAGTGTCCCCGGCTACAGCCAAAGAGCCACCACCGTGGACACGACCACATACATCCAACCGAATATCATAACATTGTGAATGTCACCCAAACACATCACATGCATATTTAAGTAATTATGCGTGGCTAGGCAGCATCGCAAAACCACACTAGGAGAAGATCCACCTACTTTCCAATTTCAAAAGGGACGTATGGCTTCCTCTGCCTTGTACCTTGACATGATGATGGCCACCTCTGGACTTCTGGCTGTGTCTGGGGGCTCCAGATTGTGGTCACGTCTGCGTGCGGGGACGAGATGTATATAAAAACGCTGATCTGTCAATACGATGTACCATTTGATTATTATAAGACTGTGTTGGTCTGTTGCGAAGATAACCTCTTGTCACATGCTATTATATGAGTTGTTATACGGTTGCTTAACTATGGATACATCGTACTGATGTGATTGGTATATAGATATTTGCAATCGTCATATGCACAATCTACAGTTATATATGCGGAGAGGGTACACTTGATTTTTTATCTTTATTGTTCCAATGCTATGTACAATATACAATGCATCTGTCACCTTGGTCCGCTCAACTGTGATGTCCCTCTTGTCCCTCCTAGCGCGCCGTCCAGGCGAGAGTCTTGGGTGTATGCACCCGGCGGCATCTTAGGCGGCCATGCGCATGCGTCATTGACGTCACCGGAGAATTTTCTCCAACGCATGCGCATTTGGCCGCCGCTGACCGCCGGCCTGCATACGATCCTCCCATGACGCGATGTGCGCGTGCGCACGGCGGACGGTGAGATGGACATCACCTGAAGGCAACGGGGTATTTAGGGGAGGGGGAAAGGAGTCCACAACAGCGTGCGGTGCCCCTGAGAAAGGTATCCGAAACGCGCGTCGGGCGTGGACTCTGGACCTGGCTCCCCTACCTACTTCGGCCTCCGGTATGTACCCTGAATATTTATGTGACTCGATCGTGCCTTGTGCACTCCGGGTTAGCACTGTATTACCCGGTATCTGAGTTTGGTTGAGGGAATTACTCTCTATGCTTGGGGATAACCTAGGGTTATTGTGATTGGCAGTTTGCCGTTTATTCTCCTAAGCATTGTGGATATACTCTATCCGGTCCTGGTCCCCACGTTAGTGAGGTTACAACGTCCTCATAAGTGATGATTATTACTAAACAGGAGTATGTGTGCGCACTCCTGTTTTTAATTTGTATGTATAGTTAATGAATAAAATTGGATAAATCATTCCTCTGTGTGGTTTCACATATTTTTGCAGTTAGACTGGAATGTTTCCTTCCATAATTAGATCCTATCAAGGGGGTTTGCTATAGTCAGCTGACATTTGCCTGACATGTATGTTCATAATATATTATACCCCTTTTTTTCTATGAAAATTTGTTCAATCACCAGCAACCCGTGTAGCGACGCTCCAGCGATCGCTGCCTGGTCAGGTTGCTGGTGGGATCGCTGGAGCGTCTCTTAGTGTGATGGTACCTTAATTCCAAAAGCTGTTATATTTAGCTTTGTAGATAGTGAAGCCTTTAGCAGTTTGTACAATAAAAATCCATTGTGCTTTCAGCATTATAACGTAATTCACGTGGCTCTATACCTGGATGGGCAACAGATTCTTGCTCGCGCATTCTAATCTAATTTCAATGTTGATTTAGCCATCAGGGAGTGTATGTCTCTTGCCCATATATCAGGGAAGCCTGATAGCGCTCTGGCAATAGACCGTGAAGAATTTATGGATGGATTTGTCGCGGGCGGAGGAGGGGACGCTGCGCTCTCCCACTGCTCGGGTCCGGCTGCCGCGGCTGCTGCTGCTGCTCGGTGGTGGCTCGAGCGGTGGGCCGTATCCCGGGGACTCGAGCGGCGCTCCTCGTCCGTGAGTGAAAAGGGGATTTTGATTGTGGGGGTTTTGATTATTGTCCGTGACGCCACCCACGGTTGTGGTGATTTTGGTGACACCACCGCTGCTCTGAACGGGGATCCCGGGAGCGGTGACAGGGAGCAGCTTTGTTGTTATTTCTCCCCTCCGTGGGTAGGGGGGTTGGTTGTCCCGGGTCCCGGTGATGGGGTAGAGATGGCAGGCGGGTTGCGGGGCCTGGTGAGGTGCAGGGTCGCAGGGGCAGCGCTGTGCCGTACGGCACGGGGGTACTCACTTAGCCTGAGACGATGACACAGTTCTCGGTAAAACACACGGCTGGATGGACAGGTCCCTCGGACAGCTGCGGTGTTGTTGTTCCCTGCAGGTTGGTGGTGACTGTCTCTCCCTGCACCTAAGTTCAATGTTGGTAGCGATGGGTTCCCACCGGTAACCCGCTCCCTGACCTGGATGTGGGCCGGAGAAGCCCCTTTTCCCCGCAGGCGCTGGCCCTGGGAGACGGTTGCCCTTGGCGGTGGCGGTGTCTCCCCTTCTCGGTTGGACGGTTGCCTTCTGTCGGGACTTGACTGTTTGGAAACCCGGAGGTCCCCTTCACTAACGGATTTGGCAAATTCACGGCGACTCCAAGCCTTGCCGGGATCCGAAAGGCCCCTGCCAATGGTGCTGGCTTCTCTTTGTATACCGGTCCGGTACCACTGGGTCACCACCCGTCCACGGTCCTTACGGCAGACTCCAATCGGCCTCCACTGCAGACGGTCACCACCGCCTGCCAGCCTTGCTGTCCTGTCCGGGCCACACACCCGGACCAACTTCAGGCTCTTTCCCTGTCACTTTTCTCCTCTCTACTACTTTCCTCCTTCCACTTCCTCCTCCAAACTCGACTCCTCACTCCTTCACTTCCCTAGCTTAACTCTAACTGCCTGTGTTCTCCCTCCTCCAGGACTGTGAACTCCTTGGTGGGTGGAGACCAACCGCCTGGCTCCACCCCCTGGTGTGGACAACAGCCCCTGGGGAAGGCAACAAGGGTTTTGTGTCTGACCTTGATGTGCCTGCAGGGAGTGTGGGGTGTGGTGGTGTTGTTACTTGTGGCCCCTGGCTTGTCCAGGGTGACACAGATTCACATTGTTTGTATTTTATTTATCACCTGGTCAAGAGCTTGGTGGTCATTTCTTAAGGCCACGTCACACTAAGCAACATCGCTAGCAACATCACTGCTAAGGAACAACTTTTGTGACATAGCAGCGATGTTGCTAGCGATGTTGCTGTGTGTGACATCCAGAAACAACCTGGCCCCTGCTGTGAGGTCGTTGGTTGTTGCTGAATGTCCTGGATCATTTTTTAGTTGTTTCCCGCTGTGAAGCGCACATCGCTGTGTGTGACAGCGACAGAGCAACAACTAAATGTGCAGGCAGCAGGAGTCGGCTTCTGCGGACGCTGGTAACCATGGTAAACATCGGGTAACCAAGAAGCCCTTACCTTGGTTACCCGATATTTACCTTCGTTACCATCGTTTGCCGCTCTCAGCTGTTGTGATGTCCTGGGCAAGCCAGGGGTCACAGGTACTGACACCACCACACCCTACACCCCGGATAGGTACACCAAAGCTAAACCAGAAACCCTTGTTGCCTTCCTCCAGGGGCTGATGTCCACACCAGGGGGTGGGCCAGGCGGTTGGCTCCGCCCACCGAGGAGTTCACAGCCCTGGAGGCGGGAAAACCAGGCAGATTAGTGGGAGCTGAAGTTGAAGTTAGAGGGAAGTGGTAGAGGAGCAAGTGAGAGGAGTTGAAGTGAAGGAGAAAGTGACAGCTTGAAAGCCTGAAGTTGGTCCGGGTGTGTGCCCCGGACTGAGACAGCAAGGTTGGCAGACGGCGGTGACCGTCTGCAGGAGAGGCTGATCGGAGGTTGCCGAAAGGACCGTGGACGGGTGGTGGCCCGGCGGTACCGGACCGGTATACAAAGTGAAGCCAGCACCATTGGCAGGGGCCTTTTGGATCCCGGCAAGGCTAGGAGTCACCGTGAATTTGCCAAATCCGTCAGTGAAGGGGACCTCCGGGTCTCCCAGCAACTAAGTCCTGATTGAAGGCAACCGTCCAACCGTAGGAGAGACACCGCCAAGGCACCAGTTTCTCAGGGCCAGTGCCTGCGGGCAAAGAGGGGCTCCTCTGGCCCATATCCAAGTCGGGGAGTGGGTTACCGGTGGGAACCCATCGCTACCAACATTACACAAGGTGCAGGGAAAGAGACAGTCACCGTTAACTACCGGGGAAAAACAACAGCAGCCGTCCGTGGGAACCGTCTTTCCAGCCGTGTGTTTTACCGAGAACTGTGTCAACGTCTCAGGCTGAGTGAGTACAACCGTGCCGTACGGCACAGCGCTGCCCCCGCGACCCTGCACCTCACCAGGCCCCGCACCCGGCCTCCCATCCACCCCTACCCCATCACCGGGCCCCGGGACAACCAACCCCCTACCCACGGAGGGGAGAAATAACAACAAAGCTGCTCCCTGTCACTGCTCCCGGGATCCCCATACAGAGCAGCGGTGGTGTCCACACAATCACCACAACCGTGGGTGGTGTCACGGACAATAAATCCCCAATACCAAAACCCCTTTTCACTCACAGGCGAGGAGCGCCGCTCGAGTCCCCGGGATCCGGCCCATCGCTCGAGCCACCGAGCAGCAGCGGCCGCAGCAGCAGCGGCAGCCGGACCCGAGCAGTGGGAGAGCGCAGCGTCCCCTCCTCCGCCCGCGACACTGTCAGTGCCGGCTCCCTGCTCTCTGCACACATAGCCGGAGTACACATCGGGTAATTAACCCGATGTGTACTGTAGCTAGGAGTGCAGGGAACAGGGAGCCGGCACTGGCAGTGTGAGAGCGGCGGATGCTGGTAACGAAGGTAAATATCGGGTAACCAAGGTAAAGGCTTCTTGGTTACTCGATGTTTACCGTGGTTACCAGAGTCCGCAGAAGCCGGCTCCTGCTGCCTGCACATGTAGCAGAGTACACATCGGATAATTAACCCCATGTGTACTGTGGCTAGGTGTGCAGGGAGCCAGCACTAAGCGGTGTGCGCTGGAAACCAAGGAAAATATCGGGTTGGTTACCCAATATTTACCGTAGTTAGCAAGCGCAGCATCGCTTCCACGCGGCGCTGCTGGCTGGGGGCTGGTCACTGGTTGCTGGTGAGATCTGCCTGTGTGACAGCTCACCAGCAACCCGTGTAGCGACGCTCCAGCGATCCCTGCCAGGTCAGGTTGCTGGTGGGATCGCTGGAGCGTCGCTTAGTGTGACATCTCACCAGCGACCTCCTAGCAACTTACCAGCGATCCCTATCAGGTTGTATCATTGTTGGGATCGCTGGTAAGTTGTTTTGTGTGACTGGGCCTTTACTCGTTAAAACAGGTAACCTGCGTGCTGAAGTGCGGTTTGCACTAGCTATGCCACATACTGTAAATATGATAGTATATGCCCTCAACACAACTATACCTGAAATTAACCACAGAAGAGAAGTATTATTTGATTACATCTAATTATGGATACCCTGCAACTCACAAGCTTGTTGAAGTCCAATTGCTGGTTGGTGTATTTCCATGTGATTTGCTACCATCATATAGAGTGACCCAGAGATCGTGAATACAGAAGCCTCCGTACAAAGCGGTCGACATTGGATATTGATTGTACTTTGTGATGATTTGAAGGCAATATTTTTCGATAGTTACAGGTGTTCACCGACAAGTGTACTTTTTCCTGATGAATTTGTAACCTTAAATAGAAAGATTGAATTATATTATTATCAAAATAAGCAAATTCAGGACACATATAGTATCGTATGTGGCCATTACTGTGGGTTTGTTTTGTACCATGTAGCGCGGGGTATGCCCTTCAATAAAATTTTACAATGCTAAAGTAATGATTTAAAAACAAATGACAATATCATGTCTGATTTTGTTTCCTCTCTTTTACCTGAGCATTCGAGTAATTCAGGGTGTATTTATAAGCAGATTTGTATGGCCCTATGCAGGGCCGGCGTCAGTACGCGGCATACCCGGGCAAATGCCGGGGCCCTGGCCCTATGCTGTGTGGTGGGAAGTGATCATTGATCGTGTCTTAATATAGCCCTTTAATCAGCATCTATTACCTTTGTCTATAAGCAGCTATAGATATTTCTTTGTTTTGATAGGGAGCTGATAAAGACCACATACTTTGTGCATACTGATTTTTAGTAAAGATTGATTGCCTCTGTATTGCATTTTGCTATGAGCAGGATTCAGAGGCTCTTTGTATTGGGATGGATGTAGGAAGTAATTGGTCTTTTTTTATTCCCTGCATTGAAGGCAAGTGCTAAAGGTCACACATTTTGTTCATTCTATATGATGGGTGATTGACTAAGTGTATGCAGTGCTCCACGGGGCAGGTGGTTAACCTACTCGTTACCGGGCCATTACGGGTCAGGTCAGGCAATGTCACGGGTGGCCTTGCCCGGTTCCATTGCCCCGAGACGTGCAGTAAAACCAAGGGAAAGCGGGGTGTTTGGGAAGGTTTGTCATGACGCCACCTGTGGTATGTGGCCATGGATTAGCCAGCGCTGCAGGCTTCCCTGCTGGGGCTGGTGGTAGTGCAGCTCAGGTGTGATCGCTCCGCACAGGTGGAGCGGGCCCAAGGAGGATAGTGGGAGTTGTAGTGGTGCAATGGGGTGCAGGGCTGGGACACCAACAGAAACTGGATGACACAAGTTGGTAGTTTCCTCTTTACCTTTACTGGTCAGGTGTTATGGTCCAGGTTTGCAGTAGATCGGTCAGTCCAGAAGCAGCGTGGATCTCTCCTTGCCTGGTGGGTTGGAGGCCTTCTTTAATGCGCTCTTTCACAGCGTCCCCTTCTCTCTCTTTACTTGAAGATAACTGTCCCCTGTGATGGGCAGCGTGAACCGGTTATTGGACCCGCTTGTATTACTGCAATCCTGGGTTCTGTATTGCTGCTGCGTCTTGGAACCAAGATAGGCCAGGAAATGTAGAATCTCTTGCCCTCCGGGTTTTGCTACTGGGCCGTTAACACCCAGTAACCGAGGACCCCGGTGTCCTGTCCTGGCGCTTGGTCCTGGAAAGCTCATGTGGTGCCCTGGACTAGCCAGGTCGTCACAAGTAACACACAAACACCCCCACCCCCACTAGACAGTAACATTAGCCAAACACAAAACCCTTGTTGCCTCCCTCCAGGTTCTGATGTCCACACCAAGTGGGGTGGAGCCAAGCGGTTGGCCCCACCCACCGAGGAGTTCACAGGCCTGGAGGCGGGAAAAGTGACAGAACAGTTCAGGAGGTGGAAGTGAGAGGAGCGAGCACTTGGGTGTCTGGGTTGTGGAACAGGCACTAACAACAAGGTTGGCAGACTATGGTGGCCGTCTGCAGGAGTGGTGAATCGAAGCGGAACCGTAGGACCGGGGTCGGGCGTTGGCCCGCTGGTACCGACCGGGGAGCGAAGTGAAGCCAGCACACACAGGCAGGGCCATCGGACCCCGACCAGGCTTGGAGCCGCCGACAATAGTCAAATCCGAGAGTGACCGGAACCCCAGGGGTTTCCTAACAGCCAAAGGCTCGATAGAAGGCAACCGCCCACACCGTGAGGGTATACAGCTACCGCCTAAGGCTAGAGACCCAAGGGCCAGCGCCTGCGGGCAAGCGGGCTCCTCCGGCATCCATACACCGGGGAGCGGACTACCGTTGGGGATCCATCGTAGTCAAACAAGTACACAAACGTGCAGGGAAAGACAGCCGCCATCACCTGTCCGGGGAGAGACACTGCAGCCGGCTGCGGGACCCGTCGATCCAGCCGTTTGGTTTACCGAGGACTTTGTGCATCTCTTACTGAGTTAGTACAACCGTGCCATCCGGCACCGCGCTGTCCCTGCAACCCGTGGGTGGCGTCACGGACTAAATCCCCCAAACCAACCACCCCTTTCACTCACGGGCGAGGAGCGCCGCTCGAGTCCCCGGATCCGGCCCACCACTTGAGCCACCGAGCAGCAGCAGCCGCAGACCTGAGCGTTAGCGAGTGGAGCGGCGGCGTCCTCCCCGCCCGCGACACTCACGTAGAAAGTCTCAATCAGCAAACTTTCTTTCTCCTTGCCAACACTGTTCTGCCTGACTTCCGGCCTGTTCACTCTAACCCTTCCTCCAGATCAGCATGTACAGAGAGACATATTATGAGCTCTCCCTGCTGGCCTGGAGTAGGAAATGTTGCATGTGAGGACTTTGTGCATCTCTTACTGAGTGAGTACAACCGTGCCAACCGGCACCGCGCTGTCCCTGCAACCCTGCACCTCACCAACCCTGCCTCCCCGTCTCACCACCGGGCCCCGGGACCACCGACCCCTACCCACGGAGGGGGAAAACAACATCCCAGCTGCTCCCTACCATCGCTCCCGGGATCCCCGTCACCAGCAGCGGTGGTGCCTACCTTCACCACAACCCGTGGGTGGCGTCACGGACTAAATCCCCCAAACCAACCACCCCTTTCACTCACGGACGAGGAGCGCCGCTCGAGTCCCCAGATCCGGCCCACCACTTGAGCCACCGAGCAGCAGCAGCCGCAGACCTGAGCGTTAGCGAGTGCAGCGGCGGCGTCCTCCCCGCCCACGACACTCACGTAGACAGTCTCAAACAGCAAACTTTCTTTCTCCTTGCCAACACTGTTCTGCCTGACTTCCGGCCTGTTCACTCTAACCCTTCCTCCAGATCAGCATGTACAGAGAGACATATTATGAGCTCTCCCTGCTGGCCTGGAGTAGGAAATGTTGCATGTGATGTTCCTGACAAGGAGAGGTTCCCCACGCTGCCTCCAACCATGGCATTGATCCTGGTGAGGAGAACAAAGTCACTGTGGCTCCCGAGACCACTGGGGTGCCACATATACATCTGGTTGTGATCAGATATAAGAGGCTCTTTGTATCTGTACAGTTGTAGGTAGTAACTGATGTTTTTAGTAATGGATGATTCACTAAGTATACATCTTGTTGTGATCAGATATGAGAGACTCTGAATTGGTATGGCTGTAGGAAGTAATTGATCTTTTTCTTCTTTGCATTGAAGGGAAGGGATAAAGCTCACACATTTTGTTAATTCTATAGTAAAGACTGATTGATTGCATTGATATCTTGTAATTCTACTGAATTGGTGTGTATATCTGTATTATGCCTGTAGTTATAATCTAATATATAAAGCTCAGTGTATGTGTGTGTGTGTATGTCCGCTAAAGGAATCCGCACCTCCGCATGTACAATCACGAAATTTTGCACAGACACTCCATGTGACTCAGGGAACGTCATAGACTATGTTTGGGCGGGAAAATTTAACCCCGTGCTTTCCAGTTACGCTACAAAATCCTACAGCCATTAAACTGAATGGTGCTGGGAGCTATAGGCTATAAATAGCAACTGTCAGTGGTTGCTATAGGAACAAAATAAACTGTTAGTATAAGATAGGATAGACGGATAGAGAGAGACAGAAAAAGACAGACAGACAGACAGACAGACTGGGTAAAGAGACAGCCGGGCAAAGAGACAGCCCGGGCAAGAGACAGCCCTGGAAAGAGACTGCCCTGGAAAGAGACAGCCCTGGAAAGAGACAGCCCTGAAAAGAGGCAGCCAGGCAAAGAGGCAGCCGGGCAAAAGATAGCCAGGCAAAGAGACAGATGCCCAAAGAGACAGCCCTGAAAAGAGACAGCCTGGGAAAGAGACAGCCCTGAAAAGAGGCAGCTGTCCAAAAGACAGCTGGGCAAAGAGACAGCTGGTCAAAGAGACAGCTGGGCAAAGAGACAGATGCCCAAAGAGACAGCCCGGAAAAGAGACAGCCCGGAAAAGAGACAGCCCGGGTAAAGAGACAGCCCGGGTAAAGAGACAGCCCGGGTAAAGAGACAGCCCGGGCAAAGAGACAGCCCGGGCAAAGAGACAGCCCGGGCAAAGAGACAGCCCAGGCAAAGAGACAGCCGGGCAAAGAGACAGCTGGGCAAAGAGACAGAGAGAGACAGACAGACAGATACAGAGATTGAGACAGATAGACTGATGCAAATACAGTGAGATAGAAACAGACAGACAAGGAAAGAGACAGACAGAGACTGGGAGAGAGACAGAGAGACAGGTAATATCTCAGGCAACGCCCGGGTACTACAGCTAGTCTAATATATAAAGCTGAATGTGTGTATGTGTGCATGTGTGTGTGTATGTCCGGGATTGGCATCTACACCGTTGCAGCTACAGCCATACAATTTTGCACACTCACACTTCTGGACCCCGAGAGCGTCATAGGCTATGTTTTGAGGGGAAATTAAAAACCCCGTGCTTTACAGTTATTCACCAAAAAACCTGCCTGCATTAAAGCGAATGGAGCTGGGAGCCACAGTGCAGCCAGAACATCAGAAGAATGCGCAGCCATGCCCTTAAATGGAATGTTGGCTTGTTACAATGCAGCCAGGGAAAGAGGCAGACACAGACATGGTAAGAAACAGACATATACAGGGTAAGAGACAGACACAAAGAGACAGACACAGACAAAGAGACAGACAGACAGGGAAAGAGACAGACAGGGAAAGAGAGGGAAAGAGACAGACAGGTTAAGAGACAGACACAGACAAAGAGACAGAGACAGACACAGGGAAACAAACAGACAGGGAAAGAGAGGGAAAGAGACAGACAGGGTAAGAGACAGACAAAGACAGGTAAAGAGACAGATAAAGAGACAGGAACAGGGAAACAGACAGGGAAAGAGGGAAAGAGACAGACAGAGAAAGAGGGAAAGAGAGGGAAAGAGACAGACAGGGTAAGAGACAAAGACAGGTAAAGAGACAGACAAAGAGACAGACACAGGGAAACAGACAGACAGGGAAAGAGAGGGAAAGAGACAGACAGGGAATGAGACAGAGATAGATAGACAGACAGGGAAAGAGACAGACAGGGAAAGTGACAGAGATAGATAGACAGACAGGGAAAGAGATTGAGACAGACCGAGAAAGAGACAGAGACAGTCAGAGACAGACAGGGAAAGGGACAGACAAAGAGATAGAGAGAGGGACTGAGAGATATATACAGAGCGGGAGACAGACAGAGAATGGGAGAGAAACAGAGAGACAGTTACTATCTCGGGCGTTAATACATTCTATTTATACATTCTATCCCGGGAATGGTAATACATTCTATTTTGTTAACAACAGTTATTAACCCGGGCGAAGCTGGGTAGTACAGCTAGTACTTTTATATTGTTCTGTTTTAAATACATATTTAATTGTATATGACATTTTACAATTCTACTGAATTGATGTGCAGCTGAATGTAATTGAGTTTTGATCAATAAACTTTTTCAATTTTAATAATGTGTCTGTCTTTCATTTTATAAAAACAGTATAAAACACAAACTTTATACAATTACACTGCCAGGATTACATACCGAATGCTGCATCATAAAATTAAATGCGTGATCCCAATCAAATAAATTACACTATCAGGATTAAAATTAGAATTCTGTCTGAAAATCAGTGAATAATATTATATGGTGTGAATAAATATTGGCCATACACATAATATACCCAATAAAATCAACTACACTATCAGAGATACACACACACACACACACACAGACACAACAGCTGGCCGATGAAATGTTAGGGGAGGGGCGCTGTGTGTGGAGGGAGAAAGGGGGAGGGAGAGAACTCACACTTTGATAGGGGCGTGGCACCTGTCAAATTACTTTTGACAAGACATATGTAACCCAAACTACTCAGGTGTAACAAGTCAAACACCTGGGAGCGGAGTGATTTGTCACGGGGATACGCCCAGCGGTGGATCAGTTGTGCCCTAACAGTCATTGACACCCCCAGGCATGTCAAAATTTCAGTTTTTAGTTTTGCATATATTTTAGCATCATAGAATCATAGAATGGTAGAATTGGAAAGGACCTCAAGGGCCATCATGTCCAACCCCCTGCGAGTGCAGGTTTTCCTAAATTATCCCAGCTATATGTTTATCCAGTTTCTGCTTGAAGATTTCCATTGATGGAGAGCTCACCAGTTCCCGTGGTTGTCTGTTCCACTCCCTGACTGCCCTCACTGCCTCCCATTGTTGCCTGTTTCACTCCCTGACTGCCCGCACTGTCGGAAAGTTTTTCCTAATGTCTAATCTGAATCTCCTTCCTTTAAGTTTCATCCCATTGCTTCTTGTACTTCATTGCGCTAATGAGAATAGGGTGGTTCCCTCTGCACTGTGACTACCTATCAGATTTTTGTAGACTGCTATTAAGTCTCCTCTCAGCCTTCTCTTTTTCAAACGAAACATTCCTAGTTCTTTTAGCCGTTCTTCATATGACATGGTTTGCAGACCCCGGATAGTTCAGGGGCCGGTACCAGTGGGATACTTCATGAGTCCTTCCTCCCTGCGCTTGGTTGTGTGAGTCCCTGCGACTTGAAGCTACACAGGGACCCAAGTCCTGGTGGTGGTTTGTTCTCCGTCCCGTATAGCAAGCAGCGTGAGTCCGTTGATGGGCCGCCCTATGGTTACAGCTCCTGGCTCTATATGCTGCTGTGCCCCGGGCGCTGTTGTGGGCCAAAGGACTTGAAATCATCCACCCGGCGGATTCTACTGGCAGGCCGTGAAGTGCTCACCAGCCTAGGGCTCTGCAACCTGAGATTTGCGCCAGTCCTGAGTGAGCTACCGTGTTTTTCCAAAAATAAGACCTCCCCCAAAAATAAGCCCTAGCAGGGATTTTCAGCATTTTCGTAGAAAGGCTAAAATATAAGCCCTCCCCCGAAAATAAGCCCTAGTCGTGAATCAATAATGAAGTGTCCATGCAGCTAAAAAAGATACAGATACTGCAGGACACTTCATTATACACAGCGGCACCCTGCAATCACACTCACCCGACGCTGAGCGGCAGGACCTGCAGTGATCACACACCCGCACACATCAGCTCTCACACACACACACACACACACACACACAATCAGATCTCACACACAAACATCGGATCGCACACATAATCAGATCGCACACATAATCAGATCGCACACACAAACATCGGATCACACGCAAACATCAAATCACACACACACACAAACATCGGATCGCACACACATCGGATCGCATACACACTCAGCTCATCCAGCGACACCGATCTCTTCTCGCTGGGAGAATCCTGAGAGGCAGTGCGGTGCAGCGTGACGAACAGGACCTGCGGCCGGACACGTGACTTGCTCTCATTCCCTGCTGCTGTAAGTGCTGAATGTGATGTGATGTGTGTGTGTGTGTGTGTGTCTGCGATCGGCTGTGTGTGTGTCTGCGATCGGCTGTGTGTGTGTCTGCGATCGGCTGTGTGTGTGTCTGCGATCGGCTGTGTGTGTGTCTGCGATCGGCTGTGTTTTTCTGCGATCGGCTGTGTGTCTGCGTTCGGCTGTGTGTATCTGTGATCGGCTGTGTGTGCCTGTGATCGGATGTGTGTATCTGTGATCGGCTGTGTGTATCTGTGATCGGCTATGTGTGCCTGTGATCGGATGTGTGTATCTGTGATCGGCTGTGTGTGCCTGTGATCGGATGTGTATATCTGTGATCGGCTGTGTGTGCCTGTGATCGGCTGTGTGTGCCTGTGATCGGCTGTGTGTATCTGCGATCAGATGTGTGTATCTGCGATCGGTAGTGTGTGCCTGTGATCGGATGTGTGTATCTGTGATCGGCTGTGTATATCTGTGTACGGCTGTGTGTGCCTGTGATCGGCTGTGTGTATCTGCGATCGGTAGTGTGTGCCTGTGATCGGATGTGTGTATCTGTGATCGGCTGTGTGTATCTGTGATCGGCTGTGTGTGCCTGTGATCGGCTGTGTGTGCCTGTGATCAGATGTGTGTATCTGTGATCGGCTGTGTGTATCTGTGATCGGCTGTGTGTGCCTGCGATCAGACGTGTGTATCTGTGATCGGCTGTGTGTATCTGTGATCGGCTGTGTGTGCCTGTGATCAGCTGTGTGTGCCTGTGATCAGATGTGTGTATCTGTGATCGGCTGTGTGTATCTGTGATCGGCTGTGTGTGCCTGCGATCAGACGTGTGTGTCTGTGATCGGCTGTGTGTGCCTGCGATCAGATGTGTGTATCTGTGATCGGCTGTGTGTGCCTGTGATGGCTGTGTGTGCCTGCGATCGGATGTGTCTCTCTGTGATCGGCTGTGTGTGCCTGTGATCGGCTGTGTGTGCCTGCGATCAGATGTGTGTATCTGTGATCGGCTGTGTGTGCCTGTGATCGGATGTGTGTATCTGTGATGGCTGTGTGTGCCTGCGATCTGCTGTGTGTGATCTGCTGTGTGTGTGTGTGATCTGCTGTGTGTGATCTGCTATGTGTGATCTGCTGTGTGTCAGCTGTCAGCTAGCAGCAGGGTAGGACGGTGTGCAGCACCGACCGGAGATCACGGGAGGACCTGGGAACCACGCAGACGTCCTGGTCTGGTGAGTATAAGTCTCCTGGGAAGTGTGGGTGGGGGTCTGCTTTTTTGGGGAGTAAACTTACCCCCAACCGTGTTTCTCCAAGAATAAGACCTCCTCCAAAAATAAGCCCTAGTGCTTTTTTGGGGGGCAAAAAAATATAAGACAGTGTCTTATTTTTGGAAAAACACGGTATTAGTGTCGCGGGCGGAGGAGGGGACGCCGCGCTCTCCCACTGCTCAGGTCTGGCTGCCGCTGCGGCCGCTGCTGCTCGGTGGCTCGAGCGATGGGCCGGATCCTGGGGACTCGAGCGGCGCTCCTCGCCCATGAGTGAAAAGGGGTTTGGTTTTGGGGATTTATTGTCCGTGACGCCACCCACGATTGTGGTGATTGTGTGGACACCACCGCTGCTCTGTATGGGGATCCCGGGAGTGATGGTATGGAGCAGCTAGATGTTAGTTCTCCCCTCCGTGGGTAGGGGGGTTGGTTGTCCCGGGGCCCGGTGATGGGGTAGGGATGGATGGCAGGCCAGGTGTGGGGCCTGGTGAGGTGCAGGGTCGCGGGGGCAGCGATGTGCCGCACGGCACTGTGGTACTCACTCAGCCTGAGACGTTGACACATTCTCGGTAAAACACACGGCTGGAAAGACGGTTCCCACGGACGGCTGCTGTTGCTTTTCCCCGGTAGTTGGCGGTGACGGTCTCTGTCCCTGCACCTAGTGTAATGTTGGTAGCGATGGGTTCCCACTGGTTACCCGCTCCCCGACTTGGATATGGGCCGGAGGAGCCCCTCTTTGCCCGCAGGCGCTGGCCCTGAGAAACTGGTTCCTTGGCGGTGGCGGTGTCTCTCTCCTACGGTTGGACTGTTGCCTTCTATCGGGACTTTGTTGTTGGGAGACCCGGAGGTCCCCTTCACTGACGGATTTGGCAAATTCACGGCGACTCCTAGCCTTGCCGGGATCCGAAAGGCCCCTGCCAATGGTGCTGGCTTCTCCTTGTATACCGCTCCAGTACCGCCGGGCCACCACCCGTCCACGGTCCTTTCGGCAACCTCCGATCAGCCTCTCCTGCAGACGGTCACCACCGTCTGCTAACCTTGCTGTCTCGGTCCGGGGCACACACCCGGACCAACTTCAGGCTCTGTTGCTGTCACTTTCTCCTTCACTTCAACTCCTCTCACTTGCTCCTCTACCACTTCCCTCTCACTTCAACCCTCAAACTTCACTGACTAGTTTTCCCGCTTCCAGGACTGTGAACTCCTCGGTGGGCGGAGCCAACCGCCTGGCCCACCCCCTGGTGTGGACATCAGCCCCTGGAGGAAGGCAACAAGGATTTCTGGTTTAGCTTTGGTGTACCTATCCGGGGTGTAGGATGTGTGATGTCATTACCTGTGACCCCTGGCTTGCCCAGGGTGTCACATTCCCCCTTAGCAAAATGCAGACCGTCCGCGGGCTGCCCGTCCAACACCGGTTTTATTTTTTTTTTTTCTGAAAAAGATAAAGACAATTCATACAAGTATAGTAATATCATCCCACAACGGGAGGCACTTTTTTTAAACGTTACGGTAACGGTTGCGGCTGCCGCTCTCCCACCCAAGTAACCTGGCCCTGATGCTGCCCCTAAGAAACAGGCAGCACCCCTTGACCCCAGTCCTGAACCAAGTCACCCGAGCGGGATCTGTCCTTCCCCTCCAGAGGGTAGCCACCGGTTCCTGTGGTGGCTGGGCCCCAGCCTGCTCAACTGCGGGCCCTCCCTCCAATCTGCCTCTCCGGAGGCGGTAACGGTGGAAGCTGCAACAAACATATTTACAAGCCACTAACGTTTGTGGTTGCCCTGCAAGTTCACGGGCTTGTCCGTAAGGAGTCCCTTACGCAACTTCAGACGGTCCCCACGGGGACAATGGTGCCGGCAACGGCCGGTTCAATCAGCAGGCTAGACAATCACGTTAACTTCGGTTAATCATTTTAATTTTCTCCTAACTTTCAAAACTTTTAAACACACAGGTGGTCCCAACGGGGACTGTGACAACGGTGCTCCGCTGCCCTACTCAGAGTCTTCGGCATCACTTCGGGGAAGGGGCGCGGTGCTCACACGGGCCTCCTGGCTGCCCCTCAGCTTCGCATCCAGCGCAAACCACCCCCTCTCCCCACAGAGCCGGGTGTATTGTACAAGGTCCCCTGGCATCAGGTTGCGGCCTGGGTGTTCTTCTGGCAGGTGAGCATTCACATCCCGCCGGGCTATGAACACTTCGGCCTCCAGGCCCGGTTCATAAATGAATCCATAGCCCCGGCGGACATCAAACCGCCTCACCTGCCCTTCATACAACGGGCCCCGGACACGGAAGGTAGCTTGTCTCAGGCTCTCCTTCTCCCGGATCGTACGGGCCACCATCTCTGCCTTCTTTCTTTCCCTCTCCTCGATTTCCAGGCCCAACGGTACCGGCTCCCTGTCCCAGTACGGCGCTGCTGCGAGCTCCAGCGCACGGGTCGGGCCCCGCGAGACACTTTGGACACTGCCCACCGTTAGTGATCTGGGCGGCAGGTCCCGCGGTGTCTTGGTCTTGGACGCCGCCTTGCAGCGGCAACCCGGCGCAACCTCAGCCGAGGTGTGGGGGATGGGCACAGGGGCTTTCCTCTGCTGGGCCTTCGGCATGGAGCGGGCTATCGGCTCCGGCTCGGGGGACTTCTCGGGGGACGCCTCCGGTTCGGGCTTCGGGGCTTTCCACGGCAGCACCTCCTGGCGGCTACCAGCTCCGGCTGCAGGTCGACCCGCCGGGGCGGGCATGCTGGGTATCGCTACCGGTTGCGGTGGCAGCGGGCCTAGTGGCGGGGTCACAGCTTCCGGGATGGGTGGCGAGGGAGGCAGCAGGGTGAGAGGGTTTAGACCGGGTCCCGCAGCCGCGATGACCGGCCCTTCAAGGGCATCGGGGCGTGGGTCACTCACCCTCCCTTCCGCAGCTTCCTCCTCGCGTCTCCGCACGGTCGCTATGACATCCGCCATGTCGGTCTCCCACTCCTCCATGAGGAGCTGCATCTTGACCTGCAGCCTCTGGTAGAGCTGCGCGGTCCGGATCTCCACCCACGCCGCGGTTCCTGGCGCGGGGGCTACGGTGCTTCGGGACGGCATCCACATGTTGCTGGCGGCCTCTCCCAGGAACAAGATGGCTGCAGAGTCCTTGCGTCCCTGCTTTTATAGCCGCGGCTACATGCGACCAGTCGCCATTTCGTCCCCCTTAGCCTCTTTCCGGCTCCTCCTCTCTCTGGGCGCGGTTTTGGCATTCGCGCCTCCACTACTCGAGAAGACGCTCGAGCGGGAACTTTTCGCGCCAAAGATGGCGGCTTCTGAAATTTTCTGGCCGGACACCTCCGGCGGTAACAAGGCGCACCTCTACCAGACGGCAGAGCGGTAAGATCCTGTTCGTGACGCCAAGTTGTCGCGCGCGGAGGAGGGGACGCCGCGCTCTCCCACTGCTCAGGTCCGGCTGCCGCTGCGGCCGCTGCTGCTCGGTAGCTCGAGCGATGGGCCGGATCCTGGGGACTCGAGCGGCGCTCCTCGTCCGTGAGTGAAAAGGGGTTTGGTTTTGGGGATTTATTGTCCGTGACGCCACCCATGGTTGTGGTGATTGTGTGGACACCACCGCTGCTCTGTATGGGGATCCCGGGAGTGATGGTATGGAGCAGCTAGATGTTAGTTCTCCCCTCCGTGGGTAGGGAAGTTGGTTGTCCCGGGGCCCGGTGATGGGGTAGGGATGGATGGCAGGCCAGGTGTGGGGCCTGGTGAGGTGCAGGGTCGCGGGGGCAGCGCTGTGCCGCACGGCACTGTGGTACTCACTCAGCCTGAGACGTTGACACAGTTCTCGGTAAAACACACGGCTGGAAAGACGGTTCCCACGGACGGCTGCTGTTGCTTTTCCCCGGTAGTTGGCGGTGACGGTCTCTATCCCTGCACCTAGTGTAATGTTGGTAGTGATGGGTTCCCACCGGTTACCCGCTCCCCGACTTGGATATGGGCCGGGGGAGCCCCTCTTTGCCCGCAGGCGCTGGCCCTGAGAAACTGGTGGCTTGGCGGTGGTGGTGTCTCTCTCCTACGGTTGGACTGTTGCCTTCTATCGGGACTTTGTTGTTGGGAGACCCGGAGGTCCCCTTCACTGACGGATTTGGCAAATTCACGGCGACTCCTAGCCTTGCCGGAATCCGAAAGGCCCCTGCCAATGGTGCTGGCTTTTCCACGGTCCTTTCGGCAACCTCCAATCAGCCTCTCCTGCAGACGGTCACCACCGTCTGCTAACCTTGCTGTCTCGGTCCGAGGCACACACCCGGACCAACTTCAGGCTCTGTTGCTGTCACTTTCTCCTTCACTTCAACTCCTCTCACTTTCTCCTCTACCACTTCCCTCTCACTTCAACCCTCAAACTTCACTGACTAGTTTTCCCGCCTCCAGGACTGTGAACTCCTCGGTGGGCGGAGCCAACCGCCTGGCCCACCCCCTGGTGTGGACATCAGCCCCTGGAGGAAGGCAACAAGGATTTCTGGTTTAGCTTTGGTGTACCTATCCGGGGTGTAGGGTGTGTGATGTGATTACCTGTGACCCCTGGCTTGCCCAGGGCGTCACATTAGCTCTTCCCTCAGCGACCATGTTCTCCTGTCATCTCCCTTCATTCCCGATGGTGTCTCAACTCTGTGTGTGTGTCTCCTTGCTCCCCTGATCAGTCGCCCCGCCCACTCGAGCTCCAGTTTAGTGGGTGGGAGGCCCCATACGATATGGTGACCATCCTAAATAACCCTATACCCTAACCTCGTCTCGGTGAGAGGGCAACTGGCTTATGTGTGGTTGTGGATGATGTGAACCGGCACTGACCTCCTCCTTACCCAGGATGAGCAACGCCCCTCTGGTGAGATGCAGTACCCTGTGGCGACTGAAGCCTCAGGGGCACCACACTTATTCTTCTCTTCTCTACGCACCTGTTTCCGCCTACTAAAAACCCTTTGAAGTCACCACTGAGTTGTATTTGCTGCATGTTTCATTTCCGGCCTCTGTATAACAGGGGATAATAGAATATTGGTTCTTCTGGGAAAATTAAAATTGACCTTGTGCTTCCTCTCACCAATAAGAAGTATGGTAGTTGTCCCAGCAGCTCAGGACCGCACAATCAGCAGGGACCGGGTGCAATCTGTGCAGTTGGAAGCCAATTTCTAGTTCTAAAGCTGGAGGAATTAGTTTCTTTTATGAGCTATTGAACTAAAAGAGCCCATACATTGTCCTTGGGGCCCTTTTCTGTCTGTGCCCGCCAGTGGTGGGGACTCACAATCCACAAAGGGGATGAGCAATACTTCTAACGAGATTTTTCACACATTCAATTTCGACTTCCTTCCCTTCTTCTGAGTCTTCATTTCCACTTCTTGAATTCTGTCACATCTTTCTCTATCGATCGAGCTAGCTAGTAAATTATTAATTGTAAAATTATCGTTTTCTCCTTCAAGGTTCTCATTATGCCCATTGTACAGTCTGTTGGAGCCGTGGTTCCCCGTGATACTTCACTTCCATTCCGGCACTTTATTAATTATTCATCCCACACAACTTCCTTTTCTCTGCTCTCTGGTTCCTAACTGAAGCCAAAAAATCATCGTTTCTGCAAAAAACTTTTTACTTTCCTGCCCAGAAGTTACTTTACTAATTATATCTACGGCTGAAGAACTGGATTCCCAATAGTTACACCGCTAGCTGGAGCAACTGTAGAATGGCTGCTCCGATGCTCCTCGGGATCTGATCCACAGAAAGGTTCATACTGGACTGAAGCAGAGGCCATCAATCATCTCCAGGGGAAAGCAAAACCAGAGAGTAACCATCCTGCCCAGGCTGCTGTTAGAAGAATGTAAAGATTTACACCAGCCACATGTGTTGTGGTCTTGTACTGACATCTGTGCAGAGGTCACTGTGCATAAAGGGGGAGGAGGTGAGCTGTGACCTCATCTATTGTGAATGGTGGATCCTGTGTTATCTACTGTCTACAGAGGTGTTATCAGTCATTGTACAGAAGTAATAGAAGGTGAGCAGTGACATCACCTTTTTTGAATGATGGATCCTGTGTTATCTAGTGTATATAAAGATGTTATCAGTCATTGTACATGAGAGGGAGAAGGTGAGCTGTGACATCACTTATTGTGAATGGTGGATCCGGTCTTATCTATTGTATATAGAGGTTTTATCAGTCATTGTACAGAAGGAGGAGGTGGTGAGCTGTGACATCAACAATTCTGAATGGTGGATTCTGTGTTATCTACTGTATATAGAGGTATTATCAGTAATTGTACAGGAGGGGGAGGGGAGCTGTGACATCACCTGTTGTAAACGGGTCCTGTGCTATCTACTGTATATAGAGGTATTATCAGTTATTGTACAGGAGGAGGAGGAGGTGAGCTGTGACATTGTGACGGGGTAGGCGACAGAGCAGTGAGGGACACCAGGCCAAGGAACAATCCAAAGGGCTTTATTGGAACCACAAAGATAAAGCACCAAACATAAATATAAATCCTTAAAGTCTGCAAGGAGTCCACAACAAAACAAAAGATCCAGGGGCACATCCCAGTATTACAACGCCAGGGAAAATATGGCAATGGACCTTATATGACTTCCTTGAGTCCAACAGGGTGAACAACAAAACACAATCCCTCGTGGCCACTGATCTCCAATCTGTAACAGTCCATACACAGGCACTAGGATCTAGCCTCAGCTATAGATCCTAGTCCTTCAGTAGAGATCCAACTAACTGACCTAACATGGGTCCCATTGTTCTTCTCTCCTGGGATTAGCCCCTAAGGTGGGCCCAACTCCGCCTGGACATTTGATGACATTTGATACATGAATGTACTTTAGACTCCTGGCTCTGTTCTGTTTACCAAGTTGTGGATTGGAGAAGTCCCATGATGAGAAGAACAAACAATCCCCCACCAGTAGTACATACAGGACAGTCAATAAGAGACAGACTATTACACCATGAGCACAGGCGGGGGAGGGACACACTGTTACAACCCTTCCCCTCTTCAATTTGTGTACGGACTAGGGACCTCAACAGTTCGCTTGTCAAGTACACGTAAACATGGTGGACCTGACTCAGGGCTCCTCCTGTCTGGACAATCCGTCTGCATTTTGGGTGTTGGCTCCAGGTTCTTTAGTGTATGATGAAGATGTAGGGTTAAATGTTCGGCCCCAGTTTGTATCCGCCTTCACTTAAACACTGCTTTCTGCACCCACAAATCGGCATTGTATATCTCCCACATAATTGCCTAGGAGAATGTCTGCAGGAAGGCCGCTCATCACACCGATTCTGCATTGTTTTGCCCCAAAGCCATAATCCAGGGTCACACTCGCTTTTGGAATATATCTCTGAGTACCTCCAGCCAATTCAATGGCAATTCCTGGTCCCTTTTGAATTGCTTCTGGTTGAATTACTCGGGGATCTGTTATGGTGAGAAAAGCCCCAGTGTCACGAAAGCCAACAACTTTTTGGCCATCCAGCACAACCTCCTGTAGATGTTTATGCTGAAGATCATAAGAACGGGCGGCTGTGGCTCGCACTCCATAGACTCCTGGTAAGGTAGTCAACATATCAAAGTCACTTGGCAAATCATCAGGGCCTGAATCCAGCTCTTCTCCTACTGAGGGTGTCTGTAGATAATGGACAGGCAAAGGTGGTCTGCAGCTGTTCTGCCTCCGAACACCTGGACAGTGAGCTTGCAGATGACCAGGCTGCCCACATTGATAACATCAGCGCTGCGTCTCACTCCTTCCAGTTTGCCTTCTGGAGAAGTAGGTAGGAGACCTTGGTGACTGATAGGGAGGTGCAGGTGCTGGAGGTGGTTGTCAATTTTGAGGATGACTCCACTGGATAGATGGGCATGTGGCCCGCAGATGCCCGGGATGCCCACAGCTATAACATCTTCGTTCTTCTACTTTCTCTCCTCGTCGCATTCCAGAAAATGTGGTAGAAACAACTGGAGGCACATGCACATGGGTATCCACATGAGGTGGCGATCTAGGAGGTCAAGGAACATTGGGCACTGAAGGACAAGGAACCTCTGGTGTTGGGGAGCTGGTCATTTTTGCTCCCTCTGCTAGCAGCTTCTTCCACTGAGGCTTGATAGTGAGCACCTCATCAGCTAGAGCAGCAGCTTGTTCCACTGTCTCTGGTCTCCTCTCACGCACCCATTCCCGGATCTCAGTAAGTCACCTGGCATAAAACTGTTCTTGTAGGATGACCTGGAGGAAGGTCTCCCAAGTTAAGGCCCCCTCTCCCTCCAGCCAGCGATGGCATACTTGTTTCAGTCTGTGGGCATACATTTTGAAAGACACTTCCCCATCACAGGCTAACGTACGGAACTGAGGCCTATAAGTATCTGGGGTCGCGGTATAATGTTCTAGAATGGTTTGTTTTATCTCCTGATACTCAATTCCACTGAGGGTCCATAGCTCTATAGGCGTTGGCAGCTCCACCCTCCATGAGGCCAACCAGGTGTCTGACTCGCTCTCTTTCTGGGACTTCCATTAATCGGCACTGATGCTCAAAGTCCTGAAAGAAGCCCTCAATGTCACCTGCAGCTTCATTAAATGGCTTAAAGTCCTTGCGGGACACTCTGGAGAATTCCCTCATAGTGGGTGCTGTAGTTACAGTCTGTCTGGAGCCTCTAGCTGCTTCCACAGCAAACCTCCTCTCCAGCAATGCCCTCTCTTGAGCTCTGCGAATGGCATCCATCTTATATTCAATGGTGACCTCATCTCCAAGCAGTGCCATCTCTTCCTCATACCACATAACCCATTTACTTTTTTGGGTATTCACCTCCGGCTCCCGTCTTTCCTCCCCTTGCTGTGGAAATTGTTCCTCGGTGCCATCTTGCAGGCAAGCGTTTTCCAAAGCCTCAATTAGTTGCTCCTTGGAGAGGAGGTTTGCTGTGGAAGCAGCTAGAGGCTCCAGACAGACTGACATCTGTGCAGAGGTCACTGTGCATAAAGGGGGAGGAGGTGAGCTGTGACATCATCTATTGTGAATGGTGGATCCTGTGTTATCTACTGTCTACAGAGGTGTTATCAGTCATTGTACAGAAGGAATAGAAGGTGAGCAGTGACATCACCTTTTGTGAATGATGGATCCTGTGTTATCTAGTGTATATAAAGATGTTATCAGTCATTGTAAATGAGAGGGAGAAGGTGAGCTATGACATCACTTATTGTGAATGGTGGATCCGGTCTTATCTATTGTATATAGAGGTTTTATCAGTCATTGTACAGAAGGAGGAGGTGGTGAGCTGTGACATCAACAATTCTGAATGGTGGATTCTGTGTTTTCTACTGTATATAGAGGTATTATCAGTAATTGTACAGGAGGAGGAGGTGAGCTGTGACATCACCTGTTGTAAACGGGTCCTGTGCTATCTACTGTATATAGAGGTATTATCAGTTATTGTACAGGAGGAGTAGGAGGTGAGCTGTGACATCACCTGTTGTAAACGGGTCCTGTGCTATCTACTGTATATAGAGGTATTATCAGTAATTGTACAGGAGGAGGAGGTGAGCTGTGACATCACCTATTGTAAATGGGTCCTGTGCTATCTACTGTATATAGAGGTATTATCAGTTATTGTACAGGAGGAGGAGGAGGAGGTGAGCTGTGACATCATCTATTGTGAATGGTGGATCCTGTGTTATCTACTGTATATAAAGGTGTTATCAGTCATTGTAATTCTGTCTATGATGATAATAAGACTGCTGAATGATGATTGCTGTAAAACAAGATGTGTCAGTGAAGGTGTTATATTTGTTTGTGTTTATATACCCATTATAATCTATGTAGCTGATCAAATGTCTTTTTTAGTGGGCTGATTATTTGCCAAAATTAAGTAGATCTTTCTGGTTTTGATCTGATTAGCAGATCTGACTCACTCATTCAAGTTGAGTCTATATCATTCTTCACTGATCAGTTGATATGAGAAGCTTTATAAAATCGTTCTTCCTTTTTATATCAGATAATTAGATGATGTGTGTTTTTCATGTACCAGTAAAAAATTGATGCCTAAATATGACCGGACAGACAGGGGGACATAACTAAAAGGATATACCAACGAACTTCACAGCTGCAGCCAGACACCAAGGCTGCAGAAGACATGGCTCCAAAGAGTAGCACCGCAAAAGCACGAGCAGTGGACCACCAGCAGCTCCTAGAAGACTTCCTTCCTCTAAAGTGGTCAGAAACATAATTAATTCTATTACCGGCATCAGGTGATGGATCCTGTGGCTATTTAAAGGAGATGGGAGTGGTCAAAAACCGGCTGCGTCTGAGGAAAAATAACCAGGAGCTGCTAGCAAGGAAAATTACATTAACTCTTGCAGAACCAAAAGAAAGCAAATTACATTTAAAATCCAGAGTAACACAAGGCAATGTGAGACTCTGGGCCCAAACCTGTCACAAGTCTTGTACTGATGGAGACACTCATGACACATACTTTGTGTAAAAAAAAACACATCATATATTGGGTGGGAAAGTCTGAGAAATGAGAATTAATGCTTTTTTGTGAATCCAACCTATTCCCCTCCCCAAAAAAGTTACCCAATGGTACCTTAATGTGACATCAATAAAAAGTATAGGAAAATCAGCAAAAAAAATTTTCATACAACTTAAAGGACTTGTCCCTTTTCACTTATTTTTAGCCCACGGGCTCAATTATGTATAAAATAACAAACTTTACTTACCCTTCCCGAGTATAGTTTTACCTTGCCACTGCTGCCCTGGTCCATGTTGATTGACTGCAGTGGTGAAGAAGCGTTGACAGTGCTGCAGCCAATCACTGAGCTTAAAAAAACTAAAAATACACATATATGGTATCAATACATTCAAAAACTTCTAATCTATCAAAATCTAAAAATATATAAACCAATTAGGAAATACCGTAAACAGAAAAAAAAGTTAAAACTCCAAAATTGTGGGTTTTTTTAGTAACCGTAAACCACAAAAAATGCTGTAAGAAACTATCAGAATGTCATACCTAACCCAAAATAGTAGCAATAAAAACATCATCTCACCCTGCAAAAGATAAACTATCACACGGCTCAATCACCGAAAAATAAAAACAAAAACAACAACATAACCCAGGAAATTTTTTAAAATAAATTCTGGGGTTTTTTTTCAAAACTAAAACAATTCAAAATCTGGACAAGTTTGGTATCGCTGTAATCGTACTGATGCAGAAAATCATATTTCCAGGTCATTTTTCCAATATAATAAACGCCATAAAAACAATTCCTAAAAAACTATGTCAGAATTGCTTTTTTTCCCCCCAATTTCACTGCATTTGTAATTTTTTTTTCAGTTTTCCATTATATGGTAGAATGAATGGTGTCATTCAAAAGTTCCACTTGTCCCGCAATTAACAAAAGAAGCCCAAATACGTCTATGTGGATAGGAAAAGAACAAAAGTTATGGAAGGGGAGGAAAAAAGTAAAAAAAAAAAAATACAAATTGACCACAGAGTGAAAGGGGTTAAATAAGTAGTTGAAAATTAAAAAGACAAATTTCATATTGCTCAATCATACTGATTTATAGAATACAGTTAAAATGCAATTTTTTTTCCACATAGTAAATTCAGTAAAAATGAGACTTCAAAAGAATGGATTAAAAAGATAAAAAAAATTGCTTTTTTTTTCTTATTTTTTTTTCAAAATTATTGATACATACAATTAGTCCTGAAAAAATTGAGTCTTTATACGATTATATTGATGGAAAAATGGATGGAAAAAAAATATATACACACACACACACACACACACACACACACACACGCACTGCATATATACATGTATATGCATATACTACATACAGTGCCTTGCGAAAGTATTCAGCACCCCTTGAACTTTTCAACCTTTTCCCACATTTCAGGCTTCAAACATAAAGATAAAAAAAATTTAAATTTTATGGTGAAGAATCAACAGGTGGACACAATTGTGAAGATGAAGGAAATTTATTACTTATTTTAAACTTTTATAAAAAATAAATAACTGAAAATTGGGGCGTGCAATATTATTCATCCCCTGTAAGTCAATCCTTTGTAGCGCCCCCTTTTGCTGCGATTACAGCACAAGTCTCTCGGGGTATGTGTCTATCAGTTTTGCACATGGAGAGGCTGAAATTCTCGCCCATTCTTCCTTTGTAAACAGCTGGAGCTGAGTAAGGTTGCATGGAGGCGTTTGTGAACAGCAGTTTTCAGCTCTTTCCACAGATTCTCGATTGGGTTCAGGTCTAGACTGTGACTTGGCCATTCTAACACCTGGATACGGTTATTTGTGAACCATTCCATTGTAGATTTTGCTTTATGTTTCGGATCATTGTCTTGTTGGAAGACAAATCTCCGTCCCAGTCTCAGGTCTTTTGCAGACTCCAACAGGTTTTCTTCAAGAACGGTCCTGTATTTGGCTCCATCCATCTTCCCATCAATTTTAACCATCTTCCCTGTCCCTTCTGAAGAAAAACCGGCCCAAACCATGATGCTGCCACCACCATGTTTGACAGTGGGGATGGTGTGTTCAGGGTGATGAGTTTTGTTGCTTTTACGCCAAACATATCGTTTGGCATTGTGCCCAAAAAGTTCAATTTTAGTTTCATCTGACCAGAGCACCTTCTTCCACATGTTTGGTGTCTCCAGGTGGCTTGTGGGCAACCTTAGACAACACTTTTTATGGATATCTTTGAGAAATGGCTTTCTTCTTGCCACTCTTCCATAAAGGCCAGATTTGTGCAGTGTACGACTGATTGTTGTCCTATGGACAGACTCTCCCACCTCAGCTGTAGATCTCTGCAGTTCATCCAGAGTGATCATGGGCCTCTTGGCTGCATCTCTGATCAGTCTTCTCCTTGTTTGAGATGAGTTTGGATGGACGGTCGGGTCTTGGTAGATTTGCAGTGAGATTATATTTATCATCATCAGTCATTTAAGACAACATTGGATCATTCAGAGATCATCAATAAACTTCTGGAGTGAGTTTGCTGCACTGAAAGTAAAGGGGATGAATAATATTGCACGCCCCGATTTTTAGTTTATTCTTTTTTTATAAAAGTTTAAAATAAGCAATACATTTTGTTCAACTTCACAATTGTGTCCACTTGTTGATTCTTCACCATAAAATATAGATTTTTTTTATCTTTATGTTTGAAGCCTGAAATATGGGATAAGGTTGAAAAATTCAAGGGGGACGAATACTTTTGCAAGGCACTGTATACATACCAGACGGTCTCCTCTTCAGCTGTAGACTCCTGCAGTTAAGGAACCTTTGGTGACATCTACAGTAGGTCATATGACTGTGACGTCACCAAAGGTCCTTAAGCTGTCTTAAGCACAGGATTGAAATACAAGAGGATCCTAGGAACACGGGGGCCCCATGAAATTGTCAGGGGTTACTCTCCCTTCCTCCTGATTCCAGTCCTGCATACCAGCCTCTTTCCTGTTTAGTTCCTTTAAATTCCTCAAGTTAAGAGACCTTTGGTGACATCATGGTCACATGACTGGGAAGTCACCAAAGGTCTTTAAGCTGTCTTAAGCATAGGACTGAAATGCAGGAGGCCCCAAGGAAAATGAAGACCCCGTGAAATTGTCCAGGGTTCCTTTAAACTCCTCAAGTTAAGAGACCTTAGGAGATATCATGGTAAGATGACTGTGAAGTCAACAAAGATCCTTCAGCAGTTTTAACCTTGGAATATAAATGGTATGGGCTCTTAAAATACAGGGGACCCTGAGATATTGACCATTTGACTCCCCCTCACATTGGCCTTAACTGTAACAAGGGCTTATTTTTGGAGTCGGGCTTTTATTTCAAGCATACTCCAAAAATCCTGTAAAATCATGCTGGGTTTATTTTCAGGGTAGGTCTCATTTTCAGGTTAACAAGGTACTTATAACCTGGGGAATCTTTTGTATCCTGCAAAATTGATCATATTCCTAAATTTTTTCTTTTCTCTGTTCTTCCTGGAAAGGTATGAATTCTTTGTCAACTCTTCCTATTCTCTTTATGAAACACTATGGGATAGCGGGGAACCAGGGCTTTTAAGCTGTTCCTCAAGCTAGGGTCCTTATGCTATCCCTAAATTCAGGGATACTCCTGATGGTGGAGAGGCTTGAGTCTCCCTCCTGGCCCTGCTCCTTCCTGACCAGTCCTGGTCTGATTCCCCCCTCCCCTCAGAGAGGGACGGGCCAGGAGTGTGACGAGGTTCTCCAGTTCGCGGCTCGAGTGATTTTGGGGGCTGTTCTAGATCGAACTAGAACTCGAGCTTTTTGCAAAAGCTCGATAGTTCTAGAAACGTTCGATAATGGTTCTAGCAGCAAAAAAAACAGCTAATTCCTAGCTGGCTTTCCGCTGTAATAGTGTAAGTCACTCTGTAACTCACACTATTATGACATTTCAGTGTATAGTGTGCGGGAACAGCGCATTCAGATCACTGCTGTTTGGATAATGGCGATCGCCATTTTTTTTTTTTTTCCTTGTCTTCCTTCCCTAAGCGCGCGCGTGTAGTGGGGCGGGCCAGCATGTCAGCCAATCCCAGACACACACACAGCTAAGTGGACTTTTAGCCAGAGAAGCAACGGCATGTGTGATAGGATGTCCATGTCACATGTCCCTGCATTATAAAACCGGACATTTTCCTCCAGCACGCCATTATCTGCCTTCTGCGTCCTTGGTGTCAGACATCACTGGCGCAGCTCCGTCCTTTGTCCTATCGCCGATACTGCTGTATGCGCTCCATACACAGCGCTGGACAGCATAGGGATAGCACTTTCTATAAGTCCTTTTAAGGGCTCGTACCGGCAGGGTCAGAGCCATAGGTGACAGGTCCTGAAAACAGCGACAGCGTCTGTGTAGCTAAGGTCAGGGATTTCGTCGCTGCATTTCCCCATTAGGAGGGAATAGAAAGGCAGGCTTCCATTCCTCTACCCAGAGCCCCACAATCCTGGCACTGTACCCTCCTGTCCTCTGCACACTCCAACTCATTGTTACTAAGCCATTATACTAGCAAACACTCAGTGTACCTAGTGGCATCCTAAACGTGGCTATTGGACTTTTGTCTAGTCCCACTAGTGCAAAGATATTTGCAGCACGTCTGCCTGCATTGCACACTCCAACTCATTATAACTAAGCCATTATACTAGCAAACACTCAGTGTACCTAGTAGCATCCTAAACGTGGCTATTGGACTTCTGTATAGTCACACTAGTGCAAAGATATTTGCAGCACGTCTGCCTGCATTGCACACTCCAACTCATTATAACTAAGCCATTATACTAGCAATTTATGCTGCCAGTTTAAGGGCCGTAGTTGCATTGTCAGGGATATTTATTCTTTATTATTCTGCTGTTAATAAAGCTAGACCACCGCTGCAATCTACACCACCTCTCAATTTTTACTACCACATTTTCAGTGCACAATCTTGTCGCAATCAACACGAGTGGCAAAATGACAGATGCTGGTGGAAAGGGGAAGAGGCGTGGTGGAAAAGGAAAAAAAGGTTTTGTCCGTGGGGAAGGTGGCAAAGCTCCATTATCATCTGCTGAAGATAGACCATCTACCAGCAAAAGTAAGATGTCTACTACTTACCGTGGACAATCCGATGTGCTCCCTTTTTTACGGACACGAACAACAGGAACAAAGGTAGATGATGGCCAAAAAAGGAAAATGCTTGAATGGATCTCAAGTGGTCCAACAAGTGCCCTCTCAGCCACTTCAAGTACCGCATCCAAAAAACACCAGTCCTCTGAGTTGTCATCCCAATCAAACTTGCTTTCTCCCAGCTCTGAAGTCTCCATCAGCCCTGCACAGTATGGTGGAACTGAGATGGCTGAGTCTGCAGAGCTGTTCAGTCACACTATAGCCTGGGAATCAGAGGTCTGCTCCCAAGCTACAGTGAGTACAGAACAGGAAATGGTCTGCAGTGATGCCCAGAACCTTTGTGACTCTGATTCAGGCCGTGAGGACCAAGTTTCTGAGCATAATGTTGACCCTTTGTCACAAACTGTAACACCTGTGGTTATAGACAATGAGGAACATACTGATGACGATGAGACCCAGATACCCGCTTGGGATGACAACTTAAATATTCGGTCAGGGCAAGAAGAGGCTCGGTCTGAGGGGGAGGGGAGTGCAAACACAACAATTGATGATGAAGTTCTAGATCCCACCTACTGTCAATCCACAGTCAGGCACTCGAGGAGGTCAACAGAGGTGGTGGAGGAGGATGCAACTGATGACGAAGTTACCTTGCGCCTTCCTGGACAGACTCGGAGTACTGGTAGCACGTCTACAACTGCATCCTCAGCCACCACTCTGCCTCTGAGCACTAGTTGGGGTGGATCAACAGGTCGCATGCCCTCTAAGCCTTGCCTAGCCTGGTCCTTTTTTGACATAGCAAAAGATCGCCCAAATTATGTGATCTGTAAAATTTGTCATGGTTCTATTAGTAGAGGTCAAAACCTCAGCAGTTTGACAACTTCTTCCATGAATCGTCACATGAATAAATATCATATTTCCCGGTGGGAAGCTCACCTTGCTGCAATGCGGCCTAGCGGAGCGAACCATCCACCGCCTGCCCCTTCCAGTGCATCCGCGCGCTCTTCATCTTCTAGGACTGTGGGGACAGCTGTCACACCTGTTTTTCCACGCACAACTTCCACCACTGTAACCGCAACAGGCAGTTTGCTTGGTAGGTCGTCAGTTGGTTTGGAAGGGGAAACAAGTGAGTGTGTACAGCTCTCTCAGACATCGATAGCACCAACGTTGGATGAAGGCAACATCAGGTCTCCGCCTGCACTTTCCTCACAAACCTGCATTTTTCCAGGGACACCCTACTCAACACCGTCTACACACAGCAGCCAGATCTCTGTCCCTCAGATGTGGTCAAATAAAAGGCCACTTCCTGCGACCCATGACAAAGCTAAGAGGTTGACTCTATCCCTCTGTAAGCTCTTGGCTACCGAAATGCTGCCTTTCCGCCTAGTGGACACACAGGATTTTAGAGACCTTATGTCTGTCGCTGTGCCCCAGTACCAGATGCCTAGTCACCACTACTTCTCTAAGAAAGGTGTGCCCGCGCTACACCAGCATGTCGCACACAACATCACCGCTTCCTTGAGAAACTCTGTGTGTGAACGGGTGCATTTCACCACCGATACTTGGACCAGTAAGCATGGACAGGGACGTTACATGTCGCTGACTGGGCACTGGGTAACTATGGTGATAGATGGTGAAGGGTCTGCTGCACAAGTCTTGCCGTCCCCACGACTTGTGTGTCAATCCTCTGTCTGTCCAAGTTCCGCAACTGCTTCTGCCTCCTCCACCTCATCTGGGTCCTCCACCTCCGCCCCAAGCCTGCCTGGTCAGGCCACCAGCGTTCTCACTGCGCAGAAGGAATCACGCACGCCTCATTACTATGCTGGCAGCAGAGCGCAACGGCATCAGGCGGTCTTTAGCTTGACATGTCTTGGGAATAAGAGTCACACAGCTGAGGAGTTGTGGTCAGCTCTGCGGTCCAAGTTTAATAAATGGTTGTCTCCGCTCAACCTGCAGCCTGGTAAGGCCGTGTGCGACAATGCTGCAAACCTGGGTGCGGCCCTTCGCCTGGGCAAGGTGACACACGTGCCTTGTATGGCTCACGTGTTGAACCTTGTTGTCCAGCAATTCTTAACACACTATCCCGGCCTAGATGGCCTTCTGAACAGGGCACGAAAACTGTCTGATCACTTCCGCCGTTCAAGCGCCGCAGCTGAGCGACTTGCATCGCTCCAGAAGTCTTTCGGCCTGCCGGTTCATCGCCTGAAATGCGATGTGGCGACACGCTGGAATTCAACTCTCCACATGTTACAGCGACTGTGGCAGCACCGCCGAGCCCTGGTGCAATACGTCATGACGTATAGCCTGGGCCAAGGAGATGCAGAGGTGGGGCAGATCACCCTGATGGAGTGGTCTCAGATCAAGGACCTATGCACCCTTCTGCACAGTTTCGACATGGCGACGAATATGTTTAGCGCTGACAATGCCATTATCAGCATGACAATTCCAGTCATTTACATGCTGGAGCACACGCTAAACACTATTCGGAGTCAGGGGGTGGTACAACAGGAAGGGGAGGAACTACAGGAGGATTCATATGCGCAAGGGACAACAACATCACCAAGGTCCAGACGTTCATCATCACCAACGCGGCAGGCATGGGACCATGGGGGACAGGGATCAACAAGGGCGCATGGTAGCAGGCTAAATGTTGAGGAAGGTGCAGGAGAACATGAAGAAATGGAGGACGAACTGTCCATGGACATGGAAGACTCAGCGGATGAGGGAGACCTTGGTCAAATTTCTGTTGAAAGAGGTTGGGGGGAGATGTCAGAGGAAGAAAGAACGGTTAGCACCTCTATGCCACAAACACAGCGTGGACTTGGTCCGCATGGCTGCGCAAGACACATGAGTGCCTTCTTGCTGCACTACCTCCAACATGACCCTCGGATTGTCAAAATTAGAAGTGATGATGACTACTGGATTGCCACACTATTAGATCCCCGGTACAAGTCCAAATTTTGTGACATAATTCCAGCCATAGAAAGGGACGCACGTATGCAGGAGTATCAGCAGAAGCTGTTACTCGATCTTAGCTCGGCTTCTCCACCAAACAACCGTGCAGGTGCAGGGAGGGAATCTCCAAGTTGTAACTTGCCAAACATGGGACGGTCTCGTCATCTTCAACAGTCTACCCGTACCAGTAGCACCGTATCTGGTGCTGGTAACAGTAATTTTATGGAATCTTTTCATAATTTTTTTAGACCCTCCTTTGCAAGGCCACCAGAGACAACAAGTCTGACACATAGTCAACGGCTGGAGAGGATGATACAGGAGTATCTCCAAATGAACATCGATGCCATGACTTTGCAAATGGAGCCTTGCTTCTTTTGGGCTTCAAATCTAGAAAAATGGCCAGAGCTCTCCAGTTACGCCTTGGAGATTTTGTCGTGTCCAGCTGCCAGCGTTGTCTCTGAACGTGTCTTCAGTGCTGCTGGGTGTGTGCTGACAGATAAGCGCACGCGTCTGTCCAGTGACAATGTGGACAGACTGACGTTCATCAAAATGAACAAGTCATGGATCCAGAAGGAATTTACTACCCCTGTGTCATCCTGGGGAGAGTAAATGCTTGTGGATTTGGAATGTGCTTGATGCAAATCAAAACATCCTGTTTGCAACTAGGGCACAAGTGCTACCACTGAAGGGGTGGGTGTGTGTGGGGCCCAATTTTTGGAAAAAAGGGAGACTCCGCTTGGAGTAACCCTTGCTTGCTGTGTTTTTTAAAAGGAGCCAAGATGAACAGAGCTGGGATCAGGAAAGACTTTGCTATCTACCCCGGTGTCATCCTGGGGACGGTTAATTATGGCGTATTTTTGAATGTGCTTGATGCAAATCTAGCTGTGAAGTGTACAACTGGGGCACAAGTGCTGCCACTGAAGGGGTGGGTGTGTGTGGGGCCCAATTTTTGGAAAAAAGGGAGACTCCGCTTGGAGTAACCTTGCGGTGTTTTACATGATTTTAGAAGGGCGTGCCATGCCTATATCTGTGTCTCCTCCTCTTTTTCCTTGTCCTGCTCTTTTGTTTTCGCATGAGTATATGTCCTTGTCACTTTCCCATGTGTTTGTGTTGTGTTGTGAGTTGTTTGTCACCTTTTGGACACCTTTGAGGGTGTTTTCTAGGTGTTTTTATGTGTTTGTGAATGCCTGCCATTGTTTCCTATGCCGTTCGAGTTCGGTTCGTCGAACGTTCGACGAACCGAACTCGAACGGGACCTCCGTTCGGCGAACCGACCTCGAGCCGAACCGGGACCGGTTCGCTCATCTCTATACAGCACACACAAAGTTTAAGACAATAAAATATACAGGAAGAAACACAAAAACAGGAAGCAAGCTACAAAATACCAGGGGTAAACTCCATAACCACACCAAGCAATAAGCATAACTATCTCCAGAAAGTCTGGGATACTACATCTCACAGACCAGCAAAAAACAAACTATAGCTGGAATGGGTGGAAGGATTCAACCAGCATAAATAGGAGGGGAGCAGATGTGATAGGCCTCTCCACAACATGTGATCAAAGAAACAAGCAAACCAGCAGAGAATAACTCTTGCTAGCCAGCCTACAAATCAGCACACAGCAGGTCGATGTCCGAGTCTGCCTGTGTTGATCTAAGACACCAGAGCAACCATCGAACAGAGAGTCAGAATCTACAATCTGAACAGAGCCCAATGTGTCATAGTTTTTTCCACTAAATTTGACAACAGAATGCGATGTATAAAGTGGAGACACTGGGGTCAGTGGGTGCTCTCTTCTGCTGACTCAGCCACCTTTAGAAAGACAGCATGGCCCAGGGCTCATCCCAACTGAACGCCCGACCTCCTTAACCGTGGGCGGAACACGACTCAGACAACACAGGGTGAGGGAATCACAATATTAAGACTTTATTGGATCCCCAAACAATTAACGGCATATGGCACATAACTAGCATAACCACAAATGTAACAGGCAACAGAGTCTCACCCTTCCGCTGGCTCACCAGGGATTAGAATGTCCGTGCTTCAGAGCTTCCAGGGCTACTTACTCCAAACAAGCAGAACCCTGCTTTCGGCGGCACCCACCGAGAATGGAGTAATGCCGGATTTTGGAAGCTGGCTGAGAACCACAAAGCCTGTAGTCAGATGACTGGATTGTCTCAAGCTGGATTCCTTCCTTAGGTAGTCCGTGATATCTCAGCCGAATGCTTGCATTCGATGCTGAAGTCCATGTAGTATTCTAATCCAGGTTCGGTTATGGCTTGCCAATCGGATCCGCAGATCCTAGATTGGTATCATGTAGCAAGAGCCTACCCAGGCAATGGACAGTCCTCCTTCTTATACCCCTGAGCTCTCCATTCAGGCCATTGGGTTCTTCACGATCGGTGGATAAGACTTGTCTCTTATTGGCTAGATGTCAAGCTGTATACAAAATATCCCTAGTAGTAATGGTCTCTGTCAGAGACAGAGAGAGACAGCTAAGTTACATCACATCTAGCAATACAATGGAAGGTTCGCATAATTGATTGGTCTGGGTATCTGACCTTCACTGGCCAAGGCAATTACATGAGTCAACAAGAACTTTAACACTAGACTCCTAAGAGTCTTGTAGAAACAATGAGGGGCTTATCCCCCATTTATAAACAAACTATTTTCATGTCTGGCTGAATTTTTAGAAACTTAACCCATGCTAGGCACTGACAGAGTCCATGTCATCACATATTACTCACTGTAGTTTTGATAAATCACAGTTTTATGATCATATTACCACTAGAAGACTAGTAAACCTATTGCCAGGTAGTCTTCCAATATTTATAAGCTTTGTATAACTTCATCCCCACCACTGATTGGCATCTTTCTGTGTTCACTCTGCCTAGGCAGAAAGCTGCCAATCAGTGGTGTGGGCGGGGTTATAGAGTTCAGCATTCAGAGAACTGGAAGATCTGCAGTAGATAAAACATAAATTTTAACAAAATGACAGCAAGCAGCCCAGTAAGTGATACATCATTGGAATCAGGGTCTCTGCCCCTACATTAGGCTGCTCTCAGATGGGGGAGCAAAATCCTGGTGACAGATTCCCTTTAAGCTATGCAAAACCAAGAGAAAATAAGTTAGAAAAATGAATCCTTAGAAACTCTTTGCTCTTCACACGTGAAGACCTCGGGATGCATCCAATCTACTGGGTCACAGCAAATGAATAATTTAAGACAGAGTTAGTAAAGTGCAGCATCATGGGAAACTCCGATTTATAACACCTCTAATGAGAAGGAATTATTCACCAGGAAGCGTGCGCAAATCAACCGACATAGAAATTTGTAGCGTGATTCAGATGTGATTTACATAAATCAAAGATGAAAAAGCGGAGTGTGTGCGCCTGTAAATACGAAGTCTCCAGCTAATTACCAGGAACTATTGTGGAGAGGCAAAACATATACATAATTAAATGGTCAAATGATTAACTTTTGGACAGCGGCGGAGGCGCCCGGATTGTCAATTAAACAAGTCAAATGGGAAAACTCGCTATGGATCGTTTAATGCTTTCGCTTCTCTGAATGTTTCCAGTGCAAAATCCACAAAATCTCTAGTAATAGATGTAGTTTACACAAACATTACTCGATATGTCTTAAAGGAACCTTGTACACACAAAAATGGAGGAAAAACAATAAAGACATATCCCAATACTTTCTCCCCTTAAAGTGAACCTATCAGTAAGAATGAAGCCTGAGATTCTGGAGGATTGGGCAGGATAAGACATTCCTAAGAACATCTAATCTGTCATTTTTCAATGCTCTTTTGTGTAAAAATTTGTGTTTATTCATATGCAAATTAGACATGCAAGTGCACTGGTAGGTGTATCATTGCACTTGCAGTCCTCTACTCCTCACAGCCTGTGTTTCCAATGTCAATCAAGATGTAAGGTAGGGGTTTTCCATGGAACTTGTTGTGTCTTCTTGCCCTAATCCAAGATGCAGTCTGTTGCCTCATCTTGCCCTTGAACTTCCTGTCTGCCCTGCTTATAAGTCCCGGCCTAGGACTTATTCCTTGTGTCGCGGGCGGGGAGGGGACGCTGCGCTCACCAAGCTCGGGTCCGGTGCTGATGCTGATGCTCGGTGGCTCGAGCGGTGGGCCGGATCCAGGGACTCGAGCGGCGCTCCTCGCCCGTGAGTGAAAGGGATGGTTTGGTGGGGTTTGGGATGTCGGTTTGTGACGCCACCCACGGTATGTGGTGAGGTTGGGACACCACCGCTGCTCTGTACGGGGATCCCGGGAGCGTTGACAGGGAGCAGCTGGGATGGTTCTCTCCCCTCCGTGGGTAGGGGGAATTTTGGTGGTCCCGGGGCCCGGTGATGTTGACTGGAAGGTAGATGGCGGGGTTTGGCGAGGTGCAGGGTCGCGGGGGCAGCGCGGTGCCAGACGGCACGGTGGTACTCACTCAGCCAGTAACGTACACGGAGTCTCTGGTAAAACAGACGGCTGGATGGACAGGTCCCACCGGCGGCTGCGGTGATCACTTCCGGTAGGTTGACGGTGACTGTCCCTCCCTGCACCTTTGTTGTGTTTTCGGCCCCGATGGCTTCCCACCGGTAGCCCGCTCCCCAGCGGTGTATTTGCCAGAGGAGCCTCTTTTGCCCGCAGGCGCTGGCCCTGGGAACCCTAGCTGTGGCGGTAGCTGTATTTCCCTTCACGGTTGAGCGGTTGCCTTCAGTCGGGTCTTTACTGCTGGGAAACCCCGGAGGTTCCCGTCGCTGACGGATTTTACCGGTTTAACGGCGACTCCAAGCCTGGTCGGGGTCCGTAGGCCCTGCCGGATGGTGCTGGCTTCTCTTCGCTCCCCGATCCGGTACCGGCGGGCCACCGCCCGTCCCCGGTCCTTACGGTTGTACGTCAGTCGGCCTCTCCTGCAGACGGTCACCACTGTCTGCCAACCTTGCTCTCAGGTGCCCGGGCCACGTACCCGGACACGGTCAGTCTGCTCCAGCTCCTCAACTACTACTTCCACCCTTCACTTTCCCTCACGGAACTTCAACTAACTTGCTTTTCCCGCCTCCAGGGCTGTGAACTACTCAGTGGGAGGAGCCAACCGCCTGGCTCCACCCCACCTGGTGTGGACATCAGCCCCTGGAGGGAGGCAACAAGGATTTGTGTCTGACTTTGGTGTTCCTAACCGGGGTGTGGGGTGTGTTGTTGCAGTACCTGTGACGTCCTGGCTTGTCCAGGGCGCCACACTTGCCTGAGTGTTTTGTTGTATTTTTGCTGCTGGCTCCGTAGTTACTCCTGGTTTATTTCTGATCTTCCTGCTGACGCTTGTTTGTTCTGTGCTCTGCCTCATTACTGCTGTGTTGCATGCAGTCTACAGTGCATTATCCTGATTCTGGCTGTGGTTCCCTCCCATCAAGACTCCTAGGAGAAGAGATAATACTGCTGGGCTTCCTTGAGCTGGAAGAACTTCGTTTCTCTGTTCAGTGATCAGTGTACTTTATCCAGGACTCAATCTGTACGGGCTGTGGACTAGACTTGAGAGGGGCTTTGTCAACCCTAGCAAGGACACTGGTGACCATTTATTTGCTCATCGCACTCCTGTATATTGTTTCTGGACATTCCCATATTAGTGCTGGTCGCACTCCTGCATATCATTTCTGGATATTCACATATTAGTTCTCTTCCTGAGATCTTAGCTTATTTCTTTTGACTTTCCCATGATGCTACACGAAACAGCAGTGTGTTTCAGGTGTGCATTAAAATAAATCCACAGGTGTGTGTCTAATTAACTCAGATGTTGCCAATAAACCTATCAGAGGCTTCCAAACACATGACATAATCATATGGGCTGTCCCATATTGTTTAAAGGCATAGTACTCTTAAGGGTGCTTTACACACTGCGACATCGCCACCGATATATCGTCGGGGTCACGTCGTTAGTGACGCACATCCAACGCTGGTAGCGACATCGCAGCGTGTGACACCAAGGAGCGACGATCAACGATCGCAAAATCGTTCAAAAACGATTGCTCCTTGCCTTAATATCGCTGCTGCCACAGGTACGATGTTGTTCGTCGTTCCTGCGGCAGCACACATCGCTGTGTGTGACACCGCAGGAACGACGAACATCTCTTTACCTGCATCCACCGGCAATGAGAAAGGAAGGAGGTGGTCGGCATGTTCCAGCCGCTCATCTCTTCTCCCCTCCTTTGCTATTGGACGGCTGCCGTGTGACTTCGCTGTGACACCGCACAAACCGCCCCCTTAGAAAAGAGGCGGATCGCCACCCACAGCGACGCTGCAGGGAAGGTAAGTCCGTGTGACGGGTGTTAGCGATGTTGTGCGCTACGGGCAGCGATTTGCCAGTGTCGCACAACCGACGGGGGCGGGTACGCTCGCTAGCGATATCGGTACCGATATCGCAGCGTGTAAACTACCCATTAGTGTATGTAAACTTTTGACTTTGCAGAAAATAATAAAAATGCCTTAAAACATTCTCTCTCTCATTATTCTGGCATTTGGCAAATGTAAATAGTTTTGGTTCCTTATCGACCTAAAACTGGAAAGGCTTAAGGCCGCTTTACACGCTACGACATCGCTAGCAATTGCTAGCAATATCGAGCGCTAAAGCACCCGCCCCCATCGTACATGCGATATCGTGTGATCGCTGATGTAGTGAACATTATCGCTACGGCAGCGTCACACGCACATATCTGCTCTGCGACGTCGCTGTGACCGACGAACCGCCTTCTTCCTAAGGGGGCAGTTCATTCAGCGTCACAGCAGCGTCACTGAACCGCTGCCCAATAGAAGCGGAGGGGCGGAGATAAGTGGGACGTAACATCCCGCCCACCTCCTTCCTTCCGCATTGCGGGCCGCAGCAAGTAAGGTGAGGTTCCTTGCTCCTGCGGTGTCACACATAGCGATGTGTGCTGCCGCAGGAGCGACAAACAACTTCGTACACCGAGCAGCAGCGATATTCGAGAATAGAGGGGCATGTCACCGATGAGCGATTTTGACCGTTTTTGCGACGATTCAAAATCGCTCATAGGTGTCACACGCAAAGACATCGCTAAAGCGACCGGATGTGCGTCACAAATTCCGTGACCCCAACGAGATCACTTGAGCGTTGTCGCAGCGTGTAAAGCGGCCTTTATTCTGATTTCATGTCAGATAGTGAGAAAAACCTTCAGAAGTGTCTTTATAGAGAGCGGAGGGAAAACATGCAGATGTGTCTATATAGAGAGCGGAGGGAAACTTCTAGCTTCAACTGTATATATAACAAAACTGAAAAATGTATAATTTCAGCTTGACTTACCATAGAAAGTCATAAAGAAGTTAAAGAATGAGAATTGAAAAGAGAATCTGTCATCAGGTTTTTGCTACGTCATCTGAGGGCACCATAATGTAAGAAAAGAGACCCTGATTCTAATGATGTATCACTTTGTGTCACTACTGCTGCACCCGGTGAACTGAGTTCTTCTATGTAGCATGTAGCAGAGCTCAGAAAGCTAACTCCGCCCACATCACAGCTTTCTGTGTACATTGTATATTGACAGTGAACCACTAATCAGTGCTGGGGGTGTGTTTGTACCAGGAGGCACATGAGAACTAGTTTAGCAGTGATAATCTCCTGCTGATAAAACACTGATTCTATTGAAACAACAACACCCAGACTGCCCTGAGATTACACAGCAAAAACCAACTGACATATTCCCTTTAAGTAACACATCTCAGGAGAGCCAGTGAGAGCCTCCGCTAACATCTATCTTTAGACCTTCCCTGACACAGAGACTGATGTGCACAGATTACTAAATAAACCTGCTGCAAAAGGAAACGGTGCATTCACACACAATATCAATCATCAGGGGAAGAAAAGGCGGCTTCGATGAGCTGCATTCATTGCATAATAAGGACACGGCACAAGAGAAACAGAAGAAACAGGAGACGTTTTACAATTTCACCTTAAATGACTGAAGTCAATAAACTTTGCATCTAAGAGGAAAGTAAAAATGACAGTGACCAAGATGGTGTCCAATTAATGGGGCACTGGAGGACAAGGACAGAGAGGGCTGTAGAGCCGCAAGGGCAGGTAGTAGTAGTTGTGCTCATAGGGGCTTCTAGGCTGCAGCGCAGCCGTTAGGTAGCTCCTTGCGTCCCAGTCACCACTCTACTGCAGGGAAGCTTTCGCAACAGTTCATTCATCCACTGCGACAATAAATCCGATAGCGATATGCTTCTCTTAACCGGTGCAACTTTACTTGCATTCATCAAACGGATATTTTCAAGTCGCATTACACGGGCGCCACTTCTGACCCTGACGGGGTTCCCTCCAAACTCCATTTCGTAGTTCAATTTACCGGCCAACCACTTTCCCGGCATCTGAGCTTCTTTGAATGCAACTAGGCCCCTCATTCTCCTGTCTGACGTCATACTTCACTGGACGATTCAAATAGTCATTTTCCTACTCCATTCCACCCACAAGGATTTAACTCGCGCTACTGAAGAGGCTTATTCCGACAACACTCCTCCGCCCATGCTTCTGGCAAGGACCTACTCCTCCTTTAAGAGCCCACTGACCTTCTGTCTTGCAGAGGAATACGTTGGGTATTCTATCCAGGAAAATAGACACCACCCTGACCGTCTGGACTCAACCCCTCTTCTGGGGACGCAGTTAGAACCAGTCTTCTAGTGAGCAGGACCCCGGGTGTCCGGTGTCAAAAGTCGACCCTTAGGATCTTTTCAATCAATGTTTGGGCTTCTTATCTTTTTCTCCTACCTGGGGACTCTCCTGTCCTCCTTCTACATCCTGCCCTATTTATACTATCTACCTCTTCTTTTATTTAACCCCTTCCTACCTAGGGGTGTCAGAAAAGCAGTCACTGGGCCACTTTACCACCTTGTGGCCACTCACCAAAGTTCACCGTTCTGACCCATACATTTAATGTGTGCCGGCCACTCCAACAGGGGTGGTGTTGCCTTGAACCCCCTTATAGGGCTTTGTGCAAGAACAGTATATGTGTTGCGGGTGGAGAGGGGTTTTTGGGGAACGCCGCTCGCCTGGGGAATCTCTGGCGCTCGGGTCCGGTGCTTCTGCTCCTCGGTGGCTCGAGCACGGGGCCGGACCCGTGGGCTCGAGCAGCGCCTCCTCGCCCACGAGTGAAAAGGGGGAGGTTTGGTGGTGGGATGTCGGTTGTGACGCCACCCACGGGGTTGTGGTGATGGTGGGCACCACCGCTGCTGGTGACGGGGGTTCCCGGGAGCGATGGCGGGGAGCAGCTGAGGTGTTGGCCCCTCCGTGGGTAGGGGAGGTTGGTCCCGGGGCCCCGGTTGGAGGTTTGGATGGGATGTATGTTGGTGGGTAGGGGCTAGGTGCAGGTGCCGATGCGGGGAGGCAGCACGGATGCGGGGCAGCAGTGCAGCGCTGTGCCGGATGGCAATGGTGTACTCACTCAGGTAGTCAATGACAGAGTCTCTGGTAAACCAAACGGCTGAATGGACGGGCTGCGGTTTCTTCACCTTGAACCAACTTACAGGGCCCTGTGCATGAACAGTATATGAGCCCTCCACAGTCCAAGATCTCCTCTTAATGCACAATTCTACTTGTAGGTAGACATGGGCCCCCTTACTTCTTAGGCCTCTGGGCAGGTTGCACCAACGATATGTCCGCCCAATAGGTGATTCAAAGTCTAGACATCAAGGCATTTTAAGTCATGGGCACTTCGCGATTTTTGGAGTCATATTACACTTGGATGGTTCTGTCCAAATGTTTGTTTTTGTTCTGGTCTTTAGATCTGTCCTAATGCATAAGTGGTCATTCTGCTCCATGCATTTAAATTATATCATCTGTCATGGTTATTGCCTGCCTAGCATTATTGATAATATGGCATTAAAGAGGTTGTCCACTACTTGGGTGACCCCTTCTCATGTCTTATGTTCATGTCACGGGCGGAGGAGGGGACGCTGCGCTCACCCACTGCTCGGGTCCGGCTGCTGTTGCTGCTCGGTGGTGGCTTGAGCGGTGGGCCAGATCTCGGGGACTCGAGCGGCGCTCCTCGCCCGTGAGTGAAAGGGGATGGTTTGGTTTAGGGATATTGTCCGTGACGCCACCCACGGTTGTGGTGAAGTTGTGACACCACCGCTGCTCTGGACGGGGATCCCGGGAGCGATGACAGGGAGCAGATTGTATGTTGGTTCTCCCCTCCGTGGGTAGGGGGGTTGGTTGTCCCGGGGCCCCGGTGAGGGTTAGGGATGGCAGGCGGGTTACGGGGCCTGGTGAGGTGCAGGGTCGCGGGGGCAGCGCTGTGCCGCACGGCACAGTGGTACTCACTCAGCCAGTAATTCATACGGAGTCTCTGGTCAAACAAACGGCTGGATGGACGGGTCCCACAGACGGCTGCGGTTGCGGTAGCTCTCCCGGTAGGTTGATGGTGGCTGCCTTTCCCTGCACCTGTGTTGTGTTTACGGTTCCAATGGCTTCCCACCGGTAACCCGCTCCCCAGCTTGGATGGATGCTGAAGGAGCCCCTTTTGCCCGCAGGCTCTGGCCCTGGGAACTGTAGCCTTGGCGGTGACTGTGTTTCCCTTTACGGTGTGAGCTGTTGCCTTCAATCGGGTCTTGACTGCTGGGAAACCCCGGAGGTTCCCTTCGCTAACAGATTTGACCAGTTTTACGGCGACTCCTAGCCTGGTCGGGGTCCGTAAGCCCTGCCGGATGGTGCTGGCTTCTCTTTGCTCCCCGATCCGGTACCGTCGGGCCACCACCCATCCCCGGTCCTTACGGTTCGCTCCAATCAGCCTCTCCTGCAGACGGTCACCACCGTCTGCCAACCTTGCTGTATGTGCCCGGGCCACGCACCCGGACACGGTCAGTCTCCTCTATTGCCACTTCACTCTTCAAAACTCAAAACTAATCTCACTCCTTTTCCCGCCTCCAGGACTGTGAACTCCTCGGTGGGCGGGGCCAACCACCTGGCCCACCCCCTGGTGTGGACATCAGCCCCTGGAGGAAGGTAAGAAGGATTTTTGTTTGGCTTCGGTGTGCCTAGCCGGGGTGTGGGGTGTGTTGTTGCAGTACCTGTGACGTCCTGGCTTGTCCAGGGCGCCACATTCCCCCTTAGTAAAATGAAGACCGTCCGCGGGCTGCCCGTCCATCACCGGTTTTATTTTTGGTTAACTGCAAAGAGATAGAAAATGGTAAAAGGCATGTAAAAACATCACAAACATTTTTCAACGGTACGGCTTCCGCTCTTCTCCCACCCAAACAACCTGGCCCTGGTGCTGCCCCTAAGAAGTGGGCAGCACCTCTTGCCCCAGTCCATCAACAGGCTGCCCGAGCGGGTTCTGTCTCTTTCAGGGGACCCACGTCCATGGGGAACCCCTGAAACCCCGGAGGATCGCCACCGGTTACGGTAGTGGCGGGCCTGGGCCATCCCTTTCCTCCAGGCCCATCCTCCAAAATCAGCCTCTCCGGAGGCGGTAACGGTATCAAGCCAACAACATTTTTATTTACATTCCACTGTTTGTGGTTGCCCTGCAAGTTCTCGGGCTTGTTCGTAAGCAGTTCCTTACGCAACGGTTTGCAGACAGTCCTTACGGGGACAACAGTTGCCGGCAACGGCCGGTTCAATCAAAACATCAATCAGGTTACTTCTTCGGTTGATTCACTTATCATTTAAAACTTTCAAACTGTACTTGTGGTCCCAACGGGGACAACTTCTAACGGAGCTCCGCTGCCATCACTCTGACTCTTCTGCTGAGGTGGCCTCATCCTCTGCTGCTAACATTTCGAACATGCAGTGACAGGCCTATTGGGAGAGGGGTGCCCGGTATCCGTTTCCACCGGTGCGCGGGGTGTAGTAAACCACCGGCTCTCCCTCGTAGCGGAGACGCTCACTCGCCTTCTCGAATTCAGAGGTGGGCTCGGCGCCGGGGCCGGAGTCATTATCTTCTGTCCCTGCACCAGGCGGGTTGCCGCCAGCTGCCGCAGTCTCCAGGCCTCCGACATCCAGCACGTCAGATTCTACTGTGGTAACACGGGGTAGCAGGTCAGGTTGGTCAACACTGAGGCGCCCCATGAGTAATGGCAGGGACGATACGAGGGCCGATATTGGGCCGGGCCCCCCAGCCGCAGTGGCCGGTCATGGTAGGACATGGGGACATGGGTCACCCGTCGGCTCCGTCACATCTGCTCCCATCCAATACATTGGGGCAGTCGCAACCAGCATTTCCACTTCATTGGTCCACTGCTCCATCATGAGGTATATCTGATTCTGCTGGCGTTGGTTGAACTCAACTACTCTGGCCTTCATCCACGCCACGGTCCCGGGCTCGGGCACAGCGCCTGGTGCCATCCTGGCCGGGGCCTCTAATACATCTTCGTTAAGGGGCCGTGGTCTCGGCGGCTCCCACAGGAGCGGTTCAGGGCGGCCCTGAGCGTCTGCAGCCGGTCGGTCCGCCGGGGCGGGTTGGCAGGGTATCGCTACCGGTTGGACGGGTAGCGGGCCTAGTGGCGGGGCGGCAGCGGCTAACACGGGTAGCGGGGGAAGAGTCAGGGTGAGCGGGTGCAGGCCGGGCCCCCCAGCCGCAGTGGCCGATCCCTCAGGAATACAGGGGCGTGGGTCTCTTACCCGCTCCTCCAAATCCTCCTCGACCTCGTGTCTCCGCATAGCAGCCACCACGTCCGCCATGTCGGTCTCCCACTCCTCCAGGGGGAGCTGCATGTGGGCCTGCAGACGGTTACTCAGCGGGGCGGTCCGGTCCCTCACCCACGCTGCGGTGCCTGGTGCGGGGACTACGGGGTTGCTGTTGGGGCTGTACATTTCGGCCATAGTGCTTTCCAGGAACCCAGTATCGCTGCAGAGTCCTGGCGTCCCTGCTCCTATAACCGCGGACTACATGCGGCCAGACGCCATCCGTCCCCCATAGTCTTTTTCCGGCTTCTCCTCTACAGGGCCGGGTTTCGGCTTTCGCGCCTCCACTACTCAGGAAGACGCTCGAGCGGGGACTTTTCGCGCCCAAAATGGCGGCTTCTCAAAATTTTCGGCCAGACACCTCCGGCGGTCACAAGGCGCACCTCTACCAGACGGCACAGCAGTAAGATCCTGTTCGTGACGCCAAGTTGTCGCGGGCGGAGAAGGGGACGCTGCGCTCACCCACTGCTCGGGTCCGGCTGCTGTTGCTGCTCGGTGGTGGCTTGAGCGGTGGGCCAGATCTCGGGGACTCGAGCGGCGCTCCTCGCCCGTGAGTGAAAGGGGATGGTTTGGTTTAGGGATATTGTCCGTGACGCCACCCACGTTTGTGGTGAAGTTGTGACACCACCGCTGCTCTGGACGGGGATCCCGGGAGCGATGACAGGGAGCAGCTTGGATGTTGGTTCTCCCCTCCGTGGGTAGGGGGGTTGGTTGTCCCGGGGCCCCGGTGAGGGTTAGGGATGGCAGGCGGGTTACGGGGCCTGGTGAGGTGCAGGGTCGCGGGGGCAGCGCTGTGCCGCACGGCACAGTGGTACTCACTCAGCCAGTAATTCACACGGAGTCTCTGGTCAAACAAACGGCTGGATGGACGGGTCCCACAGACGGCTGCGGTAGCTCTCCCAGTAGGTTGATGGTGACTGCCTTTCCCTGCACCTGTGTTGTGTTTACGGTTCCAATGGCTTCCCACCGGTAACCCACTCCCCAGCTTGGATGGATGATGAAGGAGCCCCTTTTGCCCGCAGGCTCTGGCCCTGGGAACTGTAGCCTTGGCGGTGACTGTGTTTCCCTTTACGGTGTGAGCTGTTGCCTTCAATCGGGTCTTGACTGCTGGGAAACCCCGGAGGCTCCCTTCGCTAACAGATTTGACCAGTTTTATGGCGACTCCTAGCCTGGTCGGGGTCCGTAAGCCCTGCCGGATGGTGCTGGCTTCTCTTTGCTCCTCGATCCGATACCGTCGGGCCACCGCCCGTCCCCGGTCCTTACGGTTCGCTCCAATCAGCCTCTCCTGCAGACGGTCACCACCGTCTGCCAACCTTGCTGTATGTGCCCGGGCCACGCACCCGAACACGGTAAGTCTCCTCTACTGCCACTTCACTCTTCAAAACTAATCTGACTCCTTTTCCCGCCTCCAGGACTGTGAACTCCTCGGTGGGCGGGGCCAACCGCCTGGCCCACCCCCTGGTGTGGACATCAGCCCCTGGAGGAAGGTAAGAAGGATTTTTGTTTGGCTTCGGTGTGCCTAGCCGGGGTGTGGGGTGTGTTGTTGCAGTACCTGTGACGTCCTGGCTTGTCCAGGGCTCCACATTCACTCCTATTAAAATAAAAAAGCTTATAGTCACCTCCCGTTCCAGCGGTGTCGACAGTCACTCTCCAGGACTCATGTGACTTTGTTATGATGTTGACATAGGAGTTGAGTATAAGCTTTTTTTTCAATGGGGGCTCACTTGAAGAATAAGAAGGGCTTGTCCAAGCAGTGGACAGCCCCATTAAGGTGGTTCCTTTTTAGTTTACAACAGCTGTAAGCTTAGGTTGTGGAGGTGAAGGGGACTGTTTTAAACATTTCGTAGATGGCACAATCTTAATTGTTAGAGTTTGGGCTGGGCCAGGTAGTCACAGATAGGGCCCCGCACTACACCAGTCCCCTAACAAGGTGACAGCAGCCAAACAATTAAACCCTAGTCACGCCCCTCAGTGCTTGATGGACACACCAGGGGGCGAAGTCAGGCGGTTGGACATGCCCACCGAGGAGCTCGGATGGCCTGGGGCGGGAAAAGTAGTCAGATGAGTTTAGGAGGTGAAGTAAAGTGGAAGCAGGCCTGTGTGTCAGGTCTGCAACTAACTGACAGGTGCCAGGGTTGGAGCCCTGGTACCTTTGGCTAGGAGGCATACGGAGGCCTCTGTCTGCAGGAGCAGGGAAGACGGCTCGGTGGAACCGTGGTGGACCGGGATAGGGTAGTGGCCCGCCGGTACCGACCCGGGGAACCGACTTGGAAACCGGAGCACAAAGGGGGATACTCAGACCCTGAAGCTAGGTTCAGAAGCTACTGGGGGCTAGCTAATTAACTTATTGTGGCCAGGACTATAGGTTCTGTCCCACCCAAAGTCTTGACTGAAGACAACAGCCCAACGAGGGGGATAGAAAGCCACCGCCACGGCAGAGAGATTCCACGGGCCAGCGTCTGTGGGCAAAGGGCTCCTTAGGCGACCACAAGCCGGGGAGCGAACTCCTGATGCTGCAAGCGCTGGTAGTCCACCTTCACACTAACGGTGCAGGAGAAAGGCAGAGACCACCAACCGGGTGGGGGAACCCGACTGCAGCCGGCTGCGGGCACCGACCACCATCACCTTGGTTTACCAGAGACTTGTGTGTGTTACTAATCGTGAGTACATCAGTGCCCTCCGGCCGCCCATCTCCCTGCACTGCCCATCTCTCCACAACGGGTCCTGGGGGCCACCATCCCTACCCACGGAGGGGTTAACAACTTGCTGCGCAACATCTCCCCTGGGTGCCCTGTAACTGCAGCGGTGGTGTCCACCTTCACCACAACCCATGGGTGGCGTCACGAACTCAAACACGGCTCCAGCCGTACACCTACGTCCCCCCCAACCGCCAACCTCTTTTAAATCGGAGTGACCGTGGACCGCCGGGTCCAGAGACCCTCAAGCCACCCACTGAATGTCCGGACCTAAGCGGTTCGGCTGCCGCCGAGCACGGGGCGACACAAATGCTCTACTCTATGAACTCTCTGGTTTTCCTGGCTTGTGCTTTACTGGAATCCTTCATGTTGCAATGCTGCTGCTAATAGTCGTGCGATGTTCTGATCCAGACTCATTAAGTGTCATGCCGTCATCAGGCTCTGTTTACACTGCAGAACCTGACAGACCACCTGATGTCTCCTAGTTGATCAGCCAGAGCTGGGTGTCGGCTGTTTGATGTGCTCTATTCCTCAGTCCTGCAGAAGTTAATTCCTGCTGACCTGGGGAACTTTGCTAGAAGTTCATGTAGCACCCCAGGGTTCATTTGCCACAGTAACAACACAAAGGGTTAACTCCCCACACAACACTAGCACTTCCTGGCCAGAAGGGGGAGACCAAGCTGCTTCCCTATATATTCTGGTGTGGAGAGGAAGTGGTCAGTTCAGTCAGTTCAGTCAGTGTAGAGGACTGAGAGGACTGAGGAAGAAGGATCTGCAGGTTGGAGCTGGCTCAAGCTCAACACAGGATCCGCTGACCAATTCCAGGCCTAAGCCGAGGGTCTGAGGAAAGGAGACAGATAAAACAGAGGAGCATACCTGGGAGAAAGAGTATTGCTGAACTCACCCCAGTGGAGCACACAGAACGGATGCCGGATCCGAGGCTGTGCAGATTACAAACTGTACAGCTAACACCGGAGAAGTGAAGATTCCACATTCTTCACCTGTAATACTGACACAGCAACACAGCAGAGTTCATGAACATACAAGTAAGGACTCGAGTTGCCTGTCAGGTTGGTACCCAGCACAGGGCCGGCTGCATAGTTCACACAGCAGCAGGGCCACACACACAGTGCAGATAAGGAAGCCAAATGGCCCAGCTGGGTGGGAGAAACCCTGAACCCTTCACAGACTCCTTGGACAGTACTCTGTTGCATACTATCATCAGTAAAGGCCAAAGAAACTGCAAAACCGTGAGTCTGCTTGTTTATTGTGCTCGTGTCTTGCACTCCCCCATAGACTATCACACTGCCCCGGGGAGAAGGCTCTACCCGTAGGGAGCTGTCCCATCTCAAGCTGCCATCCATCACCCCCGGAGGGTATGCAGCAGCGGTGGTCATCTCTGATCACATTCCACGGGTGGCGTCACGTACATAACCCCCCTTTTTATTTTGGAACCAGGGATCACAGAACGGGTCACGGCACCGTGATCCCCTTTCCAGAAGCGACCCCTTGGCCTGGTTCTGAGTATCCCCTTAACCCCTGGCGACACACTCAGGTTGCCTATTAGCAATCACAGCCATCTCCTTCCTACCTTCCTATATAACATCCTGGACCTTGCTAGTCAGTGCCGATTATAGCTTCAGCTTAGCTCCAGCGATTTCGATCTTTGTAGTGATCCAGTTCTTGGTGATCTGTAGATATATGTTTCCCTGTTGTGCATTTACTTCCTTTTTCTTTATTCCCCTGTACACATATAGTCTCATCTTTGTGTTTGAGTGCAGTGTGTACGAGTTTTCGTTCTCACTTGTCTGTGTCATTTCTGTTGGGTTTTGTTACTGTGCTTCTGGCCTGCTCCAAGGGGGTGAGAGGAGTAAGATCAAAGCTTGGACACGAGTCAGGGTCATGCTGGGGGCTCACACCTGGATACCATCAAGCTTACCTCAGAGATAATGGACAAAGCAGGGTCTCAAGTGTGAGGGCCAGCCTATGGGCCAATGTTCTGTCATTTCATACCCCGTGACACTAATGGCTGCTCTATGTTCCAAGGATACCAATTAATTATGCCAACATTTCTGGTGCTCCATAGACTTACATTCCGAAAGCCTTTTCTGGGTCACACAGAGCAGAGCGTGACAAGGAGAATCTGCAGAGCAATGATGCCACGGAGAAGAAGAGATGAAATGGCACTGGACACCGGAGAGAGCGGGGTAGGTGAGTATATTAATACATTCACAAATATTTAAAGGGGTTGTCCACTACTAGGGCAATCCCTTCTGATTCCACCTGTTTACCCCAGTTAAAATAAAAGACCCTATACTCATCTATCGTTCTGCCACCATTCCAGCACTGTTGGTAAATGAGCAATCAACAGGAAGTCAATGGCAGCCGCAGCGTCACTTCCTGTTGATTAAGTCAATTGATCTGAAGTCGAGGAGAGAGAAGCCGGCGGTGATTGGATGTGGGGCTAGTTTGACGTCACAATGTCACGTGAGCTCCAAACCGCGGCTACCAACAGCGCCGAAATGGCGCCAAAACGGGAAGTGAATACAGGGTGTTTTACTTTACCTGGGGAAACAGGTGGAATCAGAAGGGGTCATCCTAGTAAGGGATAACCCCTTTAATGAATAAAAAAATACAGAGGGGAAGCTTCTTTAAGTTGTTATAAGCGGTATAGCATCATGTGTTACATGTTACAAGACCATGTGGGTTGTGGTTTGGGTTTTGTGCAGTTGCTTGAGTTCCATCATATCAAAATTATCAAACCATGCCATGTAGCTCACAGTGTGAACAGGAGGTAGTCATGCAGGAACAGTAAGGGGCACTTTGCACACTACTACATCGCAAGCCGATGCTGCGATGCCGAGCGTGATAGTCCCCGCCCCCGTCGCACATACGATATTGTGTTATAGCTGCCGTAGCGAACATTAGCACTACGGCAGCTTCACACAGACTTACCTGCCCTGCGACGCCGCTCTGGCCAGCGACTCGCCTCCTTCCTAAGGGGGCGGGTCGTGCGACGTCACAGCAACGTCACACAGCAGGCGGCCAATAGAAGCAGGGGGGAAGAGATGAGCGGGACGTAAACATCCCGTCCACCTCTTCCTTCCGCATAGCTGGCGTGAGCCGCAGGACGCAGGTAGGAGATGTTACTCGCTCCTGCGGCTTCACACACAGTGATGTGTGCTGCTGCAGGAACGAGGAACGACATCGTAACATCGGTCCTTCCGAAATTATGGAAATGACCGACGCTACACCGTTGATACGATTTCGACGCTTTTGCACTCGTTAATCGTATCAAAAACGATTTACATACTCCGATACCGACAGCGACGCCGGATGTGCGTCACTTTCGATTTGACCCAACCAACATCGCAGCTGCGATGTCGTAGTGTACAAAGTACCCCTTAAGAGCCTTCTCCAATCCAGTACCACAGAGTTGGACCAGACAACAGCGTGAATCATCCTTATATCCTGTAACATTAATATCACACTTAATTTAATACAAAAAATCAAGTATCCTTTGTCCACCAAAATATAAATGGGCGCTCTACTTTCTGATAGGGAGTGCTCTACAGACATCCATAAAAACTCAGATACTAAGAACATGTTTTCAGTGTCCTGTGATGATGTGCTTTCCAGCTTTCCAGCAGACACCTGACACGGAGTATGTGCAGCTCTTAAACTCTTAAAATCATGAAACTCAGTTCTTATACTGATGTTTTTTCCAGCTATAGCATGGGAGTCCGCAGTCAGTGATACAAATTTTCACAGTCAATATATAATGGTGTGTAGTGCTAAAATGTTACTGGCCATCAGGAATCCATATTGGTAGTCTGTTTATAAGAAATCCTTTAAGATATAAGACTGTAACAGTTTAGTTTATATTAGCTTGTTTTTCTGTAATTTTCCCAGACACCTGGACTTATAGTTCTTATCAATGTTTAGTGAGAAAGTACATGTTTATAGTATCACTCAGTACCACATAGTTCTCTTATCAATGTTTAGCGAGAATGTACGTGTTTATAGTATGGTAAAGCATCTGTAACCAGGAGCCTTTGGCATGTCTCATCCGGTGACTTATTTGTCTGGTGTAGATTGACATCTGAAAAGTTGGCCACTCAGAAGAGGGATACTATATTGGACAAATGGAACCTGTTAGAGTTTGTGTAACAATTGGTTATGCAAGCATTTGTTTTCAAGTGAGATAAACTAGTGAAGATTCCAGGGAAGTCAGAAGCCTGTTTACCTGTGGAGGGGACGACCGTGACACCACAGTGTGGATCCCAGGAGTTTCTCTGTCTTCGCTGTTTTGCTTCTCACAGTTGATGTTCCTGGACAGATGATGCGTGTAGTGCCTGGTGAAGTTTTTTCTATGTCGTGTGAAATATAAGTACTTTACCTGTGTGATTTATATTATGCAAAAGTGTACGCAATATCACACTATTTCCTATCTCTGTAATCATTTAATCATTATAATAAAATTAATCACCTTCTTTAAAGCCGTATCCGATCCCTTTAAATACTTGGCAAAACATGGCGTGAAAGTGTTTGCCGCCTTCCTGATGTCTTATTCTTTTGCAGGTTTGTCACACTTGAAAGTTTCAGATCACCGAACAAATTTAAATATTAACCAAAAATAACACAAGTAACACAAAAGGCAGTTTATAAATGAACGTCACAATTATTAAGGGAAAAAGAAATCCTAACCTACAGGGCCCTGTGTGAAAAAGTGATTGCCGCCTAAGCCCAATAACTGCAAATATTTAACAAAAATTACCCGCACATCCTACACGTGTGTATAGGTGCCAGCTGAAAAAACCTAGCAAATACAAAATGGATACAGCCGCACACTAAATGCCATCAATGTATAAGGGAACTCTGGTACTGCATTACTGCTATATGAAAAAATGGGATTTTTAGTTTATGAATTGGCCAATGCATGTAAGCCCGGAAACCAACGGCAAGGTAAATCTCAATATTCCGGGTACCTAACTAAAATGCCACTATCTAGGCTAAAAACATCCATGTCTGTATCCATTTTGTATTTACTAGGTTTTTTCAGCTGGCACCTATACACACTTGTAGGATGTGCGGGTCAGTTTTTTGAAATATTTGCAGTGAGTTTCTTTCTGACTGAGCACTCCACCCTATAAACCAGGCTGTGTTCATAATCCTTATATGAGGAGTTCTAGCTGCCCAGACATGGAGGTTAGTCCAGATAGTGGCATTTCAAGTTAGATTTTTAGTCTAGCTGCCCAGACATGGATGTTTTTAACCTAGATAGTGGCATTTTAGTTAGGGACCCGGAATATTGAGATATACCTTGCCGTTGGTTTCCGGGCTTACATGCATTGGCCAATTCATAAACTAAAAATCTCATTTTTTCATATAGCAGTAATACAGTACCAGAGTTCCCTTATACATTGATGGTATTTAGTGTGCGGCTGTATCCATTTTGTATAAGCCCAATCACTGGCTGGGCCACCCTTACCAGCAACAACTGCAATCAAGAGTTTGCGATAACTAGCAATGAGTCTTTTAAAACATTCTTCATGAATTCTGGCTAACTCATTGTCCTGGTCCCAGCACCTCCACACGCACCCACTCCCAGGCCTCGGCGGAGGTAACCACTCTCCTCACCTGCCCGGCGCTTAAATGCTCTCCTCTCCTGTCCCAGGGTCTGCTGCAGCCTCCTCCTGCTTCCAGGCCAAGCGCAGTCCTTCTGTGAGTGTGGTCACACCCCCTTTTTGTTAAAGTGCCAGTGTCCCATTACCTGCAAGTGATCCCAGAAGGTCACCTATTACCTTACGGTATTTAAGACTGCCTCCCCTTACAGGATGCACCTGAGCAACGTTGCTTACTAGTTAGTGTGTTGCTAGTTCTCAGGTCCCATTAAACTACTTTGACTAGTTACAGCTTGCCTTGTCCTAGATCGAGTTTCGTGTTGCTAACCTGTGTCTTGTCCTAGAGCCTGTTCTTGACCACCATCTCCAAGCTGCCACATCATGTGACCAGTTTATATAGTACCTCAAACAAAGAAATAGCTTCCCAGAACTATGCACCAATAAGAGCCGCAGGGGTGTGTATAGAAATGTGAAACTTCCCCACCCATCAGTGTTAATTGAGCCCTATGACATAACTCAGTTATAAGACAAGATAATTTCTATAAGAACTAAAATGGATTGTATTCTCTCACAGGAGCAACACGACCTTGGAGGTAACGGTACATCCAAAGTCATGAAGGAGTTAGGGGTACTTTGCACGCTGCGACATCGCTAGCCAATGCTAGCGATGCCGAGTGCGATAGCACCCGCCCCCGTCGCAGATGTGATATCTTGTGATAGCTGCCGTAGCGAACATTATCGCTACGGCAGCTTCACACGCACTTACCTGCCCTGCGACGTCGCTCTGGCCGGTGACCCGCCTCCTTCTTAAGGGGGCGGGTCATGCGGCGTCACAGCGATGTCACACGGCAGCCGTGCAATAGAAGCGGAGGGGCAGAGATGAGCGGGACGTAAACATCCTGCCCACCTCCTTCCTTCCGCATAGCCGGTGGAGGCAGGTAAGGAGATGTTCCTCGCTCCTGCAGTGTCACGCACAGCGATGTGTGCTGCCGGAGGCACGAGGAACAACATCGTACCTCCTATTGGTGCGACATTATGAAAATGTCCGATGCTACACAGATCACCGATTTACGACGCTTTTGCGATCGTTTATCAGCGCATCTAGGCTTTACACATTGCGACGTCGTTACCGGCGCCGGATGTGCGTCACTTTCGATTTGACCTCGACGATATCGCAGTAGCGATGTTGCAACGTGCAAAGTACCCCTTAGAGTAGAACAACAAAAGATTCCTGAACAGAATTCTCCTTAAAGCGGGCATTACACGCTACAGTGATCTCATTGGGGTCACGGATTTTGTGACGCACATCCGGCCGCTGTAGCGATCTCGTTGTTTGTGACTCCTAGGAGCGATTTTGGATCATTGCAAAAACGTCCAAAATCGCTCCTCGTTGACATGGGGGTCCATTCTCAAAAATAGCTGCTGTCGCGTGGGCAAAGTTGATCCTCGTCCCTGCGGCAGCACACATCGCTACGTGTGACGCCGCAGAAACGAGGAACCTCTCCTCACCTGCCACACGCCAGCAATGAGGAAGGAAGGAAGTGGGCGGGATGTTCGTCCCGCTCATCTCCACCCCTCCTTTTTGATTGGCCGGCCGCTTAGTGACGTCGCAGTGACGTCGCTGTGATGCCGAACGTCCCTCCCCTTGAGGGAGAGATTGTTCGGCAGTCACAGCGACGACGACGACCAGGTAAGTGCGTGTGACGCTGCCGTAGCCATAATGTTCGCTGCGGCAGCGATCACCAAATATCGGCATAACGATAGGGGCGGGTGCTATCACGCTCGCCATCGCTAGCATCGGCTAGCGATGTCGCAGCGTGTAAATCCCGCTTTAGATCTTGAAGTTCTGACGAGTTTTGCCAATGGTTCAGTCTGCAATAATCACATTTAATCCTCTGCGCTGGGTTTTACCGCAGTATTTCATCCACAAACTCTTAAAACTAATTCCTGCACTACAGGGAAATGAATGAAGCATGTGACGGGCTTTTGGCAAATATTTAATTTTGAAATTGATCATAATTTTGCAGGAAATAATGCGATGCGTGTACATTCTGCTCCTCCAGCTGTGGACGATGAGGTGGAGCCCTCCAGGAGCCAGTGTGTGGGTACGTGTGAACATTTGGCGAGCCCATTATCCCGTGATATGAAATTGCATTTTAAGAGCCTCGCTGAAACTTCATGTACGTTCTGAATGGAGAAACTCCGAGATTGCTGAATTATTTACAGCACATGATTAAAGTTAGGATGTTGTGAAGCGAAGATAACGCGCTTAGAGATGTCGTTATACGGGGAAAAATATGGAGATTCAAGGCAAATGTTTGAATGTTAGCAATACGTGTGCTAATTAGGAAGAAATAGCCAGCAGGAAACCTGCGTATGAAGGAAATCCAACCTGTAGGACGACAGCGCCTGGGGCACCGAGATTTAAAAGGGTTTGTATCACTTTACCTTTAGTTTTGTACAAATTTATTGGAGACATGATTTTGTAGAACTTACTAATGTATCAGTATTACAGTCTCTTCTCGTTCATCACAGACTGAACAGCTTTCCTGTTCTCAAATTGACTACTGATTGAGGAAGATATGTCCAGACTAATGGTGAGCGAACCATGCTCGGGTGTTTGGTGCCGTTGGACGCTCGGATGGGTTAGGGTCATATACCAAAAAGATATTCTTAAAATATGTTAGAGTTCCTCATTGACTTCCATTATACAAGGTAAAGAAGTCGAGCCAGTTCGGGCATCTGTCAAAGGCGGTGGGGCGCTGCGCTCGCTAACGCTCGGGTCCGGCGCTGCTGCTGCTCGGTGGCTCGAGCAGTGGGCCGGATCCGGGGACCCGAGCGGCGCTCCTCGCCCGTGAGTGAAAATGGGGTGGTTTGTTTGGGGATTTAGTCCGTGACGCCACCCACAGGTTGTGGTGAAGGTGGGCACCACCGCTGCTGGTGACGGGGATCCTGGGAGCGATGGTAGGGAGCAGCTGGGATGTTGTTTTCCCCCTCCGTGGGTAGGGGTTGGTGGTCCCGGGGCCCGGTGGTGTGACGAGGAGGCAGGGTTGGTGAGGTGCAGGGTTGCAGGGACAGCGCGGCGCGGTCCCGGATGGCACGGGTGTACTCACTCAGCAAAAGAGGCACAAAGTCTCCGGTGAACCAAACGGCTGGATGGACGGGTCCCGCAGCCGGCTGCAGTGTCTCTCCCCGGACAGGTGATGGCGGCTGTCTTTCCCTGCACCTTTGTGCACTGTCTTGACTACGGTGGGTTCCCAACGGTAGTCCGCTCCCCGGTGTATGGATGCCCGTTTTGCCCGCAGGCGCTGGCCCTTGGGTCTCTAGCCTGTGGCGGTGGCTGTATACCCTCACGGTGCGGACGGTTGCCTTCTTACGGGTCTTTGGCTGTTAGGAAACCCCTGGGGTTCCGGTCACACTCGGATTTGACTTTTTGTCGGCGACTCCAAGCCTAGTCAAAGTCCGATGGCCCTGCCTGTATGTGCTAGCTTCACTTCGCTCCCCGGTCGGTACCGGCGGGCCACTGCCCGACCCCGGTCCTACGGTTCCTCGTTGATCCACCTCTCCTGCAGACGGCCACCACCGTCTGCCAACCTTGCTGTCAGTGCCTGGGCCACAAACCCAGACACTCTCCACTTTACTCCTCTCACTTCAACCTCCAAGACTAATCTGTCACTTTACTAAAACTCACTATTTTTTCCCGCTTCCAGGCCTGTGAACTCCTCGGTGGGTGGGGCCAACCGCCTGGCTCCGCCCCACCTGGTGTGGACATCAGACTCTGGAGGGAGACAACAAGGTTTTTGTGTCTGGCTAATGTAACTGTCTGGGGGGTGTGTGTGTTACCTGTGACGACCTGGCTAGTCCAGGGCGCCACACATCCAATTCCTTGTTATGAGTAACGAGCACCCGAGCATGGTAGTGCCCGCTCATCACTAGTTAAGAGTACTGAGCACCCGAGCATGGTAGTGCCCGCTCATCACTAGTTACCAGTACTGAACACACAAGCATGGTAGTGCTCGCTCATCACTAATTACAAGTACCATGCGCCCGAGCATGGTAGTGCTTGCTCATCACTTCACTAGCTAGGAGTACCGAGCACCCGAGCATGGTAGTGCTCACTCATCACTAGTTATGAGTACAGAACACCCGAGCATGGTAGTGTACGCTCATCACTTGTTACAAGTACAGAGCACCCAAGCATGGTAGTGTGGCGCCCTGGACTAGCCAGGTCGTCACAGGTACTGCAACACACACCCCCACCCCGAGATAGGCACATCAGCCAGACACAAAATCCTTGTTGCCTCCCTCCAGGGGCTGATCTCCACACCAGGTGGGGTGGAGCCAGGCAGTTGGCCCCACCCACTGAGGAGTTCACAGTCCTGGAGGCAGGAAATGAGTCAGAGAGAAGTAGGAGTTCAGTTAGGGAAGTGCAAGAGAGAGGAGTGACGGAGAAAACTGACTGTGTCCGGGTGTGTGGCCCGGGCACTAAGAGCAAGGTTGGCAGACGGTGGTGGCCGTCTGCAGGAGAGGCGAATCAATGCGGAACCGTAGGACCGGGGACGGGCGGTGGCCCGCCGGTACCGAACCGGGGAGCGAAGTGAAGCCAGCACAAACCGGCAGGGCCTGCGGACCCCGACCAGGCTTGGAGTCGCCATTAGAGGTCAAATCCGTCAGTGACCGGAACCCCAGGGGTTTCCTAACAGCCAAGACCCGATTGAAGGCAACCGTCCGACCAGTAGAAGGAAATACAGCTACCACCACAGCTAGAGTTCCAAGGGCCAGAGCCTGCGGGCAAAAGGGCTCCTCCGGCACATATATACGCTGGGGAGCGGGTTACCGGTGGGAAGCCATCGGGACCGAACATACACAAAGATGCAGGGAAAGGCAGCCACCACCAACCGTCCGGGAGAAGCCACAGCAGCCGGCTGCGGGACCCGTCCATCCAGCCGTTTGGTTTACCAGAGACTTTGCGTACATTTGTGGCTGAGTGAGTACAACTGTGCCGTCCGGCACTGCACTGCGCAGTCCAGGCGACCCTGCACCTTGCCAACCCTGCCTCCCCGTCACCTCACCGGGCCCCGTGACCACCAACCCCTACCCACGGAGGGGGGGAAAACAACATCCCAGCTGCTCCCCGCCATCGCTCCCGGGATCCCCGTCACCAGCAGTGGTGGTGCCCCAACCTCACCACAACCCGTGGGTGGCATCACGGACCAAATCCCCAAACCAAACTACCCCCTTTCACTCACGGGGCCGGACCCGAGCGTTAGCGAGCGTAGCGGCGTCCTCCCCGCCCGCGACAGTAGTGCTCGCTCATCACTAGCTATGAGTACCGAGCACCAAAGCATGGTAGTGCTCACTCACCACTAGTTACGAATACAGAACACCCGAGCATGGTAGTGCTCGTTCATCACTTGTTACGAGTACAGAGCACCCAGGCATGGTAGTGCTCACTCATCACTAGTTTCGAGTACTGAGCACCCGAGCATGGTAGTGCTCGCTCATCACTGGTTCGAGTACAGAGCACCTGAGCATGGTAGTGCTCACTCATCACTAGGTATGAGTACCAAGCACCCAAGCATGGTAGTGCCCACTCATCACTAGTTATGAGTACAGAGCACCCAAGCATGGTAGTGCCCGCTCATCACTAGTTACGAGTACTGAGCACCCTAGCATGGTAGTGCTCGCTCATCACTAGTTATGAGTACTGAGCACCCGAGCATGGTAGTGCCCGCTCATCACTAGTTCCGAGTACTGAGCATCCGAGCATGGTAGTGCTCGCTCATCACTAGTTACCAGTACTGAGCACCCGAGCATGGTAGTGCCCGCTCATCACTAGTTACCAGTACTGAGCACCCGAGCTTGGTAGTGCTCACGCATCACTAGTTATGAGCACCAAGCACCCAAGCATGGTAGTGCTCACTCTTCACAAGTTACGATTGACAGACACGGACTTTTTTTTTTTGTCAACAGTCTTACACTCTAGGCAGGAACATATTATACACATAAACACATTTCACATTATTATATTTTAACACTGACCAAGGTCTTGAGGGCTGGGGCACACAGGCCTAGCACCCTTACACACAACTACAGGATGCCTCATCAGAAAATTCAGACCAAAGATTGACCTGAAGACCAATTCGAAGAGACTGGTGGAGAGTTTCAGCAGGAGAAGAGGTGAGAGATGTTCCTAGGGAAGGTGAGTATAATTTATTCATATTTTTCACTGCTTCCTGACCTGTTCAGGTCTGGCTGAACAACAGAGGATAAAAAATGTCTTTTAAGGGGGATATCTTTGACTTTTTTTATACAATGTGGTTAAGACTTAATACGCTGATCGTCACTAACTATCTGCCGGTTGGGCCCAGCACCAATCTCAACCAGCACAGAGCAGTCACAGACCACTCTTGCCGGCAATTCAGCAGCTTCCGCTGATGGCACATCATTAGATTGGCGGCTTCTCTTCCGCTCTGCCCTGTTGATGAAATGTAACTGCCAACATCATGCTGATTGATAGCCGGCTCCCCGACTCCCTGCTGCGGGGAACCGGCTGCCAATCAGCATTATATTAGCAGCCATGCCCCATCGAGAGACCAGCGCGGAAGAAGAAGAGCTACTCTGATGATGTGGAGCAGATTTATGAGTGACCGCTCCTTAACCTCTTCCCAGTCCATATTTATCCAATCAAAATAGTGCCTTATTGGCCGCCTTGTTTGTTGGATTCACACAAATTGAATTTCCAAAAATTTTAAATCTTGGATTATGGTGAAATCCTTATCTAATCAAATTTTGTTTATGATCAATTCACTCATCCTTAGGGATAATTGAGACATCCATTTTTTAACGAACGAGAAAAACAGTCCAAGTTTCATCAGTGGATTTGTTCAGTTTCATGAGATTTTCTCAAATTTGAGACCCCCAAAACAGTTTCCCTTCTTTATACTATCTAGCATTGCAGCTATATGTTTACATAGAATCATAGAATGGTAGAGTTGGAAGGGACCACAAGGTCCAATTCCTTGTGAGTACAAAACTGTTGTTCGATTTTTTTTTTTCGAGGAACCATAGACTTGCAATGCCAATTTTGATCGACACTTGGATCCTTTTTGCATATGTCTCTGCAATTTTGGGCAATTCGCTAGATCCCGAAAAAAAAATCGGACAGATGAACATCCCCATATGAGTTGTATCAATGAAAAAACGTAAACTTGAACTTGTACGCAATATAGTTTTCTTAATGACCAATTAGGGTACAAGAAGCTACTGAAGAGCTGCTCTATTTTTGTATTTTTTCGGAAGGTCGTCCTAAATTAAAAGCTCATGCTAACACATCTATGTCCGGCAGAATTTATAAGGTTGACTTGGACATTTGTCATTTTTTCCTTCATCTGACAGACGGTATATTTATTTTAAAACCAGTGCCTGAGAATTAATGATCCCGAATAAATATCCCATAGTGGCACCAAGAAGAAACGCACAAGATGTTACATGACTTTGTTAAAATGCTTACATTATCCGGAAAATTGAAACAAAGGTTCCTCTAAATGTGTCATTTATATACAAGTCCCTGTTAGTGCTGGGAATCCAATCTGAAACGTGTTTGTGCATGAATAAAACAGATAACAATCCGCCATGATTACCAGCTGCGAAATGTCTACACATTTCTCCGCTACTCGAAACATTAACGCTATAGATCTTGGGAAAAGTAGTCGATTATATCTATGAATGTTCTGAAATCTACAGAATGAGTCATTATCCTTTCACTATGTAATCCATGTAGTCCATAAACAAGTAGGGCACATACTTTAATGGGCCACCCAACTTATTTGATTGACTGCGCTTGTGTCCCTCAGTGTCCCTCCTCCCTCCTTTTGCTGAACCTCCCCCCACCTAGCTTGATTGGTCGCTCCTAATTCTACCACCTCCCTGCTTTTGCTGAATCTCAGTCCACCTAGCCTGATTGACAGCTTCTCAGTGGCTCTCCTCCCTGCTGCGATCTCACACTGCTCAGTACAAGTTACATCTGCCAGTCAGGCTGGGTACAATGATGTATCAATGATTAAATCTAGATCAAGAGAGGTCATTATTTCCCTATATTCTGCCCTAGTCAGACCCAACCTGGAATACTGTGTACAATTCTGAGCGCCCCAATTCAAGAAAGACATTGAGATATTGGAGGAAGTGCAGAGAAGAGCAACCAAGGTGGTAGAAGGTCTGCAAACTATGTCCTATGAAGACCGGCTAAAAGCACTAGGAATGTTTAGTTTGAAAAAGAGAAAGCTTAGAGGAGACTTAATAGCGGTCTACAAATATCTGATAGGTGGTCACAATGCAGAGGGAACTACCCTTTTCTCATTAGCACAGGGAAGTACAAGAAGCAAAGCGAGGAAACTAAAAGTATGGAGATTCAATTCAGATGTGACGCCCTGGACCCCAGGGGTCACAGGTAATTACATCTGCCAAATACACCCCCCCACCCACTGTGAGGTCACAAACATGTCGCCCGAAAGGGAGACCTGATGCCTGCCTCAGGGCTAGTAGAGCACACCAGGTGGGCGGAGTCAGGCGGAAAGGCACGCCCACCGAGGAGACTAATGTCCTGGGGCAGGAAGTTCAAACTGTTAAGTTTTGGAGTTGATAGTGAGTGGTCGTGGAGCAGCTGTCAGGGACCCGGGTAGGAGCCTGGGCCCCTTGGAAAACGTCAGGCAGGCAGACGGTGGTGGCCGTCTGCAGGAGTACCAGTACAGCAACCGGCGGAACCGTACGGACCGGGCCTGGGTTGGAGCCCGCCGGTCCTGAACCGGGGAGTCAACCGTGTACCGGAACACCAAAAGAAGGGTACTCAGACCTCGTCCTAGCTTAGAAGCCACTGAGTGTAGGCAAATTGACTGATTGCTGGCCGGACCTCACGGGTTCTTCCACACCCAAAGTCCCGAAAGAAGGCAAAAGCCCACCGACACCGGGTGAGCGCCACCGCCAAGGGCCAAACACCCGACGGACCAGCGCCAAGGGCAACAAAGGGCTCCTCCGGCAGCTCAATGCCAGGGAGCGGGCTACCATTGCTCAGGCAGGGGAGCCGAAACACAACATCTAGAGGTGCACGGGAAAAGGGGCCACCATCAACCCCACAGGGGACATCAGCAGCCGGCCGCGGGAACCGACCATACCCGAACTTTGGTTTACCAGTGAATCTGAGTGTGAATCAATCGTGAGTACACCAGTGCCATCCGGGCACAACACTACACCGCTGCACGGCACCCTGCACCCTGACAACAACATCAGCGCTCCAGTCCCCCACCGGGGCGCCGGGACACACCGCCCCTACCCACGGAGGGGCTAACATCTAGGCTACGGCCGCAACACCGATCCCGGACGAGCCCCCACCGACAAAGGCCCGGACCTCCAGCGGCTCGGCCCGAGCAGCGGAGAAGCAGGCCGGGCCCCTCTCAGGGCGGTACACAGACATTGGAAACAGAAACAGTGAGGGTGTCGCGGGCGGAGGGGACGCGCTCGCCACGCTCGGGTCCAGGGCTTCTGCTGCTGCTGCTCGGTGGCTCGAGCGGTGGACCGGACCCGGAGACTCGAGCAGCGCTCCTCACCCGTGAGTGAAAAGGGGGTGGTATGTTTAGGGAGATTGTTCGTGATGCCACCCACGGGACGTGGTGATGATGGCACCACCGCTGCTGGTAACGGGGATCCCGGGAGAGATGGTAGGGTGCAGCTGAGATGTTGTCCCCTCCGTGGGCAGGGGTTGGTGGTGCCCTGGCCCGATGGTATAATGGGGAGGCCGGATGGCTGGGGTGCAGGGACTGCGCGGCACGGTGCCGGACGACACTGGTGTACTCACTCAGACAATCACTGACAAAGTCTCTGGTAAACCAAAACGGCCGGATGGACGGGTCCCGCAGCCGGCTGCAGTGTTGTTGTTGTGCTCTCCCTGGACGGCTGATGGTGACTGTCTTTCCCTGCACCTGTGGAAATGTTCTTGACTCCTGTGGTTGCCCACCGGTAGTCCGCTCCCCAGCGTATAGGTGCCGTAGGAGCCAGTTTTGCCCGCAGGCACTGGCCCTTGGATCTCTAGCCTGTGGCGGTGGCTGTATATCCTCTCTGGGTGGACGGTTGCCTTCAATAGGAACTTGGTAGTTGGGAAACCCCTGGGGTTCCTGTCACATTCGGATTTGACTATTGACGGCGGCTCCAAGCCTAGTCGGGGTCCGATGGCCCTGCCTGTGTGCTTAGCTTCACTCCATTCCCCGGTCCGGTACCGGCGGGACGACGCCCGACCCCGGTCCTTACGGCTTTGCAGAGTTCCACCAACTCCTGCAGACGGCCACCACCGTCTGCCGACCTTGCTGTCAGTGCCTGGGCTCCAACCCAGACACCTCAAGTGTTCACTCCTCTCACTTTCACCTCCAAGACTAATCTGGAGGCGGCAAAGGTGTCAGGCCTGTGAACTCCTCGGTGGGTTGGGCCAACCACCTGGCTCCGCCCCACCTGGTGTGGATATCAGACTCTGAAGGGAGGCAACAAGGGTTTTTGGTTTGGCTGGTGTAACTGCCTAGGGTGGGGTGTGTGTGTGTTGGTATGTATGTGACTACCTGGCTAGTCCAGGGCATCACAAGGACGGTCAGAGAGTAGAACAGGCGACCATGGAGGCAGTGAGGGCAGTCAGAAAGTGGAACAGGCATACCACGGGAGGCAGTGAGGGCAGTTAGAGAGTGGAACAGGCTACCATGGGAGGTGGTGAGGGCAGATAGAGAGTAGAACAGGCAACCACTGGGGCAGGGAGGGAAGTCAGAGAGTGAAACAGGCTATCATGGTAGGCAGTGAGAGCAGTCAGAGAGTGGAACAGGCTATCATGGGAGGTAGTGAGGGCAGCCAGATAGTGGAACAGGCTACCATGGTAGGCAGTGAGGGCAGTTAGAGAGTGGAACAGGCTACCGCGGGATGTAGTGAGAGCAGTCAGAGTGGAACAGACTAACGGTGGGCTGTCAGGGTGGAACAGGTGCCCATGGGAGGTAGTGAGGACAGTCAGAGAGTGGAACAGGCTATCATGGGAGGAAGTGAGGTCAGTTAGAGATTGGAACAGGCTACCGCGGGATGTAGTGAGGGCAGTCAGAGTGGAACGGGCTGCCGTGGGATGTAGTGAGGGCAGTCAGAGTGGAGCAGACTAATGGTGGGCTGTCAGGGTGGAATAGGCAACCATGGGAGGTATTGAGGGCAGTCAGAGAGTGGAACAGACTATCATGAGAGGAAGTGAGGCCAGTCAGAGATTGTAACAGGCTACCGCGGGAGGTAGTGAGGGCAGTCAGAGAGTGGAACAGGCTACCATGGGAGGTGGTGAGCTCTCCATCAATGGGAAACACTTTGCTTTGTCCTCGGGTCACTCCGGGTCATGATTTTGAGTCGTAGTGTGACGTTACAATTGCTTGATGAAATCAGTACGGTCAGCGTAGACATTACTATTTTGGCGCCCGTAGAAGGGATCTTGGGTCTCATAATTAGCCAATTTGCTCCTCCAGGTTCATTCTTGTTATAAAGTGTCATCTTTAGTTTCACAAACCTTTTATTAAAGTGATAGGGAGTGAAATGACACATCGTATGAAAGCAATTGTCCCCACGCGGGGGCTCTTTTCATTGCCATATGAGTAACAGCATGTGTAGTACATCCAATGATAGAAAAGTGAAATAAAGAACGTCAATGTTCCTTCCAACATGTTCTGCTTTTTATTACACCGGGGTGTGCAGACAAGGGTGGTAACCGGGGGCTTGGAGGGAGTTAATGGGATGTTCTGCTTCCATATTGCAGAATCATGATGGATTACGTGATCCTGTTAGTATAAGTGTACTGTGCTTTACCTCTCCAACGTTAGTGCAAAAAAAAGCATAATATGCCATATTTTGTATTCCCATCTTCATATATTGCTTTTATTGGATAGTGATTCTAAAAACAAACACTTTTGCAATTTGCTCCTCATTAAAAATTAAAAGTGATCATTGAGATATTCTCTGTTTACTTTTGTTTTGTTTACAGTTCGTTGCCTAGAAGATTGACCATCTCTGCTGTCTGAAGCTGGCAGGGATTAGGGGGTATCGGAAATTCTGCCCAGCTTCAAAATGATTCTTACAAGTTCAGTAGAAAAGAGCTTGTAAGCGCTGCTGGTTGCAGAGGTGGTCTGTCACCAAGGCAATGAGCTCTAATGGAAAGAGACGTTTTTAAAATCTCAAAAGCACTGAAAAATGTTAACAAACAGTAAATTGCAAAATTGCATGTATTTACAAGCACTATCCAACAATATCCTTTCATTAAGATGAGAATAAAACCTTAAAAAGTTTAAAAGATCGAATCAGTTTTTAAGGTAATCACGAACTAAAGAGACTTACCATGGCAAGCCACAATGCAGGTCCAAAGGGCTACTAGTATGCACATTTCTTTCCCCTGTATATCAGGGGTGTCAAACTTATTTTCACCAAGGGGTACATCCGCATTATGGTTGCCTTGAAAGAGCCACTTGCAATTGTAAGGACACATGCAAATCTCCATGCAACACAGTATGAGCATGGACTGCAATGTACAAACTGACCTGGGGAAAGAGCTGTCCCTGGGTAGTAGGCCTATGCAAGAGCTGTACCTGGGTAGTAGGGCTATACGAGAGCTGTCCCTGGGTAGTAGGACTATACGAGAGCTGTACCTGGGTAGTAAGGGCTATACGAGAGCTGTACCTGGGTAGTAGGGCTGTACGAGAGCTGTCCCTGGGTAGTAATGGCTATACGAGAGCTGTACCTGGGTAGTAGGACTATACGAGAGCTGTACCTGGGTAGTAAGGGCTATACGAGAGCTGTACCTGGGTAGTAGGACTATACGAGAGCTGTACCTGGGTAGTAAGGGATATAAGAGAGCGGTCCCTCGGTAGTAGGGCTGTACGAGAGCTGTCCCTGGGTAGTAGGGCTATACGAGAGCTGTCTCTGGGTAGTAGGGCTATACGAGAGCTGTCCCTGGGTAGTAGAGCTATACAAGAGCTGTACCTGAGTAGTAAGGGTTATACGAGAGCTGTACCTGGGTAGTAGGGCTATACAAGAGCTGTCCCTGGGTAGTAGGACTATACGAGAGCTGTACCTGGGTAGTAGGGCTATACGAGATCTGTACCTGGGTAGTAGGGCTATACGAGAGCTGTACCTGGGTAGTAAGGGCTATACGAGAGCTGTTCCTGGGTAGTAAGGGCTATATGAGTGCTGTCCCTGGGTAGTAGGGCTATACAAGAGCTGTCCCTGGGTAGTAGGGCTATACGAGAGCTGTCCCTGGGTAGTAGGGCTATACGAGAGCTGTCCCTGGGTAGCAAGGGCTATACGAGAGCTGTTCCTGGGTAGTAAGGGCTATATGAATGCTGTCCCTGGGTAGTAGGGCTATACAAGAGCTGTCCCTGGGTAGTAGGGCTATACAAGAGCTGTCCCTGGGTAGTAGGGCTATACGAGAGCTGTCCCTGGGTAGTAAGGCTATACAAGAGCTGTACCTGGGTAGTAAGGGCTATACGAGAGCTGTACCTGGGTAGTAAGGGATATACGAGAGCTGTACCTGGGTAATAAGGGTTATTGTGACGCCCTGGACTAGTCAGGTCATCCCAGGTAGTCACACACAACACCACACCCCCTCCCGGTTAGGTGACATTAGTCAAACTAAAAACCTTGTCACCACACTCCAGGTTTGATGTCCACACAAGGGGGAGCGGAGCCAGGCGGTTGGCTCCTCCCACTGGGGAGTTCACAGGCCTAGAGGCGGGAAAACACATGGAGTCTAGTTCAAGTACAAGTGTAGAGCAGTCAAGTTCACGGGCAGTCCTGTGTCCAGGCCTGCCAAGAGACTACCAGGTGGCTGGGTCAGAGCCCAGTCACCATTGGCAAGGAGGCAGACGGTGGTGGCTGCCTGCAGGAGACCGGGAAGACGACCAGTGGAACCATAAGGGACCGGGACAGGGTAGTGGTCCGCCGAACTGAACCGGGGAGCCAACTGGATACCGTAGCACCAGGCAGGGTACTCAGACCCAGTACAAAGCCCCGAACCGACAGGGCCGAGTTGAATCAACTGATTACGGACTGAACTTAAGGACCTATCCCACACAAGCCCTGTTAGAAGACAATAACCCAACCATACAGGGTAAAACCACCGCCAAGGCATAGAGACCAAAAGAGCCAGCGTCTGCGGGCAAACGGGCTCCTACGGCATATACAAGTCGGGGAGCGGACTACTGGTGTCTAGGCATAGGGGTCAAACATTTACACACAGAGGTGCAGGAGAAAGGAGGAACCCACCAACCTATTCTGGGAGAAGCTGCAGCCGGCTGTGGGCCCCATTCATCACTCCATTTGGTTTACCAGAGACTCCAGTGTCTTGTGTCAGAGTGAGTACACCAGTGCCATCAGGCACCGCACCGCACTGCACCGCAACACTTCACCCTGCACCCCGGCCCTCGCATACCGGGCCCTGGGACCAACACCCCCTACCCACGGAGGGGTCAACATCAAGCTGCGCCATTACACCGCTCCCGGGAGCCCCCATACCTTCACTGCAGCGGTGGTGTCTACAATCACCACAACCCGTGGCTGGCATCACGAACTAACATCCCAAACCAAACCACCGCGGCCCCGGCCGGGGGCCTCCTCACCCAAATCCCCGCGTGTAGCGCCAACTCCCTTGCAGAGCGACGTGACCCCCGGGTCCGTGAGAGGCTCGAACCACCACCCGCAGTACGAGCACGGATCCGAGCAGCTCGGCGGTCGCAGCCGAGCCCGCGGGGCGGTACACTATACGAGAGCTGTTGCTGGGTAGTAAGGCTATACGAGAGCTGTACCTGGGTAGTAAGGGCTATACGAGAGCTGTAGCTGGGTAGTAGGGCTATACGAGAGCTGTACCTGGGTAGTAAGGGCTATACGAGATCTGTACCTGGGTAGTAAGGGCTATACGAGAGCTGTATCTGGGTAGTAAGGGCTATATGAGTGCTGTCCCTGGGTAGTAAGGGCTATACGAGAGCTGTACCTGGGTAGTAAGGGCTATACGAGAGCTGTACCTGGGTAGTAAGGGCTATACGAGAGCTGTTCCTGGGTAGTAAGGGTTATATGAGTGCTGTCACTGGATAGTAGAGCTATACGAGAGGTGTTCCTGGGCAATAGAGCTATACTAGAGCTGTCCTTGAGTAGTAGGGCTATACAAAAGCTGTCCCTGGGTAGGCTGTACGAGAGCTGTCCCTGGATAGTTGGGCTGTACGAGAGCTGTCCCTGGGTAGTAGGGCTGTACGAGAGCTGTCCCTGGGTAGTAGGGCTATACGAGAGCTGTCCCTGGGTAGTAGGGCTGTACGAGAGCTGTCCCTGGGTAGTAGGACTATACAACAGCTGTCCCTTGGTAGTAGGGCTATACAACAGCTGTCCCTGGGTAGTAGGGCTGTATGACAGCTGTCCCAGGGTAGTAAGGCCATCCAAGAAATGACACTGGGTAGAGTTAGGGGTTCTGTCCCTGAGGTGTAGGGCTAAGGGCGCTGTTCTTGGGTTGTAGGACTAAGTGCGCAGTTCCGAGGGTGTAAATCTTACCACAAACTCCTCTCCCAGCAATACATACCCCATATCTAACTACAGGCATTCGAACAGCTTTATAAACCCCCTAAATCCAAGCACAGGCGTGCCATGCCTCAAGCATTGCACACCCCCAAGCTTCCAAGACAGACATTTCCCAGCAGTACAGACCCCCAAATCCCACCACAGGTATTCCATCAACATCGGAGGTGTGCCGCCCCTGTGGAAGCTGCCAAGCTGCTCGAATCCGGGTTCTCAGTGGCTCGAGGGTCTCCAGACCCGGGGGTCGTGCGGCCACTCAAATGAAGGGGGGTATTTACAAGGGTTTCTAGAGTTCATGAAGCCACCCGTTGTGTGTGGTAATTAGGAGTACCACCGCTGCGGTTGGGAGTACTCGGGAATGATGGAACAGGGCAGCAAGGTGTTGGAACCCTCCACGGGTAGGGGAATGCCCCGGGACTCGGTGTGGGGATAAGGCCGTGGGATGCAGGGGTCACACTTGTACTCACTAAGTCTATTAAGCAGATACCGACAACCGGGTAAACCAAATCTCTGGACACCGCTGCCGCTAAGGGGAGTTAGTCCGGGTCCCTTCCCCAATGGTGCTGCCTGGTGATCCGTGACCTGCCTCCTGGCACTAAGTTTACTTCTTTGGTAGTCCCGGTAGTGTGAAACTTGCCAGGTCCCACTCCCCACTGTGGCTAAGTGTGGGAGCTTGCTCTCAGGGCTCACGCTTGGGATTTTATGGACCGTTTTTGGGTGGGAAGTCCTATCCTCCTCGTTGCGCTAGTGCCCCGATTTTGGAGGGTTGTGAATGAATCTTGAAGGCTCCGTTCTCCACGGGTAAATTATCGGGTTGCATACAGCTACTCCCTGACCTAGGGTCCACGTACCCCGTCGTGCCTCGGTCCCGGACCGGTGATAGTGCAAGGCCGCCGGCTGTCCTGCTCGACAGATCCGAGCCCCTTGCCACGATCCCCTGCGACTGGGGGTCCGACTCCACTAGGCCAAGACCACCGTCTGCAACCTAGACAGTTTCCTTATGGGAGTCACCGCTCCCGACCTCCTCAGAGCTCCTCACAGCTCGAGGGCTCTCTCTCCACCTCAACTACTTCACTACTACTCACTACACTCCTCCCCTCCCCTCCCTGACCCCCCAGGTGGGCGACTCTATTCCACTCAAGCCGTCCACTGTTGTGTCTGGTGGGTGTGGTGCAGGGTGTATCTAGGATTTGATTTGCTGTTGTAGGCAACACCATTTGGTTAGGGACCCATAACCAAGAGGGAGGTGGATACTGCACGGGATGGTAGGTTGTGCAATACCCTGTGAAACCTAATAGTCCAGGGGCGTCACACAGACACTCCAAAATCCCACCACAGGCATCGCCACAACATTACAGACCCCAAAAACTTTCATCACAGTCATCCTTCAGCATTGCATACCCCCAAAATACTACCACAGGCATACCCCCAAAATTACCCTCCCCCAAATTCCATCAAAAGTGTCCACTGCCCTCACATTGCACACACCCCAAGTCCCACCACAGGCATCATAGACACCCAAAATTTAACCATAAACATACTCACAGCATTATATAATCACAAAATCCCTTCACAAGTGTTCCGCAGTATCAACCCCCTCCCCCAAAATCCCATGACAAGCATCCCTACAACATCGCACCCCGCAAAAAATCCCACCACAGGAGTCCTGCCAGTATTGTATATCCCCTAAACCCATGATAGAAATCCCTACAGCATTGCACACACCCCTAAACCTCAGCACAGGTATCTCCCATAGTATTAGAGACCCTTAAAATCCCACCACAGTTATTTCCTCCCTCTTTTACACCCACCAGAACCAATGACAGGTCTCCAAAAACACCAAGAAGACCAAGGTGATCTCCAAACACCATGGAGACCAAAGTAGATCTCCAAACAACACCAAGTCAGGGTTGGGTTCTAAGAAAAAAATTCCAATTTCTGATGATCACCAGAGCACCATCAAATCCATATCATCAAATGGAAAGAACATGCAACCACAACAAACCTGCCAAGAGATGGCCACCCACCAAAACTCTCAGTCCGGGCAAGAAGGGCATTAAGCAGAGAGACCAAAGGTAACCATGAAGGAGCTGCAGAGTTCCCAAGCAGAGACTGGAGTATCAATCAATCTTTATATAGCACTAACATATTCCGCAGCGCTTTACATACTTCAGGAACACTGTCCCCATTGGAGCTCACAATCTAAATTCCCTATCTGTATGTTTTTGGAGTGTGGGAGGAAACCGGAGGAAACCCACGCAAACACGGGGAGAACATACAAACTCCTTGCAGATGGTGTCCTTGGTGGGATTCGAACCCAGGACCCTGGACGCTGCAAGACTGTAGTGCTAACCACTGAGCCACAGTGCCGAGTATCATCAATTCGTCCACAATAAGCTGTACACTCCATAGAGCTGTCCTTCATGCAAGCGTGGCTAGAAAAAAGCCTTTACTTACAGACAAAAATTGGAGGCTTGTTTTGATTTTGCCAAAAAAACATGTGGTAGAGTCCCCAAATGTATGAAGGAAGGTGCTGTTCTGTTGCTGTGTCTCTCAGTAATCACACTCAGTGCAGATCTTCAGGCTATTTATTAGGTGGTATTGTCAGCCATAACATCTCTCTCTGCTGTCTGCAGTACCCGCGAGTTCCCACTTGCTTGTAAACACATGCAAGAAGAGAGACCCCTAGAGGCCCCTAGGGGACATACAACATATACATATTGCTACATCTTTTCTCTTTAAAAAGAAGAACAATCAAACTTAATAAACACAACAGTTAATCTGACCAAGTAAAAGAGAATTACAATCTATACAGTTAGATATAATCCTTGAGGTGCGCAGGCTTTCTGACCATTCTGCCAGGCCTAGTAACATAAGAAGAGTCAATGTCCCCCTCTGGTGGTTGGTCTGATTCTGGTAATGTGCCTTCTGATATTGCCTGTCTCTGGTTAACAGTCTCACCCTGATGGTCAGCAGTCACTGTTGGTACTTGGCTTGGACTTGCTGCCTCGTTATCTTGGGTATCATGAATCATCTTGTTCTTGTGTTTTCCTCAAATATCTCCTATTTCTCCTTAGGCTTCTTCTGTCTTCTGTTACAATTTCGTAGGACCGAGGTCCTAGTTTCTGGACAACCTTTGCCTTTTGCCAGTGTTTGTCGGATTTGCTGCTTGGCTGCAGCCGTATGTTGTCATTCCTCTGGAGATCTGGCAGATCCTTTGCAGATTTATTGTAATAGAAAGCTTGCCTATCTTGATTTTTCTTTAGTTGAGCTTTGATGTTTCCCACCAACTTTGGCTTTAACAGATGACTAGTGGTTGGTATGAGTGTCTTTGTACGTCTACTCATCAGCCCCTGTGCCGGACTGCTCTCTATGCCTTGGGTGGGTGTGTTTCTATGATCCAGTATAGACAGATATACATCAGTACCTCCCTGTTTTGCTTTTTTTTTAGGAGTCTTTTGGCCGTTTTTATTGCGGACTCTGCTTTGCCATTACTCTGTGGATATCTTGGAGAAGACGTCTGGTGCTCAAATTCCAATCTCTTGCTGAAAGTTTTAAACTCTTCTGAAGTAAACTGAGCAGCATTGCAAGAGAACACGATATCCGGAATGCCATACCTGGCAAAATGGGCCTTGAGTTTTTTAATTACTGTTCTCGACCTTGTGTCTTGTAACAAATCAATCTCCCAAAAGTTAGACAAATAGTCCACTGTAATCAGGTATTCTTTGTCATTCCATGTGAACACATCTGTTCCAATTTTTGACCAAGGCCTCTTTGGAATTTCATGAGGTTGCAATGTCTCCTTTTGTTGCTTATCACTGCAGGATGCACATATTTCACATTGTGCTATATAGTTTTTAATGTGGTCATTCATTCCTGGCCAATAAATAGATTCTCTTGCTCGCCGTAGACATCCTTCCCTGCCTAAGTGCGAAGAGTGCAGTGTTTCCAGTATGTCTCTTCTGAGAGCTTCGGGCATAACAGCTCTGTCTCCTTTAAAAATGATTCCTTGCTGCAGTGACAGTTCATCTCTTATGTGGAAGAGTGGAGAAACTTCCCTTGGTGCATGCTGCTTGTATTTTGGCCAGCCCTGCAAGATGACAGTCTTTAAGATCTGGAGAATTTTATCCTTCTCTGTGCAAGTCTGTATTTGCTTCAACTTGTCTTTTGACACTGCCAGATAGTCACACATATTGATGGTTTCAATTTCATTCTCCTCATCATTTGCGACAGGTAGGTATGCTCTGCTTAGAGTATCTGCAATCAGTAAGTCTCTTCCTGGACAGTAACAGATGTCAAAATGATATTTCTGAAGTCGTAATAGCATGCGCTGTAGTCTCTTTGGGGCATTTAGTAGTGGTTTCTTTGTAATGCTCTCCAATGGCTTGTGATCAGACTGCACTGTTACTCGTCGACCATAGGTGTACTGGTGAAACGTCTCCATCCCAAATACCACAACCAGTAACTCCTTCTCAATCTGAGCATATCCCTGCTCTGTTGTTGTTAGGGCTCTGCTTGCAAATGTGATTGGCTGTTTGTTCTGCATTAGTGTAGCTCCAAGGCCTTTTTCTGAAGCATCACATTGTATCACCACTTCTCGATCTGGGTCGAAATACTTCAGGGTTGCTGCATCTGCAATAGCCTTCTTTACTGACCGGAAAGCAGTTTCCTGGTTTTCTGTCCATTCCCAGAGCACATCTTTGTGGGTTAGCTGTCTCAGTGGCTCACACATATCTGACAGATGCTAGCAAAATTTGGAGAGATAATTTACAATGCCCAGAAATATCGTTGTACTCCACACACATCAGTTCTCTCACCTTTTCTGGATCCACTTTTACACCAGTTGAGGTCAGAAGTTGTCCAATATATACAACTTCTGTCATTTTAAGTTTCAATTTGTCCACGTTCAGCTTTATTTGCTTTGCTCTACATCGGTCCAAAAATTGTATCATCTTCTGATCATGATCCTTGATTGCAGATTCCATATCTTCGCCTTCTCCCACTATAAGGATATCATCTGCTATTGTTTTTACTCCAGGAAGTCCTTCCAAAGCCTGCATCAATTTCTGCTGGAACATCTCCGGAGCAGGTTTTAGTCCCATGGTGTTATGATCCGGAACCATGGAAGACCACCACAAATCATTGGCAAAAGGTGACAAGAGCATTGGCAACTAATCTTGCCGCCATCCCCTTACTAACCATCACAACTAGAAGTAGCCGAGGGGTGAACTAACATCCTGTGCACCGCGAACCCAGCCGGAGAACTAACTATCCTAAAGGTAGGAAAGATGAATAACTCTCTGCCTCAGAAAATAGACAAGAATAGCAAGCCCCCCACATTCAAAGACTGCGGTGATATAGGAAAACACAATACACAGATAGATGACAGGATTAGCAAAAGGTGAGGCCCCCGCTGACTAAAATAGGAAAGGACAGGAAAGGGACTGATGGTGGCCAGAGAAAAACCCTGCAAAATACCAACTTCCTGATAGTACAAAAAGGCCCTCAGATCACACGATCTGAACTCCGCCCTAACCCTTGTCATACCAATGAACAGAAAACAAGAATCATAACAAAGTCAACAAGCCACAGACACATGGACCCAAATTAGCTATACTCCACACAGAACTGCAGGGAGTTCCTCAACAATCCACTGAGGGAGAAAATCCCTGCAAGCAAATAAACTGAAACCAACCACAGCAAATGACAAACCCAGATAAACAAAAGAACCAGACAATAAATAAAGAGCAAGCACTTATCTGGGGAAGATGTGGTGTAGAGCAGGATTAAGCAGGCTGGAGATACAAAGAACAACTGACATCCGGCAACAGCCTGCAATCAGACCAGGATTTAAATAAGCAGAGAGTTAGCAAATGAAACACCCACTGCACAACACACCTGGTCCAAGTCCAAACCATTCCTGGCCACCAGAGGGAGCCTCCCAGCAGCCAAAACATAACTAACATTCACAACACCATGGGCAGTCACAGCAATTTATAGTGTCCAAATGGGGAAGAAAATGTTGTCAATAAACTTGATTCTTCAGTCAGTTCCACATGCCAGAATCCATTTTTGACATCACATACAGAAAATATTTTAGCCTTTGATAGATCTGGGAGAACATCATCCAATGTTGGCATCGGGTAATGATTTCTTTTCAGCGCCTTGTTGAGTGGCTTCGGATCAATGCATATTCTTAAAGGGAACCTGTCATCAGAAATTTCGCCCAAAAGCTAAAAGATTCCCCCTCTGCAGCTCCTGGGCTGCATTCTAGGAAGGTCCCTGTTATTATTGTGCCCCATGTGAGACCAAAATAAAGCCTTTATAAAGTTCTACCTTTTTGTATGCAGCTTCTGTAAATCTGTCACGGGGGCGGGCTCTCTGCCGTCCGTTATTCTGCCTCCTGGTCCTGTATGCCGCCCCCATCGCTCCTTTCCATATCTGATGCACCGCCCACTGCTCCAGCCATCCCCGTGCATGCCCAGTGCCAGTCTCACAGGACTGAGCAGTGTGACCGCTGGTGACGTGTGCGCAGGCAAGTGATTATGGGCGGGACTGTGACTGTTATCAGCAAGTACCCGCCCATAATCTCGTGAGCGCGCAAACCTCTCCAGCGTCACACTGAGCTCAGTGTAGATGCTAGACTGTATGGGCTGCTTCCAGGGATGACGTCCCTTTGTCATGTGATAGTATTTCGAACACGCCCCTATCACATGACAAAGGGACGTCATCCCTGGAAGCAGCCCATACAGTCTAGCATCTACACTGAGCTCAGTGTGAATGCTGGAGAGGTTTGCGCGCTCACGAGATTATGGGCGGGTACTTGCTGATAACAGTCACAGTCCCGTCCATAATCACTTGCCTGCGCACACGTCACCAGCGGTCACACTGCTCAGTCCTGTGAGACTGGCACTGGGCATGCGCGGGGATGGCTGGAGCAGTGGGCGGTGCATCAGATATGGAAAGGAGCGATGGGGGCGGCATACAGGACCAGGAGGCAGAATAACGGACGGCAGAGAGCCCGCCCCCGTGACGGATTTACAGAAGCTGCATACAAAAAGGTAGAACTTTATAAAGTCTTTATTTTGGTCTCACATGGGGCACAATAATAACAGGGACCTTCCTAGAATGCAGCCCCCCAGGAGCTGCAGAGGGGGAAGCTTTTAGCTTTTGGGCGAAATTTCTGATGACAGGTTCCCTTTAACTTGCCTGATGGTTTCTGCACTATGACCAAACTGCTGATCCAATCTGTGCTCTTCTGGACTGGTTCTATCATGCCTCTTTTCTGTAAATCTTGTAGCTCTACTTTCAGTGGTTGCATTAAAGCTACAGGCACCCTTCTTGTAGGTAATCTGGTAGGCTGCACGGTTTTATCAATTTCTAGCCTTTAAATTTACCTTCAAAACACCCATCACCTTCAAATAAATCAGCATACTCCATTTTTATTTTTTGAAAGTCCAAATTGCGCTCTGCATTTAGTTTGGGATTTGGTATATCCTGGGAAACCTCAGACATAATGTTCTGCGACTGTACTTTTATTAAGTCCATTGCCTGCACTGCTTTACTCCCAGTATTGGTACATGGTTCCCACCATGCAGCACGGTAAATTCAGCTCTGTAACCTTTCCTGTTACATGGGTTCCGTATTTTGAGCTTATAGGTTTCGGAACACTTTTGTTGTACATCACCAGTACCTTGTCCGTTGGCTCAATGGAAACCTGTTTGTTCAGCAGAGCACTTGGAATTACATTGCCGCTTGCTCCACAATCCAGCTGAAATCTAATGGGCTTCTCATCCAGCAGGAAGGTTGCATAGAGCTGCTTGGCATCCTTGACTGCCGGCTGCCTGATTACATTGACATTCTCTGTTGCAGGTCGCAGCTGTAGCCATGTAATGTCCTCTGCACTGTCAGTGTCTGGTGTCACAGTGTGGACCTGTCTATGCTGTTTGCTTGTTCCCAGCCTGCAGACAGCTGAGAAATGATTCTTCTTGCCACATAACCTGCAGGTTTCGCCATATGCTGCACACTTGGTCTAGGCTCTCTCATGTCTCTTACCACAATATTTGCAGTGGATCGTGCTTATAGGGGAGCTTGGTCTTGTCTTTCCTCTCATAGATACTGCATGTACCTCATCATCATCATCATTCTGACTGGTGCCTGCCATCATCTTCAGGCTGCGCTTTGTCAGCTCTGCAGTCCTGCAGATCTGCATGCATCTCTCTAAGGTCAGCTCTTCGTCTCTGAGTAAACGTTCTCTGAGGCGAGTGTCCATAATGCCATATACAATTCTGTCTCTTATGAGGCTATCTCTGATTTCCCCAAAGCCACATGTTGCAGCCAGTGTCCTCAGCTCTGTCACATATCTGTCTACATTTTCACCATCCGCCTGCTGTCTTGTGAAAAACTTGTATCTCTCCACAGTCTCATTTCTCTTGGGGTCACAGTGCTTATGAAATGCCTCCACAATGTCTGCTAGGACGAGGCGGTCTGTGTCTGGCAGTAAGGTCTGGGCTAGTTCTCTGTCTCCACAATGTCTGCTAGGACGAGGCGGTCTGTGTCTGGCAGTAAGGTCCGGGCTAGTTCTCTGCCTCCACAATGTCTGCTAGGACGAGGTGGTCTGTGTCTGGCAGTAAGGTCTGGGCTAGTTCTCTGCCTCCACAATGTCTGCTAGGACGAGGTGGTCTGTGTCTGGCAGTAAGGTCTGGGCTAGTTCTCTGCCTCCACAATCTCTGCTAGGACGAGGTGGTCTGTGTCTGGCAGTAAGGTCTGGGCTAGTTCTCTGCCTCCACAATCTCTGCTAGGATGAGGTGGTCTGTGTCTGGCAGTAAGGTCTGGGCTAGTTCTCTGCCTCCACAATCTCTGCTAGGACGAGGCGGTCTGTGTCTGGCAGTAAGGTCCGGGCTAGTTCTCTGCCTCCACAATGTCTGCTAGGAAGAGGTGGTCTGTGTCTGACAGTAAGGTCTGGGCTAGTTCTCTGCCTCCACAATGTCTGCTAGGACGAGGCGGTCTGTGTCTGGCAGTAAGGTCTGGGCTAGTTCTCTGCCTCCACAATGTCTGCTAGGACGAGGTGGTCTGTGTCTGGCAGTAAGGTCTGGGCTAGTTCTCTGCCTCCACAATGTCTGCTAGGACGAGGTGGTCTGTGTCTGGCAGTAAGGTCTGGGCTAGTTCTCTGCCTCCACAATCTCTGCTAGGACGAGGTGGTCTGTGTCTGGCAGTAAGGTCTGGGCTAGTTCTCTGCCTCCACAATGTCTGCTAGGACGAGGTGGTCTGTGTCTGGCAGTAAGGTCTGGGCTAGTTCTCTGCCTCCACAATGTCTGCTAAGACGAGGCGGTCTGTGTCTGGCAGTAAGGTCTGGGCTAGTTCTCTGCCTCCACAATGTCTGCTAAGACGAGGCGGTCTGTGTCTGGCAGTAAGGTCTGGGCTAGTTCTCTGCCTCCACAATCTCTGCTAGGATGAGGCGGTCTGTGTCTGGCAGTAAGGTCTGGGCTAGTTCTCTGCCTCCACAATGTCTGCTAGGACGAGGCGGTCTGTGTCTGGCAGTAAGGTCTGGGCTAGTTCTCTGCCTCCACAATGTCTGCTAGGATGAGGCGGTCTGTGTCTGGCAGTAAGGTCTGGGCTAGTTCTCTGCCTCCACAATGTCTGCTAGGATGAGGTGGTCTGTGTCTGGCAGTAAGGTCTGGGCTAGTTCTCTGCCTCCACAATGTCTGCTAGGATGAGGTGGTCTGTGTCTAGCAGTAAGGTCTGGGCTAGTTCTCTGCCTCCACAATGTCTGCTAGGACGAGGTGGTCTGTGTCTGGCAGTAAGGTCTGGGCTAGTTCTCTGCCTCCACAATGTCTGCTAGGACGAGGCGGTCTGTGTCTGGCAGTAAGGTCTGGGCTAGTTCTCTGCCTCCACAATCTCTGCTAGGATGAGGCGGTCTGTGTCTGGCAGTAAGGTCTGGGCTAGTTCTCTGCCTCCACAATGTCTGCTAGGACGAGGCGGTCTGTGTCTGGCAGTAAGGTCTGGGCTAGTTCTCTGCCTCCACAATGTCTGCTAGGATGAGGCGGTCTGTGTCTGGCAGTAAGGTCTGGGCTAGTTCTCTGCCTCCACAATGTCTGCTAGGACGAGGAGGTCTGTGTCTGGCAGTAAGGTCTGGGCTAGTTCTCTGCCTCCACAATGTCTGCTAGGACGAGGCGGTCTGTGTCTGGCAGTAAGGTCTGGGCTAGTTCTCTGCCTCCACAATCTCTGCTAGGACGAGGTGGTCTGTGTCTGGCAGTAAGGTCTGGGCTAGTTCTCTGCCTCCACAATCTCTGCTAGGACGAGGCGGTCTGTGTCTGGCAGTAAGGTCCGGGCTAGTTCTCTGCCTCCACAATGTCTGCTAGGACGAGGCGGTCTGTGTCTGGCAGTAAGGTCTGGGCTAGTTCTCTGCCTCCACAATGTCTGCTAGGACGAGGTGGTTTGTGTCTGGCAGTAAGGTCTGGGCTAGTTCTCTGCCTCCACAATCTCTGCTAGGACGAGGCGGTCTGTGTCTGGCAGTAAGGTCTGGGCTAGTTCTCTGCCTCCACAATGTCTGCTAGGATGAGGCGGTCTGTGTCTGGCAGAAAGGTCTGGGCTAGTTCTCTGCCTCCACAATCTCTGCTAGGACGAGGCGGTCTGTGTCTGGCAGTAAGGTCTGGGCTAGTTCTCTGCCTCCACAATGTCTGCTAGGACGAGGTGGTCTGTGTCTGGCAGTAAGGTCTGGGCTAGTTCTCTGCCTCCACAATGTCTGCTAGGACGAGGTGGTCTGTGTCTGGCAGTAAGGTCTGGGCTAGTTCTCTGCCTCCACAATGTCTGCTAGGACGAGCCGGTCTGTGTCTGGCAGTAAGGTCTGGGCTAGTTCTCTGCCTCCACAATGTCTGCTAGGATGAGGTGGTCTGTGTCTGGCAGTAAGGTCTGGGCTAGTTCTCTGCCTCCACAATGTCTGCTAGGACGAGATGGTCTGTGTCTGGCAGTAAGGTCTGGGCTAGTTCTCTGCCTCCACAATCTCTGCTAGGATGAGGTGGTCTGTGTCTGGCAGTAAGGTCTGGGCTAGTTCTCTGCCTCCACAATCTCTGCTAGGACGAGGTGGTCTGTGTCTGGCAGTAAGGTCTGGGCTAGTTCTCTGCCTCCACAATGTCTGCTAGGATGAGGTGGTCTGTGTCTGGCAGTAAGGTCTGGGCTAGTTCTCTGCCTCCACAATGTCTGCTAGGACGAGATGGTCTGTGTCTGGCAGTAAGGTCTGGGCTAGTTCTCTGCCTCCACAATCTCTGCTAGGATGAGGTGGTCTATGTCTGGCAGTAAGGTCTGGGCTAGTTCTCTGCCTCCACAATGTCTGCTAGGACGAGGTGGTCTGTGTCTGGCAGTAAGGTTTGGGCTAGTTCTTTGCCTCCACAATGTCTGCTAGGATGAGGTGGTCTGTGTCTGGCAGTAAGGTTTGGGCTAGTTCTCTGCCTCCACAATGTCTGCTAGGACGAGGTGGTCTGTGTCTGGCAGTAAGGTTTGGGATAGTTCTCTGCCTCCACAATGTCTGCTAGGACGAGGTGGTCTGTGTCTGGCAGTAAGGTCTGGGCTAGTTCTCTGCCTCCACAATGTCTGCTAGGATGAGGTGGTCTGTGTCTGGCAGTAAGGTCTGGGCTAGTTCTCTGCCTCCACAATGTCTGCTAGGACGAGGTAGTCTGTGTCTGGCAGTAAGGTCTGGGCTAGTTCTCTGCCTCCACAATCTCTGCTAGGACGAGGTGGTCTGTGTCTGGCAGTAAGGTCTGGGCTAGTTCTCTGCCTCCACAATCTCTGCTAGGACGAGGCGGTCTGTGTCTGGCAGTAAGGTCTGGGCTAGTTCTCTGCCTCCACAATGTCTGCTAGGACGAGGTGGTTTGTGTCTGGCAGTAAGGTCTGGGCTAGTTCTCTGCCTCCACAATCTCTGCTAGGACGAGGCGGTCTGTGTCTGGCAGTAAGGTCTGGGCTAGTTCTCTGCCTCCACAATGTCTGCTAGGACGAGGCGGTCTGTGTCTGGCAGTAAGGTCTGGGCTAGTTCTCTGCCTCCACAATGTCTGCTAGGACGAGGTGGTTTGTGTCTGGCAGTAAGGTCTGGGCTAGTTCTCTGCCTCCACAATCTCTGCTAGGACGAGGCGGTCTGTGTCTGGCAGTAAGGTCTGGGCTAGTTCTCTGCCTCCACAATGTCTGCTAGGACGAGGTGGTCTGTGTCTGGCAGTAAGGTCTGGGCTAGTTCTCTGCCTCCACAATCTCTGCTAGGACGAGGCGGTCTGTGTCTGGCAGTAAGGTCTGGGCTAGTTCTCTGCCTCCACAATGTCTGCTAGGACGAGGTGGTCTGTGTCTGGCAGTAAGGTCTGGGCTAGTTCTCTGCCTCCACAATGTCTGCTAGGACGAGGTGGTCTGTGTCTGGCAGTAAGGTCTGGGCTAGTTCTCTGCCTCCACAATGTCTGCTAGGACGAGGCGGTCTGTGTCTGGCAGTAAGGTCTGGGCTAGTTCTCTGCCTCCACAATGTCTGCTAGGATGAGGTGGTCTGTGTCTGGCAGTAAGGTCTGGGCTAGTTCTCTGCCTCCACAATGTCTGCTAGGACGAGATGGTCTGTGTCTGGCAGTAAGGTCTGGGCTAGTTCTCTGCCTCCACAATCTCTGCTAGGATGAGGTGGTCTGTGTCTGGCAGTAAGGTCTGGGCTAGTTCTCTGCCTCCACAATCTCTGCTAGGACGAGGTGGTCTGTGTCTGGCAGTAAGGTCTGGGCTAGTTCTCTGCCTCCACAATGTCTGCTAGGATGAGGTGGTCTGTGTCTGGCAGTAAGGTCTGGGCTAGTTCTCTGCCTCCACAATGTCTGCTAGGACGAGATGGTCTGTGTCTGGCAGTAAGGTCTGGGCTAGTTCTCTGCCTCCACAATCTCTGCTAGGATGAGGTGGTCTATGTCTGGCAGTAAGGTCTGGGCTAGTTCTCTGCCTCCACAATGTCTGCTAGGACGAGGTGGTCTGTGTCTGGCAGTAAGGTTTGGGCTAGTTCTTTGCCTCCACAATGTCTGCTAGGATGAGGTGGTCTGTGTCTGGCAGTAAGGTTTGGGCTAGTTCTCTGCCTCCACAATGTCTGCTAGGACGAGGTGGTCTGTGTCTGGCAGTAAGGTTTGGGCTAGTTCTCTGCCTCCACAATGTCTGCTAGGACGAGGTGGTCTGTGTCTGGCAGTAAGGTCTGGGCTAGTTCTCTGCCTCCACAATGTCTGCTAGGATGAGGTGGTCTGTGTCTGGCAGTAAGGTCTGGGCTAGTTCTCTGCCTCCACAATGTCTGCTAGGACGAGGTAGTCTGTGTCTGGCAGTAAGGTCTGGGCTAGTTCTCTGCCTCCACAATCTCTGCTAGGACGAGGTGGTCTGTGTCTGGCAGTAAGGTCTGGGCTAGTTCTCTGCCTCCACAATCTCTGCTAGGACGAGGTGGTCTGTGTCTGGCAGTAAGGTCTGGGCTAGTTCTCTGCCTCCACAATGTCTGCTAGGATGAGGTGGTCTGTGTCTGGCAGTAAGGTCTGGGCTAGTTCTCTGCCTCCACAATCTCTGCTAGGACGAGGTGGTCTGTGTCTGGCAGTAAGGTTTGGGCTAGTTCTCTGCCTCCACAATGTCTGCTAGGACGAGGTGGTCTGTGTCTGGCAGTAAGGTCTGGGCTAGTTCTCTGCCTCCACAATGTCTGCTAGGACGAGGTGGTCTGTGTCTGGCAGTAAGGTCTGGGCTAGTTCTCTGCCTCCACAATGTCTGCTAGGACGAGGTGGTCTGTGTCTGGCAGTAAGGTTTGGGCTAGTTCTCTGCCTCCACAATGTCTGCTAGGACGAGGTGGTCTGTGTCTGGCAGTAAGGTTTGGGCTAGTTCTCTGCCTCCACAATGTCTGCTAAGACGAGGTGGTCTGTGTCTGGCAGTAAGGTCTGGGCTAGTTCTCTGCCTCCACAATGTCTGCTAGGACGAGGCGGTCTGTGTCTGGCAGTAAGGTCTGGGCTAGTTCTCTGCCTCCACAATGTCTGCTAGGACGAGGCGGTCTGTGTCTGGCAGTAAGGTCTGGGCTAGTTCTCTGCCTCCACAATGTCTGCTAGAACGAGGCGGTCTGTGTCTGGCAGTAAGGTCTGGGCTAGTTCTCTGCCTCCACAATGTCTGCTAGGACGAGGTGGTCTGTGTCTGGCAGTAAGCAAATGAGAAAGCCGCGGAGACACCATCACGTGTTTCTCAACGCTGGCAGGAAACTAGCCAGGTCTTTCACCGGCACGGAACAACCACGGGAAGGGCAGTCTCCAGTCAAGGAGACCACCTATACCAAACATGGTATCCATCCACAGACAGCCGTTTTGGGGTATTTGCCCCTCATCAGTGTGGAGTAGGAATCTGGCTAGTGGGGGCAATGCCTAGTTCTCTGCCTCCACAATGTCTGCTAGGACGAGGTGGTCTGTGTCTGGCAGTAAGGTTTGGGCTAGTTCTCTACCTCCACAATGTCTGCTAAGACGAGGTGGTCTGTGTCTGGCAGTAAGGTCTGGGCTAGTTCTATGCCTCCACAATCTCTGCTAGGACGAGGTGGTCTGTGTCTGGCAGTAAGGTCTGGGCTAGTTCTCTGCCTCCACAATGTCTGCTAGGACGAGGTGGTCTGTGTCTGGCAGTAAGGTCTGGGCTAGTTCTCTGCCTCCACAATGTCTGCTAGGATGAGGTGGTCTGTGTCTGGCAGTAAGGTCTGGGCTAGTTCTCTGCCTCCACAATGTCTGCTAGGACGAGGTGGTCTGTGTCTGGCAGTAAGGTCTGGGCTAGTTCTCTGCCTCCACAATGTCTGCTAGGACGAGGTGGTCTGTGTCTGGCAGTAAGGTCTGGGCTAGTTCTCTGCTTCCACAATGTCTGCTAGGACGAGGTGGTCTGTGTCTGGCAGTAAGGTCTGGGCTAGTTCTCTGCCTCCACAATGTCTGCTAGGATGAGGTGGTCTGTGTCTGGCAGTAAGGTCTGGGCTAGTTCTCTGCCTCCACAATGTCTGCTAGGATGAGGTGGTCTGTGTCTGGCAGTAAGGTCTGGGCTAGTTCTCTGCCTCCACAATGTCTGCTAGGATGAGGTGGTCTGTGTCTGGCAGTAAGGTCTGGGCTAGTTCTCTGCCTTTTTCCACAATTAAGTAATAAAACAGCTTTACTTTCCGTTTGTCATCACTGGGGGCCACTGTCAGATCCACATACAGAGTAAACTCCTCTTTCCAGTGTCTCCATGTCTGGGATAGATTACATGATGAGGCATCCAGTTTCTGAGGGGGCTTCAGACCAGTCTCCATCTTGTATAATGACAGGAAATCTGTACTCACAGTTGCTATGATGTTCTGTACAGTCCCAGTCTCACACACAAGCTCTGAGGATTTGCAGGTGTCACATGAAGGTTCTGTGCCCAGCTGCCACCATGTTCTGTTGCTGTGTTTCTCAGTAATCACACACAGTGGAGATCTTCAGGCTATTAGGTGGTATTGTCAGCCATAACATCTCTCTCTCTGCTACCTGCACTCTGTCTGCAGTACCAGCAAGTTCCCACTTGCTTGTGAACACATACAAGAAGAGAGACCCCTAGAGGCCCCTAGAGGCCATACAACATATACATATTGCTACAGCTCCAAAAAGGATTAACTCCTGCATGGCTGGAAGCAGTGAAACAACTCAGCCGAGGCCCAACAGAGCAGAGCACTTAAGGGTATGTGCGCACGTGTAAAGTCACTGCATGTGCGTATCAGAACGCAGCTGAAACTTTGGTGAATGCAGACTTCCTGCAGAATTCGTGCACTCTGGATGCTGCCTCTCCCTATAGACAGCATGCAGAGCACACGAAAGAAGTGACATGTTGCGTTGCTTCTTAGAACGCAGCGATTTGACAGCATGCCAAACGCTGCATTCTAGAATGCAACGTCCGGACGGACTTTGCACAATCTTCATAGATTGTGCTGGGGACGCAGGACGCATGCTGTTAGGCTGCAGTGCAATACGCAGCGTAACTGCATGCAAATACGCAACGTACGCACATAGCCTAAGAGAGACCAGGATGCCTCTTGGACACTGCAATGTGAGCAGAGTTTGGTACCGAGAATTAATCCACGTGTGCAGATCCAGACAGAATATGACATCTTCATACACATACAATGGTGCACTAGTCCAACTGAAATTGCTAAGTTTAGTCAACTTTAATCACAGATATATGGAGGCCTTTGAATACTGCAAATCATTAACTATAATCCAACCTGTTACACACCTGTCCCAGGACCGGGTTTGGCACTCTTAACCGCAATCCGTTGCCCTCTGTTGTGCTCCACGTTGAGCTTTGCAGGTTTCCTAGCATGTGACATCATTTCCCTAGGCCTTTTAAGGCTCATCAGGACACTCATTTACATCTTTTCATTGTTATTAAGATTTAGTTTGTTTCTCTCCTCCACCGTACACACCGTGTTACTTTCCTCTATACCTGCTGACGTTGCTGCACCCATTCTGCAGATCCCAAGATTCTTGAGGATGTCTCATCCTCACTCTCCAGATGTCATTGTGCCAGGTGCACCAACACTCGGTACTTATGCACCCACTCAGACCTGGGGCTTAGGGGAACTTTGCACACTGCGACATCGCTAGCCAATGCTAGTGATGCCGAGCGTGATAGCCCCCGTCCCTGTCGCACATGCGATATGTAGTGCGAGCTGCCGTAGTGAACATTATCGCTACGGGAGCTTCACACGCACATACCTGGTCAGTGATGTCACTGTGACTGCCAAAGAATCCCTCCCTCAAGGGGGAGGTGAGTTCGGCGTCACAGCGACGTCACTGCAACGTCCCTAAGCGGCCGGCCAATAGAAGCGGAGGGGCGGAGATGAGCGGGATGTAAACATCCCGCCCACCTTCTTCCTTCCGCATTGCCGGTGGACGCCGGGCATAGGTAAGGAGATGTTTGTCGCTCCTGCAGCTTCACACACAGCGATGTATGGAGCTGCAGGAATGACAAACAACATCGTACCTGCGGACGCACCGACATTCTGAAAATGAACGACCTGACACAGATCACCGATTTTTGACTGTTTCACACTCGTTCATCTTCTCTCCTAGGCTTTACACGTTGCGGCATTGTTACCGCCGCCGGATGTGCGTCACTTTCGATTTGACCCCGACGATATCGCAGTCGCGATGTCGCAACATGCAAAGTACCCCTTAGTGGGTCCACTTCACTAGGTGAGCCGTAATACTAACCTTCAGAAACTAGACTCTTGGACATGCTCTCACTTCTGAATTTGCAAATCTGCATTTCGGTCCAAAAATTCAAATGCTCCCAACTGGGTAGTGTCGCGGGCGGAGAGGGGTTTTTGGGGAACGCCGCTCGCCTGTGGAATCTCTGGCGCTCGGGTCCAGTGCTTCTGCTCCTCGGTGGCTCGAGCACGAGGCGGGACCCGGGGCTCGAGCAGCGCCTCCTCGCCCACGAGTGAAAAGGGGGAGGTTTGGTGGTGGGATGTCGGTTGTGACGCCACCCGCGGGGTTGTGGTGATGGTGGGCACCACCGCTGCTTGTGACGGGGGTTCCCGGGAGAGATGGCGGGGAGCAGCTGAGGTGTTGGCCCCTCCGTGGGTAGGGGCTGGTGTCCCGGGACCCGGTAGGAGGGAGCGTGCTGCAAGGCGCAGTGCTGCAGTGCGGTGCCTGATGTTGTACTCACAATTGAACCACACAGAGTCACTGGTAAACTAGAAACTGCCGGAGTCCGCAGCCTTCGGTACGGAGGGTGTTTAAGTCTCCACTTTTTCTCTTTCTTTCCTCCTCGGCCGGGAACGGGGAGTCCACTCCCCTGCAGTGATCCGGGATCTCTTTCGATACCGGCGGGCCACTACCCTGCCCTGGTCACCTCAAGTCCCTTCTTCACTAACAGCCTGTCCCAGCCCTTTTGGAGCACGCTTCTGTAGCAGCCCGGGAGCTACAACTCCGGACTCCTGTCCTCTCCCTCTCCCCACACACTCTGCTCCAGCCCCTCCCCTGCTGCTCTGTTTTGCTCTTACCCTGGGGGGGGTGTCTGTCCTGCTGCACTGGTGTGGGATCAGGTTACCATGGAGGAGAATGGCCTGCACTTTGCTGGATTTCTGCAGGCTCTGTGACACCCTGGTTTTGCCAGGGCGTCACACACCCCCTTGGTAAAACACAGCCCGTCCTCGGGCTGTCTGGGCACCGACATTTATTGTAACAGAAAAAAGAAAGTGCACACATTACAACTATATATCTTCACAGATCGGGAGGTACGTTTACTAAAACTTTAAACTGTTCTGCCACCCCACACCTGTGGTGCAGATGGCCTCCTCCTGAACTTGAGGACATTCAACAGGGGTGACAGTCCATAAAACAGTCAACTTTTTTTTTTAACTTGCAGGTAGCCGTCCATGTTCCGCTACCGTCGCTGCTGCCACCGCCGCTCCCAGTACGGGGCACGGGTCCCGTGCTCCGCCTCCTGTGTAAGAGCCAGGCCTACTCGGAAGCTCTTGGCACCGGCTACAACCGGCCTCGCTAACTGCCGAGGGCTCCATCTCTCACTGGCCTGCTCCTCTCTGCAGATGCACTCCGGCTGCTCCACAGCCAGGACGGGGTACCTGGGAGTGGCTGGCACCGCATCTGGGGCAGACTTCCAATCGGGTGTCGCCTCTGATGTGGTCGGGCGGACTGCCGGAGCCGACGTCATCACTGTTGCGGCCGAGCGGACTGCCGGGGCCGACGTCATCACCATTGCGGCCGGGCGGACTGCCGGAGCCGGGTGAGATGTCATCGGGGTTGCGGCTACTGCTTCCAGGAACTAGACGGGTGCAGAGTTCTGACGTCCCTGCTCTTTATCCCCGTGGTCACATGGGGCACGATCTTCACCCGCCCCTCCTTGGTTCTCTCCGGCACCTCCTTCTTTAGGGGGTGGGGTTTCACTTTCGCGCCTTCCCTGCTCGGAAAAGACGGCTCGAGCGGGAACTTTTTGTGCCCAAGATGGCGGAATTTCAAAATTTTCATCCGGACACCGCCGGCGGGGACTGCAAGGCACACTTCTACTGGTAAGTAGATGGGTAGGATCCTGTTCGTGACGCCAAGTTGTCGCGGGCAGAGAGGGGTTTTTGGGGAACGCCGCTCGCCTGGGAATCTTTGGCGATCAGGTCCGGTGCTTCTGCTCCTCGGTGGCTCGAGCACGGGGCCGGACCCGGGGGCTTGAGCAGTGCCTCCTCGCCCACGAGTGAAAAGGGGGAGGTTTGGTGGTGGGATGTCGGTTGTGACGCCACCCACGGGGTTGTGGTGATGGTGGGCACCACCGCTGCTGGTGACGGGGGTTCCCAGGAGCGGTGGCGGGGAGCAGCTGAGGTGTTGGCCCCTCCGTGGGTAGGGGCTGGTGTCCCGGGGCCCGGTAAGAGGGAGCATGCTGCAGGGCGCAGTGCTGCGGTGTGGTGCTTGATGGCACTGTTGTACTCACAATTGAACCACACAGAGTCACTGGTAAACTAGAATCTGCCAGAGTCCACAGCCTTCGGTACGGAGGGTGTTTAAGTCCCACACACGGTGCAGCAGACCCCTGTTCTTTCCCTGCAGTCAGGTGCTTCTTTCTCCACTCTTTCTCTTTCTTTCCTCCTTGGCCGGGAACGGGGAGCCACTCCCCTGCAGTGATCCGGGATCTCTTTCGATACCGGCGGGCCACTACCCTGCCCCGGTCACCTTAAGTCCCTTCTTCACTAACAGCCTGTGTCGGCCCTTTTGGAGCACGCTTCTGTAGCAGCCCGGGAGCTACAACTCCGGACTCCTCTCCTCTCCCTCTCCCCACACACTCTGCTCCAGGCCCTCCCCTGCTGCTCTGTGTTGCTCTTACCCTGGGGGGGGGTGTCTGTCCTGCTGCACTGGTGTGGGATCAGGTTACCAAGGAGGAGAATGGCCTGCACTTTGCTGGATTTCTGCAGGCTCTGTGACACCCTGGTTTTGCCAGGGCGTCACACACGCCCTTGGTAAAACACAGCCCGTCCTCGGGCTGTCTGGGCACCGACATTTATTGTAACGGAAAAAAGAAAGTGCACACATTACAACTATACATCTTCCCACATCGGGAGGTACGTTTAGTAAAACTTTAAACTGTTCTGCCACCCCACACCTGCGGTGCATATGGCCTCCTCCTGAACTTGAGGACATTCAACAGGGGTGACAGTCCATAAAACAGTCAACTTTTTTTTTTAACTTGCAGGTAGCCATCCATGTTCCGCTACCGTCGCTGCTGCCGCCGCTGCTCCCAGTACGGGGCACGGGTCCCGTGCTCCGCCTCCTGCGTAAGAGCCAGGCCTACTCGGATGCCCTCGGCACCGGCTACAACCGACCTCGCTAACTGCCGAGGGCTCCATCTCTCACTGGCCTGCTCCTCTCTGCAGATGCACTCCGGCTGCTCCATAGCCAGGACGGGGTACCTGGGAGCGGCTGGCACCGCATCTGGGGCAGACTTCCAATCGGGTGTTGCCTCTGCTGTGGCCGGGCGGACTGCCGGAGCCGACGTCATCACTGTTGCGGCCGGGCGGACTGCCGGAGCCGGGTGAGATGTCATCGGGGTTGCGGCTACTGCTTCCAGGAACTAGACGGGTGCAGAGTCCTGGCGTCCCTGCTCTTTATCCCCGTGGTCACATGGGGCACAATCTTCACCCGCCCCCCCTTGGTTCTCTACGGCACCTCCTTCTTTAGGGGGCGGGGTTTCACTTTCGCGCCTTCCCTGCTCGGGGAAGATGGCTCGAGCGGGAACTTTTCGCGTCCAAGATGGCGGAATTTCAAAATTTTCGGCCGGACACTGCCGGCGGGGACTGCAAGGCACACTTCTACTGGTAAGTAGATGGGTAGGATCCTGTTCGTGACGCCAAGTTGTCGCGGGCAGAGAGGGGTTTTTGGGGAACGCCGCTCGCCTGGGAATCTTTGGCGATCAGGTCCGGTGCTTCTGCTCCTCGGTGGCTCGAGCACGGGGCCGGACCCGGGGGCTTGAGCAGTGCCTCCTCGCCCACGAGTGAAAAGGGGGAGGTTTGGTGGTGGGATGTCGGTTGTGACGCCACCCACGGGGTTGTGGTGATGGTGGGCACCACCGCTGCTGGTGACGGGGGTTCCCAGGAGCGGTGGCGGGGAGCAGCTGAGGTGTTGGCCCCTCCGTGGGTAAGGGCTGGTGTCCCGGGGCCCGGTAAGAGGGAGCATGCTGCAGGGCGCAGTGCTGCGGTGTGGTGCTTGATGGCACTGTTGTACTCACAATTGAACCACACAGAGTCACTGGTAAACTAGAATCTGCCAGAGTCCACAGCCTTCGGTACGGAGGGTGTTTAAGTCCCACACACGGTGCAGCAGACCCCTGTTCTTTCCCTGCAGTCAGGTGCTTCTTTCTCCACTCTTTCTCTTTCTTTCCTCCTTGGCCGGGAACGGGGAGCCACTCCCCTGCAGTGATCCGGGATCTCTTTCGATACCGGCGGGCCACTACCCTGCCCCGGTCACCTTAAGTCCCTTCTTCACTAACAGCCTGTGTCGGCCCTTTTGGAGCACGCTTCTGTAGCCGCCCGGGAGCTACAACTCCGGACTCCTCTCCTCTCCCTCTCCCCACACACTCTGCTCCAGGCCCTCCCCTGCTGCTCTGTGTTGCTCTTACCCTGGGGGGGGTGTCTGTCCTGCTGCACTGGTGTGGGATCAGGTTACCAAGGAGGAGAATGGCCTGCACTTTGCTGGATTTCTGCAGGCTCTGTGACACCCTGGTTTTGCCAGGGCGTCACACACGCCCTTGGTAAAACACAGCCCGTCCTCGGGCTGTCTGGGCACCGACATTTATTGTAACGGAAAAAAGAAAGTGCACACATTACAACTATACATCTTCCCACATCGGGAGGTACGTTTAGTAAAACTTTAAACTGTTCTGCCACCCCACACCTGCGGTGCATATGGCCTCCTCCTGAACTTGAGGACATTCAACAGGGGTGACAGTCCATAAAACAGTCAACTTTTTTTTTTAACTTGCAGGTAGCCATCCATGTTCCGCTACCGTCGCTGCTGCCGCCGCTGCTCCCAGTACGGGGCACGGGTCCCGTGCTCCGCCTCCTGCGTAAGAGCCAGGCCTACTCGGATGCCCTCGGCACCGGCTACAACCGACCTCGCTAACTGCCGAGGGCTCCATCTCTCACTGGCCTGCTCCTCTCTGCAGATGCACTCCGGCTGCTCCATAGCCAGGACGGGGTACCTGGGAGCGGCTGGCACCGCATCTGGGGCAGACTTCCAATCGGGTGTTGCCTCTGCTGTGGCCGGGCGGACTGCCGGAGCCGACGTCATCACTGTTGCGGCCGGGCGGACTGCCGGAGCCGGGTGAGATGTCATCGGGGTTGCGGCTACTGCTTCCAGGAACTAGACGGGTGCAGAGTCCTGGCGTCCCTGCTCTTTATCCCCGTGGTCACATGGGGCACAATCTTCACCCGCCCCCCCTTGGTTCTCTACGGCACCTCCTTCTTTAGGGGGCGGGGTTTCACTTTCGCGCCTTCCCTGCTCGGGGAAGATGGCTCGAGCGGGAACTTTTCGCGCCCAAGATGGCGGAATTTCAAAATTTTCGGCCGGACACTGCCGGCGGGGACTGCAAGGCACACTTCTACTGGTAAGTAGATGGGTAGGATCCCTGTTCTTTCCCTGCAGTCAGGTGCCTCTTTCTCCACTCTTTCTCTTTCTTTCCTCCTCGGCTGGGAACGGGGTGTCCACTCCCCTGCAGTGATCCGGGATCTCTTTCGATACCGGCGGGCCACTACCCTGCCCCGGTCACCTCAAGTCCCTTCCTCACTAACAGCCTGTCCCGGCCCTTTTGGAGCACGCTTCTCTAGCAGCCCGGGAGCTACAACTCCGGACTCCTCTCCTCTCCCTCTCCCCACACACTCTGCTCCAGCCCCTCCCCTGCTGCTCTGTTTTGCTCTTACCCTGGGGGGGTGTCTGTCCTGCTGCACTGGTGTTGGATCAGGTTACCAAGGAGGAGAATGGCCTGCACTTTGCTGGATTTCTGCAGGCTCTGTGACACCCTGGTTTTGCCAGGGCGTCACATTAGCACCAAATGTATAGATATATAGATATACCTCACATGGGCAAAAATGTACCGAATAGTATATAAAAGCCCCAGCCATCAAACCAAGCTACAGAAAAGATGCATCAATGGCTTCTGCGCAAGGTTGATGGATGCTGCTCTACAAAGTAGCAGCAATCAGTGCAAAGATTCAGGCTACATTCTCCCAATCAAAATTCATAATTGTTTTGTCAAAAAGATGGATCAGAGCAGTTGGATGTTTTAACAATGATCTGTGTTTGGGTTCTCCTTCTCTCCCGCGGTGCCGGCAGGGATGTCAGGAACCAGTGATAGAAATTCTGTCTTGCAACGGAATCATCTTGGATTTAGTTTCCATTCTAAGTAGCTTATAACGTCCCCCTCCAGCAGATGTCAATAAGTGAAGCTTTGATGTGCTTATTGTATGAGATAAAACTTTACCACATTAAAATATCATTCTTGCTCGAAGGAGTCGGATGTTTCTACAAAATGTGCGTGTAATAAGACTTTATGTAAAGTTATTATCCACCTACTAGAATATTTCATGTTTTAATTGTGTTCCATTCTGATATCCAAGTATAGCCATGGCGCATGCAAATCATTCTACAGCAGGTTATTAGCGGGTTATAGTCATCCATAACCCCACTACTCATCAGACGCATGTGATATAATTCATAGTACACAAAAAAAGAAAAGCAGCTCCACACTATATACCGACCTAGGCCTCTTTCACACATACAGTGCCTACAAGTAGTATTCAACCCCCTGCAGATTTAGCAGGTTTACACATTCGGAATTAACTTGGCATTGTGACATTTGGACTGTAGATCAGCCTGGAAGTGTGAAATGCAGCAAAAAAGAATGTTATTTCTTTTTTATTTTGTTTTTTAAATTGTGATAAGTTTATTCAGAGGGTCATTTATTATTCAACCCCTCAAACCACCAGAATTCTGTTTGGTTCCCCTAAAGTATTAAGAAGTATTTCAGGCACAAATAACAATGACCTTCACATGTTTGGATTAATTATCTCTTTTTCCAGCCTTTTCTGACTAATTAAGACCCTCCCCAAACTTGTGAACAGCACTCATGCTTGGTCAACATGGGAAAGACAAAGGAGCATTCCAAGGCCATCAGAGTCAAGATCGTGGAGGGTCGCAAGGCTGGCAAGGGGTACAAAACCCTTTCCAAGGAGTTGGGCCTACCTGTCTCCACTGTTGGGAGCATCATCCGGAAGTGGAAGTCTTATGGAACTACTGTTAGCCTTCCACGGCCTGGACAGCCTTTGAAAGTTTCCTCCCGTGCCGAGGCCAGGCTTGTCCGAAGAGTCAAGGCTAACCCAAGGACAACAAGGAAGGAGCTCCGGGAAGATCTCATAGCAGTGGGGACATTGGTTTCAGTCAATACCATAAGTAACGTACTCCACCGCAATGGTCTCCGTTCCAGACGAGCCCGTAAGGTACCTTTACTTTCAAAGCGTCATGTCAAGGCTCGTCTACAGTTTGCTCATGATCACTTGGAGGACTCTGAGACAGACTGGTTCAAGGTTCTCTGGTCTGATGAGACCAAGATCGAGATCTTTGGTGCCAACCACACACGTGACGTTTGGAGACTGGATGGCACTGCATACGACCCCAAGAATACCATCCCTACAGTCAAGCATGGTGGTGGCAGCATCATGCTATGGGGCTGTTTCTCAGCCAAGGGGCCTGGCCATCTGGTCCGCATCCATGGGAAGATGGATAGCACGGCCTACCTGGAGATTTTGGCCAAGAACCTCCGCTCCTCCATCAAGGATCTTAAGATGGGTCGTCATTTCATCTTCCAACAAGACAATGACCCAAAGTACACAGCTAAGAAAACCAAGGCCTGGTTCAAGAGGGAAAAAATCAAGGTGTTGCAGTGGCCTAGTCAGTCTCCTGAGTCCTGACCTTAACCCAATTGAAAACTTGTGGAAGGAGCTCAAGATTAAAGTCCACATGAGACACCCAAAGAACCTAGATAACTTGGAGAAGATCTGCATGGAGGAGTGGGCCAAGAGAACTCCAGAGACCTGTGCCGGCCTGATCAGGTCTTATAAAAGACGATTATTAGCTGTAATTGCAAACAAGGGTTATTCCACAAAATATTAAACCTAGGGGTTGAATAATAATTGACCCACACTTTTATGTTGAAAATTTATTAAAATTTAACTGAGCAACATAACTTGTTGGTTTGTAAGATTTATGCATCTGTTAATAAATCCTGCTCTTGTTTGAAGTTTGCAGGCTCTAACTTATTTGCATCTTATCAAACCTGCTAAATCTGCAGGGGGTTGAAGACTACTTGTAGGCACTGTATGTGAAAAAAACAAACCGTTTTTTTGCGGACGTATTATTAAAGGGGTGGTTTGCTCCCCATGTGCCGTGTTTGTGGCACATGCGTGTTATCCGTGTGTTATACATAATAACACACGGAGAACGGAAAGTCCCGCCTTACCTGATTCTTCCGGAGCTGTCTGTGGTGCTGAATGACAGTGTCCGGCACAGGCCATGCCCCGCTGACGCTTCTTCCGGTCCCCAGTGAAGAAGATGCGTTATTCAAATTCACGTGTGTTTCTCCGGCGCGTGTCACGTGGGCCTCAGGCCTCTTTCACACGTATGTGCCTCCGGTACGTGTTTGGCATTTTTCTCACGTACCGGAGACACGTACACACGTACACCAATATTACCCTATGGTAACAGGAACATTAACGTAAATCAACACGGAACGTGTGTCCGTTTAGATTGCACGTTTGTGCGTGTGCAAAAACGGCCGACATGTCCACATTTTTCTTCGGCAGCACGGGTGTCACACGGCCTGCACCCGTACCACACGGATGTAGTCTGGATGCAGTCCCACGTGACACGCGCCGGAGAAACACACGTGTCATTGTAAAAATTAAAAAAAAAACACATACCTCCACCGTCCCTGCAGTCTCTGCCGCGGCTGTCACCTGCGTCCGACCCCCCAGTGAATTTGAGCAACGCATCTTCTTCACTGGGGGCCGGAAGCAGCATCAGCGGGACGTGGCCTGTGCCGGACACTGTCATTCAGCACCACAGACAGCTCCAGAAGAATCAGGTAAGGCGTGACTTTCCGTTCTCCGTGTGTTATTACGCATAACACACGGAGAACACGCATGTGCCACAAACACGGCACATGGAAAGCAAACCACCCCTTTAATACGTCCGTGAAAAAACGTTTCATTTTTTTCACATACGTCTGAAAGAGGCCTTAAGGAGGATCAGATCACTAAAATTCATTCATGGTCTCTGTGTGGTGTGACCACCTAGGGTGTGACCACATTTGAAAATCAGACTTCATGATAATTTCCACCTGTTTTTATGGGTGTATGCAGCCTTTAATGTGTGCAAATTTTTATAAAAAATGCTCCTTCCATGTGCTTTTGTGACGCCCTGGACTAGCCAGGTAGTCACATACATAACAACACACCCCCACCCCCCAGACAGTTACATTAGTCAGACAAAAACCCTTGTTGCCTCCCTCCAGGGTCTGATGTCCACACCAGGTGGGGCGGAGCCAGGTGGTTGGCCCCACCCACCAAGGAGTTCACAGGCCTGGAGGCGGGAAAAGAGACAGATGAGTTTTGGAGGTGAAAGTGAGAGGAGTAAGACGTCAGCGTGTGCCTGGGTAGGGGCCCAGGCACTGACAGCAAGGTTGGCAGACGGTGGTGGCCGTCTGCAGGAGTTGGTGGAACTCCGCAGAGCCGTAAGGACCGGGGTCGGACGTCGGCCCGCCGGTACCGGACCGGGGAACGGAGTGAAGCTAAGCACACAGGCAGGGCCATCAGACCCCGACCAGGCTTGGAGCCGCCGTCAATAGTCAAATCCGAATGTGACCGGAACCCCAGGGGTTTCCTAACAACCAAGTCCCGTCAGAAGGCAACCGTCCAAACCGTGAGGATATACAGCCACCGCCACAGGCCAGAGATCCAAGGGCCAGCGCCTGCGGGCAAACGGGCTCCTACGGCACCTATACGCTGGGGAGCGGACTACCGTTGGGAAGCCATCAGAGTCAACACAGTACACAAAGGTGCAGGGAAAGACAGCCACCATCACCTGTCCGGGGAGAGACACTGCAGCCGGCTGCGGGACCCGTCCATCCAGCCGTTTGGTTTACTGAAGCCTTTGTGCATCTATTGCTGAGTGAATACACCAGTGCCATCCGGCACTGCGCCGCGCTGTCCCTGCAACCCTGCACTTCACCAACCCTGCCTCCCCGTCACATCACCGGGCCCCGGGACCACCAACCCCTACCCACGGAGGGGGAAAACAACATCCCAGCTGCTCCCTACCATCACTCCCGGGATCCCCGTCACCAGCAACGGTGGTGCCCATCTTCACCACAACCCGTGGGTGGCGTCACGGACTAAATCCCCAAACAAACCACCCCCTTTTCACTCACGGGCGAGGAGCGCCGCTCGAGTCCCCGGATCCGGCCCACCGCTCGAGCAACAGCAGCAGCGCTGGACCTGAGCGTTAGCGAGTGCAGCGCCCCGCCGCCCGCGACACTTTCAGACAGCTTGATCTCATTTATTAGTTCATGTGATAAATCACTTTACATAAAAATTCTGTTGACTTACTCTGAGAGATCACTGCAAAGTGCTGTTCACTCCCTTTTCTTTCTACAGCAAGTGGGGTTGGTCTTTAATTTCTTACAGGAAGTGTAGATGGGTCTTTTTTCAAGTTGTGGTAGCAGGTCTTAGTCTCTCTACAGGGAGTGAGGGCGGGTCTTTGTCTCTCTACAGGGAGTGGGGGCGGGTCTTTGTCTCTCTACAGGGAGTGGGGGCAGGTCTTTGTCTCTCTACAGGGAGTGGGGGTGGGTCTTTGTCTCTCTACAGGGAGTGGGGGTGGGTCTTTGTCTCTCTACAGGGAGTGGGGGCAGGTCTTTGTCTCTCTACAGGGAGTGGGGGTGGGTCTTTGTCTCTCTACAGGGAGTGGGGGTGGGTCTTTGTCTCTCTACAGGGAGTGGGGGCAGGTCTTTGTCTCTCTACAGGGAGTGGGGGTGGGTCTTTGTCTCTCTACAGGGAGTGGGGGCAGGTCTTTGTCTCTCTACAGGGAGTGGAGGCGGGTCTTTGTCTCTCTACAGGGAGTGGGGGCAGGTCTTTGTCTCTCTACAGGGAGTGGGGGCAGGTCTTTGTCTCTCTACAGGGAGTGGGGGCAGGTCTTTGTCTCTCTACAGGGAGTGGGGGCAGGTCTTTGTCTCTCTACAGGGAGTGGGGGTGGGTCTTTGTCTCTCTACAGGGAGTGGGGGCGGGTCTTTGTCTCTCTACAGGGAGTGGGGGCAGGTCTTTGTCTCTCTACAGGGAGTGGGGGTGGGTCTTTGTCTCTCTACAGGGAGTGGGGGCGGGTCTTTGTCTCTCTACAGGGAGTGGGGGTGGGTCTTTGTCTCTCTACAGGGAGTGGGGGCGGGTCTTTGTCTCTCTACAGTAAGTGGGGGCAGGTCTTTGTCTCTCTACAGTAAGTCTGGTCGGGTTATTGTTTCTCTACAGTAAGTGGGGGCAGGTTATTGTTTCTCTACAGTAAGTGGGGGCGGGTCTTTGTCTCTCAACAGTAAGTGGGGGTGGGTCTCTGTCGCTCTACAGAGAATGGGGGCGGGTCTTTGTCTCTCTACAGTAAGTGAGGGCGGGTCTTTGTCTCTCTACAGTAAGTGGGGCGGGTCTTTGTCTCTCTACAGGAAGTGGAGTCTGGCTTTTGTCTCTCTATAGGAAGAGGGAGTGGGTTGTATCTCTAATGTAAATGGAGCTAGGTCTTTGTCTCTCAACAAAAAGTTGCGGCGGGTCTTTGTCTCTTTGCCTCTGCAGGAAGTGGGGGCATTTTTTGTCTCTCTACAGGAAGTGAGGGAGGGTCTTTGTGTCCCTACAGGAAATTGAAGTGGGTCCTTCTTTTTCTACAGGAAGTATGAGGCAGGTTTTTGTCCCTCTACAGGGAGTGAGGGCGAGTCTTTGTTTCTCCACAGGAAGTTGGAATGGTTCTTTGCTTTTTTACAGAAAGTGTGGACACGTGTTTGTCACTTTAGTATAAGTGAGGTCGGGTCTTTGTCTCTCTACAGGAAGAGGGAGCTTGTCTGTGTCTCTGCAAGAAGGGGGGTGGATATTTTTCTCGCTACAGGAATTGGTGGCAGGTCTTTATCGGGCTTTACATGTTGCGATCTCGCTAGCGAGATCGCAAGCGATTGTACCCACCCCCGTCGGTTATGCAACATGGGCAAATCACTGCCCGTGGCGCACAACCTCGCTTACCCCCGTCACACGCACTTACCTGCCCTGCGACGTTGCTCTGGCCGGTGAACCGCCTCCTTTCTAAGGGGGCGGTTCGTGCGGCATCACAGCGACGTCACACGGCAGGCGTCCAATAGAAGCGGAGGGGCAAAGTTGAGCGGAACGTAACATCCCGCCCACCTTCTTCCTTTCGCATTGCCGGTGGAGGCAGGTAAGGAGATGTTCGTCGCTCCTGCGCTGTCACACACAGCGATGTGTACTGCCGCAGGAACGACAAACAACATCGCTAACATCCTGAAAACGATTTTTTGTTTCAGGACGACCTCTCCGCGGCAAACGATTTTGACCGCTTTTGCGATCCTTTAAGGTCGCTCATAAGTGTCACACACTGCGATATCGTTAATGATGCCGGATGTGCGTCACAAACACCGTGCCCCCAACGATAATTCATTAACAATATCGTAGCGTGTAAAGCCCGCTTTTGACTCTTTAAAGGAAGTGGGGTGTAATACTTATTCTATGTTCTGAGGATTTCGATAGCGTAGGGCAATGACAATCAGAGACGAGTTCCGGGTACAAGATGTTTTATAGTATGTAACCACGGTAGATACAGAACAAACACAACAACACAATAACACATACAATACTTTCCGGAATAGACGCGGAGGGGATTCCCGGGGCCACGCACCGGACTCCCCCAGGGAGACCACCAGAGCGAACCCCTATACAGGGACTGTCCGGCAATCTACCCCGGAAGGCCTAAATGCGCAGCAGCCGGGATAAGGAGCAAGCGGTAAAGTCAATGAGTGTCCGTACGGGAATGTTTGTCCAGAATGGTTACGAACCAAAAGAGAACCAGGCGGAGTGCTGACCGAAGATGGTAAACGGAATCCGGGCACAGCCTTGAAGAGCCGGGTACAGTCCAGAGTCAATCGGTAGGTAGTCTTTTAGGGGAATCCAGAGGCAATCAGGAATAAGCAGCAACACAGCAGGAGCACACAGCAGGCAGTATACTCAGGCACTGGACTGGACTTAGAGGCGGCCTTTTAAGCAGCTGGACAGGAAGTAGGGCAACAGAACGGTAACCTCCATGTTAACCGAGGGCAAGGGCAGTCAAAAGAGAACTGGAAAACCTGGAAACCTGACATAACTCCCCCCCCCAGAGACGGCCTCAGGACGGATCAGGGCCAGGTTTGTCCGGGTACCGTCGATGAAACTGAGCAATCTTCCGGGGTGCCCGAATGTTACCCACCGGTTCCCAGGAATCGTCCTCGGGGGCGTACCCCTGCCAACGTACCAGATATTGAAGCCGACGACGATGGAGCCGGGAGTCAATAATGTCCTCAACCACGAACTGCTCCTCGCCGTCGACCATCACAGGCGGAGGAGGAGGCACAACACGACCATGAAACGTATTAGGGGAAACGGGTTTGAGGAGAGACACATGAAAGACTGGGTGTACCTTTAGATGGTGCGGTAACCGAAGCCGACAGGCCACAGGGCTCACGATCCCGGTGATCTTAAACGGACCGATGAATTTTTGTCCCAGCTTCTGTGAAGGAACACCCAATCTCAGGTTTTTGGTGGATAACCATACAGAGTCCCCTACCTTGTACATGGGTGCCGGTTTCCGGTGAGTGTCTGCCGACCTCTTGTAACGCTCCTGGGCCGTAGCCACGGTGTCCTTTAGAACCTCCAGATTTTGTCGTATTTCCGTCAATCTGTCCTCCACCGCTGGCACCGAAACCGCAACCGGTGACCTAGGCAAGATAGTCGGATGGTAACCCAGGTTAGCGAAAAAGGGCGTTACCTTAGTGGAGCTGCTCTGAGTGTTGTTGTAGGAGAACTCCGCCAACGGAAGCATCTTCAACCAATCGTCTTGGAGATGGCTGACATAACAGCGAAGGTATTGTTCCAGGGTTTGATTCGTCCGTTCGGTTTGTCCATTTGTCTGAGGATGGTATGCAGAAGACAGACAGACATCAATCTGGAGTGCCGTACAAAACCCCTTCCAGAATCTAGACGTGAACTGCACGCCCCGATCGGAGATGATCTCGTCTGGTACCCCATGCAATCGGAAGACGTTTTGGATAACCAAATCCACTGTCTCTGCGGCTGAGGGAAGACCGGTACACGGAATGAAGTGAGCAGCTTTAGTCAATCGATCTACCACCACTAAAATGGTATTATGCCCGCCTGAGACTGGCAACTCCACAATAAAATCCATGGAGATAGACCCCCAAGGGCGAGATGGCACGGGTAACGGTTGGAGGAGTCCCGTAGGAGCCACACGAGGGACCTTGCACCGGGCACAAACCACACATGAGTGGACATAGTCCTTCACGTCCTTTAAACAGGTAGGCCACCAGAAAAACCGGCTCAGGAATTCCTGCGTCTTCTGTACCCCCCTATGACCGGCCAACACGGAGTCATGAACCAACTTGAGAACCCGAAGTCTTACGGCCTCCGGGACATAAATGCGTCGTTCTCTCAACCACACACCATTCCGAAGAACAAGAGTTACATCATTCGGGGGGGCAGCAAGAAATACATCACCATCATAGGCCAGCTTGATGTCCTTCCACAAGTCCTGGTCCTGGAGTACTCCAACGAAATTGGCATCTGATAACACGGTCTGAGACGGGGTTCCAGGCACGGAGTCCACGGCATGGATTCGGGACAAGGCATCGGCTTTCCCATTACGTGAACCTGGACGGTATGTAACGACAAAATTGAATTGGTTAAGAAATAGGCTCCAACGGGCTTGCCGTGGAGACAGGCACCTGGCAGACTTAAGAAATTCCAGATTACGATGATCTGTGAGTACTATCACTTGCTGCGCGGCTCCCTGTAAGTGGTGTCTCCATTCCTTGAAAGCGGCAATAATCGCCAATAATTCCTTATCCGCAATGTCGTAGTTCCTTTCCGCAGGGGACAACCTGCGGGAAAAGAAGGCACACGGATGCAGGAGACTCTTGTCCCCGGTCCTTTGAGAAAGAATGGCCCCTAATGCGTAGTCGGAAGCGTCGACCTCCACGATGAAGGGAAGTGCGGGATTCGGATGCACTAGTATGGGTGCTGAGGTAAAACATCCCTTGAGACGATGGAACGCTTCCTGAGCCTGGGCGGACCATACAAACTTCTGTCCTTTCTTAGTCAACAGAGTGATGGGACGAACAATCTCTGAAAAGTTACGGATAAAGCGTCGGTAAAAGTTGGCAAAACCGACAAAGCGTTGTACCTCTTTGATGTTTCCCGGTTCCGGCCAGTCTAGAATTGCTTGTATCTTGCTAGACTCCATGTTCAGCCCCTGAGGAGAGATGACATAACCTAAGAATTGTATTTGTGAGCAGTGGAACTCGCATTTCTCCAGTTTAATGTATAGGTGGTTTTCCCTCAGCCGGGTAAGTACGGTCTTGACGTGCTCCTGGTGTTCCTGGAGAGAATCAGAAAAGATTAGAATATCATCCAGATAGATCACCATGAATTGGTCCATGATATCCCTAAAAATATCATTAACTAGATGTTGAAATGCCGCAGAAGCGTTACAAAGTCCAAAAGGCATCACTAAATACTCAAAATGTCCGTACCGACATCGGAACGCGGTCTTCCACTCGTCTCCGGGACGTATACGAAGCAGATTATATGCCCCACGGAGGTCCAATTTGGTGAATATCTTTGCCTGTTGGACTCTCTCCAATAGCTCCGGAATCAACGGTAACGGATACCGGTTCCGGATGGTTATTTTATTCAGTTCCCGGTAGTCAATACAGGGTCTCAGAGTCCCCTCCTTCTTTTTCACAAAAAAGATGGGTGCCCCTGCGGGCGAGGTAGACGGGCGAATAAATCCCTTGGCCAGGCTTTCATCGATATACTCCTTTAGGGCTTCCAACTCAGGTGCCGCCAACGGGTAAACATGACCAAACGGGATTTCTGCCCCTGGGAGTAAGTCTATGGGGCAATCATACGGTCTATGCGGAGGAAGCCGATCGGCCTTTCTTTTGTCGCATATGTCAGCGAAGTCATGATAAACCGGGGGTAAAACGGGTACCTGTACCGTGCCTTCTGCATGTGGTGTTACCGGAACCGGAACAGTTGGACAAATGGCCGGACCACTCTGCGGCGGGAAGGATATCTCCTTAGTTTCCCAATCGATGACCGGATTTGCAGACCGTAGCCACGGAATACCTAAAATAATCGGAAAATGTGGAGAAGAGATCATCATGAAAATAAGAGTCTCCTGCTGACCTGGTTTCATCACGCATTCTAGCGGTACTGTTTCCCGATCCACTGGTCCAGATGTTAACGGAGATCCGTCTACCGTCTCCATGGTAACCGGTGAGGATCTTGGCTGAGTCCGGATACCGTGTTTACTGGCAAAAGAAAAGTCCATGAAATTTCCCCCTGCCCCAGAGTCTATCATTGCAGAGGTAGGAATTAGCTGTCCCTCCCACCGGATCTGAATGGGGAGTGAACAATGGGTATATTTCCCTTCTGAGTCCTTCGGTGAGGTAGACATTACAGTCAAGGGAAATACCGCATCCAAGTGTCCACTTGCCTCAGAGATATCAGACTCTGCGTCCGTGTTGTCACACTCTGCCATGGCTGCCAATACCTTATTTGGGCGATTCGGACGTTTCGGGCAGTCGATTAAGAAATGGTCCGATTGACCGCAGTAGAAACACAAACGCTCACGGAGCCGGTGTTCACGACGTTCGTTGGTCTCTCGTCTTTGCAGAGAGTCCACTTGCATAGGAACGTCCTCGGCCTCCCGTGGCGTCCTGAAAGCAGGTTCTCTGGAAGGAAACGTATTATTATTTATACGGTTTATAGCTGCCCATTTTTCCTGTCTACGTTCCGTCAAACGGGTATCTATGCGCACACAGTGCTGGAGAAACAGGTCAAAATCCCCTGGGGATTCGGAACGGGCTAACTCGTCCTTGATGGTACCGGACAAACCCTTTCTGAAAACGGACAATAATGCATTGTTTCCCCAGTCGGTGTCTACCACTAACCTCCTGAACTCAGTGGCGTATTCAATGACAGAGCGCTTTCCCTGACGTAAGGAAAGGAGAGCAGATTCAGCGGTAGCACGGCGATTCGGATCATCAAACATCTGCGCCATTGCGTTCAGAAAGTCATCTAGGTGGTTTAAACGGATGTCCCGATTCTCTATCATAGGATTAGCCCAAGCCAGTGCTCGTGAGGTTAATAACATGATGATACATAACACCTTTGACCGGTCAGAACGGTAATAATCAGCATGTACATCGAAAAACAGTATACATTGGTTAATAAATCCACGGAACTGACTACGGTCACCATTGAAACGGAATGGGGGTAACCTAGGCATACCGGCAGCTGGTACGGACGTAGGGGGGACGGCTTCCTGAGCCTCCACTCTGACTTGCAAATCCTGTATAGCCGGACCCAGTACCTGGTGATCATGGCCCAGCTGTGTTTCCACATCTCTAAGCTTAGTCTGCACCACCTCCATCTCCTGCTGCAGGGAGTTAATCATGGAAAACAGCTGATCTACTCGTGTCTCAGTCATTGCCCCAGCGAAATCCTCTTATTGGCCTGAGTATAATGTAATACTTATATATGTTCTGAGGATTTCGATAGCGTAGGGCAATGACAATCAGAGACGAGTTCCGGGTACAAGATGTTTTATAGTATGTCACCACGGTAGATACAGAACAAACACAACAACACAATAACACATACAATACTTTCCGGAATAGACGCGGAGGGGATTCCCGGGGCCACGCACCGGACTCCCCCAGGGAGACCACCAGAGCGAACCCCTATACAGGGACTGTCCGGCAATCTACCCCGGAAGGCCTAAATGCGCAGCAGCCGGGATAAGGAGCAAGCGGTAAAGTCAATGAGTGTCCGTACGGGAATGTTTGTCCAGAATGGTTACGAACCAAAAGAGAACCAGGCGGAGTGCTGACCGAAGATGGTAAACGGAATCCGGGCACAGCCTTGAAGAGCCGGGTACAGTCCAGAGTCAATCGGTAGGTAGTCTTTTAGGGGAATCCAGAGGCAATCAGGAATAAGCAGCAACACAGCAGGAGCACACAGCAGGCAGTATACTCAGGCACTGGACTGGACTTAGAGGCGGCCTTTTAAGCAGCTGGACAGGAAGTAGGGCAACAGAACGGTAACCTCCATGTTAACCGAGGGCAAGGGCAGTCAAAAGAGAACTGGAAAACCTGGAAACCTGACATGGGGGTAGTTCTTTGTCTCTCTATATGAGGTGGTGGGGGTCGTAAACACCCTACTCAAAATGGGGGTGGGTCTCTGTTTTTCTACAGGAAGTGGGGCAGGTGTTGTGTCCCTACAGGAAGTGGAAGTAGGGTTTTCTTTCTTTACAGGAAGTGGGGGCAAGTCTGTTTCTCTCAACAGGAAATGAGGAGGGGTTTTTCACTCTGTTCTTGCTCTCTTGTCAGTCAAATGACATACAGACAAGAGAAGGCGAGATTTTAATTCAGGTTATTCAAGCCATTGGAGAATGTTAGAAACAATTCATGCTGGGAATGGTTGTTCCAGCACCAATAGTGCTGTATCATTGATAATAAAAAGGCACTACTTATCACATGGTTCAGAGTAAAAGTATTGATACAGTTCTTGAACATATTAATTGGTTCAGTATGTGTACCAAAAGCAATTTTAACTTGTTGTGGGGGGACAATGTATGTATTTTTTAATACTAATTCAATACATTATCACAACAGAGTAGCAAAACTTTCAACAGATTGTAATTTACAGCAAAACTAATTGGGTCCCCTCATGTATAACACAAAACATCTACATACAAAGCATCACAAAATCAAGATTTATTTTTTTTCAGATCTGGTCATCTGGTATCACTCATCTAAGTGTTTGTCAAGTCAAGAGGAAAGATACAGAAGGATTTATCATTCACTTCAAGTCTGCAGCAGCCCCTAGAGGAAGTCTAGAAGTTTACTGCGTACGTCTTAATCATTGCATTTGAAACATGATCAATTTTGTAGTTATAAAATGTATTGCTCAGTCTATATTTATGTATTCTATAGCTATGAAAATTCTGATTCAGGAAAATGGAGGTCAGTTTTAGCTTTCCATGGACAGGTGTAAAAGAGCCAGGTCTGGGTCCTGTGTTATGATTCAGGGACCGAGGAGGATCAAAAAATGCGGAATCCCAAATGGTAACAGAATGGCTGGAAATGGATTGCAGACCTAATCTTGACACACAACTAGAAGTAGCCGTGGGACGAGCCTACAATGACCTGGACGCCTCGACACAGCCGGAGAACTAAATATTGTCACAGATATAGATATAAGAAAGCTAATCTGCCTCAGAGCAAAGATAGATAGATAGCCACCCACATGTAAAGGCTACGGTGATATAGAAACAGGGCCGCCACTAGGAATTTCAGGGCCCCATACTGGCAAAATTTTCGGGCCCCCTTTGGACTCCGCCCAGGCTCCACCCCCAGCACCGCCTCCACCACTCAAACTTCCTACAGTCTCACTGCTACTCTTGCAAAAACATATATGTATGTACAGTATATATATATATATATATATATATATATATATATACATACATATACACAGTCATGGCCAAAAGTGTTAGCACCCTTGAAGTTGTTTCTCTCAGAAAATTACACAGACTGTATACACAGACAGTACACACAGACAGACTGTATATACAGACAGACTGTATATACATAGATAATATACACAGACATACACAGTATAGACAGACTGTATACACAGATAGTATACACAGACAGTATACACAGATAGTATACATAGACAGACAGTATACACAGATAGTATACATAGACAGACAGTATACATAGATAGTATACATAGACAGTATACACAGATAGTATAGACAGACAGTATACATAGATAGTATACATAGGCAGACAGTATATAGAGATAGTATACATAGACAGACAGACAGTATACACAGATAGTATACATAGACAGACAGACAGTATACACAGATAGTATACATAGACAGACAGTATACATAGATAGTATACATAGACAGACAGTATACACAGATAGTATACATAGACAGACAGTATACACAGATAGTATACATAGACAGACAGTATACACAGATAGTATACATAGACAGTATACACAGATAGTATACATAGACAGACAGACAGTATACACAGATAGTATACATAGACAGACAGTATACACAGATAGTATACATAGACAGTATACACAGATAGTATACATAGACAGACAGACAGTATACACAGATAGTATACATAGACAGACAGTATACACAGATAGTATACATAGACAGACAGTATACACAGATAGTATACATAGACAGACAGTATACACAGATAGTATACATAGACAGACAGTATACACAGATAGTATACATAGACAGACAGTATACACAGATAGTATACATAGACAGACAGTATACACAGATAGTATACATAGACAGTATAGACAGATAGTATACATAGACAGACAGACAGTATACACAGATAGTATACATAGACAGACAGACAGTATACACAGATAGTATAGAGGGAAGAGAAAATATATATCCTGCTGGGGGAAGAAGAGAGCGCAGTGGAGATAGCAGCGCAGTATGTGAGCGAATGTCATAGACTTCGAGAAAGAGAACTATGATAAGCCATGGACTTCCATAGCCCCCCATCCCAGATGTGGCCCCCCAATCCCCACCCTGGATATGCCCCATCCACCGTTACCACAGTCCCCACCGTGGATATGCCCCATCATAAGCCATGGACTTCCATAGCCCCCATCCTAGAAGTGCCCCCACAGTCCCCACCCTGGATGTGCCCCATCCATCCTTCCTACAATCCCCACCCACCATCCCCACAGCCCCAGGCCCTAATGTACACTTGCTTTGGCAAAACTAATTTGTATTTGGTCCTGCCAATAAAGCTTATTTGATTTGATTTGATTTGATTTAGTATACATAGACAGACAGTATACACAGATAGTATACATAGACAGACAGTATACACAGATAGTATACATAGACAGACAGTATACACAGATAGTATACATAGACAGACAGTATACACAGACAGTATACATAGACAGACAGTATACACAGATAGTATACATAGACAGACAGTATACACAGATAGTATACATAGACAGACAGTATACACAGACAGTATACATAGACAGACAGTATACACAGATAGTATACATAGACAGACAGTATACACAGATAGTATACATAGACAGACAGTATACACAGATAGTATACATAGACAGACAGTATACACAGATAGTATACATAGACAGACAGTATACACAGACAGTATACATAGACAGACAGTATACACAGATAGTATACATAGACAGACAGTATACACAGATAGTATACATAGACAGACAGTATACACAGATAGTATACATAGACAGACAGTATACACAGACAGTATACATAGACAGACAGTATACACAGATAGTATACATAGACAGACAGTATACACAGACAGTATACATAGACAGACAGTATACACAGATAGTATACATAGACAGACAGTATACACAGATAGTATACATAGACAGACAGTATACACAGATAGTATACATAGACAGACAGTATACACAGATAGTATACATAGACAGACAGTATACACAGATAGTATACATAGACAGACAGTATACACAGATAGTATACATAGACAGACAGTATACACAGATAGTATACATAGACAGACAGTATACACAGATAGTATACATAGACAGTATACACAGATAGTATACATAGACAGACAGCTACATATTGCACACTATACAGGACACACATATCTTATACATAACACATACAGGCAGCACATAACACATACAGGCAGCACATAACACATACAGGCAGCACATAACCCAGACAGACAGCACATAACAACCTGGCTTTTATCAGCGCCACCTCCCTGGGCTGAGAGCTGAGAGCAGCGGCCGGGCCACCTTATGCTACTCATGCTTCCTCACAATTTGGAGTCTCAAGTCCTCAGACAGTTCTTTGCTCTTCTTTCTTTTCTCCATGCTCAATGTGGTGCACACAAGGACACAGGACAGAGGCTGAGGCAACTTTAATCCATGTCACCGGCTGCAAGTGTGATTTAGTTATTGCCAGCACCTGTTCGGTGCCACAGGTAAGTTACAGGCGCTGTTATTACACAAATTACAGAAGCAGCACAGGATTTTTCAAACAGTGCCAATACTTTTGTCCACCTCCTTTTTTATGTTTGGTGTGGAATTATATCTAATTTGGCTTTATGACAATTTTTTTTTTCATTGAAGACAAATTAAATAAAGATAATACCAAAGAATTTGTGATTCCAATCATTTTCAGGAAGAAACTGAGTATTATCTGACAGAATTGCAGGGGTGCCAATACTTTTGGCCAGCACTGTAGGCACGGTTGGATGACTGTTATGCTCTTTTGATCTAAACAGTGTCAACTAAGTATCCTGAGTAGAGTTGAGCACGGTTCGCGGTTCGAGGTTCTCCAGTTCGCGGCTCGAGTGATTTTGGAGCTGTTCTAGATAGAACTTTTTGCTAAAGCTCGATAGTTCTAGATACGTTCGAGAACGGTTCTAGCAGCAAAAAGACCAGCTAATTCCTAGCTGGCTTTCCGCTGTAATAGTGTAAGTCACTCTGTGACTCACACTATTATGACATTTCAGTGTATAGTGTGCGGGAACAGCGCCTTCAGATCACTGCTGTATGGATAATGGCGATCGCCATTTTTTTTTTTTTTCCTTGTCTTCCTTCCCTAAGCGCGCGCGTGTAGTGGGGCGGGCCAGCATGTCAGCCAATCCCAGACACACACACTGCTAAGTGGACTTTTAGCCAGAGAAGCAACGGCATGTGTGATAGGATGTCCATGTCACATGTCCCTGCATTATAAAACCGGACATTTTCCTCCAGCACGCCATTATCTGCCTTCTGCGTCCTTGGTGTCAGTCAGCGCTGGCGCAGCGCCTAGCTCCGATACCGCTGTATACGCTCCATACACAGCGCTGGACAGCTTAGGGATAGCACTTTCTATCAGTCCTTTTAAGGGCTCGTACCAGCAGGGTCAGAGCCATAGGTGACAGGTCCTGAAAACAGAGTTTAACAGCTACACAAGATGACAGCGTCTGTGTAGCTAAGGTCAGGGATTTCCTCGCTGCATTTCCCCATTAGGAGGGATAGAAAGGCAGGCTTCCTTTCCTCTACCCAGAGACCCACAACCCTGCCACTGTACCCTCCTGCCCTTTGCACACTCAAACTCATTGTTACTAAGCCATTATACTAGCAAACACTGAGTGAACTTAGTGGCATCATAAAAGTGGCTGTTGGACTTCTGTATTGTCCCACAAGTGCAAAAAGCCATTATACTAGCAAACACTGAGTGAACATAGTGGCATCCTAAACGTGGCTGTTGGACTTCTGTATCGTCCCACAAGTGCAAAGATATTTGCAGCACGTCTGCCTGCATTGCACACTCAAACTCATTATTACTAAGCCATTATATTAGCAAATGTGACGCCCTGGACAAGCCAGGGGTCACAGGTAATGACATCACCACACCCTACACCCCAGTTAGGTACACCTAAGCTAAACCAGAAATCCTTGTTGCCTTCCCCAGGGGCTGATGTCCTCAAAAGGGGGTGGAGCCAGGCGGTTGGTCTCCACCCACCAAGGAGTTCACAGTCCTGGAGGATGGAAAACTGGCAGTTAAGTTTTGGAGGAGGAAGTGAAAGGAGGTAGAGTGAAGCTAGGAAAGTGGTAAAAGAGCAGCCTGAAGTGAGTCCGGGTGTGTGCCCCGGACTGAGACAGCAAGGTTAGCAGACGGCGGTGACCGTCTGCAGGAGTGGCCTATCGGAGTTGCCGTGAGGACCGTGGACGGGTGGTGGCCCGGCGGTACCGGACCGGTACACAAGGAGAAGCCAGCACCATTGGCAGGGGCCTTTCGGATCCCGGCAAGGCTAGGAGTCGCCGTGAATTTGCCAAATCCGTCAGTGAAGGGGACCTCCGGGTCTCCAAACAACTTAGTCCCAATTGAAGGCAACCGTCCAACTGTATGAGAGAGACACCGCCACCGCCAAGGCACCAGTTTCTCAGGGCCAGCACCTGCGGGCAAAGAGGGGCTCCTCCGGCCCATATCCAAGTCGGGGAGCAGGTTACCAGTGGGAATCCATCGGTACCAACATTGAACATAGGTGCAGGGAAAGAGACAGTCACCGTTAACTACCGGGGAAGAGCAACAGCAGCCGTCCGTGGGAACCGTCTTTCCAGCCGTGTGTTTAACCGAGAACTGTGTCACCGTCTCAGGCTGAGTGAGTACCACCGTGCCGTACGGCACAGCGCTGCCCCCGCGACCCTGCACCTCACCAGGCCCCGCACCCGGCCTGCCATCCACCCCTACCCCGTCCCCGGGCCCCAGGACAACCAACCCCCTACCCACGGAGGGGAGAAATAACAACAAAGCTGCTCCCTGTCACCGCTCCCGGGATCCCCATACAGAGCAGCGGTGGTGTCCACACAATCACCACAACCGTAGGTGGCGTCACGGACAATAAATCCCCAAAACCAAAACCCCTTTTCACTTACGGGCGAGGAGCGCCGCTCGAGTCCCCGGGATCCGGCCTATCGCTCGAGCCACCGAGCAGCAGAGGCCGCAGCAGCAGCGGCAGCCGGACCCGAGTAGAGGGAGAGCGCAGCGTCCCCTCCTCCGTCCGCAACAACTTGGCGTCACGAACAGGATCTTACTGCTCTGCCGTTGGGTAGAGGTGCGCCTTGTTACCGCCGGAGGTGTCCGGCCAGAAAATTTCAGAAGCCGCCATCTTTAGCGCGAAAAGCTCCCGCTCGAGCGTCTCCTCGAGTAGTGGAGGCGCGAAGGCCAAAACCCCGCCCTGATAGAGGAGGAGCCGGAAAGAGGCTAAGGGGGACAAAATGGCGGCTGGTCGCATGTGAGCACGGCTATGGAAGCAGGGACGCCAGGACCCTGCGGCCATTGACTGGTTCCTGGAAGAGGCCGCTGCTAAAGATGCTGAGTCCGACCGACAACACTGTGGTCCCCGCACCTGGCCCCGCAGCGTGGGCGGAAGTCCGGACCGTCCAGCTAAGCAGCCGTCTGCAGGTCCGCATGCAGCTCCTCCTGGAGGAGTGGGAGACCGACATGGCGGAAGTGGTGGCGGCCATACGGAGACGCGAGGTGGAGGGAGTCTTGGAAGGGAGGGTAAGTGACCCACGCCCCTGTACCCCTAGTGGGTCGGTCATCGCGGCTGAGGGACCCGGTCCATACCCGCTCGCCCTGCTACCTCCCCCGCTACCCATGTTGGCTGCTGCTGCCCCGCCACTAGGCCCGCTACCACCACCACCGGTAGCGGTACCCTGCCAATCCACCCCGGCGGACCGACCTGCAGCAGAAGCTCGTGACCGTCCTGATCCACGGGAGATTCCATGGGAGAAGCCGAAGGCTGAGGCCGTCAGCAAAGATGCACCGGAGGCACGGCGGGGATGCAGCTGCCAGGAGGCAGAGCAGGCCATGTCACAGCGGGATCCCTCATTACTGAAGGTGCCGGTCGTAGCCAACACGGAGGGACTCTGGCTGGGTCCGTCCCCCGCACACGCTGAACCGGAGCAAACAGAAAGTGCTCCCGGCTGGGAGCGGCGGCAACGGCAGCTGCGCAGGGAGATCGATGCCCGAGAGGGGTGTAGAGTGGATGTGCATGCCCGCATGAATATGGAGGAAGATCACCCGCAGCGAGCTACCATCGGGGTCCACAGCGGTGCACCATGTGAAGGTGCACTAGAGCCCCGCGATTGAGGATGGACTGCTAAGCCGGCGGTCCTCCGCCTAAAAGTTGTCCCCGTTGGGACCACCAGTGTTTAAAGATGAGAATGATAAGTCAATGATAACCGTGAAAAGTCACCTGATTGCACCCTGATTTGGAACCGGTCGTTGCCGGCACCGTTGTCCCCGTGGGGACCGTTTAAAGTTGCGTAAGGGACTCCTTACGGACAAGCCCGTGAACTTGCAGGGCAACCACAAACTAGTGGCTTGTAAATAATGTTGTTGTTGCAGCTTCCACCGTTGCCGCCTCCGGAGAGGCAGATTGGAGGGAGGGCCCGCAGTGGAGCAGGCTGGGGCCCAGCCACCACAGGAACCGGTGGCTACCCTCTGGGGGTTCCAGGGGCTCCCCATGGACGTGGGTCCCCTGGAAAGGACAGATCCCACTCGGGTAACTTGGTGCTGGACTGGGGTCAAGGGGTGCTGCCTGTTTCTTAGGGGCAGCATCAGGGCCAGGTTGCTTGGGTGGGTGAGAGCGGAAGCCATAACCGTTTGAAACCGTTTGCAACGTTTTAAGAAAAGTGCCTCCCGATGTGGGATGATGTTAATATGCATGTATGTCTGTTACCGTTTTTTATCTTTTACAGTTTAAAAAGAAAAATAAAACCGGTGTTGGACGGGCAGCCCGCGGACGGTCTACATTTTGCTAAGGGGGAATGTGACGCCCTGGACAAGCCAGGGGTCACAGGTAATGACATCACCACACCCTACACCCCGGTTAGGTATGAATCGCCCACCCCAGGGCTATGGGACACCCGGTGCCGGGCCGGACCAGTCTGGGGGTTGTCAGTGGTGGCGGGGCCCGACTCCGTGGCCCTGGTGGGTGTCAGTTTAAATATGGCTGGTGACTTGGGAGCAATTAAAGTATTTGTTTCGTGACGCCACCTGTGGTTTGCGGCTATTAAGCCGCCGCTGCTGTGTGAGGCCTCCGGGGTGATGATATGGCAGCAATGGTGGTACTGCTCCCCACAGGTGGAGCGGTGCCCCGGGGACACTGTTGGTGCTCGTGAAAGTCTATGGTGTTGTGTGGATAACACGGTGCAGGGCCGACAGGCAATGAAAGAAACAGGCACAAACAACAGTCTCTTTACCTCCTCCTCTTTTACTTTAAGAACAGTCCAGTCCTGGGAGACCGTGACAGGTGGTGAAAGGGATCCGGTCGGCCTGGAAGTACTTGGGGTGATCTTTTTGGCCAGCTGAGTATGAGGCCTACGCCTGTTCTTTTCTTTACTAATATAGGACCCTGCTCTCTGGATTTAGCAATGGCCCTCTTGCTGCTGGGACCGGTGGTACGTCCCTTTCCCTCTGTGGTAGGCTGCGCAGGCCCTCTCTGGTGCTTCTCTGCTGGAGTCCACACCAGGCCCTGATGATGCAGCTGTACCTTCGGGCTGTTTATGGGCCAGGTGCTTGCAGCTCTCCTGCCCTTCGGATTTGGCTACCAGGAAGTATTTTAGGCCCTGGTGGCCACAAACTCCGATATCCGAGTCTCTTCTGTGCCTCTCTGCTACTCCTGCTTCCCTGGGCCAAGCTGCTCCAGCTCTAGGCCCCAGATCCACAGGACAGCACACTCTGCGTCTGCTTGCTATCACTTCTCTCTACAGACTGAACACCACTTCCTCCCTCAGGTCAGACTTAAGGAATGCTCCCTGGAATTCCAGGTTCAGAGCTCCCCCTGCTGGCCGGAGGGAGAACTGCGTTGGATGTTAAACTTACCGGCCAATAGACCTCCCAATTACCTCCAGGCTCAGCATTAACCCTTTGGGAGGGCAATGCTGTTGTGGCGACCAGGTCCTGGGGCGCCACAGGTACACCTAAGCTAAACCAGAAATCCTTGTTGCCTTCCCCAGGGGCTGATGTCCTCACCAGGGGGTGGAGCCAGGGGTCCTCACCAAGGAGTTCACAGTCCTGGAGGAGGGAAAACTGGCAGTTAAGTTTTGGAGGAGAAAGTGAAAGGAGGTAGAGTGAAGCTAGGAAAGTGGTAAAAGAGCAGCCTGAAGTGAGTCCGGGTGTGTGCCCCGGACTGAGACAGCAAGGTTAGCAGACGGCGGTGACCGTCTGCAGGAGTGGCCTATCGGAGTTGCCGTGAGGACCGTGGACGGGTGGTGGCCCGGCGGTATCGGACCGGTACACAAGGAGAAGCCAGCACCATTGGCAGGGGCCTTTCAGATCCCGGCAAGGCTAGGAGTCGCCGTGAATTTGCCAAATCCGTCAGTGAAGGGGACCTCCGGGTCTCCAAACAACTAAGTCCCGATTGAAGGCAACCGTCCAACCGTAGGAGAGAGACACCGCCACCGCCAAGGCACCAGTTTCTCAGGGCCAGCGCCTGCGGGCAAAGAGGGGCTCCTCCGGCCCATATCCAAGTCAGGGAGCGGGTTACCGGTGGGAATCCATCGCTACTAACATTGAACATAGGTGCAGGGAAAGAGACAGTCACCGTTAACTACCGGGGAAGAGCAACAGCAGCCGTCCGTGGGAACCGTCTTTCTAGCCGTGTGTTTTACCGAGAACTGTGTCACCATCTCAGGCTGAGTGAGTACCACCGTGCCGTACGGCACAGCGCTGCCCCCGCGACCCTGCACCTCACCAGGCCCCGCACCTGGCCCTGCCATCCACCCCTACCCCGTCACCGGGCCCCGGGACAACCAACCCCCTACCCACGGAGGAGAGAAATAACAACAAAGCTGCTCCCTGTCACCGCTCCCGGGATCCCCATACAGAGCAGCGGTGGTGTCCACGCAATCACCACAACCGTGGGTGGCGTCACGGACAATAAATCCCCAAAACCAAAACCCCTTTTCACTCACTGGCGAGGAGCGCCGCTCGAGTCCCCGGGATCCGGCCCATCGCTCGAGCCACCGAGCAGCAGAGGCCGCAGCAGCAGCGGCAGCCGGACCCGAGCAGTGGGAGAGCGCAGCGTCCCCTCCTCCGCCCGCGACACAAACACTGAATGAACTTAGTGGCATCCTAAACGTGGCTGTTGGACTTCTGTATCGTCCCACAAGTGCAAAGATATTTGCAGCATGTCTGCCTGCATTGCAGTAAAAGAGAAAAACTCTGGCACACTGAATGAAAATACGAAAAATAGAGATGCTTTTGATTCTTCAAACGTGTATTTATTTGTGCATGGATCACAACAATTTCTCAAATCACATCCAACGTTTCGACCGCGTGTTTTACGGTCTTTATCAAGGATGGAATATTATCTAAATGTTAGATAGGTGATATATGATAAACATTCGTCACAACGAATCAATGGGTAAATATGCTTGAGATCCTTATGCATCAAATTTTCTGATAAGTTGTTGATAATGAGATCCACTTTGACAAGTGAGGTACCATGTGAGTCTGAATGAAGATATACGGGATATTCTATTTTGAAAGACAAAAAAATACACAATTTTTTTGAGCTATATGACAACATGACAAAAGTTATGGATACAATCAACTAGCCTATGAGAAATACGGGATTACAAATGACATATTCGATATGAAGTCATAAATAAACACCCACCTAAATGTTAGATAGGTGATATATGATAAACATTCGTCACAACGAATCAATGGGTAAATATGCTTGAGATCCTGTACAAATAGTGAAAATATTAGTATGAACGTCACATAATATAGGAATCTTACAAAAGATCATAGTGTGCATATACATTATCTACCTTATGCATCAAATTTTCTGATAAGTTGTTGATAATGAGATCCACTTTGACAAGTGAGGTACCATGTGAGTCTGAATGAAGATATACGGGATATTCTAAACAAATGTACATATGAACATTATTATAATCTGTGTGTCATACACAAATGAAAAATACTGCACACTATGATCAATATATATCTTTATCTGGGGAAATTCACTGATATGTATGATCAGACGGAGTATAGGAAACATAAAGCATAAGACTACCTTATACACTCCGTATTAGCAGCCGCTATGGAAGGAATTAGTGATTCTGTAAAGGATATTCTCCTTTTTCTATAGAAAATAAATAACTCCATATTAGAGACATCATGAGAATCCATATGACAAAATAAACTCTCAGTCTGTCAACTCCAATATAAGGCATATTTAGCAATGAATGAACAAAGCATGATACAAGAATTACCTTAGTCTGGTATGAATCAACAACCAGATCAATAAATGATATTAGAGAGTCATGTCTCTGAAAGGCTATGTTGAGGACCTGCTAAATATATGACAAGCATTAGACAAATATTCCAGCTAGATGGCTCATATGAAACAGTGCTCAATAAAGCACATACCTTACAAAAATACTGTTGATTTAATAGGGAAAACAGCAAAGCTGTGGTGATGTGGGTCTATAAGGAAACGACATATAGAAAAAAATAAGTATGCTCTGTGTCAGGTGAAGATAATGACAGCCTCTTACTCGCATACCTTGTAATTGGTGGTTCAGGGTGAAGGCCCTCAGGATGATGTGCAGGGTGACTAGCGTGGAGGCGCTTTATATACTAAGTTGTGCGTCCACTTCCTATTCAGTGGAACGCAGTGTGCTGGCAGGTGAACCGCACGCCGCGCATGCGCAGTGCGCTGAACGCACCGCGCATGCGCCGGGCACGGAACACAGGCCAGTATGTGGGGATGTGTGTCGGCTGCGTCTAACTTACGTGGAACGCAGCGTGCTGGCCGGTGGAACGCACGCCGCGCCCGCGCAGTGTGCAATATGTCATACACACCACGCAGGCGCAGGGCACGGAGCACCGGTCAGTGTGAGGGGATTGGTGTAAGACGGAGGTGTATTTTGTGCAGTGTCCATCCCTATTTTGCAAGGGATGGACACATGTGATCTGGGCGGCGTAGTGCACACCACGCCCACGCAGCCCAATTGCTTGAACTACGTGGGCACCGGGCGCAGAACACCGGCCAGAGTGTGGGAGGACCTACATAGATAAATGACACATGGTGTTCTGGCACATGAATCGTGCATCGCTCATACCCAGCACAATATCCTGTGCAGCGTACTCGAGAAGCACGGAACATATGACAGTATGCAGATGATTATGAACATTAAGACAATATACTAGACCCCTTGACGTGCATATTAGTGCCAGGTAGTGCTCTGGAAAGGTGAGGTGACGTATTCTGGTCATGGGTGATTAGTGTCACGAGAGTTAAGAGGAACCTGGAAAAAGAAAAATAAATTAGTATAAGTAAAATGACTATATTGAGAACATTCATTGCTAGTCCGTCTACTGGAGTTTTACAATGGTTGATAATAATAATTACTTTCATAGCACGAGGAAGAAGGAAGGAAAAAGGAGAAGTTCATCAAAATCAAAAAAATCAATTTAGTACAATAATGACCTTAAGTCAAATGGAACAGGATCATACATGTACATCATATTCTCTATTGAGTCCTCTAGGTTCTAATGTATTCAAAGTGAATATCCAAAAAGACTCTCTCTCTTTTAGACTACGTATCCTATTCCCACCCCTACGTGCGGGGGGCACATGGTCAATTATCTGGTATCTTAACTGAGCAACAGTGTGGCCGTGTGTTACAAAGTGATATGGAATAGGCAGTAGGGTCTGTTTGCACCTTATCGTAGACTTATGTTTACTAATACGGTCTCGGATATGTTGGGTAGTCTCCCCAACATATCCGAGACCGCACGGACACTTAATTAGGTAAACCACAAATGTGGATTCGCATGTGAAAAAATCATGTATAGGAAATATACGACCTGATAGGGGATGAGAAAAGGTGTCTCCTCTGGTTAAGTTGTTGCATTGTATGCAGTGATAACACGGGAAGTTGCCCTTTCTAGGGGTCCCCAAAAAAGTTTGCCTTTGTTTCCCTTTGTTGGATCCAATATCTGCCCTTACAAGGCTATCTCTCAGGTTTTTTGGTCTCTTGTTACAAAATAACGGAGGTTCTTTAAACTCTTCAATTTCAGGATATGATTTATTCAAAAGTGGCCAATGTCTGTTAATGATGTTTTTAAAGAGTGGAGAGAAGGGGTGATATGTATTGATACATGGGATACGGGCTATATTTCTGTTGGTAATAGGTCTCTGTGATATGCTCCTATTAGCAATGGTCATGGGATAACCCCTTTGGAGAAATTTCTCACTCATTTCGGAGGATCTCCTTTCACGTTGCGTTGGATCGGACACAATCCGTTCCACCCGTTTGTGCTGTGAAATTGGTAAACTCTGCTTAGTATGTTTAGGATGACAGCTGGTGTAATGAAGCAGGTTATTCCGATCCGTTGGTTTTACATACAAGTCCGTGCTGACATGACCCTCCGAGAATATGACCATGGTGTCAAGAAAATTGATTTGATGTAGGTCAGAATGGATGGTAAAGGAGAGACCCTGCCTAAACATGTTAATATCATCAAAGAATTTGGATAAAGATTCGTGATCTCCTTGCCAAATTAGAAAAATGTCATCTATGAATCTTTTCCATATGATGACATGTTCACGCCACATAGGATGGTTGTAGATGAAACATTCTTCGAAGTGCGCCATATATATGTTTGCATATGGGGGCGCTAAATTTGAACCCATTGCGGTCCCGCGTTTCTGAAGGTAAAATTGATCTTGAAACAAGAAAAAATTATTTTCAAGAACAAGTTTGAGTAAGTCAATGCAAAATTTGTTTTGTACATTCGAATATAAGCTGTATTTATTTAGGAACCAATCAATGGCCTCGATACCATGATGATGCTCAATACTAGTGTACAAGCTATTGACATCTAAAGTTACCAGAATACACTGTGTTGGGGGTAATCTGATGTCATGTACAAATGATAGGAAATCTGACGTGTCTTTCAAATATGATTTGATGCTAGAGACCAATGGGGTTAAGATTTTTTCAACCACAATAGCTAGAGGGGATAAAATAGACTCTGTAGAGGCCACAATCGGTCGTCCTGGAGGATTTTGCATATTTTTATGTATTTTCGGAAGTGTGTAGAACACTGGTGTTATAGGGTGTGTTTTAACAAGAAAATCGGCTAATTTCTGGTCAATCGTATTATTTCGTGTATAATATTCAATTAACCGTTTGATAAGGCCTTGAATGTGACTTGTTGGGTCCTTAGAGATAGGTTGGTATGTCCTTGTGTCATTCAATTGGCTTAATATTTCATTGATATAATAGCCCTTGTCTAGCACTACAATCGCACCGCCTTTATCGGCGGGCTTAATAATAATCTTAGAGTTATTTTTGAGATCTTGTATGGCCCTACTCTCTTCCAAAGTAATATTGTGTCTAATCCTGAATTGTCCATCCTCAACTGCCTTAAGAGTCCGCGTGATATCTCCGGAGACTAGAGAGATATACGTCTCTATTGGATGGTATGTTTTCGGAGGATTATATGAGCTGGGAACTCTTAAATCAAGTTGACTGAGTCTAAACATATCCTCAGATTCTATTTGAGCAGCGTCTGTATGTGTGCCTCTTTCAGTGCTAAAATGTGCTTTGAGTCTGAGAGTTCTGAAGAATCTCCTCATTTCCTGATCTAATTGAAATGTATTCAGTGGTGGAGTGGGACAAAATGATAAACCCTTTTGGAGAACACGTGATTCGATTACAGACAGATTGTACGATGAGATATTGTACACTAAGTTAGTACCTGAGACCGCGTCTGTACGTGGTAGGTTGGCGTGGACCCTGTTGCCCCTCTTGTTGCTCCGCCTCGTTTTCCTCTTTGATTTGGACGTTGAGGTAAAAAACGTGGTTGCCGTGTTGTATATTGCTCCGTATCAGAACCAGACGACGTGGAATAGCGATTATAGGATGTAGGTCGTCTTGGGATCTCTTCCATAAACCGCCAACGATATACCCGGTTTTTCGAATAGTCCTCTTGATCCCTCACGAATTTCGACCTCTTTCTTTCTTGTAGGATTTTTCTGAACTCGGCAATGGTTTCTTTGGTCTTGGAATGTATTCTATCCCATTCCGTGCTAGGAATAGTATTTTGGAGTTGTTGCTCAATTGAATTAATATTTCCTCCCAGAGTTTCAATTTCTTTCTGTAAAAATTCTATTGTGAGAATTATAACGTCCATAGAACATTTGTTCACAATACTCTCGAATTTTGTGCAGTAGTCAGAATTTTCTGAAAATAAAGTTGGTCTCAATGAGACCCTTAACCCTCTAGGGATCCTCTGTACCCTGTGATACTCCGCCAACGTGGCAAGGTGTAGTTCTAACGCTGTATATCTCCTTAACTCCTTTTCATAATCTCGGGATCTAACTTCTTCATTTGGAACAGACAGGAATGTATTTGGTATGGTCACCTTGGATAGGATGCTGCTGACTTCTTCATCGTTATACGAAAACGTAGTGAAAGACATATGGTATTATTCAGGCAAAAAAAAAACACTGGAGCTCAGGTGAAAAAACAGTCAATAGTAGTGGTTATACCTGGCTCACTGTGTGAATTGTAGGTGCTCAGAGGAAAAAAGCATACAGTAAAAGAGAAAAACTCTGGCACACTGAATGAAAATACGAAAAATAGAGATGCTTTTGATTCTTCAAACGTGTATTTATTTGTGCATGGATCACAACAATTTCTCAAATCACATCCAACGTTTCGACCGCGTGTTTTACGGTCTTTATCAAGGATGGAATATTATCTAAATGTTAGATAGGTGATATATGATAAACATTCGTCACAACGAATCAATGGGTAAATATGCTTGAGATCCTTATGCATCAAATTTTCTGATAAGTTGTTGATAATGAGATCCACTTTGACAAGTGAGGTACCATGTGAGTCTGAATGAAGATATACGGGATATTCTATTTTGAAAGACAAAAAAATACACAATTTTTTTGAGCTATATGACAACATGACAAAAGTTATGGATACAATCAACTAGCCTATGAGAAATACGGGATTACAAATGACATATTCGATATGAAGTCATAAATAAACACCCACCTAAATGTTAGATAGGTGATATATGATAAACATTCGTCACAACGAATCAATGGGTAAATATGCTTGAGATCCTGTACAAATAGTGAAAATATTAGTATTATTTACTTATACTAATTTATTTTTCTTTTTCCAGGTTCCTCTTAACTCTCGTGACACTAATCACCCATGACCAGAATACGTCACCTCACCTTTCCAGAGCACTACCTGGCACTAATATGCACGTCAAGGGGTCTAGTATATTGTCTTAATGTTCATAATCATCTGCATACTGTCATATGTTCCGTGCTTCTCGAGTACGCTGCACAGGATATTGTGCTGGGTATGAGCGATGCACGATTCATGTGCCAGAACACCATGTGTCATTTATCTATGTAGGTCCTCCCACACTCTGGCCGGTGTTCTGCGCCCGGTGCCCACGTAGTTCAAGCAATTGGGCTGCGTGGGCGTGGTGTGCACTACGCCGCCCAGATCACATGTGTCCATCCCTTGCAAAATAGGGATGGACACTGCACAAAATACACCTCCGTCTTACACCAATCCCCTCACACTGACCGGTGCTCCGTGCCCTGCGCCTGCGTGGTGTGTATGACATATTGCACACTGCGCGGGCGCGGCGTGCGTTCCACCGGCCAGCACGCTGCGTTCCACGTAAGTTAGACGCAGCCGACACACATCCCCACATACTGGCCTGTGTTCCGTGCCCGGCGCATGCGCGGTGCGTTCAGCGCACTGCGCATGCGCGGCGTGCGGTTCACCTGCCAGCACACTGCGTTCCACTGAATAGGAAGTGGACGCACAACTTAGTATATAAAGCGCCTCCACGCTAGTCACCCTGCACATCATCCTGAGGGCCTTCACCCTGAACCACCAATTACAAGGTATGCGAGTAAGAGGCTGTCATTATCTTCACCTGACACAGAGCATACTTATTTTTTTCTATATGTCGTTTCCTTATAGACCCACATCACCACAGCTTTGCTGTTTTCCCTATTAAATCAACAGTATTTTTGTAAGGTATGTGCTTTATTGAGCACTGTTTCATATGAGCCATCTAGCTGGAATATTTGTCTAATGCTTGTCATATATTTAGCAGGTCCTCAACATAGCCTTTCAGAGACATGACTCTCTAATATCATTTATTGATCTGGTTGTTGATTCATACCAGACTAAGGTAATTCTTGTATCATGCTTTGTTCATTCATTGCTAAATATGCCTTATATTGGAGTTGACAGACTGAGAGTTTATTTTGTCATATGGATTCTCATGATGTCTCTAATATGGAGTTATTTATTTTCTATAGAAAAAGGAGAATATCCTTTACAGAATCACTAATTCCTTCCATAGCGGCTGCTAATACGGAGTGTATAAGGTAGTCTTATGCTTTATGTTTCCTATACTCCGTCTGATCATACATATCAGTGAATTTCCCCAGATAAAGATATATATTGATCATAGTGTGCAGTATTTTTCATTTGTGTATGACACACAGATTATAATAATGTTCATATGTACATTTGTTTAGAATATCCCGTATATCTTCATTCAGACTCACATGGTACCTCACTTGTCAAAGTGGATCTCATTATCAACAACTTATCAGAAAATTTGATGCATAAGGTAGATAATGTATATGCACACTATGATCTTTTGTAAGATTCCTATATTATGTGACGTTCATACTAATATTTTCACTATTTGTACAGGATCTCAAGCATATTTACCCATTGATTCGTTGTGACGAATGTTTATCATATATCACCTATCTAACATTTAGGTGGGTGTTTATTTATGACTTCATATCGAATATGTCATTTGTAATCCCGTATTTCTCATAGGCTAGTTGATTGTATCCATAACTTTTGTCATGTTGTCATATAGCTCAAAAAAATTGTGTATTTTTTTGTCTTTCAAAATAGAATATCCCGTATATCTTCATTCAGACTCACATGGTACCTCACTTGTCAAAGTGGATCTCATTATCAACAACTTATCAGAAAATTTGATGCATAAGGATCTCAAGCATATTTACCCATTGATTCGTTGTGACGAATGTTTATCATATATCACCTATCTAACATTTAGATAATATTCCATCCTTGATAAAGACCGTAAAACACGCGGTCGAAACGTTGGATGTGATTTGAGAAATTGTTGTGATCCATGCACAAATAAATACACGTTTGAAGAATCAAAAGCATCTCTATTTTTCGTATTTTCATTCAGTGTGCCAGAGTTTTTCTCTTTTACTGTATGCTTTTTTCCTCTGAGCACCTACAATTCACACAGTGAGCCAGGTATAACCACTACTATTGCCTGCATTGCACACTCAAACTCATTGTTACTAAGCCATTATACTAGCAAACACTGAGTGAACTTAGTGGCATCCTAAAAGTGGCTGTTGGACTTCTGTATTGCCCCACTAGTGCAAAGATATTTGCAGCACCTCTGCCTGCATTGCACACTCAAACTCATTGTTACTAAGCCATTATACTAGCAAACACTGCTGCCAGTTTAAGGGCCGTAGTTGCATTGTCAGCGATAATTATTGTTGTTTATTCTGCTGTTAATAAAGCTAGACCACCGCTGCAATCTACACCACCTCTCAATTTTACTACCACATTTTAAGTGCACAATCTTGTCACAATCAAAATGAGTGGCAAAATGACAGATGCTGGTGGAAAGGGGAAGAGGCATGTTGGAAAAGGAAAAAAAGGGTTTGTCCGTGTGGAAGGTGGCAAAGCTCCATTAACATCTGCTGAAGATAAAAAATCTTCCAGCAAAAGTAAGATGTCTACTACTTACCGTGGACAATCCGATGTGCTCCCTTTTTTACGGACACGGACAACTGGAACAAAGGTAGATGATGGCCAAAAAAGGAAAATGCTTGAATGGATCTCAAGTGGTCCAACAAGTGCCCTCTCCGCCACCTCAACTACCACATCCAAAAAACACCAGTCCTCTGAGTTGTCATCCCAATCAAACTTGCTTTCTCCCAGCTCTGAAGTCTCCATCCGCCCTGCACAGTATGGTGGAACTGAGATAGCTGAGTCTGCAGAGCTGTTCAGTCACACTATAGCCTGGGAATCAGAGGTCTGCTCCCAAGCTACAGTGAGTACAGACCAGGAAATGGTCTGCAGTGATGCCCAGAACCTTTGTGACTCTGATTCAGGCCGTGAGGACCAAGTTTCTGAGCATAATGTTGACCCTTTTTCACCAACTGTAACACCTGTTGTTATAGACAATGAGGAACATACTGATGACGATGAGACGCAGATACCAGATTGGGATGACAACTTAAATATTCGGTCAGGGCAAGAAGAGGCTCGGTCTGAGGATGAGGGGAGTGCAAACACAACAATTGATGAGGAAGTTCTAGATCCCACCTACTGTCAACCCACAGTCAGGCACTCGAGGAGGTCAACAGAGGTGGTGGAGGAGGATGCAACTGATGACGAAGTTACCTTGCGCCTTCCTGGACAGAGTCGGAGTACTGGTAGCACGTCTACAACTGCATCCTCAGCCACCACTCTGCCTCTGAGCACTAGTCGGGGTGGATCAGCAGGTCGCATGTGTGTCGCCCGGGGACCAGGGGTACTCAGATCCGGGCCACAGGGTCACTTCTGTGGGTATCACGGTAGCGTGACCCGGTCTGTGATCCCAGGCTCCACAGTAAAAGGGGTATTTGGGTGTTGGGATATTGTCCGTGACGCCACCCACGGTTGTGGTGATGTGTAGCACCACCGCTGCTCAATACGGGGATCCCGGGGATGGTGAAGCGGAGCAGCTAGGTGTTGTGTTGCCCCTCCGTGGGTAGGGGTTGGTGATCCCGGGGCCCGGTGATGGGGTAAGCAGGGAGCAGGGCGCAGTGCTGCAGTGCGGTGCCCGAGGGCACGGGTGTACTCACAAGAAAGTCACACGGAGTCACTGGTGAACTAAGAATTGCCGGTGTCCGCGGCCTCCGGTACGGGGGTGTTAGTGTCCCACACACGGTGCAGCAGCCCTTGTTGTTCCTTCCCTGCAGCAAAGTGCCTTCTTCTCCTCTCTCTTCCTCTTTCTCCTCAGCCGGGAACGGGGAATCCTCTCCCCTGTAGTGATCCGGGTACTCAGGTACCGAGGGGCCACCGCCCGGCTCCGGCTACCTGTTCTGGCCCCTTCCTCACTACGGCCTGCCCCGGCCCTTTTGGAGAACGCTTCACTCCCAGCCTGGGAGCTAAACTCCAGACCTCTGTCCTGTCTGCCCTCCACACACTCTCTGCTCCAGCCCCTCCCCTCTCCTCTGCTTTTCCCTTACACTGGGGGCTGTGCTTGTCTGGCTGCACCGGTGTGAGATCAGATTACCAAGGAGGATTAACTCTTTCTGTGACAACCTGGCTGTGCCAGGGCGTCACACACTCCCTTGGTAAAACACGGCCCGTCCTCGGGCCGTCTAGGCACCGACATTTATTAAAACTGGAAAAAGAATAAAACATTTTAAACATTTTCAATCTTCCCACAGCGGGATGCACATTGCTTCAACGTTGCAACAACAAATAACACTTTTAATAATGTTAACGTAACGGGTCCTTTAGTCACCCACCCAAACAACCTAGCCTTGGTGCTGCCCCTAGGAAGTGGGCAGCACCCCTTGACCCCAGTCCAGAAACGGTTCCAGATGGGTCAACGGGACCGGTACTTCGCTGCCGTTGCGGCCGGGCGGACTGCCGGAGCCGTCGTCATCTCCGTCGCGGCCGGGCGGACTGCCGGGGCCGGTGGCAGGGCGGTGACAAAGGTGAGGCCTGGGGACCCCAGGTCTGGGTCCTCCCCAACAGGCGCTGCGGGCTCCGCTACCGGTAACAGGGGTAACGGGTCGGTGCATCGCTGCGGCGGCCTCTCCAGGAACCAAATGCTGGCAGAGTCCTGGCGTCCCTGCCTTTACAGTCCCGGTCACATGAACTGCCGTTCCTTCCTACTGCTCCCCCTTGGTACTCGGGAGCAGTCCTTCCAGCAACTTTTAAAGTTTCCCTTTCGCTTCCGGTCCTCCGGAGCTTCACTTCCGCCCGCGTTCTCAGGTGGGCGGAGCCTCTTTTTCGCGCCCAACGCTTGGGGAAGAAGGTGCTGGGCGGGAGATTTTCGCGCCCAAAATGGCGGCAAAGATGGCGACTTTAAGATTTTTGCAGCGGATCACCGCTGACAGTCCAAAATAAGGCGCACTTCCTCCAGGTAACTGGATGGGTTCGATCCTGTTCGTGACGCCAAATGTGTCGCCCGGGGACCAGGGGTACTCAGATCCGGGCCACAGGGTCACTTCTGTGGGTATCACGGTAGCGTGACCCGGTCTGTGATCCCAGGCTCCACAGTAAAAGGGGTATTTGGGTGTTGGGATATTGTCCGTGACGCCACCCACGGTTGTGGTGATGTGTAGCACCACCGCTGCTCAATACGGGGATCCCGGGGATGGTGAAGCGGAGCAGCTAGGTGTTGTGTTGCCCCTCCGTGGGTAGGGGTTGGTGATCCCGGGGCCCGGTGATGGGGTAAGCAGGGAGCAGGGCGCAGTGCTGCAGTGCGGTGCCCGAGGGCACGGGTGTACTCACAAGAAAGTCACACGGAGTCACTGGTGAACTAAGAATTGCCGGTGTCCGCGGCCTCCGGTACGGGGGTGTTAGTGTCCCACACACGGTGCAGCAGCCCTTGTTGTTCCTTCCCTGCAGCAAAGTGCCTTCTTCTCCTCTCTCTTCCTCTTTCTCCTCAGCCGGGAACGGGGAATCCTCTCCCCTGTAGTGATCCGGGTACCCAGGTACCGAGGGGCCACCGCCCGGCTCCGGCTACCTGTTCTGGCCCCTTCCTCACTACGGCCTGCCCCGGCCCTTTTGGAGAACGCTTCACTCCCAGCCTGGGAGCTAAACTCCAGACCTCTGTCCTGTCTGCCCTCCACACACTCTCTGCTCCAGCCCCTCCCCTCTCCTCTGCTTTTCCCTTACACTGGGGGCTGTGCTTGTCTGGCTGCACCGGTGTGAGATCAGATTACCAAGGAGGATTAACTCTTTCTGTGACAACCTGGCTGTGCCAGGGCGTCACACATGCCCTCTAAGCCTTACCTAGCCTGGTCCTTTTTTGACATAGCAAAAGATCGCCCAAATTATGTGATCTGTAAAATTTGTCATGATTCTGTTAGTAGAGGTCAAAACCTCAGCAGTTTGACAACTTCTTCCATGAATCGTCACATGAATAAATATCATATGTCCCGGTGGGAAGCTCACCGTGCTGCAATGCGGCGTAGCGGAGCGAACCATCCACCGCCTGCCCCTTCTAGTGCATCCGCGCGCTCTTCATCTTCTAGGACTGTGGGGACAGCTGTCACACCTGGTTTTCCACGCACAACTTCCACCACTGTAACCGCAACAGGCAGTTTGCTTGGTAGGTCGTCAGTTGGTTTGAAAGGGGAAACAAGTGCGTGTGTACAGCTCTCTCAGACATCGATAGCACCAACGTTGGATGAAGGCAACATCATGTCTACGCCTGCACTTTCCTCACAAAGCTGCATTTTTCCAGGGACACCCTACTCAACACTGTCTACACACAGCACCCAGACCTCTGTCCCTCAGATGTGGACAAATAAAAGGCCATTTCCTGCGACCCATGACAAAGCTAAGAGGTTGACTTTATCCCTCTGTAAGCTCTTGGCTACCGAAATGCTGCCTTTCCGCCTGGTGGACACACAGGATTTTAGAGACCTTATGTCTGTCACTGTGCCCCAGTACCAGATGCCCAGTCGCCACTACTTCTCTAAGAAAGGTGTGCCCGCGCTACACCAGCATGTCACACACAACATCACCGCTTCCTTGAGAAACTCTGTGTGTCAACGGGTGCATTTCACCACCGATACTTGGACCAGTAAGCATGGACAGGGACATTACATGTCGCTGACTGGGCACTGGGTAACTATGGTGATTGATGGTGAAGGGTCTGCTGCACAAGTCTTGCCGTCCCCACGACTTGTGTGTAAATCCTCTGTCTGTCCAAGTTCCTCCACTGCTTCTGCCTCCTCCACCTCATCTGGGTCCTCCACCTCCGCCCCAAGCCTGCCTGGTCAGGCCACCAGCGTTCTCACTGCGCAGAAGGAATCACGCACCCCTCATTACTATGCTGGCAGCAGAGCGCAACGGCATCAGGCGGTCTTTAGCTTGACATGTCTTGGGAATAAGAGTCACACAGCTGAGGAGTTGTGGTCAGCTCTGCGGTCCGAGTTTAATAAATGGTTGTCTCCACTCAACCTGCAGCCTGGTAAGGCCGTGTGCGACAATGCTGCAAACCTTGGTGCGGCCCTTCGCCTGGGCAAGGTGACACACGTGCCTTGTATGGCTCACGTGTTGAACCTTGTTGTCCAGCAATTTTTAACACACTATCCCGGCCTAGATGGCCTTCTGACCAGGGCACGAAAACTGTCTGCTCACTTCCGCCGTTCAACCGCCGCAGCTGAGCGACTTGCATCGCTCCAGAAGTCTTTCGGCCTGCCGGTTCATCGCCTGAAATGCGATGTGGCAACACGCTGGAATTCGACTTTCCACATGTTACAGCGACTGTGGCAGCACCGCCGAGCCCTGGTGCAATACGTCATGACGTATAGCCTGGGCCAACGAGATGCAGAGGTGGGGCAGATCACCCTGATGGAGTGGTCTCAGATCAAGGACCTATGCACCCTTCTGCACAGTTTCGACATGGCGACGAATATGTTTAGCGCTGACAATGCCATTATCAGCATGACAATTCCAGTCATTTACATCCTGGAGCACACGCTAAACACTATTCGGAGTCAGGGGGTGGGACAACAGGAAGGGGAGGAACTACAGGAGGATTCATATGCGCAAGGGACAACAACATCCCCAAGGTCCAGACGTTCATCATCACCAACGCGGCAGGCATGGGACCATGGGGGACAGGGATCAACAAGGGCGCATGGTAGCAGGCGAAATGTTGAGGAAGGTGCAGGAGAACATGAAGAAATGGATGATGAACTGTCCATGGACATGGAAGACTCAGCGGATGAGGGAGACCTTGGTCAAATTTCAGTTGAAAGAGGTTGGGGGGAGATGTCAGAGGAAGAAAGAACGGTTAGCACCTCTATGCCACAAACACAGCGTGGACTTGGTCAGCATGGCTGCGCAAGACACATGAGCGCCTTCTTGTTGCACTACCTCCAACATGACCCTCGTATTGTCAAAATTAGAAGTGATGATGACTACTGGCTTGCCACACTATTAGATCCCCGGTACAAGTCCAAATTTTGTGACATAATTCCAGCCATAGAAAGGGACGCACGTATGCAGGAGTATCAGCAGAAGCTGTTACTCTATCTTAGATCGGCTTTTCCACCAAACAACCGTGCAGGTGCAGGGAGTGAATCTCCCAGTTGTAACTTGACAAACATGGGACGGTCTCGTCATCTTCACCAGTCTACCCGTACCAGTAGCACCGTATCTGGTGCTGGTAACAGCAATTTTATGGAATCTTTTCATAATTTTTTTAGACCGTCCTTTGCAAGGCCACCAGAGACAACAAGTCTGACACATAGTCAACGGCTGGAGAGGATGATACAGGAGTATCTCCAAATGAACATCGATGCCATGACTTTGCAAATGGAGCCTTGCTCCTTTTGGGCTTCAAATCTTGACAAATGGCCAGAGCTCTCCACTTACGCCTTGGAGATTTTGTCGTGTCCAGCTGCCAGCGTTGTCTCTGAACGTGTCTTCAATGCTGCTGGGTGTGTGCTGACAGATAAGCGCATGCGTCTGTCCAGTGACAATGTGGACAGACTGACGTTCATCAAAATGAACAAGTCATGGATCCACAAGAAATTTACTACCCCTGTGTCATCCTGGGGAGAGTAAATGCTTGTGGATTTGGAATGTGCTTGATGCAAATCAAAACATCCTGTTTGCAACTATGGCACAAGTGCTGCCACTGATGGGGTGTCTGTGTGGCCCAATTTTTTCAAAAAAGGGAGACTCCGCTTGGAGTAACCCTTGCTTACAGTGTTTTTAAAAAGGAGCCAAGATGAACAGATCTGGGATCAGGAAAGACTTTGCTACCTACCCCGGGGTCATCCTGGGGACGGATAAGAATGGCGTATTTTTGAATGTGCTTGATGCAAATCTAGCTGTGAAGTGTACAACTAGGGCACAAGTGCTGCCACTGAAGGGGTGGGTGTGTGTGGGGCCCAATTTTTGGAAAAAAGGGAGACTCCGCTTGGAGTAACCCTTGCTTACAGTGTTTTTAAAAAGGAGCCAAGATGAACAGAGCTGGGATCAGGAAAGACTTTGCTACCTACCCCGGTGTCATCCTGGGGACGGTTAATTATGGCGTATTGTTGAATGTGCTTGATGCAAATCTAGCTGTGAAGTGTACAACTGGGGCACAACTGCTGCCACTGAAGGGGGTGGGTGTCTGTGTGGCCCAATTTTTGGAAAAAAGGGAGACTCCGCTTGGAGTCACCTTGCGGTGTTTTACATGACTTTAGAAGGGCGTGCCATGCCTATATCTGTGTCTCCTCCTCTTTTTCCTTGTCCAGCTCTTTTGTTTTCGCATGAGTATATGTCCTTGTCACTTTCCCATGTGTTTGTGTTGTGTTGTGAGTTGTTTGTCACCTTTTGGACACCTTTGAGGGTGTTTTCTAGGTGTTTTTATGTGTTTGTGAATGCCTGCCATTGTTTCCTATGCGGTTCGAGCTCGGTTCGCCGAACGTTCGACGAACCGAACTCGAACGAGACCTCCGTTCGACGAACCGAACTCGAGCCGAACCACGACCGGTTCGCTCATCTCTAATCCTGAGTTCCTTACATGTACTATTGGTATTTACTTATCTACTTACTGCAGGGTATGTCCTCATTGTTTTTATTCTGGGTGTTGCTTCATATGTTGCTGTTGCTCTTCTTCTATTGATTAGTTTAAAAAAGGCCTTGATTGATGAACATTGGCATGTTGATGAATTGTGGGCTGGAGGAATTGCACCAAATTTATTAGAAGTCATGCGTTTCATTAAACAAACACTCCCATCAAAGTTTTTATCCTTTTAATAAATTGCAATCAGCATATTATATAGCACTATATATTTACAATTGATCATTTTGCCTTTCAACCCAGTTAATACTTCTCTTTTGCATTTGGTCTATAACATCATATGTTTGAAATCTGGCTAGTTGAATCCTTCTAAGCTCTATGTAGAAAGAACTCTCTTTTCCCTTCATGAATCATCACCACAAAAGTCAATGGTGGGGTCAAGACTGCAGCTGCACGCTAGGTAGGGGGAAGTAACAAGCGAGCGGCAAAAGGTAAGGGAAGGGGACCCCTGCATATAGAGAAGGGTGAGATGGTGACTCCTGACCAAACCTACTGTTGGTCCCTGTGGTCCCTCACCACCCTAGATAGGTTCCACACCTATATGCAGAGCCAGAAACATGCCCCTAGGTATCCCCAGTTCTGGACCCTAAATAGGGAACGAGTGGGATGAGCTCTTCGTCAACCACACTAAATGGGAAAGGAAGACATAAGGGGGACACACTTGGAAAAAAGCATGAACTACTTATCTACAGATGACACAGGCAGGAGGTCAGCAAGCTTAAGCAACTATACTACAGATGAGAGCAAGCCAGTTGCTTGCAACCAGAGCTAGAATGAACTGAATAAGATCACCAGCACCAGTCCAGGGAAGAAGGTAGTATTTAAGCACCAAGATAATACTTATGTTCAGCAGCTGGGTGGAAGGCGAGATCCTGCTGGGTCCAAAAGGGGAAGAGATGAAAATGCACCAAACCCTGTGACCTCCTGTAGCCAGAAACCAAATTACTGTGACCCGTGACACACTCGTGACAGCAGCACCTGAGTCAACAATTGAATAGGGGAATAATTCATGGAGGGAAAAGTCTTCCAGGTTTCTACATAGAACAGAGAAAAGAGAAAAAATTCCTGCTTAGAAAGGCAAATTATATGTACACAATGCTATATAATATGATGATTGCATTATATTAAGATAAAAACTATGACGTGAGTGTTTTTGTAGGGAATTTGGTGCCATGAAAGATAATTAAAGAGGACAAAGAAAAGACTGAGATATTAAACCGGCACTTTTAACAATGAAATCACCACCTAATATTATTAGCTTAATACAAGAGAAACAAGAGGAAGTACGCTTGCATCTGGGCAGATTAAACATTGACAAATCTCCTGAGCCAGATGGCATTCATCCACGGATATTGATGGAATTGAGCCTACAGTGACTATTCTGTCTGCCAATGAAGAACGATCTGTTTTTTATTGGCTGGGACAGTAAGGGGTACTTTGCACACTACGACATCGCAAGCCGATGCTGCAATGCCGAGGGCGATAGTCCCCATCCCCGTCGCAGCTGCAATATCATTGTGATAGCTGCCGTAGCGAATATTATCGCTACGGCTGCTTCACATACACTCACCTGCCATGCGATGTTGCTCTGGCCGGCGAACCGCCTCCTTATTAAGGGGGCGGGTCGTGCAGCGTCACTGCGACGTCACACGGCAGGCGGCCAATAGGAGCGGAGGGGCGGAGATGAGCGGGATGTAAACATCCCGCCCACCTCCTTCCTTCCGCATAGCCAATGGGAGCCACGGTGACGCCGATAGGAGATGTTCCTCGCTCCTGCGACTTCACACACAGCGATGTGTGCTGCCACTGGAGCGAGGAACAACATCGGACCGTCACGTCAGCGTAATTATGGAATTCGCCGACGCTGCACCGATGATACGATTACGACACTTTTGCGCTCGTTAATCGTATCATCTAGGATATACACACTACGATGTCGAGAGCGACGCAGGAAGTGCATCACTTTCGACATGACCCCACCGACATCGCACCTGCAATGTCGTAGTGTGCAAAGTACCCCTAAGTCTTGGAATGTCATGGGACCCTTTTTGGATTACGCCAGACCTTGAATTTGGGTTTTTGCAGGGAAATAAATTGTTGAGTGAGAGTTTCTTATGTCTCTATTTCTTTAATAATTTTCTCTTTTTATGTCTTTCAGATTCGCTTTTGGCGAACTTCATGCGACATTGCTCAGTATTAGGGTGGACTTTTATTAAACACATTTTTAACAAATTGTTGAACGAGGGCTGTAGTCAGAAGGTGTTTGTTCAAATACATTTTTTTCTTAATATTTCTACTGGATTAGTAATAGGGGTGTCTGCTAGAGGCCCACCCATTACTAATACCAGGGCTTGATGCCAGCTGGCAACTCACAGCTGACATAAACCCCAAATATTACCCCATTTATCACCACACCAGGGCAATGGACAGAGCCGAGTACAGCCCCAGATTTGGTTCATCTAATAGATGTGCCCCCTCTGGTGCGAATGCGAGCTACTATTTTTAGGCTGGGAAGCTGCTGCTGTGTCTGTGCTGGTTATGATAAAAGGAAGGGGTTCTTTACAGTTAGAGCAGCCAAACTGTGGAATTCCCTAGTGCCAGAGGTAGTAATGGCTGACACTATTACAACTTCTAAAAAAGATCTAGATGATTTCCTCGGTACACAACATTGTCGGTTATACATGATTTTGTCACAATTGTAAAAGGTATGCGAATGTATAATTGGTGGAGAAAGGTTGAACTAGATGGACCTGTTTTTTTTTCAACCTATGTAACTATGGTTCAAGCCAGACATGTACACCAGTTAGGGCCTGCTGTTCACTTCTGTAGTAATTTTACATCCCAATTGATGATAAACGTCTTGGGCCACAATCCATCCTGGAAGAACTAAATTAAAAATGGCCAAAGCTACATCCTTTTTGCACGACTTCGGGGTGCGAACAAAATTGGCCAGATTTCAAACACTTTTATGCCAGAGAGAAGAGAAAAAAACGGCTTGATAAATCATGTGTGTGCTACAGGTTACGTTTATATAATGAAGTTATCTTTTAGAGAAAAGTCTGAATTTTGTCCCCATGGGCTTTTCTTCTAGACTGGGATTTCTGTGGAACATTACGGACACTATAGGCAAAATAAGATCTCTGGCCACTACTCGTCCTGGAACCAAAAACAATAATTTTCAAGGTGCAAACTACAAGAAAAACCTGATCAAACAACACCTAAAAAAAATCACTAGTGATCACTACTCGTCCTGGACCTTCTTCATTATTGATACCACTGTATGGCTACATGATCTACTGTACACATGTCTTGCTGTAATAGGCAGGGACATAGTAATGGGCAATGGACTGGCAATATTATTGACGGTCACATGCTTGAATAAGATGAATGTCGGGCACAAGGAGCTACTTGACGTAATTACATAGTCTAGTAGACTTAGCAGGTGACCGGGAGACCCAGCAGCTACAAATCCGAAACATGAAGTTGGATACACAAATTATGGTGCTTTCTTCGAAAGAAAAGACAAGGACCCTTGAAGGTAAAGAAGGTAAAGATGTCCTATAATTACTACACCCGTGGCTTATGGAGAAAGGTGAAATATTCCAATGTACACTAGATGATATTTATACACTGAAACATGGTGGCTAATATGTATTACAGAAGTGATGTAGATCTGGATGTCCATTCTGGCTCTTGTAGTGCCATGAGTCTTGAAAGGGCATACCAAGCCCAGTTTTTACTGATAGCTGGAGAAATGGGCGGGTCCGGCTATCCACATACTTTCACCCGTGGGTGTGTCTCATCTGTTAAGATGGAGACTGGTTGTTTGCCACATGGTCAGTGTGGGGAGACTATGATGTCTCCAGGAAGGAATCCTCTGAGAGAGAGTAAGATTTGCTTGGCCAGACCAGGACTGTGTATACAGGTTGTAAAGCCCCTGGAAGTAATGCTCTTTGAGAAGGGGATTCTCTTGGCCTGACCAGGACCGTAGATAAAGGTTGTGAAGCCTCTGGAAAGAATCCTCTGAGAGAGAGGAGGATTCGCTTTGCCTGACCAGGACTGTGTACAGCGGTTGTGAAGCCCCTGGAAGGAATCCTCTGATAGAGGGGGATTCACTTGGCCTGACCAGAACCGTAGATAAAGGTTGTGAAGCCACTGGAAGGAATTCTCTAAGAGAGAGGAGGATTCGCTTCGCCTGACCAGGACCATGTATAGAGGTTGTAAAGCCCTTTGAAGGAATCTTCCGAGAGAGAGAGGCGGATTCGTTTGGCCTGACCAGGACCATACATAGAGTTTGTGAAGCCTCTGGAAAGAATCCTCAGAGAGGAGGATTCGCTTGGCCTAACCAGGACCATGTATAGTGGTTGTTAAGCCTCTTGAAGAAATCCCCTGAACAGAAGAGGTTCATGTGTGGAGACTGCTATGTCTCTCTGCTGAGAGAGGGGTTGTTTTTAGTTACTGGGGTCAGTGAGCGTAGAGGAAGATACCTCCACTGGGATACTTCTAGGAAGAAATGCATCCAAACCTGTGTGGGCATACCACAAACTAAACGGATTGAAAACCATGTTGTGCTCGGAAGGAAGGAAGGCTGATGTTATTAAGTTGTCAGGTCACCCTGTCCGTCCTGTCCTGTTTAGTCCCATCCTGCCTCAGCCTCTACCTGGCCCCAGTCTGTCCTGCTTGTTGGCACCTGATTCCAGTCCTGTCCTGTTCTGTACCTGATCCCAGCCCATCCTGCCTATCAGCACCTGGTTCCAGTCCAGTTTTTGCCTGTACTTGGTCCCAGCACATCTTGCCTATTGGCACCTGGTTCCAGTCCTGTTCCTGCCTGTACATGATCCCAGCCTGTCTTACTTATTGACACATGATTCCAGTCCTGTTCCTGCCTGTACCTGGTGTAGAGACACAGGGATCAGTGGGTGCTCTCATCCACTGGCCCGACCACCTTTAGAAAGACTGCATGGACCAAAGCTCATCCCAATTGAACACCCAAGCTCCTTACCCATGGAAGAACACTACTCAGACAACACAGGGTGCGGGAACCACAATACTTAGACTTCATTGGAGTTTGGAGTATTGCTCCTATAAGTCCATGTGTTTGTTTCTTCTTGAATGTGTAATGGTTCCTGCTTTCTGTTCATTGGTATGACAAGAGCGCCTGGTATAGGATGGAGTTCAGATCCAGCGATCTGAGGGCTTTTTTGTACTATCAGGAATTTGGATTTTTGTAGGGTTTTTCTCTGGCCACCATCAGCCCCTTTCCTATCCTGTCCCATTTAGTTAGTGGGGCCTCACCTTTGCTAATCCTATCATCTATCTGTGTATTGTGTTTTCCTATATCACCGCAGTCTTTGAATGTGGGTGGCTTGCTATACCTTTGCAGTCTATTTCTGATTCAGAGAGTTATTCATCTTTCCTTCCTTTAGGATAGCTAGCTTCTCCGGCTGGGTTCGCGGTGCATAAGATGTTAGTTCACCCCTCAGCTACTTCTAGTGTTGATGGTTTGTCACCTTTTTACCAATTTATGGTGATCTTCCATGGTTCCGGATCATAACAGTTCTGGGTGCATATTGCTAATCCCTGCCTAACCATCCTTGTATACACTAGCATAGATAAAGGGATCTTTAGAAAAAGTATTTCTACAAATCTTTTATCGTATGCTAATGAGCACGAGAACGAGTCCCAAGGATGTTCTATCCCACAATTAGCCACCCTCTTAGCATGTTAGCACGCCCACTGGGGCGTACTAACATGCTATTTCATGCAGTGTCATGAGCAGTGCCACGCATACCTGTGTTCACTGTGATCGCGCTTCTGAATGACTGGCACTTCCAGTCATGCGCCGTAGACCTCTTTGAAGCCGAGACGCGTGCACCCAATTTCATACTGCGCATGACCGGAAGTGTCGGGCATTCAGAAGATCGGTCACAGCGAACACAGGTATGAGCTGCACCGCTGGTGATGCTGCATTGAATAGCATGTTCGTATGCCCCTGTGGGCATTCTAACATGCTAAGAGGGTGGCTGGTCGGGGGATGTAACACCCTTGGGACTAGTCCCCATGCTCATTAGCATAAGATAAAAGATCTTTAGAAATACTTTTTCTAAAGATCTCTTTATCTATGCTGGTGTATACAGGGATGGTTAGGCAGGGATTAGCAATCTGCACCCGGAACTGCTCGTGGTCCAAGGGCATATTGCATCTGACACGTTCACTTTAATGTAAAAATCCGTCAGCCTCTCTGTCTACCTCACTCAGAGGAGAATTATACAGGAGAATTAACTATGCTTATTGGAGTGATCCCCAAAGAGCACAGCCTTATTCCACCAATTCTGTAAGACCACCATACCCTGGGATGAGTGTCTGGGAGATATAAAAAGGGACTGCTGGAGTCACCTAACAGGTTCCCTTTAGCAATACACATCCTCAGGCAATAGACAGCTCCGATGAGTCCGGTGGAAAACAATGACTTAACAAACACGAGTTAACACACCAAAAGGATGCATGTCTGCCCTGACAGACATTGAACAGGGCTGTGTCTTCACACTTGGCCCTAGCTCGTCCTGTCTATTGGTACCTGTTTTCAGTCCTGTCCCTGCCTGTACCTGTTACTAGTCCATCCTGCCTTGCAGGTGTTATAGCCTCTGCCTGTCCATCCTGACTGTCCCATCTGCCTTGCTAGTGACTTTGCCTGTCTGTCCTGCCTGTGCTATCTGCCTTGAGCCACCCTGGTGGTCACTGTCTTCACTTGAGACTCTTTCCTGTCTGCTCCTGTGTCCGCCCCTGTTCTGGGGGTCAGCTGCTACAGTACCGGTCCTCTACCCCATGTAAGGGTAGGACCATGGTTCCCCTGTGGTCCAGTGGGTCCACTTTTGCTTGCCGCAGTACCATCCCTGGCGGCGAGCGTTACACTTCTACTTTACTCGATTATCAAGTTGAGCCCATCTGAGCATCCGACCTGCTCAATTTGAGAACCGAGCACTCGATCATCTTAGCTCTTGCTCATCCCTAGTAGTACCATAAGGAAAATTAGAAAAATAAGCCTGGGTGAACGGAGGGAATTGACACATATATTATGGAGTCTACTGTACACGGCAAAACTCAAAAAGAAAGAAAGCTCTGCTCCTTACGTGTAATACTTGTAAATGAAGCAATCACCGGCATGGCTGAGCAAACTAACCAGATGCAAGAGTTTAATGGAACATCGAGAAATCGAGATGGCAAAAGTGCAGCCCGTCTATGTCAGGGGGAGCGCGGATTCATCCGGCCATTGAATATTAATTGAATGCTGTCTCATGTGAAGCAGAAAATTGGATGTGATTGTTGAGAATATACAGAAAACAAATATTGTTCTTCATTGTTTATATTTTTACACATATATACTTAACCCCGAGGTGGCCAATTTTCTTTTCTTCCTCCCCTTCTTCCCAGAACCATTACTTTTTTATCTTTCTGTCCACATAACCATATGATTGCTTGTTTTTTTGCTGGACGAGTTGTACTTTTCTGTGACACCATTTATTTGATCACACAAAGGACTGGTAAATGGGAAAAAAATTCCAAATGCGACAAAATTGTCTCTCATATTTGAAGCCGTCTCTTCTTATTCTAACAGCAATTTTAAGATTTCTTTACAGATGTCAATGGGGTTTAGATCCGGACTTATTGCTGCCACTTCAGAACTCTCCAGCTCTTTGTTTCCATCCATTTCTGGAGGCTTCTTGAAGTGTTTGGGGTCATTGTGCTGTTGGAAGACCCATAACCTACGACACAGAACCAGCTTTCTGACACTGGGCACTACATTGCCACCCAAAATCCTTTGGTAATCATCAAATTTCATAATTCCTTGCACACAGTTAAGGCCCCCAGTGCCAGAGGCAGCAAAATAACCCCAAAAGTCTCTGACCTCCACCATACGTGCCTGTAGGTGCTGTGCACTTTTCTTTGTAGGCCTCATTCTGATTTTGGTAAACAGTAGAATGATGTGCTTTACCAAAAAGCATAAACCTGGTCTCATCTGCCCACAAGACTCTTTCCCAGAAAGATTTTGGTTACTCACGTACATTTTTGGTAAACTGCAGTCTAGCTTTTTTATATTTGTCAGCAGTGGGGTCCTCCGGGGTCTCCTCCATAGCGTTTCTTTTCCTTTCACATGTGGACAGATAGTTCGCGCTGACACTGATGCCCCTGATTCTGCTGGACAGCTTGAATTTCTATGGAACTTGTTTGGCACTTATCCACTATCGAAACTATCCTGTGTTGCAACCTTTCAACAATTTTTCTCTGTCAATCACGACAAGGGAGATTAGCTACAGTGCCATAGGCTACATTTCTTAACTATGTTGTGCTCCGGATGTCTGGAAAAGGGCTTGTAACCTTGAGATTGTTGATGTTTTTCATCAATTTTTGTCCTCAAGTCCTCAGACAGTTCTCTTCTTCTCTTTCTGTTCTCCATGCTTAGTGCGGCACACACAGACACGCAATGCAAATATTGAATCAACGTCTCCCCTTTTTATCTGGTTTCAAGTGTGATTTTCATATTGCCCACATCTGTTACTTGTCACAGGTGAGTTTGAACGAGTATCTCATGCTTGAATAAAAGTTGTTTGTCGACAATAAAGGAAAGGTGCCAACAATTTTGTCTGACCCATTTTGGAGGTTTTGTGTGAAGTTTTGTCCAATTAGACTTTTTCTCTGTTTTTTTTGCATTGTTTCAATATACAGAAAGGAAATAAACGTGTGTAATTTAAATATTTTTCTAGGAGAAATACTCATGTGATCCACAGCCTATTTACATGGCAAGATAATCGTGAAGCGAGCATTTACATATAAGAACACTGATAGGAAGTTTAAACTAATAATAAAGGGCAGGAGGAGAACCTGGAATACTTAAAATTTAGTATATGCCATAAAATCATTACCCTAACACATTTATTAAAATAACAATGAAATGGCTAGCCACTTTAATTGATAATGCAAAGTTGATGGTGACATGGATGGGTCCATGGAGTCAGTGCCATATGAAAATCCACCTTTCCTACTAGTATGATAGGGAACATAAAGCTTTTCCCTCGAAAAAAGTCATCAAGCGCATTGCCTCTGTCTTGAAGGACTCTGTCATCAAGCGCATTGCCTCTTTGTGAGTACCGCTGTGGCACTGTTTCCTGTGTACTCCTGCATTTCTTCACCATCATTGGGTGGAGAAGCACTCCACCACCAAGGGCCACGATACCCCGTATTCTTAAAGGGACAAAATATACCACTTTTTCATTACTTGGTCAAGGTGCATAAAGGTGCATTTCCTCCTCCATTCAGACCTTTGGTTGCAGAGTGTCCTCTGGCTACCATGACATAAAATGGCTTATCCTATTTCTGAAGTCAGAAGATTGTAGTGCGTGGCTACACAAAAGCAGCTTTGCTTTGCTGTTAGAGGTGCAGATTTCTCTTGTGCTAATGCTGAAAGAGTTAAACTTGCTCTTTTGTTACCTAAGGCTTTCCATCCTGGCCTATCTCAGGTGATATGTCTTATTCCCTACCCTCTGATATAAGTACCCACCTCTTATCTTGGGTAATTGCCAGTGATAGCCTGCTATACCTGGGTATTGGTGAGGAGGTGTGAGCCATTGAAAGAAAGGTCACTTTAAACTTGTTTCTGGAGATAGCTGCCTGGAAATCTATTTTACCCCTGTCTGTCTAATTCCCTTTTGTGTCTTTATCATAGAGCAGGACTAGCGTTCCTGCTGCTTGGCTCACTAGTCAGGGTTGTGCTTAGGGTAAGTCAGGGGTAAGAACATGATTGCCACATGGGGTGAAAGAACCCATCTAGGGATATCAGGAAACTTAGGATTGCTTAGGGTAAGTGTCAGGGGTTACCCTTCCTGTTTGTCCACAGTGGTAGCATACCCTTTTCCTTCTGTCTCGCTGTGTGCCATTTGGCTCCTTAGTGGAGCATGACACAAAGATTAGCTTTCTTGGCCAACATATTGTATTTTTATCAGTGGTGTAACTTGAAGTTCATGGGTCCCTATGCAAAAGCCCCAATGGGGACCCCAATTTTTGCAAAGTTTTAATAGTATTGGTCTTTTCATATACACCAAATGGACCATAAGGGCCTCATACGCTCCATGGCCTGGGTACGATTGCAATCCTTACACCTAGTTTAGTAACACCCCTTAATTTTAAATTGGAATTGAGATGGCTTAAGGCTTAATTACCACAATTCATGTTGGTAACCTATTGCCACTTTGGTTCTGCCCCATCCCAACCCGAGCCACACCCCACAGTTGTGAGTGGAGTTTGTGTAACCCCTCCACCCCTTTTGGCCCAAGACACCACAAACTTTCCAGGGCTGTTTCCCAAAAAAAAATCAAGATTCCCTGCAAATTTTGGACACTTGGCTTGTATGCATAGGGTCTCGAGTGATTATTGCATTTTATAATAAACGTGCAGGAAAGGCCAATTCTGTTTCTGTGATGCTAGTCACTACTACGAGCAGTATGGACTGACGGGTAGTCAGATAAGGCAGGATCATAAACAAAGAGGATACAGCAGGACACAGGGAAAAAGCAGAGACATAGTGAAGTCACAGGCCGAGGGTCAGGATTCCAGGAGAGTACATATAGGATTCAGGGAGCAGACAGAGAGGTTGTCAGGAATAGGTCTGAGATCAGAAACCAGGAGGTAAATACAAAGACAGGGAGCAGGCAGAGAGGGATCAATAACAGTCCGGGGTCGAAAAGCCAAGATCAGAACACTTACACAAATAGGAGCCAAGAGCACAACTGAAGAACCAAGAAGTACGACTGGCGAAGTCCTGGCGGCGCATGGGCAGTAATGAAATGGAGCAATCACCAGGAATGAGGAGCATCTGCGTAAGCCCCTCCCAGAGCTAGAGTGGGACCTAGTGCTGAATACAACTTGTCTGCAGGTGCTCAAGCAGAGCACTTCCAATGCAAAATGCTCTGCGCTAAGACAACTGGCCCTGCAGTTGAGGAGAGCAAGGTAGAACATAACCAGTGTGCAAAATGCTCCACACAGCGGAACTGTGACAGTTTCCTTTTCTATTTGCAAATAATAAACCTTTGGATTTTATTTGGGATTAGTTCTGGTTCTCGACTTCTTTTGTTTCATGTTAACTAAAGTGACAAATCAGTCATTGTGTTAATTCTAAAGAACTCATTGTCCAGGGTTCGAATCCGATCAGGGCAACATCTGTATGGAGCTTGAGTTTATTTGTGTGCTTCTATGAGTTGCCGCGCCCCCCCCCCCTCCAATCAACAATAGAGCATACTACAGTAATTGCCCCTATTGTGCGTGCATTAGATATGGATAGTAGATTGTAAGCTCCATTGAGCACTAGGATGTTAACGGCAATCCACAATATTAACCCCAAAGCATGTCAAAAACAAGTGGTGGCCTCGGGCAGTGCTACTGACATATCGAGTTGACACACCGTGATGGTTGATAGAGAAGATGCTTTAGAACATTTCTATGTCCCTTTTATCCAGTTTTTCTGCATATACGCTATAGATTGGTAAGGGAATGACTTTCAAAGGTGAAGTATAGGACATTGCATTGCTGAAGGCAAGATGGTGCCCTAGAGATGACAGCACGGCACATTCCACTCTTGTATTATACGGTCACATATTCCCCATTCCTGACAATCACACACAATGTACATTATGTAATATTTCATACTATGCAGTACTATTGTTTGCCTTGTGAGTGAGTATGGAGAAAACAGAGTAGGCACTCACCGATTTTTGCTGTGTAGAAAAAAGCAAGCATTTATTCGTGCGCTGAAGTTACATATTGTGGCAAGCGGGGAGGGGGAGAGACAAGACAGCACGTTAGACGACGGCCGTTTCGCACACTATGGAAGTGCTTCTACGGGTCTAATGTTAGACCCGTAGAAGCACTTCCATAGTGTGCGAAACGGCCGTCGTCTAACGTGCTGTCCTGTCTCTCCCCCTCCCTGCTTGCCACAATATGTAACTTCAGCGCATGAATAAATGCCTGCTTTTTCTATACAGCAAAAATCGGTGAGTGCCTACTCTGTTTTCTCCATACTCACTTATTGGATTTCTTTTTTACTTTTGGAGGGAGCACCACGTAGCTGTAGTAGATTTTCCCTCAGCTGAGTCTCGCTGGTCCTACCAGAATGCGGTAGGTAACCGCTTTATGTGAATACTGACAGATTTTATAGTTGGAAGTAGTGCCCTGTATTTTTTCCTCCTTTACTCCTGCTTATTGTTTGCCTTGTTGTTTTGTATGTAAACTCATTTTATCCTTATTACCTTTGTGGAAATATGTTATAATTAAATCCCACCAGTAGGTTCAGGATTAACTTCTAATAACTTCCAAAAAAAAGTTTTTTAAAAGGAATATAGAATTTGAAGGACTCATTATTTCAATTCGATTTTATTCTAAAAGTATTTTTAGCATTTCTGTGATGTTATTTCTACTTTTTATCTTACACCTGGCTTTACTGAATAGACTGGGGTAGAATCAGCACAGTCATTTCAAAACATGAAGAAAAGGTGTAAAATTGCTATTTCCATAAGTGAAATTTGAATTTTATTATTATAATAATAATATTTTTAACATGTCTGTGTTATTTCTACTTTTTATCTGATATTTCTTATACCTGGCTTTGCTGAAAAAACTGGGCTAGAATCAGCACAGTCATTTCAAAACATAAAAAAGGTATAAAGTTGCTATTTCAATAAGCGTAATTTGAATTTTATTATAATACTAATATTTTTTAGCATTTCTGTGGTGTTATTTCCACTTTTTGTCTGATATTTCTTACACCTGGCTTTGCTGAATAGACTGGGGTAAAATCAGCACAGTCATTTCAAAACATGACAAAAAGGTATAAAATTGCTATTTCCATAAGCGTAATTTGAATTTTATTATAATACTAATATTTTTTAGCATTTCTGTGGTATTTCTACTTTTTATCTGATATTTCTTGCACCTGGCTTTGCTGAAAAGACTGGGCTAGAATCAGCACAGTCATTTCAAAACATAAAAAAGGTATAAAGTTGCTATTTCAATAAGCGTAATTTGAATTTCATTATAATACTAATATTTTTTAGCATTTCTGTGGTGTTATTTCTACTTTTTATCTGATATTTCTTACACCTGGCTTTGCTACATAGACTGAGGTAGAATCAGCACAGTCATTTCAAAACATGAAGAAAAGGTATAAAATTGCTATTTCCATAAACATAATTTGTATTTTATTATGATAAAAATATTTTTCAGCATTTCTGTGGTGTTATTTCAACTTTTTATCTGATATTTCTTATACATGGCTTTGTTGAATAGACCGGGGTCGAATCAGCACAGTCATTTCAAAACATGAAGAAAAAGTGTAAAATTGCTATTTCCATAAGTGTAGTTGGAATTTTATAATAATAATACTACTACTACTACTACTACTACTACTACTACTACTACTACTACTACTACTAATAATAATAATAATAATAATATTTTTAGCATTTCCGTGGTGTTATTTTTACTTTTTATCTGATATTTCTTACACCTGGCTTTACTGAATAGACTGGGGTAGAATCAGCACAGTCATTTCAAAACATAAAAAAGGTATAAAATTGCCATTTCCATAAGCATAATTTGAATTTTATTATAATAATAATATTTTTAGCATTTATGTGCTGTTATTTCTACCTTTTATCTGATATTTCTTATACATGGCTTTGCTGAATAGACCGGGGTCGAATCAGCACAGTCATTTCAAAACATGAAGAAAAGGTGTAAAATTGCTATTTCCATAAGTGTAATTGGAATTTTATAATAATAATAATAATATTTTTAGCATTTCTGTGGTGTTATTTCTACTTTTATCTGATATTTCTTACACCTGGCTTTGCTGAAAAGACTGGGGTAGAATCAGCACAGTCATTTAAAAACATAAAAAAGGTATAAAATTGATATTTCCATAAGCGTAATTTGAATTTTATTATAATAATAATAATATTTCTTAGCATTTCTGTGGTGTCATTTTTACTTTTTATCTGATATTTCTTACACTTGGGCTTTACTGAATAGACTGGGGTAGAATCAGCACAGTCATTTCAAAACATAAAAAAGGTATAAAATTGATATTTCCATAAGCGTACCAGCAAAATAAAGATAAAATATTTCTTTAAGGGCTGAATTCAGACGGCCAATTCTCAAACAAATGCTGTCTGTGGTTTTCATGGATAGTACTCTTACCTGTGATATAGTGTGTGGCTGATCGCATGTCAGTGACTTTTCGCAGACCAAGTGCACCGCCCCGGGGCTCGGCCGTCTGCCGAGCCATTCGGATCCGTGCTCGTCGGTGGGTGGCTCGAGCTCCTCACGGACCCGGGGGTCACGTCACTCGGAAAGGGTGCTGTCGCTACGTGAGGGGTAGTGTTCGGTTGGGATGTTCACGGCCGGGGCCACGTTTGTTTGGGGATTTAAGTTCGTGATGCCACCCACGGGTTGTGGTGAATGGATGGACACCACCGCTGTTGTTGACTAGGCTCCCGGGGACGGTGTTGCGCAGCTTGGTGTTGACCCCTCCTTGGGTTGGGGGATGATGGTCCCGGGGGCCCGAGGGAGGTGCTGAGGCGGGGGAATGGATGCGTGCTGGCGTGTCGGTGCGGTGCGCGGCCCGAAGGTACTGTTGTACTCACTATTACAAACACGCTGGAGTCTCTGGTAAACCAAACATGATGGTGGACGGTGCCCGCAGCCAGCTGCACTTTTCCCCCTTTTCAGGTTGGTGGGTTCCGCCTTTCTCCTGCACCTCACTTTTGTAGAAATGATGACTCCTATGCCTGAGCAACAGTAGTCTGCTCCCCAGCCTGATGTGTGCCGGTAGAGCCCGTTTGCCCGCAGACGCTGGCCCGTGGAGTCTTGATGCCTGGGCGGTGGCTTTCTACCCCTATCGTTGGGCCGTTGTCTTCAGTCGGGTCTTAGGTGGGAAAGGGCCTAAAGTCCAGTCATCAATCAGTGGATTCGACTCGGTCCAGTTGTTTCTGGGCCTCGTACTGGGTCTGAGTACCCCTCCTGGTGCTCCAGTTTCCAATCAGTTCCCCGGTTCGGTACTGGCGGGCCCCTACCCAGTCCCGGTCCCTTACGGTTCCACCGGCTGTAATCCCAGCTCCTGCAGGCGGCCACCACCATCTGCCTCCTTGCCAGAAGTGACTGGGGTCCAACCCAGACACCTGGTGTTAGACTATGGCAGACCTGGACACAGGTCTGCACTTGAACTCCACTCCACTTCATTGTCACAACTAATCTACAGAACTAACACTGCACTCCCCACGGGGAACTGAACTGTTTTTCCTGCCTCAGGGCCTGTGAATGCCTCGGTGGGCATGGCCAAATGCCTGTTTCCACCCCATGGTGTGAACATCAAACCCTGAGGGAGGTGGCAAGGTTTTGTAGGATGGCTGCTGTCACCTTGTTAAGGGGGGGGAGGGTGTTTGTGTAAGGGCCTACCTGTGACGACCTGGCTAGTCCAGGGCGTCACATGAGCAGTACTCGGAAAATTGCAGAGACAAGTCCTATTTTGATTTGAGGGTCGGATCAAAATCGGCGAGTTTATGGGTCTGTGAATAAACTCAGAACGCACTTGGATGACATCTGAATAAGGTGCAAATTTCAAGGACTGCAAGACAGAAGGTGGATAAACTTTTTCTTTTTCTTTCTCTATGTATGTGAATAACTAATGGCACTCTGATCAAACTCTAATAAAAAAAAAATCTCCGTTTTTCATTTTCGGTATTTCATCCCCTACTTCCCAAAACCGTAACTTTTTTACTTTTTCATCAATCTTGCCAAAGGAGCGCTTGTTTGCTGTGGGACAAGTCATACTTTTAAATAAAACCATAAGTTTTATCATATAGTTTACTGCAAAACGGCAAAAAAAATCCAAGTGCAGAAAAATTCCAAAAAAAGTGCACTTGCTTGATTGTTTTTGGGATTTATTTTTTACTGTGTTAATTACATGGTAAAACTGATGCGTCCATATGATGCCTCAGGTTGGTATGTGTTTGTAGATACCAAACATGTATAGGTTTACTTTTATCTATGGATTTAAAAAGATTCAGAAGTTTGTCCAAAAGAGAGGTGCAGTTTTTTGCGCCTTTTCCGTGACCCATAGCGCAATCACTTTTGGGATATGAGGCTCAGTGATGGCTTAATTTTTGTGTCTTGAGCTGTTGTTTTTAATGGTACCATTTTTGCGCAGATGCTACATTTTAAATTATAATTGCCTGTTATTGCATTTTGCGCAAAATTTTGCGATGACCAAAACACGTAATTTTGGTGTTTGGAATTTTTTTTGCTATACCGTTAACTGATGAGGTTAATTGATTTTATATTTTGATCGCAATTTCTGAACGTGGCAATACCAAATATGTGTTTTTTTTATTTTTTTTTTAATTTTCAATGGGGGAATGGGGGTGATTTGAAGTTTTAGGCTTTTTTATTTTTTAAAACATTTTTTTAATTTTTTATTTATTTTACTAGTCCCCCTTGGGGACTGCAATGATCAGCAGTCTGATCGCTGATTCATTTCTGTTGATCAGAGCTGCACAGCTCTGATCAGCAGAAATGCTGCATTCCTGTTACAGCCACTGCTCTGTCGGATGTAGCAGGAACTACGTCATGATAACGACAGGAGTCATCACATGATCCATCACCACTATTGCAACCTTTGGCTCCACATGTTTGTGTCACGGGGTCTCCTATGGCTGCAGGGAAAGGCGATTTCCCCGCCGCAGACATTTAAATTGTGCTGTCACATTTTAACAGCTCGATTTAAGGGGTTAACAGGTGCGGGTGGATCGAGGATCCACCCGCGCTTGTTATCCGCCCATGTCTACTGTTCAAATCAGCAGACATGTGCAGGGATTGCCTCTGGCTCACCGCAGCAGCCGGCAGTGATTTAGGACATACCAGTATGTCCTCAGTCATGAAAGAGTTAAAACAATGTGGAAAGAAAAAAATAAAATTTTACTTTTTTCTACAAAAATGTTATTTTTGCCCCAAAAATTTACATTTTCCAAAGGGTAACAGAAGAAAATGCACCAAAAATTTGTTGAGAATTTCTCCTAAGTATGTTGATACTCCATATGTGGTGGAAAACTACTGTTTGGGGGCATGGCATAGCTCCGAAGAGAAGGAGCATTATTCGACTTTTAAAATGCAAAATTTGCTGTACTCTTTAGCAAATGCCAAGTAGGGTTTGCAGAGCCCCTGATATGCCTAAACAGTGGAAGCCCCCAGCAGTGACCCCATTTTGGAAACTATACCCCTCAAGGAACTTACCTAGATGTGTGGTGAGCATCTTAAACCCCCAGATGCTTCACAGAATTTTATAATGTTGACTAATAAAATGAAAATCACATATTTCCCACAAAACATTTGCTGTTGCCCAAATTTTTTATTTTCACAAGGTTAACAAGAAAAATTGCCCCCTAATATTTGTACTGCAATTTCTCCTGAGTACACAAATACCCCATATGTGGTGAAAAACTACTGTTTAGGGGCATGGCAGGACTCAGAAGAGAAGTGCCAAATGATTGCGGACACCAAGTCACATTTAAAGAATCCCCAACTTGCCAAAACAGCAGAAACCACCACAAGTGACCCCATTTTGGAATCTACACCTTCAAGGAATTCATCTAACAGATTAGTGAGCATTTTTCACCTTCAGGTTATTAACATAATTGTATAACATTGGGCTGAGTAAATGAATGTTACCATTTTTTTTCTATGAAAATGTTGCTTAGCCCCAAGTTTTTAATTTTCAAAAGGGCTAATGGCCGAAGAAAATGATACAATTTGTTACGAAAATTTCTTCTGAGTACGCCAACACTCCATATGTGGTTGAAAACTACTTTTGAGGCACAGTGCAAAGCTCAGAAGGGACGTAGCGCCATATTTTAGTGCAGATTCTGCTGGAATAATTTGCGGGTTCCATGTTATACTGGCAGAGCACCTGAGGTGCCAGAACAGCAGAACCCCCATCAGTGACCCCACTTTTCAAACTATATCCATGAAATAATTCATCTAAAGGTGCAGTGATCATATTGACACCACAGGTGTGTCACAGAATTTTATACCATTAAGCGGTGTAGAAAAAATGATTTGATTTTTATCACAAAAATGTTTTTAGCCCCAGTTTTTACATTTTCACATAGGAAAACAGGTACAAAAATGGCAGCAAAATTTGGCACACAATTTCTGCTGAACGTTGCCAATACATGTGGAAATACAATACTGCTTAGCCACAAGGCGAGACTCCGAAGGAAAGGAGCACAATTTGACTCTTGGAGTACAAATTTTCGTACAATAGATTGAGGTTTCTTATGCAGAGACCCTAAATGTCAGAAAAGCAGAATCCCCCTGAAGTGACCTGATTTTTCAAACACTACCCCTCTAGGAATTTATCTACAGGTGTAGTGACGACTTCTACTCCATGGGTGTTTTCCAGAAGCAAGTAGCAATGGATGTTGCTGAGTGAAAATTGCAAAAAGTGCCAATGTAGTGACCAGTACATTGTAGTGCCCAGCACATTGTAGTGCTCATACATTGTGCCCAGCGCATGCTTCTGGAGACATGTACCCCGTAAATTAGGCAGGATCTATCAGTACAGTAAATATTCTTTAGGCACTCTGTGGGGCTCAGAAGGGACTGCAGATTTTGCTGGATTTCTTTTTGGGAGAGCAATAGCGCTTTTTCAGAGCCTTTCTGCTATAAGTATTGTGGAAGCCTCCTATATTTCTGTTCACAGATGACAAACCTGAGTGTGAAGTTGTTTAATTTGTGGATTGAGTTAAAACATTTATTAAGCACATTTTGAATTATATTTTAGATCACACTTATGCCGTGGTCTACACGGTGTCTGTCTAAATCTTCAAGTGATGTGATTCAGATGACATCCCCGAGGGTTTCCTTCACAATAATGAGGCAGTAGAGTCATTTTGGATTCCATCTGGTCTCTGTTAAGCAGTGTCCTTTTCAGATGTGCTCTAAACCGTGCTTAAAAGAGGGACACCGCCGGATCATAGGACAGACTGAGTCCAAGGTGACCCCTCTGCCTTATTATATGGAATGTTCCACCAGAAGTTCCATCTGCATCACGTATTTCAGTGATTTACATGTAATCTCTGGTGTAAGCGCTCAAGATAAAACGCAGGATAAATGTGAGCCAAGCCTTACTGTGATCTTTGGGAGAAAGAATGAATAAATGAACAGCAGGTTAATGATTGCATTTATTTATTTGTTACGCTGTTCACTGTGCGGTATAAGTGATCAGACGGCTTTGGTGTGATTACACCAATATCAGATTTATATAGATATTTTAGGTTTTGCTCACAGCACACACCAAAAAAATGCTTTTGTTTTTACAAAAAAAGTTTTTGCATCACCCTATTTTGAGAGCTATAACTTTTCTTTTCTCACATGACTAAGATCGTGTAATACGGTCGAAACGCGTCGCTAGTCATTTCCCCTGCTCAGGGGCTGTCTGTACCTACCTTCATACGTGTGCACATGCAATAAACCATATGGAAATTTATATTGAAGAGTGCCTTCTTTCCTTCGCTGGACTTCATCTCACATGCTTGCAGCTGCCCGGCCGATTGTCCTTGCTGCAGAGAGAGGGCCTGGAGACTTGGAGTGGGTGAGCTGAATTCCTTTGTCATTCATAACTTTTCTTTGTTTCTGTATTTCATTTTTGAGCACATAACGGTTTTGATCGCTTTCTATTCTGGTTTTTGAGAGGCATGAACATATAATAACCATTTGGGAATTTTTTTTTTGTTTTTTCTTTCTGTCGTTCACTGGGTGCTAAAATTAATAATTCGCTATTGACTTTGATATCAGGTTAAAATGCTAAGGCTGAGGCAACACGGAGTTATGTGCGAGTCCTTGCATGACACTCGTCTCTCACTCACAGCTGCAGAGGACGGGGAAGGCACTGCGGAGAGGAAGGGCCGACACTGCGGAGGGGAGGGCCGGCGCTGCAAAGGAGAGGAAGGGATTTATCTCCCTATCTCCTCCGTTGCAGGCTATTGCGATTCTCGCACTGCACTCGCATTACACCAGTGTAACGTGAGAGCAGTGCAATGTTTCTCTCGCCCATAGACTTGCATGGGTGCGAGTGAAACAGAATCGCATTCCACCCGCAGCATGCTACGACTGTTTTCTTAGTCTGATTAGGGCTGAGAAAATAATCGCTCATGTGTACTGCCCTATAGAGTAATATTGGTCCGAGTGGAATGCGATTTTTTTTATCGCATTCTACTCGCACCGTTTTTCTCGTCGTGTGTCCTAGGCCTTAGGTCAACATTTGCACTGATCCCGGTAGTTGAGGTAAGGTACGTAATCCAGCCCCATTCCTGCAGCTGAATTTGGGTTAGCACTGACCGCGCTCGTGAGAGCAACCTAATAAAAAAAATGTACACTGGAGAAAGAGATTTTCCACCCAACTGCAATGTACATTTTCGTTGCTGGTCGAGAAGCAAATAAAAAAATACACTTCATCCTGCAAAAAAAAAACAATGTTCATATGGCTATGTCGATGGGAAATGAAACAGCCACAATGACTCTATGTATGCCATTAGAAAAGAAAAAAGTGTTCTCAAAAACTATAACATTTGATAGTCATGATTTAATTTTACATTTTGCCTCACCTACGGTAGGTGAATTTTGGGCAACTTTCAAAGTTAATGTCGAAAAGCGGCAGCTTTTTGAAAGCCTTCATTGAGCTTCATTGTGCACCGCAGAACGAGAAATCTCCTGCTCTGCACGCAGAGATCAAAACATGAGAGGAGTTCACAGAACTTTGGAAGACCAAATGTCCAACAGCTAATACTGACTGTGCGAAATGTCTAGATGTGCAGATCAAACCTAAACTCAAAAAGAGATGAATGACTTGAATACATGAAAAGAGCTCAGCTTTTCAACTCTCGATGTCTATGGGCTACAGCAGGGATCATTCCAAATGTTTATGGCATTAGCGAGGCGCCAATGATTCCGAGAAGTGAAGCCTCTGAGAACAGGTCTCCTCATGTTGGCTGGTTGTGGCTAGACAGAATAAAGAAGTAACACTTATACCTGAGTGACCCAAAGGCCCGTCTGCCACATACATGTGCATCTCAATAAATTAAAATAATCATCAAAAAGTTAATTTATTTTAGTAATTCAATACAAAAAGGGAAACAGATATTATTCTCTATGGGGTTTAGGTCAGGCGAGTTTGCTGGCCAATCAAGCATAGTGATATTGTAGTTATTAAACCAGGTATTGGTACTTTTGGCAGTGTCAACATGGGCCAAGTCCTGCTGGAAAATGAAATTTCCATCTCTAAAAAGCTTGTCGGCAGAGGGAAGCATGAAGTGCTGTAAAATGCCCTGGTAGACGGCTGCGCTGACTTTGGTCTTGATAAAACACATTGGAGCTACACCAGCAGATGACATGGCTCCCCAAACCATTACTGATTGTGGAGACTTCACACTAGACCTCAGCAGCTTGGATTGTGGCCTCTCCACTCTTCCTCCAGACCCTGGGACTGCAATTTCCAAATGAAATGCAAAATTTACTTTCATCTGAAAACAACACCTTGGACCACTGAGCAACAGTCCAGTTCTTTTCTCCTTGGACAAGGTAAGACGCTTCTGTTGTTGTCTATTGGTCAGGAGTGGCTTGACACAAGAAATGCGACACTTGTAGCCCATGTCCTGGATACGTCTGAAGTTAATTTCTCCTCTAAAATGTTGTTTTAGCCCCAATTTTTTTCTCTTTTACGAAGGATAGAATGAAACAAATGGACCCCAGTTTTGTTACCCAATTTCGTTCTGTGGTCAGAAACCTCTGTTTGGACAAATGGCCGAGTTCGGAAGGAAAGGAGAACCTTTGTAATTTTGGAACACAAATTTGGCTGAAATAGATTGTGGGCACCATGTCGCACTGTCAGGGCCCCTAAGGTATCTAAAACACAGAAATTCCCCACAAGTGACCCCATTTGCACATATGTGTTGCATTTGCAGAACCCCTGAGGTGCCAAAATAAGTAGAAAACCCCCAAATGTGACCCCACTGTACAAACTTCAGCTCTCAGGGAATTCATCTACAGCTGCAGTGACTATTTAGTAACATCCATGTCTTGCCTTTTTTTCTAGAGTATTACAAACATTGTGCCCCCATATATTGTATCACCCCCATACATTTTGCACAGCTTCTGCTTCTGGACACACGCACTCCGTAAATTATTAAGTGCGCGCTCTCGCTAATACAGTAATGACAAACATGGTTGCTTACTGCGGTTTAGGCACTGGTGGGTTAGAAGGAGTCAGGACATTTAGATTTGGGAGCACAGATTTCCCTGGATTTTATATGGAGGATGGGAGCCGTTGCTTTTTCAGCGTTTATGTTCTACCCCCCCTATATTTCTAATGACATTTGAAGGATCTGCGTGATGGCTGTTTTTTGGGGGGGATAAGTTAGGGGTTTTATTGGTAACATTTTGGGGTACAGAACATTTTTGCTGTCTGCCTGAAATGTTTTTAACCCCTTCAGCCCCCGGGCACTTTCCGTTTTTGCGTTTTTGTTTTTTGCTCCTTTTCTTCCAAGAGCCGTAACTTTTTTATTATTCCGTCAATCTTGCCATATGAGGGCTTGTTTTTTGCGGGACGAGTTGTACTTTTAAATGAAATCATAAGTTTTACCATATAGTGTACTGGAAAACGGCAAAAAAATTCCAAGTGCGGAAAAATTGCAAAAAAAGTGGGATCGTACAATAGTTTTTGGGATATTTTATTCACGGTGTTCACTATATGGTAAAACTGATGTCTGGGTGTGATGCCTCAGGTCGGTGCGAGTTTGTAGACACCAAACATGTATAGGTTTACTTGTATCTAAGGGGTTAAAAAAAATTCACAAGTTTGTCCAATAAAAGTGGCGCACGTTTTGCGCCATTTTCCGAAACACGTAGAGTTCTTATTTTTTGGGATCAATGGCTCAGTGATGGCTTATTTTTTGCGTCTCGAGCTGACGTTTATAATGGTACCATTTTTGCGCAGATGCTACGTTTTGATCGCCTGTTATTGCATTTTGCGCAAAACTTGCGGCGACCAAAAAACGTAATTTTGGCGTTTGGAATTTTTTTGCCACTACGCCGTTTACCAATCAGAATAATTGATTTTATATTTTGATAGATCAGGCATTTCTGAACGCGGCGATACCAAATATGTGTATATTTATTTATTTTTTAACCCTTTAATTTTCAATGGGGGGAAAGGGGGGTGATTTGAACTTTTAGGTTTTTTGTTTTTTTTTTATTTTTTAAAACTTTTTTTTTTACTTTTTTTTTTTATTTTACTAGTCCCCCTAGGGGGCTATAGCAATCAGCAATCCGATCGCTGATCGCTATCTGCTGATCACAGCAATACCGCTGTAATCAGCAGATTCACTCACTTTGGTTTTCCCTCTGCTCTCGGCCGAGGGAAAATGAAAGTGAAAGATCATAGCAGCAGGCGTCATCACATGACCCTGTGCTACGATGACAACCACCGATAGTCACGTGATAACACACGTGACTTCCGGTGGGGGCGGCGGTGAGTAACAAACATGGCCGCGCGCATTTAAATCTTGCTGCCAGACTTTGGCAGCAAGATTTAAGGGGTTAATGGCCGCGGGTGGAAGCGATTCCACCCGCGGCTAGCAGGCACACATGTCAGCTGTTGAAAACAGCTGATATGTGTGCCGATCCACGCCGCCTGCCCGCGGCAGGGGGCGGGGCTTAACGGGACACGATCTATGACGGATAGATCCGTCCAAGGTCGTGAAGGGGTTAAATATCAAGACTTCAAGATAGGTCTCCAAGTTGTGTCTTGTCTGTACTGGCAAAAGTGTGAGAGCAGGAAACCTAATCCTGTCACTCATCCACCTCTTGATCTTTAAAATGGAAATTTCAGTATACAGCCTGTGTGTTTCATGGACCATGCCTGACTGCTGTGCAAAGACACTATGGGGAAATGAAGGGAGGGCAAATGAAGCCATTGCCCTTCTGTCTGCCTAAAATGTTTTTAAATATCAAGACTCCAAGATGGGTCTCCAAGTTGTCTTGTCTGTACTGGCAGGGGTGTGGGTGCAACAGCCCTACACCTGCCTTTCCTCCACCTCAATATTTCTTATGTCAATAGTCTAGGAAGCTAATGGCTATGCCAAAACAGTGTGGCTCCACTGTAAGGCATAGCCTGAGCAAGACTCCTAATCCTGTCACTCACCCACCTCTTGATTTTAAGAATGGAAATGCCAGGCCACATCCTTTGTGTTGCACAGAACCACACCTGACTGTTGTGCAAAGATACTATAGGGAAATGGGGTGGGGGCAATTGATGCAACTGTCCTGCTGTCTGCCTGAAATGTTTGTAAATATCAAGACTACAAGATGGGTCCTCAAGTTGTGTCTTGTCTGTACTGGCAGGAGTGTGGGAGCAGAAGGACTAATCCTGTCACTCATGCACCTTTTGATTTTTAAAATGGAAATGTCAGGACACATTTTGTGTATTACATGGACCATACCTGACTGCTGTGCAAAGACTTTATGGGGGAGGTGGGGCTATTGATACCACTGTCCTGCTGTCTTCCTGAAATGTCTTTAAATATCAAGACTCCAAAATGGGTCACCAAGTTGTGTCTTGTCTGTACTGGCAGGGGTGTGGGTGCACCAGCCCTACACCTGTCTCTCATCCACTTCAATATTTCTTATGTCAATTGTCTAGGAAGCTAATGGCTATGCCAAAACAGTGTGTCTGCATGGTAAGACATATTTTTGCTGTTTTGGAAGCTTTCTGACACCCCTAAAGGTATTTTCTCTGCCTTAGGTATGGCTTTCCATTGAATCCAATGGGGTTCGAAAATGTTCAACGGATCAATTGACGGATTGTTCGGCAAACATGGGGAAGTTCGCCAAAGATCGGAGAACTGAACTTTGAAAGGTTCGCTCATCTTCATTAGAGAACTGGAATGTTGTCTGTTGCAGAATTATTTTTCTGGTTTTACACCCTATGTGTTTTAGCCTCTTGGGTCTTGAGCAACCGCCAAAGAATAATAAGGACAATTTGATTTGATGTGAAAAAACTGCCTAATTTGAACCTTTTCTAATTCACTCATCACTATTCAATATGGATGCAAAGAGAGTACAGATATGTTCACCCTTAAGTTTCCACCAATGTTATTATGGCCACATGTAGAAACATAAACGTCTCATGAACTGGTGAGTATTACAAAATCACGTGTTTTTCAAAGCTGCTCATCTCGCGATACTCATTTCGGCATATGTCACGCCAAGGGAACCGGAATGGAAGGACGTGGAGTTCTGTATCAGAAAAGGAAAGCTCCAATCAGTATTGGAACCATATAAAATGAATCAGCACAGAAATGCGACACAGCTAAAGAAAACTCAATTGTAAAATGGTTTTCTGAAGCCTGGAAAGCGGAGATTAGCCGTGCAGCTAGTCTTTCTGAAAAGAAGACTTGAGTCACCCTCCAAGGCCAGATCTCCGGAATATGTCCGCCGTTTGTCCTGTTCCAAAAAAGGCAACAACAGGTTTAGAAATTCACGGGGCAGAAATGTGCGGCTTTGGAGAATAATTCCGTTTTCCTTATGGAACGCGAATTAACATGCAGATCACAACTGTAAAAGTTTGGAAGCCATACAGAGGATGTATTATTCATCTGCCTCCGTATACAGCACAGTTGGTGCATTTTCATAGCGCGGTGAATTTGCAATTATTTGGTCAGATGGCCACTAAGTGTTTTCATGGAATTATTAGGAGGAACAAACCTAAGCGATGCAAGATATATACATAAATCATAAAGTAAATTAGGAATTATATATTCACACCCAGGAGTACAATATTTCCATGTAAGCAAAACTGGAAATGGGGGCTCAAGACTTCATAAAACTGAAGAAAGAGCATGGTGATTAAGAATGGGGTGGTATATATATACATAGAACTGTACTAATGGGGAACCACAATGGGACCTAACCAATGTTCCCTAAAATAAATGCTATAGAGGTTATAACATATGATAGAGAAAGATATAATGTGGGTCTGCCCAGCATTGCAAAATTAGAGGACCTCAAACCGACCTATTTTTAAAGGATCGCAACATTGCATGTGGCTAAGAGGTCTATTGGCGTTCAAGCCAATCCATGTGTGCTCTAGGATCCATGTGTGACTATTCCCTTTGCATCCTCATAGCTACACCCCAAATGTATGGCCTTTCTGTACTTAAGTCACCATAAAAGATGCCTCTATGCACTATGAAAGTTATGGTTCCTTCAGTATTCCCAGACAGACCACCACTGTGTCAGCTCTTTTGTGACCACATCCATTTGATATAAAAAGTCACATGTCTTATGATCTGATGCTGGTTATAGATTCTTAATCTATTGTTGACCACTTTGGAAGGAGCCTGTCCTCTGGAAGAAGCTGAAGAGTTGTGACAATTGCTGCTGTGGTGTTTAGCTGCATTGGGGGAGCTTGGAGTCTTTATTTTTTTGTGTCCATTTTCCCTCTCTGTCTCCCTTACGTTGTGTAGTATTATTGCAATGGTGAGATTAGAGTTATAGCCGGCCTTCTCACTAGCCAGGGTAAGTTCAGGGCAAGCGATGACCTAGACATGCAACGGTGACAAAAACCTGTATAGTCACATTAGGAAATTAAGGGTACAGACTCAGTTGAGTTGCCTACAGTGTCTCTTCTCTCCTCTTCCTATCGCCAAGGCCTTCCTTCGATTCCATTCCCATTCCCATTGTTACCCTTGTGTTCTACTGTCTAGAGTCTGTACATTCTGGCGTGACACACTGTTATTAATCTGCTGCTCCCTATAATTTGGCTCTGGAGGTGAATACCTGGGATGTCATTAATGAGAAGGATATATTTTATGGAAAAAAACAACAATGTGGGGATTTTAAAGGAGTTGTCCAGCCAGGAAAATGTTCTGTAAAATAATAAAACAAGAGATACTCCGTACGCATCTACGCCCCCTCCAACCTTCAACTGGCTGTCATTTACCGCCCTCCAGGGCCAGCCACTGCCTTTTTTGACCATTTCACCACCTGCCTACTACACTTCCTTTCCACCGACATCCCCACCATCATCATGGGTGATTTCAATATCACCATTGACACTTCCCACTCATCTCTCTACAAACTTCTAACACTCGCTTCCTCCTTCGGCCTCACCCAATGGTCTTCTGCAGCTACTCACAAAGATGGCCACACGCTGGACCTCATCTTCACTCGCCTCTTTTCCCTATCTAACCTCTCTAACTCACCTCTCCCCCTGTCTGACCACAACCTACTCACATTCTCTTCCCTCTCTTCTCCAAGTATGCAACCCCCCCTCCACAAACTTTCACACCCTCGCAGAAATATCAAACACATTGATTTACACGCCCTTTCTCAGTCCCTTCTCCCCCTCACAGACATTGCATTTCTACATGATGCAGATGCCGGTGCAACTTTATACAACACTACAATCTCTGCAGCTCTCGAATCAGCTGCCCCCCTCACACACACCAAAACCCGCACAATCAACAGGCAACCCTGGCACACAAGGAAGACTAAAGAACTAAGACGGGCTTCCAGAATTGCTGAGCGCAGATGGAAGAGGTCTCATTCCACTGAGCACTTCATTGCATATAAAGAGTCCCTCACCACCTTCAAGTCCACACTCACTGCTGCAAAACAAACCTACTTCTCATCCCTCATATCTTCTCTCTCTCACAACCCTAAACAGCTATTCAACACTTTCAATTCTCTCCTCCGTCCTCCAGCACCACCTCCCTCTCCTCTCCTCCGTCCTCCAGCACCACCTCCCTCTCCTCTCCTCTCAGCTGAAGACTTTGCCTCTTTCTTCAAGCGGAAGATTGACAACATCAGAGCAAGCTTTGGCCCACAATCAACACAGCCCCTCATCATAGCTACTCATCCCTCTTCCTCCAAATCCAGCTTCTCCACCATGACAGAAAACAATCTCTCCACTCTACTCTCAGATCACATCTAACCACCTGTGCCCTGGACCCGCTCCCATCGCACTTCATCCCCAACATCACCGAAGTCCTCATCCCAGCCCTAACCCATCTCTTCAACCTATCACTAGCAAGTGGTGTATTCCCTTCATGCTTTAAACATGCCTCCATTACACCCAACCTCAAAAAACCCTCCCTTGACCCATCCTCTGTGTCAAACTATCGCCCCATATCCCTTCTCCCCTATGCCTCAAAACTACTAGAACAGCATGTCCATCTTGAATTGTCCTCGTATCTCTCCTCCTGCTCCCTCTTTGACCGGCTTCAATCTGGCTTCCGACCACATCATTCTACCGAAACTGCCCTAACCAAAGTCACCAATGATCTACTAACCGCCAAAGCCAAGCGACACTACTCTATCCTCCTCCTGGACCTGTCCTCTGCCTTCGACACAGTAGACCATTCCCTCCTACTACAGATTCTCTCATCTCTGGGCATCACAGACTTGGCCCTATCTTGGATCTCCTCATACCTAACTGACCGAACTTTCAGCGTCTCCCATTCTCACACCACTTCCTCATCTCGCCCCCTATCTGTCGGTGTCCCCCAAGGGTCAGTTCTTGGACCCCTGCTGTTCTCCATCTACACCTTCGGCCTGGGACAGCTCATAGAGTCCCACGGCTTCCAGTATCATCTCTATGCTGATAACACATAGATCTACCTCTCTGGACCTGACATTACCTCTCTACTAACCAAAATACCACAATGTCTGTCTACTATTTCATCCTTCTTCTCTGCGCGATTCCTAAAACTTAACATGGACAAAACAGAGTTCATTGTCTTTCCCCCTCCTCACTGATCTCCTCCAACAAGCCTTTCCATCGAACTTGATGGCTGCTTACTCTCCTCAGTCTCACAAGCTCGTTGCCTTGGAGTAACCCTCGACTCTGCTCTATCCTTCAAGCCACACATCCAAGCCCTCTTCAACTCATGCCGATTACAACTCGAAAATATCTCCCGGATCCGTGCTTTCCTTAACCAAGAATCTGCAAAAACATTAGTGTATGCCCTCATCATCTCCCGCCTTGACTACTGCAACCTCCTGCTCTCTGGCCTCCCTTCCAACACTCTTGCACCCCTCCAATCTATCCTAAACTCTGTGGCCCGCTTAATCCACCTCTTCCCTCGCTACTCCCCAGCCTCGCCACTCTGCCAATCCCTTCACTGGCTTCCCATCACCCAACGACTCCAGTTCAAAACATTAACCATGACATACAAAACCATCCACAACCTGTCTCCTCCCTACATCTGTGACCTAGTTTCTCGGTACCTACCTGCACGCAACCTCAGATCCTCACAAGATCTCCTTCTCTGCTCCTCTCTTATCTCCTCTTCCCACAATCGCATACAAGATTTCTCCCGTGCATACTCTGGAACGCTCTACCTCAGCATATGAGACTCTCCCCTACCGTGGAAAGCTTCAAGAGGAACCCCAAGACCCATCTCTTCCAACAAGCCTGCAACCTACAATAGCCCTCAGTCCAGTACACCACTGCGCAACCAGCTCTGTCCTCTCCTATTGTACCATCACCCATTCCTTGTAGACTGTGAGCCCTCGCGGGCAGGGTCCTCTCTCCTCCTATACCAGTCTGTCTTGTACTGTTAATGATTGTTGTACGTATACCCTCTTTCACTTGTAAAGCGCCATGGAATAAATGGCGCTATAATAATAAATAATAATAATACTTCTCTTAATAATCCCGTCCCACACCCCGTCAGAGTACCAAATCATATCTTAATAGCCATTATATCTGATGCTGGTTAGGGATTCTTATTCTATTGCTGACCACTTTGGAAGGAGCCAGTTCTCTGGAAGAAGCTGAGGAGTCTTGACTATTGCAGCTGTGGTGTTTAGCTGCATTGGAGGAGCTTGCATTATTTTCCTTTTTGTGTCCATTTTCCCTCTCTGTCTCCCTTACCTTGTGTGGTATTATTGCAGTGGTGAGACTAGTGTTCTCGCCGGCCTTCTCACTAGTCAGGGTAACTTCAGGGCAAGCGATGGCCTAGACACGCGATGGTGACGGGGGACAGAAAACTTATAGGGATATTAGGGAATTTAGGGTACAGACTCAGTTGAGTTGCAGGAAGTGTCTCTTCTCCCCTCTCCCTATTGCCAAGGCCTTCCTTCTATACTATTCCTATTGTTACCCTTGTGTTGTACTGCTGAGAGATAAACACACTGTTATTGCTCCCATTTCTCCCTATAATTAGGCTTTGGAGGTGAATACCTGGGGATTTTAAAGGGATTGTCCAGCCCGGAAAATGTCCTGTGAAATAATAAAACAAGAGATATTTCCCTTAAAAATCTCCTCCTACACCCCGTCAGCGTACCATATCATATCTTAATAGCCATTATAGGGGAACGTACAGTCAGCCAAAAGTTTTGAGAATGACACCAAAATGATATTTTCACATGATCTGTTGCCCTCTGGTTTTTAATTGTGTTTGTCTGATGTTTACATCACATACAGAAATATAATTGCAATCATATTATGAGACCAGAAGGTTCTATTGACAGTTAGAATGAGTTAATGCAGCAAGTCAATATTTGCAGTGTTGACCCTTCTTCAGGACCTCTGCAATTCTCCCTGGCATGCTCTCAATCAACTTCTGGGCCAAATCCTTACTGATAGCTGTCCATTCTTGCATAAGCAATGCTTGCATTTTGCCAGAATTTGTTGGTTTTTGTTTGCTCTCTTGATGATTGCCCACAAGTTCTCAATGGGATTAAGATCTGGGGAGTTTCCAGGCCACGGACCCAAAATCTCTATGTTTTGTTCCATGAGCCATTTAGTGATCACCTTTGCTTTATGGCAAGGTGCTCCATCATGCTGGAAAAGGCATTGTTGGGCGCCAAACTGCTCTTGGACAGTTGGGAGAAGTTGCTCTTGGAGGACATTCTGGTACATTCTTTATTCATGGCTGTGTTTTTAGGCAAGACTGTGAGTGGTGCGATTCCCTTGGCTGAGAAGCAACCCCACACATGAATGGTTTCAGGATGCTTAACAGTTGGCATGAGACAAGACTGGTGGTAGCGCTCACCTCTTCTTCTCCTAATAAGCTGTTTTCCAGATGTCCCAAACAATCGAAAAGGGGATTCATCTGAGAAAATGACTTTACCCCAGTCCTCAGCAGTCCACTCCCTGTGCCTTTTGCAGAATATCAGTCGGTCCCTGATGTTTTTTTCTGGAGAGAAGTGGCTTCTTTGCTGCCCTCCTTGAAACCAGGCCTTGCTCAAGCAGTCTCCGCCTCACAGTGTTCTTGATGATGCGATAGATTGTTGACTGAGGTGCCATCTTTGTAGCTGCGATACTCTTCCCTGTTAGGCCATTTTTGTGCAGAGTAATGATGGCTGCACGTGTTTCTTTAGAGATAACCATGGTTAACTGAAGAGAAACAATGATACCAAGCACCAGCCTCCTTTTAAAGTGTCCAGTGGTGTCATTCTTACTTAATCATGACTGATCGATCGCCAGCCCTGTCCTCATCAACACCCACACCTGTGTTAATGGAACAATCACTAAAACAATGTTAGCTGCTCCTTTTAAGGCAGGAATGCAATGATGTTGAAATGTGTTTTGGAGATTAAAGTTCATTTTAGCCAATATTGACTTTGCAAGTAATTGCTGTTAAGCTGATCACTCTTTATGACATTCTGGAGTATATGCAAATTGCCATTAGAAAAACTTAAGCAGTAGACTTTGTAAAAATTAATATTTGTAGCAGTCTCAAAACGTTTGGCCATGACTGTACAGTAAATGGGTTGACAGTAAAAGTTTTTGAAAAAGGCAAAAACATTAGTGTAACTGAGAATTGAACTATATTATAGATTATCTTGTCACTAGGAATGGGCATATCCCAGCCATATGGTATTTTACAAGAATAAATAGAAAGTGACCAAATGATCTTCCAGCAATAAACCGTCTTCAGATGAATTATCTAAACTGGGCTGAGGACCTCTAAGTATCTCTGTAGTACATCTCTATATATTTTTTTAATTTTCGCAATGTCACGGTACTGAAAAACTAATTTAATCGTGAAGACGCTGGGTAACATTCCGCTCTGCGTTGTCTGTAATAAATGGTCTTACAGTAGGTTGATTGGATCCTGTATGGGGACTGGATACATTTTCTCTTTGTGTTCCATTATTTGCGGGAAAGCAGGCTTATTATTATTGGGATTGCAAAGCGTAAAAGAGAATCTATGAACTCGCGGGTCTGATTTAGTAGCCGCTTCCTCTTCTTTATGGGTTGCAATTTACCACTCAGGATTCTTAAGGCTTTACACAATTTTCTAATATATTTTTTTCCAGTTTTTTCAGAGCAGTTCAAACTTTTAAGATGTTTAGAGCACATGCTCCTATGGTTGTAATTAAATCACTACTTGCACAGCAGGAAATGAAAATGTTATAAGGATTTGTCCTCATCAGTATTTTTAAGACAGCCTGTTACGTCGTATTCTGTGACAGCTTTACAACACTGCGTACAATGTCTGATTTGGTGTAGAATTAATTTTTTGACATTTTTCTTTTGAACATACAAGTGCATCTCAATAAATTAGACTATGCACAAAAAGTTAATTTATTTCAGTAATTCAATACAAAAAAGGGAAACACATATATATTATATAGAGTCATTATGTGGCACCCCTGGGGCCTCAGTCACCTCAGAGTATTGCATCTGTCTTAAGGTGTAATGCTTATCCCGGGTAAAAGGAGGTAATCACTGGTTTTCACTTACAAAATATTCACACAGAGATCTTACACAATACACTTACATAAACACCCAGTTAGTGAGCCAGCACTTACATTGCTCAGGAAGACAGTATGGGGAATTCCCGATCATCATAGCAATGGGTTCCCGGGCAGGCTGAGGCATCTCAAGGGTGGGGGCACTGAGAGAGTGAGAGTCACACAAACCTTTTTTACTTGAGATCAGTCCAGGACGCAGGAGAGAGCAGACAGCCATAGGAGAGCAGCATTTAACAGACTGGTCCTGGGGACGGGAGACAGGTGGAAATTGTCCCAGGACCAGAGGCCACAAAACCGCACGGGGTCTGCAGGAATGAGACTGGAATAGGGCGAGAGGCGACCGGTGGAGATGGTGAGACAGAGGAGACATGGAAGCTGAGGTCGGGTCTAACCGTTCCCACAGTGCCAGTGCAGTCGGGGTGCAGAGCCCTCAGTTGGGGAAACCTTCATGGACTCTGCAGGGGATGGGGAGTTCATGTCCCATCGTACACCACTCACTTTCCTGGAGCACAGTGAGATATAGGATTCGGGGTCGGATTTACAACTAGGCCCCTTGGCAATGACCCCCGTCACCTGCACACGGGAAGGGACACTTAACACGGCCAGCGGGGTCCCCAAGTTGCTTCAGACCACAGGGAGCCGCGAGTCAGCGCAAGGAGGAAGGTCTCACACATTTCCACAGACACCGGTGATTGCTGTTGATTCACCAGGGACCGACTGGAGTCCATCCATGGAAAGCGGCACCTCCGGGGAGCTTTAAGAACTGTGAGTGAAAGGAACTTTGAACCAGAGTTGGCCTTGTTATTGCCGGCGCCGCCGCCCCCGTGCTTCGGTGCCATCAGCCGTCCCCATGGCCCTCATCCTCCTTGGGGCTCACTCCACCTGTGGGGAGCTGGACTATCTGGGCTGAGTTATCATCAGCCCTGGAAGAGAGCAACATCTCGCAGCGGCGGCCAATTCCTGGCCTCACACCATGGGTGGCGCTGCAAAGCATCCCCCATTCCCATCCAACACCGCTCCTGGAAGAGGAAAAGTCACAGGAAGGGTCCACAGTGGAGGAGGCCAAGACCCCAGTCACCACTCCAACCGGTGACATGCTTCCCAGGGACCCTACGCCCGCTTTCCATCCCCCTTTACACCTTGCACCCGTTTGTTTGTCTTTTACATGTAGCCGACGGGGCCACGGTGCTTAGTCAGGCAAGTCACAACAACCCCACAAAATCACTGACGAGTAACCTCTGAGGCAGGCCCGGACTGACAGGCGGGAGGGGCGGGACTTCTCCCGGTGGGCTGGCCGGTGGAGGGGTGGGGGGGCTGCCGCCACCCGCCGGCCGCCACTATAGCGGCGGGGTCCGGTGAGCGGCCCCCGCCGCCAATTTTCAATGCTGCTGGTCTGTATGGCTCCTACAGATACAGCAGTGAGGTGGAGGCCTGCGCTGCGGGGATGGCGGCTGCTGGCCCCGACGTGCAGCAACGTGATGAGATCAGCACCTTGCTGACGTCATCACAGTGCTGCGGGTGCCACACAGGAGACGGCAGCGGTAAGCGCTCCATGGAGGAGCCGAAGATGGAAGGTTTAATTAAAGTGGATGAGTGGGGAGGGGCTGAGGACACATAACGGGGAACATTTGTGAAGGAACACAGGCAGAGGGGGAGTACTGTATTCCGAGGGAGGGGGGAGGCAGGAGTGTGTAGTGATGGGGTAGTGTAATTTGTGTGTAGGGGGTGATGGGGGGGATGCATTGTATTACGTCTGGGGAGGGGGTAATGGAGGGGGCATTGTATTGGGTGTGTGTGTATTGGGTGATGGGGGGTGTATTGTATTGTGTGGGGGGAGGGGTAATGGAGCGTGCATTGTATTTGGGGTGTGTGTGTGTAATGGGGGTGCATTTTAGTGTGTGTGTGTGTGTGTGTGTGTGTGTAATGGGGTGCATTGTGTGTGTGTGTAGGTGTAATAGGGGTGCATTGTATTGTGTGTGTGTGTGTGTGTGTGTGTCATTAATCGAGTACTAATTAGTGTGACATTAGTGATATTAGTCCTGGACCTGGCACTTGTAGAGTGATTAGTACACAGGTATGTGGTGGAACAATCCACAAATCAGGGAAGCAAGGAGCAGAAAACGAATCAGTCTGCTACACACTGCAAAAATGTGTCGCATAGTGCCATACAGTACTCGCATAGTGCCATACAGTACTCATAGTGCCATACAGTACTCGCATAGTGCCATACAGTACTCATAGTGCCATACAGTACTCACACAGTGCCATACAGTACTCACACAGTGCCATAGTGTCATAGTGCTATACAGTACACATAGTGCCATACAGTGTGACAGTGTGATAGTGTCATAGTGCCATACAGTACACATAGTGCCATACAGTGTGACAGTGATAGTGTTACACAGTGCCATACAGTACTCAGTGTCACAGTACTCACAGTGCCATACGGTGTGATAGTGTCATAGTGCAATACAGTACACATAGTGCCATACAGTGTGATAGTGTCATAGTGCCATACAGTACACACAGTGCCATACAGTACTCATAGTGCCTTACAGTGTCACATTGTGCCACACAGTACTCACATATATAAGTGCAGAAAGATATTACACATTCATCACGTGAAAAGTGGGCCTGTGTACCCCCAAATGCCAGGGCTGAATTTTAGTCCCAGTCCGGCCCTGCTCTGAGGCCCCGTGTGGCGCTACAATTACACACAAAGGGATCTATTCTATATATTATATAGAGTCATTAAACACAGAGGGATCTATTCCTATACATTATATAGAGTCATTACACACAGAGGGATATATTCCTATATATTATATAGTCACACAGAGGGATCTAGTCTTATATATTATAAAGAGTCATTAGACACAGAAGGATCTATTCCTATATATTATATACAGTAGAGTCATTACACACAGAGAGATCTATTTCATGCGTGTATTATATATTATATAGAGTCATTACACAAAGAGGTATCTACAGTATTTCATGTGTGTACTATATATTATATAGAGTCATTACACACAGAGGGATCTATTTCATGTGTGTATTATATATTAGATAGAGTCATTGCACACAGAGGGATCTATTACTATATATTATATAGAGTCATTACACAAAGAGGGATCTATTTCATGTGTGCACTATATATTATATAGAGTCATTACACACAGAGGGATCTATTTCACGTGTTTATTATATATTATATAGAGTCATTACACACAGAGTGATCTATTTCATGTATGGATTATATATATATACAGTATATATATATAGATATATGTACCGCCCCGCGCTCGGCCGCAGCCGAGCCGCTCGGCCGCAGCCGAGCCGCTCGGATCCGGGCTCATTAGTGGGTGGCTCGAGCGCCTCCGGACCCGGGGTCACATCGCTCTGAAAAGGGGATGCTGGCGCTTTCGGTGGGGGTTAGGTGGGTGCATGGCCGGAGCCGCGCTTGAGTTCGTGACACCCCCCACGGGATGTGGTGAAGGTGTAGACACCACCACTGCAGTTACGGGGCACCCGGGGGAGATGGTAGTGCAGCAAGATGTTAACCCCTCCGTGGGCAGGGATGATGGCCCCCGGGACCCGTTGGGGATAGCTGGGCAGTGCAGGGCGATGTGTGCGGCCGGAGGGCACTGTTGTACTCACTGTTATTGACACACACAAATCACTGGTAAACCAAGTTGATAGTGGTCGGTGCCCGCAACCGGCTGCGGTCGGGTCCCCCACCCGGATGGTGGTCTCTGCCTTTCTCCCACACCGTACTGTGTAGATGTAGACTGCTTGCGCTTCAGCGACGGGAGTCCGCTCCCCGGCTGTGTATATGTCGGGAGAGCCCGTTTGCCAGCAGACGCTGGCTCGCGGGATCCCCCCGCCTGTGCGGTGCCCCTCCATCCCCCCCGGTGGGCTGCCGTCCCCAGTTGGGACCTGGGCGGGAAAGGACCCATAGTCCAGACAGCAATCAGTGAATTAACTCAGTCCAGTGGATTCTGGACCTCGTCTCAGGGTCTGAGTACCCGCCTGTGCACCCCGGCCCCCGAGTCGGCCCCCCGGGTCGGCACCGGCAGGCCACCACCCTGCCCCGGTCCACCACGGCTCCACCGAGCCGTCTTCCCGGCTCCCACAGGCAGAGACCTCCGCCTGCCTCCTAGCCAAGGTGTTTGGGCTACGACCCTCACACCTGTCAGTCTGTCACAGGCCTGTCCTACTATTTTTTGGTTGTTTGATCCAGAATGTTTTTCCAGATAGGTCACGTGGAAATTTTCTTTCCTCAGTACAAATGTTTTCACTATGGCTTTTGAAAAAATTTTTTTGTATGTGCATCATGGTCATTTGACCCATTGTACTTTCAAGTAGCAATATATTGTACTGTTATGTTGTACTATGTACTAATTACGTGTTTATATGGTTTTGTAACCCTTTATGATCTTAGATAAACTTTATCCTTGATAAAGACCTAAAAACAAGGTCGAAACGTTGGATGAATTATCCTTTTGCACAAATAAAGAATTTTCAGCATTCCAAGAGTTCTTTTCTTACATTATTGATCACTATAGTGTGCCAGAGCTATTTCTATTGAATTGACTCTTATTTTTTCTGAGCACCTGCTATATACACAGTGAGCCAGACATATTCAATTTTTATTGACTTTATTTTTTATCTGAGCTCCAGTGTCCTTACCTAGTACCTCCGATGTCTTTCACCACTTTCTCTTATAATGCAGATGAAGTCAGCAGCATATTGTCCAAAGTAACTATACCAAATACCTTTTTATCAGTACCAAATGAAGAAGTGCGTTCTAGAGATTATGAGAAAGAACTAAGAAGACACGCCGCATTAGAACTACACTGCGCCACATTGGCGGAATACCATCGTGTGCAACGTATCCCCAGGGGACTACGTGTGTCACTGAAGCCAACCCTTTTTTCAGACAAACCAGACTATTGCCTTAAATTTGAAAGTATAATCAATAAATGTTCTATGGACATCATAATTCTGACAATTGAATTTCTACAAAAAGAAATTGAGGACCTGGGACAGAACATTAGCTCTATTGAGCACCAACTCCAGAACACTATACCCAGTACAGACTGGGACAAGATTCACTCTAAAACTAAGGAGACTATAGCCGAATTCAGAAGAACCTTACAGGAGCGAAAAAGGTCCAAATTTGTAAGAGACCAGGACGACTATTCCAGGAATCGTGTCTAACGTTGGCAGTTTGTAGAGGACAACCCCAGACGGCCAGTCTTCTATAACCGCTACTCTTCATCGTCAGGATCGGACACGGAACAATTTATTTCTCGACAATCCCGTTTTTTAGGCCAGCGTTCAAACCAAAAAGGAAGACGAGGCGCAGCAAGAGGGCCTACAGGAACCATACCGACCTACCACGTGCAGACACGGTCTCAGGTATTAACCTAGTGTATAACATTTCCTCTCATAATTTATCTGTAACTGAGTCACGGGTATTACAAAAAGGCTTATCCTTCTGTCCCACTCCACCCTTTAACTCATTTGTATTGGATCAGGAGATGAGGAGGTTCTTTAGGACCCTTAGGTTGAAAGCCCACTTTAGTACAGATAGAGATACATCGATTGAAACGGTTCCCACCACTCCCGACAATATGTTTCGGTTAAAGCAACTGGATCTGAGAATCCCCAGTTCATTCAACCCGCCCAAGTCATATCACCCTATCGAAACATACGTCGCCTTGGTTTCCAAAGATATCAGTCAAACATTACAATCGATTGATGAGGGGCAATTTAGGATAAGACATAACCTTACCACAGAGGAAAGCCGGGCAATATTTGATCTAAAAAATAATTCTAAGATCGTTATTAAACCGGCGGATAAGGGTGGGGCCATAGTGGTACTTGACAAAACATATTATGTCAATGAAATATTAGGCCAACTCAGTGATGCTGATACCTATTGTCCCATTCCACGAGACCCTACATCCCACATACAGGGACTGATCAAGCACACTATTGACCTTTATCTTACCAATAACACCATAGACCAGAAATTGGCGGAGTTTCTCATTAAGGCACATCCTAGAATACCGGTTTTTTATACACTACCGAAGGTTCATAAGAACATGAACCAACCCCCCGGACGCCCTATTGTAGCCTCTACAGACTCCGTTTTATCTCCACTTGCCATCACGGTTGAACGAATTCTTACTCCCCTCATAACTGAGATCAAATCTTATCTCAAAGACACCTCTGATTTTCTAACACAATTACAACATATTGGGGTATTATCACCTGGGTGCCTTCTTGTATCCTTTGACGTCAATAGTCTGTATACTAGTATCCAACACCAGGAAGGCATACAGGCCGTCGACTGGTTCTTGACTAAACACAGCTCTCACTCTCCAGTACAGAATAAATTTTGCTTGGATCTTCTCCGAATTGTTCTTGAGAACAACTTCTTCTTGTTCCAAGACCAATTTTACGTACAGAAACGGGGGACCGCAATGGGCTCTAATTTAGCGCCCCCCTACGCTAATATCTATATGGCGCATTTTGAAGAGACCTACATTTATAAACACCCATTATGGTTAGAACATTCTGTAACCTGGAAAAGATACATTGATGACATCTTTATGATTTGGCGGGGTGACTTCGCGACCCTATCCCAATTTTTCACTGACCTCAACTCATTCAGACAGGGCCTTACTTTTACGATCTATCATGACCATCATGAAATCAACTTCCTTGACACTATGGTGATACTATCTGCTGGCACCTTGAGTACAGATTTATACGTTAAACCTACCGACCGTAATAGCCTACTACATTACACAAGTTGCCATCCCCGTCACACGAAACAAGGACTCCCCATCTCCCAACATAAACGTGTGGAACGCATTGTATCGGATCCTATACAACGCGGTATAAGATCCTCAGAAATGTGTAATAAGTTCCTCCAAAGGGGATATCCAGTTCAAATTGCAGATAGGAGATCTTCCCAGAAACCTACCATTAATAAAAATGTCCCACGGGTCCCATGCATTAATACTTATCATCCTTTTTCTCCCTTAATCAGGAGCATCATATGTAGACACTGGCCACTTTTGAGCAGGGCCTACCATGAAGTGAGTGAGTTCAAATCACCCCCTCTGTTTTGCAATAAGAGACCACATAATCTTCGCGATAATCTAGTTAGAGCGGATATTGGTTCTGACAAGATTATACAGAGACAAACCTTTTTAGGCACTCCAAAAAGAGGTAATTTCCCGTGTCATCATTGTGTACAATGTAACAATCTCACCAGGGGTGACACTTTCACCCATCCTTTGTCAGGCCGTGTTTTTCCGATACATGGATTTTTCACTTGTGAGTCCTCTTTTGTTGTCTATTTGATCAAATGCCCGTGCGGTCTCGGATATGTTGGGGAGACCACCCAGCATATCCGGGACCGCATAAGCAAACATAAGTCCACAATAAGGTGCAAGCAAACCCTATTACCCATCCCATATCACTTCATCACACATGGTCATACAATTGCCCAACTGAAGTATCAAGTACTTGAACATGTTCCTCCTCCGAGAAGGGGAGGGAATCGAGTACGTATTCTCAAGGAAAGAGAATCCTATTGGATCTTTACCCTCAACACATTGGAGCCGAGAGGTCTCAACAGAGAACACGATATGTGCCTGTAATATTCCTTTATGTATGACCCATTTTCCTCTTTTCATAGGGGTTTTTTCTATATGTCTTCTTACATGATTACATAATGTTTTGTTTGAGAATTGTTATTTCTGGTGATTCTCAGGTCTGTCTGTGTCATTTAACTTTTTTTCATTCAGGTATCACAGTTCCTCTAATATATGAGATTGTAAAACTCCAGTATAAGGACGACTAGAAGTATAATTATGACTCTATAAGTAACCCTGCTCTAATTATCTTTCTTTTTCATTTTAGGCACTTTCCTCCACCTGATCCCTGCACCAATCAGCACCAACTCTGGCTATCCACCAACTATATGTCACATGCACTATATAGGATTATCCTGTGGCACCTCATCCGGTTCACCTCAAGTATATGGTATCTGCTGGCCTCACTTGGGCTTTATAGCCATTTACTTTCATGCACACTGGCCTGTGTTCTGTGCCCGGCTTGGGCGTTGTGCCAATAGCCAGGCGCAGCGCCCTCGCTGTATACAGTCCACAGTCCAGCCCATCTGATTATCTCACTTTAACGTGGATACACGCCCCTCTACATGCGTCCTCCAATCACAGCACTCTCCACCAATTGCATCACCGGCTTGTGTTGCGCTCCCCGCGCATGCGCAGTGCACCGATGACACTGTGCATGAGCGGCGTGCGCTCCACCGGCCTCACACTGCGTTCCACCGTCCAGGAAGTCAGACGGTGTATGCTCTGCCTTTTAGTATAAAATATGCCACCACCGCAGTAGGACGCACTCCTCCCTGGGGCCTATACCCTGTACCACCACTGAAAGGTATGTGTATCCGTTCACCCCTGTCCATGTCTGATATCCAGCAGACAATCATCCACTTTCCCTTATGCCTTCCCTTAGATTCCTAATATAGCGCTCTGTATGCTCCTTGTCTCCCACCAGTATATACCAGGTATGTGATCTGGCTTATACCATAGCAATCAACCTGTGTATTTGCTATACCATTACTAATGATATGCTCTCTACAGGGTTCCCTATAGAGCCCTATTGGGACAATTTGTTCCCCTATTCATGTCTCCAGTGCCTTAATGGTCAGTTCCTTAGGCTACACAAAGGTAATATCGTTAGAATACTTTACACACTATATGTACCTTATACTGGCGTTATCCTACTGTGTATGAACACCTCTAATCTTGGCATTATTTGTCTATAGTATTCTTGTGATCCTGAGGCAACTAAGAATCCTTCAGCGAAGGAGTCACACTATTCCATTTAAACCTCCATAGCATATTCTAGTAGTGGCCACCATATAGCAATACAGGTATCCCTCATTTTCTACTTTCTATTTCTGGTGTAGAGCTTAGTACAATATATATATATATATATATATATATATATATATATATATATATATACTATTACATGTGACACATGTACCTTGTATTACCATTATCCGCTACATATGAATCCCTTTTCTCCGGGCATCATTTGTCTATAGCATTTCTCACGAACCTGAGGCAACTGAGAACCCTTCAGTGAAGGAATTCCACTAACCCTCACAATATCAACCAGGGGCCTCCCTGCAGTAACTCAGGTAGTTGCACCCATTCTCTTTCTACATTCTATGTGTTCTTTTTCTTTCTTCTTTTTCTTTTTCTTTTTTCTTCTTTTTATCTCTATCATGTAGTTCAGGGATTTATAGATATATGTCCTGCATCTCATATTTCCTTTAGTGGTGCTTCTTACCCATTCTCATACCATTTACCCTAGTATTTCATGTTCCTGAGGCGACTGAGAACCCTTTAATAAAGGAATCCTTTTTCACCTGAATTGTCAAGTGATACTTACCAGTGACTATCACGTAATGTTACAGGTAGTTCCATTTTCTTCCTCTTTTTCTTTCTCTTTTCTTCTTTGTCACACGGTCCATTGTGTTATAGCCCACGTGTCATGATAACACTTGTACCATCTTTTCATTTAGATTCCACCCACAATTATTTACCGATTCCAGTTCTGGAATAGGCTTTCATCATCTACTCACTAGAATTCTCAAGTGCATAAGGTACTGAGACATATACATGTTCACACCATTATAAAGAACAAAGTATAAACATTGAGGTTTTTCTCACACCCATGTTCCTGTGTTCTTTGATATGATATGTGTTCATTTCCTTCACTATATAGGATTGCAAGTTTTCCATTTGTACCTTAATGGCAATGACGCTATACAATTGAACACATATCATCCTGTTATCCATATAGGTGTGTATTTACCTGCTTGACTATTTTTGGTTGTTTGATCCAGAATGTTTTTCCAGATAGGTCACGTGGAAATTTTCTTTCCTCAGTACAAATGTTTTCACTATGGCTTTTGAAAAAAATTTTTTGTATGTGTGTGGCGCCCCTGACCTGGTCAGGCACCACTGAGTACTGCACCCATGCTGGGGACAGTACAATACAGGTAATCCAGAAGGCTGACAGGGGTGTGACTACACAGGCGCATAGTGATCAGGTCTCACACATGTACCTTTGAGAGGACCCCTGGGGATCCCAGGAGGGGGCAAAGCCTTCACCTCCACTTGAGGAGTGGAGGGGGCGAAGCCTCCATCTCCACTCAAGGGGTGTGGTAGAGAGCCTGGTTGCTAGGTGGCGTAGGCAAGAACAGGAGAGGAGGAGCAGTGAGCCGGTTTAGTGTGCAGTCCAGGGAGAGCAGACGTGAGGAGCAGACCCCTGGGGCTGTGACAGTCTAACAGCGTCCGCGCAGTGACTACCGACGGGGGAGAACGGTCACCTAGTAGTGCTACCCGAAATCCATCTTCAGCTAAAGAGAGAGCAACGGAGTGGGAAGTAAGGAGACTGCTAGGGAGTTACCAGGCCCAAACGGGTAGCAGGTCCCAGTGAAGGGATAGATCCACCTTTCCTTGCCAAACCTGCATGAGGGGGCACTTCATACCCCCAAGACCACACTACAGAGTCCGCAGCCACGTCGCCACAGTTAGGGCCCATAGTTCACAGGAGGCAAGCAGCCGGAGTGTCCTGGTCCAGGCTACAAGCAAACGGGCCAAAACGAAGGGGAGAGAGGCTTCAGCAACTTCCCTGGGTGACCCCCATAGGGACTAAAAGTCGGGGTTACCCCAAAACGTAAAGGGCTAAGGAAGGCGAGTCGGTAGTCACCCTCATCAGTCAGCCTGAAGGACACCTGGTTCCAGCCTGGTTCATCCCAGCTACGCCCGGGTTACTCACTCTGCCACCTTCTGTGAGTAAAACCCCTGAAAGACCTTCTGCTTGTGTGGACTTATTCTGCGCCTTGTGGTTCTACACATCTACACAGGGCCCTGGGGCTTGCCTCACTCTCAGGAGGCTATTACAACTGACTGCACCCACCATCAGCCCCAGGCGTCCCTCAATCTGCAGTGGCGGTCCCCACTGACCGCAATTCTGAGAGTGGCGTCACGACAATCCTAGATAGAAGATTTCCTACCTGTGACAGGATCCAGCTGCGTGGAGTCCCTGAAGGTAATGCACCGACACAACACTGGAGGGGCTTCACATCTGGCGTCACGAACAGGATAAGGACTAGACCTGTTCAGACAGGTGACCATGTGCCTGGGCGGTCCGCTTGAAAAATTGGAAGCGCCGCCATATTGCCACCATGAAAAGCGCGCTGAAAAACAACAGCAGCCCTCGCTGGGAGAAGTTACCGCCCACGAAGAGGTGTGGCTACCCAGAGATCCCCTGCAGAGTCCTGACCTCGCAAGTGATGAGAGCGGAGGCGTTCAGAGACGTCGGGACAGAAAGGGAGCCAGAAGTCTGCTGCTAGAGGAAATGGCGTCTGAATACAGAGACCCAGAGCCAGGCTCCGCTGCCTGGTGGTATCGGGAGCTTGCCCAGCTATGCGACCAACTGGAGGCCAGGGTTGTAAGGCAGATCAGAGAGGAACGCACGGAGCTTCTGGAGATGGCTGCAGCGGTTCAGGCCTACGAGGGGAGAGCCACGCGACGAGTGCCAGACCGGACGGCGACGACTCAGACCCCGATGATACCACCGATGGGTGAGTCCAGTGTTGCCCCTGCCAGCGCGAGTGCCCCGACCCCTGCTGCCACGCCCGCGGTCCCTGAAGAGGCGCCCGGCGCGGCGACGCTGAACCAGGCCGCAGCCACGCCAGGTGCGGCCTGCCAAGCCCAGGCCGCCGCAGCGATGCCCTGCCCGGCCCGCAAAGATCCGGCTGCCACCGCAACCCTCCTCCACGCCGCAGGTGCGACGCTGACCCAGGCCGCCGCCATGCTAGGCCCGGCCCGCCAAGACCCCACCGCAGCAGCGACGCTCGTCCGCGCCGCAAGTGAGGTGCTGAACCAGGCCGCAGCCACGTCAGGTGCGGCCCGCCAAGCCCAGATCGTTGCAGCGACGCCCAGCCTGCACAGATTCTATTGCGACAGCGACGCTGATCCAGGCCGCCGCCATGCAGGGCGCGGCCCGCCAAGACCAGGCCGCCGCCATGTCAGGCGCGGCCCGCCAAGACAAGACTGTACCACTGTTTACCCCGGCCTGCAAGGCCAGAGCAGACACCGCTCCCCAGTCTAAGGAAGTCCCTGCTAGGAAGTCCCTGATAGGAGAGGACCCCGCATACTGGAAGCTGAAGGCTGGTCTAGAGGCCCAGTTCCCACAGGAGATGGTGGACCGGTATCTGCTCCCTCCGCACACCCCCAAGGCGACTCCTGCAGCAACCACGCCAAAGAGTCCCCCGCCCGGGCCTGCTGATGAACACCCATCCCCAGCGCTGCCACAACAGGAGTGCTCAGAAGAACTAAGGGGGAGAGGAGGCCAGGAAGCTGAGAAGCTGACCCCGGAGCCATCAGCAGTGGATCCATGCCCAGAGCCAGAGATGTTGCCATATTCCCGCTGGGATGAAGAGAGTCCGACACCCTCCGCTGAGGAAGATTTGTCCAGAAACCTCACCTGGGAGCCTGCAAGCAGTGAAGTAGCAACCCAGCAGAATCCAGCCCGCAAGACACGGCGCCGCAGCAGAACAAAGTTTTCCCCTTCCGCTGCACAACAATCTCCAGAGAAGAAAGGTGAAGTGACGGCCAGAGACTTGGAGGAGAAACGGTTCTTGAGAAGGGCCAAATCCCAGGTCAGAGGTCCACTCTGTCGTGGTGTAGTAGAAGACTTCAGCTTGAAATCAGGATATGGCTTCATAGTAGCTCCTGGTATGAAGGAAGGCATCTTTGTGAACAGAAGGGATGTTAGAGCCCATTTGCCCAGAGGATGGTATGCCCTAGATGTTACGCCATGTCCCAGAAATCCCTACAGAAACAAAGAAGAAGAGGAAAGAAAAGACAAAGAATCCATTGATGAGACCACAACCGATGATGACAAGGATGGAGAAAACAACAGGTGCCGCAGCCCTACAGGCCCAAGCCCTGGTGAGGAGGAATCTATGTAGAGAAAAGTAAGAAGTACAGCAAGTTAAAGTTTTGAAAAGTTGCAACGTTAATGTTTAAGAAATGTGCCCACATAAACTAGTGTGAGAAACCCATGAACCTTAAGGCTATGAACTGGCTATAGCCACAAACTCTCGCAGTGTAAATGGTTACCCCAGAGGTACCACCACCAGAGCCAGCCTGTTTATGGGGCCTGGCTCGCCTGCAACCAGGGAGCACGCCTGTTTATGGGGCCTGGCTCACCTGCAACCAGAGAGCACGCCTGTTTATGGGGCATGGCTCTCCACCACAAAGAGGGTACCTGGTCAGCACCAACTGTGGAGGCCGCCTCTGCATCCTGCCAGAAGAGGCTGAAGGCGCGGCTCCACCAGGCCAGGTATACCCTGAAACCACCAGACCATGAAAGCCGCCTCTACATCCTGCCAGAAGTGGCTGAAGGCGCGGCCAACGGGAGAGGAAGATTGGAGGAAAGGTCTGGGGAAGTGGATGGCCCAGACCTGGTTACCAAAAGAAACCGGTGACCTGCCTCCTGAAAGGGTTTAGGGTGGGTTAACGGACTTGTGGGTGGAGGGTGGTGATGTATGGTACCTGGTGGTTTTAAAATGTTTTACCATGTTTTACTGTTTTATGCATTTTAAAATGTTGTCTTGCAGCCCGAGGACGTGCTGGTGATAACTAAGGGGGAATGTGGCGCCCCTGACCTGGTCAGGCACCACTGAGTACTGCACCCATGCTGGGGACAGTACAATACAGGTAATCCAGAAGGCTGACCGAGGTGTGACTACACAGGCGCATAGTGATCAGGTCTCACACATGTACCCTTGAGAGGACCCCTGGGGATCCCAGGAGGGGGCAAAGCCTTCACCTCCACTTGAGGAGTGGAGGGGGCGAAGCCTCCATCTCCACTCAAGGGGTGTGGTAGAGAGCCTGGTTGCTAGGTGGCGTAGGCAAGAACAGGAGAGGAGGAGCAGTGAGCCGGTTTAGTGTGCAGTCCAGGGAGAGCAGACGTGAGGAGCAGACCCCTGGGGCTGTGACAGTCTAACAGCGTCCGCGCAGTGACTACCGACGGGGGAGAACGGTCACCTAGTAGTGCTACCCGAAATCCATCTTCAGCTAAAGAGAGAGCAACGGAGTGGGAAGTAAGGAGACTGCTAGGGAGTTACCAGGCCCAAACGGGTAGCAGGTCCCAGTGCAGGGATAGATCCACCTTTCCTTGCCAAACCTGCATGAGGGGGCACTTCATACCCCCAAGACCACACTACAGAGTCCGCAGCCACGTCGCCACAGTTAGGGCCCATAGTTCACAGGAGGCAAGCAGCCGGAGTGTCCTGGTCCAGGCTACAAGCAAACGGGCCAAAACGAAGGGGAGAGAGGCTTCAGCAACTTCCCTGGGTGACCCCCATAGGGACTAAAAGTCGGGGTTACCCCAAAACGTAAAGGGCTAAGGAAGGCGAGTCGGTAGTCACCCTCATCAGTCAGCCTGAAGGACACCTGGTTCCAGCCTGGTTCATCCCAGCTACGCCCGGGTTACTCACTCTGCCACCTTCTGTGAGTAAAACCCCTGAAAGACCTTCTGCTTGTGTGGAGTTATTCTGCGCCTTGTGGTTCTACACATCTACACAGGGCCCTGGGGCTTGCCTCACTCTCAGGAGGCTATTACAACTGACTGCACCCACCATCAGCCCCAGGCGTCCCTCAATCTGCAGTGGCGGTCCCCACTGACCGCAATTCTGAGAGTGGCGTCACGACAATCCTAGATAGAAGATTTCCTACCTGTGACAGGATCCAGCTGCGTGGAGTCCCTGAAGGTAATGCACCGACACAACACTGGAGGGGCTTCACATCTGCATCATGGTCATTTGACCCATTGTACTTTCAAGTAGCAATATATTGTACTGTTATGTTGTACTATGTACTAATTACGTGTTTATATGGTTTTGTAACCCTTTATGATCTTAGATAAACTTTATCCTTGATAAAGACCTAAAAACAAGGTCGAAACGTTGGATGAATTATCCTTTTGCACAAATAAAGAATTTTCAGCATTCTTTTCTTACATTATTGATCACTATAGTGTGCCAGAGCTATTTCTATTGAATTGTCCTACAGGCCTGACCTCCTCCACTGAACTCTCAAATGAACGGCTCACAACTGAACTGACTACTCAACTCTACTGCTGTGTTTCCTGCCTCAGGTCCTCTGAACTCTTCGGTGGGCGTGGCCAATGGCCTGGCTCCGCCCCCTGGTGTGTCCATCAAGCACTTTGGGAGGTGAGTAGTGTTTTTGTGGTTGGCTGATGACTCCTTATTGGGGGACAGGTGTAATGCGGGGGTCTACCTGGCTAGTCCAGGGCGTCACATATATATATATATATATATATATATATATATATATATACAGTTAGGTCCAGAAATCTTTGGACAGTGACACAATTTTGGCGAGTTGGGCTCTGCATGCCACCACATTGGATTTGAAATGAAACCTCTACAACAGAATTCAAGTGCAGATTGTAACGTTTAATTTGAAGGTTTGAACAAAAATATCTGATAGAAATTGTAGGAATTGTCACATTTCTTTACAAACACTCCACATTTTAGGAGGTCAAAAGTAATTGGACAAATAAACCAAACCCAAACAAAATATTTTTATTTTCAATATTTTGTTGCGAATCCTTTGGAGGCAATCACTGCCTTAAGTCTGGAACCCATGGACATCACCAAACGCTGGGTTTCCTCCTTCTTAATGCTTTGCCAGGCCTTTACAGCCGCAGCCTTCAGGTCTTGCTTGTTTGTGGATCTTTCCGTCTTAAGTCTGGATTTGAGCAAGTGAAATGCATGCTCAATTGGGTTAAGATCTGGTGATTGACTTGGCCATTGCAGAATGTTCCACTTTTTTGCACTCATGAACTCCTGGGTAGCTTTGGCTGTATGCTTGGGGTCATTGTCCATCTGTACTATGAAGCGCCGTCCGATCAACTTTGCGGCATTTGGCTGAATCTGGGCTGAAAGTATATCCCAGTACACTTCAGAATTCATCCGGCTACTCTTGTCTGCTGTTATGTCATCAATAAACACAAGTGACCCAGTGCCATTGAAAGCCATGCATGCCCATGCCATCACGTTGCCTCCACCATGTTTTACAGAGGATGTGGTGTGCCTTGGATCATGTGCCGTTCCCTTTCTTCTCCAAACTTTTTTCTTCCCATCATTCTGGTACAGGTTGATCTTTGTCTCATCTGTCCATAGAATACTTTTCCAGAACTGAGCTGGCTTCATGAGGTGTTTTTCAGCAAATTTAACTCTGGCCTGTCTATTTTTGGAATTGATGAATGGTTTGCATCTAGATGTGAACCCTTTGTATTTACTTTCATGGAGGCTTCTCTTTACTGTTGACTTAGAGACAGATACACCTACTTCACTGAGAGTGTTCTGGACTTCAGTTGATGTTGTGAACGGGTTCTTCTTCACCAAAGAAAGTATGCGGCGATCATCCACCACTGTTGTCATCCGTGGACGCCCAGGCCTTTTTGAGTTCCCAAGCTCACCAGTCAATTCCTTTTTTCTCAGAATGTACCCGACTGTTGATTTTGCTACTCCAAGCATGTCTGCTATCTCTCTGATGGATTTTTTCTTTTTTTTCAGCCTCAGGATGTTCTGCTTCACCTCAATTGAGAGTTCCTTAGACCGCATGTTGTCTGGTCACAGCAACAGCTTCCAAATGCAAAACCACACACCTGTAATCAACCCCAGACCTTTTAACTACTTCATTGATTACAGGTTAACGAGGGAGACGCCTTCAGAGTTAATTGCAGCCCTTAGAGTCCCTTGTCCAATTACTTTTGGTCCCTTGAAAAAGAGGAGGCTATGCATTACAGAGCTATGATTCCTAAACCCTTTCTCCGATTTGGATGTGAAAACTCTCATATTGCAGCTGGGAGTGTGCACTTTCAGCCCATATTATATATATAATTGTATTTCCGAACATGTTTTTGTAAATAGCTAAAATAACAAAACTTGTGTCACTGTCCAAATTTTTCTGGACCTAACTGTATATATATATATATATATATATATATATATATATATATATATATATAATTACATATTACACTCAGAGTCATTACACGCAGAGCTCAAGCCTTGTGCCTCAAACATCTCAGATGTTTCTGTGCTAGAGAACTGAGCCAATTCTGTACTATGCAGAATGTAGTGTCTTCACTAGCGCTACCAGCCTTCACGCTCTCGGTCTCAGGCTTCCTGACACTCTCCCGCCGACTACTCCTCGTCTCCTACCACTTTACAGAAGTGGCCTTCCGGGTGTCTCCTTACTGAGCCTTGTGCTCCAGACATCCAGAAGTCCTCACACGCAGGTTTTTTGGAATTCTGCTCCACCACCATTGGCCACTGGGCACACCTGGTCAAACTCGGCTTTCTATGACCCTAGCTCCAACTAATTCTAAGATGGAGCCTCTTCTCTAACCACCGGAACTAACTTCTCCCCTATGGGCTACTCCCACAGCTTAACTACTTCTTAAACCTCTGTCACCTGTTTCCTACAAGCACTACCTAAACTAGCCACTAGATGGCAACATTTTCCTTTTTTCATTATAATTTACCATATTTTTTTGTTTTCTAAGATGCACCGGATTATAAGATGCACCCCGAATTTAGAGGTAAAAAAGGTTAAAAAAAAAGGGGGGTCCGTTCGTCTTATACTCTGGTGATGTCTTACAGGTTGAGGTGGCAGCAGTGGTGGAACGAGGTCATAGGAGGCAGGAGCGGTGCTGGAGAAAGGCAATTCTGCAGGCTGTGGAGGGGGCTGTGCTGGCTGCAGTAGGGGCTGTGTGGAGCAGGGAAGTGCAGCGGTAGAGATGCTCTGTTGGTGGTGCAGGTTTCAAGGAAATGGCACCCGAAGTCAGCACATGCTCAGATTGAGCTATTAACTCAATGACCAACTGAGATCTCATCTGTGCATGTGTCGCGGGTGGAGGAGGGGACGCTGCGCTCACCCTCTGCTCGGGTCCGGCTGCTCTGCTGCTGCCTCGAGCGGTGGGCCGGATCCCGGGGACTCTAGCAGCATTCCTCATCCGTGAGTGAAAGGGGGGTGGTTTGGGTTTAGGGATATTGTCCGTGACGCCACCCACAGTTGTGGTGAGATTGTTGACACCACCGCTGCTCTGGATGGGGATCCCAGGAGCGATGACAGGGAGCAGCTTGGGTGTTGGTTCTCCCCTCCATAGGTAGGGGGGGGTGGTTGTCCCAGGGTCCGGTGAGGGGTAGGGAGGCGGGTTACGGGGCCTGGCGAGGTGCAGGGTCGCGTGTAACACCTCATGGCTCTCCAGTTGCAAGGAATGAGGTAGTCTCCCATTCCTTGTCTGCCACGAGCCCTTCTGTTCAGCAGCACCGAAGGTCTAGGAGACTGCGCGGTCTGCAGGAGATGCCTGCTCACAGACACAGCAGGTGGGTGACACCTAGTGGTTCTCCCTTTGCAAGGAATGGAGTGGTCTCCCATCACCTTGCCTGCCACGTGCCCTCCTGCTCAGCATCACAGAGGGTCTGAGAGGTTGCACAGTGTGCGAAGGATAGATGCTCAGGGAAGCAGCAAGACTTCCCTTATCTCTGCACATTGTGAAACCGAGGATCCCGCCTTTATGACCCAGAGGCAGGAAGATGAGCATGTGCCCCACGTGACGTCTTCTGATTCGCTCACTGATATCACACGGCCCGATGACGAGGCTGGTGGTGTGCTGAATCCTGACTGGCCGGGCCAGGATGTCACGAATCCTGATTGCGTCATGTCCGTCTCGCGCCCGCCCTTGGGTGGAGCTACGTCTCCTTAAAAGCTCCCCCTGCCTTCATGGCGGCGCGTGACCGTCCTTCTATGTTTGGATGTCTGGCAGTGTGCTGCCACGCTGTCTTGCTAAATTCTACTAAAAAGGGGGCTGAAAGCCCGTACTTACGAAGCGCTCACTGATATCCTAATCAGGCACGAATACTAATATTCTTTATAGCAAGATACTATTTATTTTAATAGCACATGAATATATATAGTCAATGGTACATAGGCATAAGAACTATTTTCATAGAAACTTATATAATAGCAGAAATATGCATCAACATTACCGTTATGTTGTAGCAATCCTTTCACATCGGAGGGAACTCGAGTTAATGAAGGAATCAACATGGCATGGCATCACAGGAACAGTGCGTACGTACACTTCATTGTCCTGGAAGGTATTTCCCTTATGGCATCTTGGCATGGCATCACAGGAACAGTGCGTACGTACACTTCAATGTCCTGGAAGGTATTTCCCTACCTTAAGCGAGTTCCGTGTATATTTTATAGGAAAATATTGTAGGTTGTGTCTAAATGGTCACCAGCATATGACAGCTGAGTCATGTTCATGTAACTTGACCACAAAATGTTGTAGGTAACGGCAGCTTCCTGCACATCTCCTGCACATCCTGTCAGTTGACAACTGGCTGACCACAGTTTAGTGAAATATTGCAATGAGCCGTAAATTTCATCCTTAAAACTGTCTTTAAGCTAACCACAAGTTTCCTGTAAGTGGAACTGTAAATGTTACTTCCTTTATCTTCAACTGCTTCAAGACATGTGTGACATATATTCCTTGGTAATCATTTTGGCCCTCCAAAGGACATCTTCTTTGATACTGAATTATTGATGGATCAAATAATATCTGGGATCACTCCTATCTTTTGATCATGATCCCTATCTAATAGTCATTCAAACTTCAGTCATATCACATTGGTATCACAATCGGTCCTTGATCCCAGGGATTATTTTCCATCATCAGTATTCCACTAGAAGAAGATCACTCGGAATATACCATACCATGACCAAGAAATATCGCTTGCCACAAATTGTCTTGCTTTGTTTAGATAAACGTTGAATCACAAATATAATCAGTTTCACTACTTTTGTACAGTATATTAAAACTAAAAGCAATATTATCTGAAAAGCTCCCTTGAACATCATATGTTTTGGCATTTGCTCGATATTCAAAGGAATCATTACACATTACATTTCCCGATATGTTACTACAAGTTTCACTAGACCCATTTATGAACATATTGGCATAAGGCCATAACATATCATGAATTGTCTTTTCCACTAAGCTGGGTTTAAAAGCATCTACAGTATTTATAGCTGTCCCAAAACTTATTTTTATATTCCCCATAGGGATGAATCCCAGGTTAGTCAGTCCAGTCTTATTTCTTGGTACCCAAATTCTTCCCTTGAAAGCCAGATATTGCAAATTGGTGACTGTTGCATTCAAATTGCCTTGCCACCATGGAAGATTGATCCATCCCACTACGGAAATGGGTACTGTAGTATTCTATAGACGAACACTTTGAGTGTCTTTATCAGCAAGATGATCAGAACAACTTTTCCAGTTTAAGATTTCCTCCATCGATACCGGGACATCCAGATAAGGGATACTGGTGGCTGTAACCGAAGAATGTGTACAGAGCCAGCAATCTGTGTGTTGAAAATGTGATGATGCATCAGAAATTCATTCGCCACAGGTTCCTCCTGATGTAGACTTGTCCATCCAACGACCAAAGAGGCAAACATCAAACACAGGAATTTCTCCATCTCATCACTATCGAGCTCTTCCCAGTAACCGATACCATGGATTCCGCTTATTTACAACACCTTCTGCAAATAAAGATACACTATTATTCCTGTAAATAACATTTTTCTTGTGGGACACATTCCCACTTCCCCACTCCTGGTCTCATCAGGAGAGTACGATCTTTTCCGACCGCTATTACCTCTGTCTCTGAGGGCGGTCCTTGGAGGTTTTGAATCCATATTTTTGCTCCTACATTTTTAATATTAGAGGATCCAAAACCTTTAGTACCCCGTATTGTTAATTCTGCCGGGGCAGTTCCTTCTCTTATTTCAGACAAGTTTATTGGAATTATCAACATCTGAGCCACCTTCTGGTGCTTCATCAATATCAAAGGTTCATTTCCCAAATTTAGCATCAGTACCTTGATTTCTCCCTGATAATCTGCCTCTATTACCCCTCCCACCACTATGGCTCCTTTTAACGCTAAACTAGAACAAGTGGCTATTTGACCATAAAGATCCTTTGGTATATGGCAACCCAATCCTGTTGAAATTGGTTTTACCTTACCTGGGGGTACCACGACAGTTTCCAATGTACTGAGGTCTAAACCTGCTGAATAAGGTGTCGCTCTTTCTGGTGTGCCCAAACAGCTGTACCTTGCCTTGTCAACTGTTGGACTGACTTGTCTGATGGTTGCTGCTTTATCTGCTTCTGAATTAAACAAACGTTCAAGTGAGTTAGTAGGGACATGAGTATCGACATGAAATACAGTGGTCTTGGTAGATTGAATAATCCCTTCAATGTCTTGCCACACTTCCCTGACCATCTCAAACACATTTTGCTGTTCCTCTCCCCATTGGAACTCATATTTTTTCCTCGTTACGTTGTACAAATGAGCCAACATTTGTCCCAAATGAGGGATATGTTGTCTCCAAAAATCAAACAATCCAATATAAGACTGAGTCTCCTGTTTGGATTTAGGGACCAGAAAATTAATAATTTTCTGTCTGGCATTGGGCAAGATCTCTCTGTGCCCCTTGTTCCACTGAATCCCTAGAAATGTTACCACCTGAGACGGTCCTTGAACCTTGGCATCACTGATTTCCCATCCTTTACTCCACATATGAGCAACCAGTTTTGTCAATTGATCTTTCACACTTTGCTCATCTTGTCCTTGTATCATTATATCATTGATATAATGTGAGATCTGCATTTCCTTATGACAAGACATAACCCCAAAGGAGAATTTTCCTTCGGTTAGATTAAGAGTCATCCCTTTTAGGACATCAATTCCCAAAATATATTCTGGTATAGGAACTACCAGCACCGTATACTTCTTGATAGGTAAATTACCTATCTTCAAAGCTACCTGTGTCTGAACCCCGGTGATCACTTGACCACCTAGTCCAGCAATTTTTACTCTAGGTCCTTTTATTTTTTCTGGGTTTCCATGAATTAAAGTAGCCTCCGCCCCCGTGTCAATCAAAGCTGGGACTCTTTGAACATTTCCCCCTTTCCAATGTATGCTAAGATTGACGTAGGGACGTTCGTCCCTTTTTATCAATAAGGGGGCTTGGCTGGCTACCTATAGTAAATCACTTCCTTCTGAACTTTCATTTACACAGACTTCAGTCTGTGTATTAGCCCTTCCTTCCGTGACCTTTGTGGCCACGGCTGCAGCCAGTTCTTCCCATGGATAAACTGACTGAAAATCTTCCCAAGACACTTTCTTTGGGGTTTTTTCCCCTTTTCCCTCTAATTTCTTTACCTTGGGGGTTTTTGAACCCCCTTCCATCTTTGCAGATAGAACTTTCTGTTTGTACAACTTCCATAATTCTCCTGTCTCCTTTCCATCAATCCTTTCCTTATTGATCCCGGCTTTAAGCAAAGCCTGGAACATGTCTTTGCGAGACACCCGTGGGGCCTCCCCTACTGATTTCTCTTTACAATCATGATTGATTGGCTTACTGTTACCAACATGGCCTCCAGGGGACGATTTATCCCACTGTCCCATATCCTGTAACTCCCTCATCCTCCCTAGAACTACACCGATTGATTCTCCAGTCAGCGCTACAGTTAACCTTAAAATAACTGATTTGTATGCTGGAGGAGCATGTTTAACCAGCCTATTACTTATGCTGGCTGTCAATGGGTACTGGAGATAATCATCATCCAGTCCCAAAAGAGGAAGAGCATTCCTCATTGCTTCTTCCTTCAGCCGTTCCATACCATCTTTTAAGGTATACCAAGGTTTATCATTAATAGGAAAGTCTGCTTCTGATGGATATTTGTCCAGAAAAGCATGGGCTAAGATCATGATTAAGTTTTGAGTACCATGCTCATTATGATCAACAAAATAATTTTTTATTGATCTCTGAATTTCTGGGTCACGAGACATGGTGACAAATTTTGCCACGTCTCCGGCATCAAAGTGCACTTCACCTCCTCCGAGATCGTGCACCCTGACCAACCAGGGAATTTCTCCTTCTCCTGGTTTTTGTCTAAACTGTGTTAAAATGCTATCAACTTCTCCCTGAGAGTAATCTTCAATGGTTACTCGATTTTTTACATGAGGAATCGTTTTCTCATTTGTGATGGCATTACCATCTTCGTCATATTGCAGATTCCCCTGACCATCCCGGACATGTTCCCGGATGATCTCATTCTCTGTCCTCTCTAGGCGCCTCCTTACTGGATTAGCCTGAATCTTCCCTTTATGGTAATCCTCCTCATCAGATGATGAAGATGAATCCCACACATCCCCATCCCAAGTATCGGGATCCCAGTTTATAGAAGCTGAGGCGATACTTTTATGCACTTTGGTTTTATTTACCTTTCCTCTTCTTTTCTTGTACTTATTTTGAGCAATTTTTATGGCAGCTTTTTGTGCCACATTCTGATAATGTTCCAATTTATCCTTCAACAGTCTGGTATTACATTCCATAACTGTTTTCAGGCCACCTAATTCTATCATCTTTTGTTCCACCTGGGAACTTTTCTTCTGCATATTTAGATTACGCTCATGCATTACACTATATGCACTTGCCAAAATCCAGATGTGCCGTGCTAAAGACACAACATCACCTGTTTTCACAGGGACACTACCGAATACATTCACAACATCAGTAGCTTCACTACCCATAAGCTTATCCTGCCATTGTTTGTGCCGTGCTAAAGACACTACATCACCTGTTTTCACAGGGACACTACCGAATACATTCACAACATCAGTAGCTTCACTACCCATAAGCTTATCCTGCCATTGTTTGTGCCGTGCTAAAGACACTACATCACCTGTTTTCACAAGGGAACCACTGAGTACATTCACAACATCAGTAGCTTCACTACCCATAAGCTTGTCCTGCCATTGTTCTGCCAATCCACAAGACACTACATCACCTGCTTTCACAGGGGCACCACTGAGTACATTCACAACATCAGTAGCTTCACAACCCTTAAGCTTATTCTGCCATTGTTCTGCCAATCCACAATTGACCAATTCATGTGCTATAAGATTGTAGGGAGCCTCAATCCAGGTGGGGATCTCCACAACAACCTCCTTAACATTATCCTTATGTTTTCTGAACATTTTGACACTATATGCAAAAAGATTGAAAAAATATCTGGAAATTTGCCAAATATATGTTTTTAACTTCTAAATTACAAAAATTCGTTAATTACCTCTTAAAGAAGTAATCCTGCCGACTACGCCAATTTATGTCTTGCTAAATTCTACTAAAAAGGGGGCTGAAAGCCCGTACTTACGAAGCGCTCACTGATATCCTAATCAGGCACGAATACTAATATTCTTTATAGCAAGATACTATTTATTTTAATAGCACATGAATATATATAGTCAATGGTACATAGGCATAAGAACTATTTTCATAGAAACTTATATAATAGCAGAAATATGCATCAACATTACCGTTATGTTGTAGCAATCCTTTCACATCGGAGGGAACTCGAGTTAATGAAGGAATCAACATGGCATGGCATCACAGGAACAGTGCGTACGTACACTTCATTGTCCTGGAAGGTATTTCCCTTATGGCATCTTGGCATGGCATCACAGGAACAGTGCGTACGTACACTTCAATGTCCTGGAAGGTATTTCCCTACCTTAAGCGAGTTCCGTGTATATTTTATAGGAAAATATTGTAGGTTGTGTCTAAATGGTCACCAGCATATGACAGCTGAGTCATGTTCATGTAACTTGACCACAAAATGTTGTAGGTAACGGCAGCTTCCTGCACATCTCCTGCACATCCTGTCAGTTGACAACTGGCTGACCACAGTTTAGTGAAATATTGCAATGAGCCGTAAATTTCATCCTTAAAACTGTCTTTAAGCTAACCACAAGTTTCCTGTAAGTGGAACTGTAAATGTTACTTCCTTTATCTTCAACTGCTTCAAGACATGTGTGACATATATTCCTTGGTAATCATTTTGGCCCTCCAAAGGACATCTTCTTTGATACTGAATTATTGATGGATCAAATAATATCTGGGATCACTCCTATCTTTTGATCATGATCCCTATCTAATAGTCATTCAAACTTCAGTCATATCACATTGGTATCACACACGCCACTGTACAGACATTGTCTTTTGTGGGCTTTGACCTTGTTGCTCAGGCAGCACCTGGTTTGCAGGTCTTGCCCCTGCCTTGCTGCTCCGGCAGTATCTCATTCAACAGGCCGTGTTCCTGTCCCAGGTGAGCTCCTCGAGTCTCCACCGGACTCACCTGGTTCTTGAAAGCACACGTGCATGGGCACCTCTGTGCTACCCTCGTGCCATATTCCTGTGACTCCCGCTGGCACACGTGTGTAGGCACCTCTGTGCCTCCCTGTGCAACAGGTACACCGATCGAGAAGCCCCGAGCCATACAGCCCTCACGGGTTAGGGCGGACCGGTGTAAATAGATCGTCTGTGACATTCCAGATGATCACTAGTAGCAACCCGCTCACTCTTTCCTGACCATAGCAGCGGTCCCTTACACCGCACAGTGGACCTTGACCGGCGGAAGCTGTCCATTTCCCATCTTGGCACGCTTCCCCGGGTCCCCCTCGTAACAGTCGCGGGGGCAGCGCTGTGCCGCACGGCACGGTGGTACTCACTCAGCCAATGACGAATGCAAAGTCTCCGGTAAAACAAACGGCTGGATGGACGGGTCCCACAGACAGCTGCGGTGTTTCTCCTCCTGGCAGGTTGATGGTGACTGCCTTTCCCTGCACCTGTGTAATGTGTATGATTCCAATGGGTTCCCACCGGTAACCCGCTCCCCAGCTTGGATGGAGGCTGAGGGAGCCCCTTTTGCCCGCAGGCTCTGGCCCTGGGAACTGTAGCCTTGGCGGTGACTGTGTTTCCCTTTACGGTTTGAGCTGTCGTCTTCAATCGTGTCTTGACTGCTGGGAAACCCCGGAGGTTCCCTTCGCTAACTGATTTGACAATTTCATCGGCGACTCCTAGCCTTGTCAGGGTCCGTAAGCCCTGCCGGATTGTGCTGGCTTCTCTTTGTTCACCGGTCCAGTACCGCCGGGCCACCGCCCGTCCATGGTCCTTACGACTCACTCTGATCGGCCTCTCCTGCAGACGGTCACCACCGTCTGCCAAACTTGCTGTACCGTCCGGGCCACACACCCGGACCACCTTCAGACTGCTCCACTACCACTTTACTCCTCTCACTTCAAAACTGCTCTCTGAACTCCTTCCTTTTCCCGCCTCCAGGACTGTGAACTCCTCGGTGGGCGGGACCAACCGCCTGGCCCACCCCCTGGTGTGGACATCAGCCCCTGGAGGAAGGCAACAAGGGTTTTGTGTTTGGCTTTCGTGTGCCTAACCGGGGTGTGGGGTGTGTTGGTGTTGTTCTGTGACGACCTGGCTTGTCCAGGGCGCCACACATGTGCCACTTCCGGGAACTATTTTCCTGGAATCCACTACTGGGACATCAATGGGCCAGAGGCAGCACGTGAGCAGATGAGATCTTGAGCCGAGAGCTCCATCTGCGCATGCACTGACTCTGGGCGCCATTATTTGAAGCCTGCGTCGCCGACAAGCAACTCACCCACCGCACCACCCTGCTCCAAACATACCTGCATAGTAGCCAGCACAGCGCCACTCTATCGACAGAGCATCTCACTCACCACTCCGCCCTGCTGCACACAGCCCCCACTGCAGTCAGCACAGCCCTGTACCGCTGACAGAGCATCTCACACCGCCCTGTTTCACACAGCCTCCACCCCAGCCAGTAGAGCCCCCACCTCAGTCAACAGAGCCACCACCACAGTCAGCACAGCCCCCACCGCAGCCAGCACAGCCTCCACCACTTCTAGCACAGCCCCCACCACAGCCAGCACAGCCCCCACAGCAGCTAGCACAGCCCCCACCACTTCTAGCACAGCCCCCACCGCAGCCAGCACAGCCCACACCACAGCCACCACAGCCCACACTGCAGCCAGCACAGTCCACACTGCAGGCAGCACAGCTTCCATCTCAGTCAGCACAGCCCCCACCACAGCCAGCACAGCCAACACCACAGCCACCACAGCCCACACCGCAGCCAGCACAGTCCACACTGCAGCCACCACAGCCCACACTGCAGCCACCACAGTCCACACTGCAGCCACCACAGCCCACACCGCAGCCAGCACAGTCCACACTGCAGGCAGCACAGCTTCCATCTCAGTCAGCACAGCCCCCACCACAGCCAGCACAGCCCCCACCACAGCCAGCACAGCCCCCACCGCAGCCAGCACAGCCCCCACCACAGCCAGCACAGCCCCCACCGCAGCCAGCACAGCCCCCACCGCAGCCAGCACAGCCCCCACCACAGCCAGCACAGCCCACACCACAGCCACCACAGCCCACACCGCAGCCAGCACAGTCCACACTGCAACCACCACAGCCCACACCGCAGCCAGCACAGTCCACACTGCAGGCAGCACAGCTTCCATCTCAGTCAGCACAGCCCCCACCACAGCCAGCACAGCCCCCACCACAGCCAGCACAGCCCCCACCACAGCCAGCACAGCCCCCACCGCAGTCAGCACAGCCCCCACCGCAGCCAGCACAGCCCCCACCGCAGCCAGCACAGCCCCCACCGCAGCCAGCACAGCCCCCACCGCAGCCAGCACAGCCCCCACCGCAGCCAGCACAGCCCTCATCGCAGCCAGCACAGCCAGCACAGCCTCCACCGCAGCCAGCACAGCTTCCATCTCAGTCAGCACAGCCCCCACCACAGCCAGCACAGCCCACACCACAGCCAGCACAGCCCACCCTGAGCCAGCACAGCCCCCACCACAGCCAGCGCAGGCTCCATCGCAGTCAGCACAGCTCCCACGGCAGCCAGCACAGCCCCCACCACAGCCAGCGCAGCCCCCACCGCAGCCAGCGCAGCCCCCACCGCAGCCAGCGCAGCCCCCACCGCAGCCAGCGCAGCCCCCACCGCAGCCAGCGCAGCCCCCAGTGCAGCAACCATTCTCCACCTTCTGGTAAACTACATTTGCATTATGATGTAGTGAATTAAATGAGGTGCATCACTTATATGACTGCTGAGACCCCACAACCAAACCAACCCCCCATGCCCGAACAAAACACACGTTTGTAATAAAACAAGTAAACTTTATTGGAGAGATAATCAAGTGCAAACATATAAAACTCTCATCTTTTGCTGGGTTGAGGTCGGTCACAGCTTTTACATTAATTTGTGCAAATATCAAAACCAACTTATACTGCTGTCAAGACGAGGCGTAATGCCAGGCCGGTCACCCGGCGCAATCAGCCTTCGCTTGAACATCACCATTCCAGAACTGACCGCCACGGAGGAGCAAAGTCCCTAGACAGCGCTCCGACCCCCACCCATTAAAAGAAGTGCCTGCTCAATGCCATCTTGAAGGCCTGATAAAAAATATCGATGCCAATGTCCGACAAATGGACGCCATCTGGCAACATGAGGCTGGAGTTGTCCCCTTCCAGCTGCCTATGTCTGACGACTACACCACCCTTAAAGCGGATGAAACGGGACATTCTCGCGTTCAAAGTACGGCGTGACCGCTCAACCGCTGCCGTGTCGCGAGCCCCCTGCCATGCAACGCGGGGAATTACTTCTGACCAAATGAGGACCAGCTCGGGAAAGAAACCATGGAATTTATCCACGTCAGACCTCATAGTAGTCAGGAGCTCTGCAAGCCGGTAGGAACAAAGATCATTGCCCCCGGCGTGTATGAGAAGAATCACCGGGGACGCAGCAACTTGCGCGATGCCGACTACCTCCGGGAGAACCTGCGGCCACATCAGGCCTCTGATGCCCCTCCAATGCACGTCGAGGCCACGAAAGCCGAGATGCCTTCCACCCGGACGATACGCCGCTCTCTGGCCAGCCCAAAAAATATATGAGTGGCCCAACAGCCACACCGCCGGCCGTGCACCGCCTATGGAAAGAAACAGAATTAGTAAAGCAATAAATCAGGTCGAACGTAGCGCGCAAAGCAAGAAGAACGCCATCTACCAATGCACTGAATCTCAGAATTTCAGAATTGGAAAAACCAGCTCTCGCGGCCTCGGTAGCCGCACCTATCCGAAAGGAGTGTGTACCAAATTCAGTAGGCGTCAAGCCAAACGATCGCAGGCATTTACGAAAGAGGGCCAAAAACTGGAACTTTGTGAGTGGTGAACCATCCTCGTGAGATAAGAAGGACACACCAGAGCGACACACAGCTAGATAGTTGTTTACCAAAACAATGGGGCAGACAGGGCCAGGGATAGCGAATAAGGGGATCCAAGAGCCCCTGCCAGATGGGTCCGTTTTGGACTTACGGATGCGGATACGCAAACCCCCACTGCAAACTGTAACATCATTGTGCCGGAGGCCACTGGGACGGTGCTTCGACAAGGACAAAAGCTCACCAATTCGCAAAGCGCCAAAAAAGGCCAATCCAAAGGAGACCGCGAAAAGGGCGGATTCAAAGGGGGATGAGCAAAAATTACGGACGGCCCCAATGAGGCGAGCCAACAGTGCAAAAGAAATTGGCCGTCTATGGTCCCGGAGGGGGTCAACCGACACCAACCACGAACGGCCCGACTGATAATAAAAGATTTTGTGACGTCCGACCAGCCGCGAAGCTTGAAATGGAAGGCGATGCCAGTCAAACGATTCCGGGCCACGGACCCAGAAAAACCAGAATCACGCAAATGGATCAAGTACCGAACTGTAGCTGCCAAACGGGCAGGTTCTGAACTGTCAATCGGGGGGTGCCCCGCAAAATTCTGCCATTCCGACCATGCCTTACCATAAGCTTGCCACGTCGCAGGAGCCACGGAAGCTCTCACCAACGGAATCAGTTGCTGAGAAGGAGGTTCCACATACTGACAGGGCAGGGCAAGCTGTCCGGCTGAGTGCGAGGGCAAAGCTCTCGGAATTTCTGTAAATGAAAACGAGAAAGAGCATCAGCAGCGGAATTGCGAAAACCAGGGACATGACGGGCACGAAACCAGATGTTAAGTTCCAAACATCTAAGGACTAATGACCTGAGTAATTTTATGACCGGGGGGACAAGGAAGACAAATGATTAATTGCATGAACTACACTCATATTGTCAGTCCAAAACAAAATGCGCTTATTCCGTAGAACAGTTCCCCAAATAGCGACAGCCGCCACTATGGGAAAAAGCTCAAGCAAGGTTAAGTTGGAAACCCAGCCTAAGGCATGCCAGGAATCTGGCCATCGTTCAGCGCACCACTGGTCATCAAAAATCACTCCAAAACCAAGTGACCCAGAGGCATCAGAGAAAAGGGATAGCTCCTCATTGGTTATTTCCTCCTCCTGAAAGCATGTATGACCGTTGTACTGAGAGATAAACTCAGTCCAAACAATCAAATCAGCGCGCAGCGGTGCCGAGATTCGAATCCGGTGGTGGGGGAGCCTGACACCCCTGGTGGCGAGGGCCAGGCGACGAGAAAAAATACGTCCCATAGGCATGACCCGGCATGCAAACACCAGAAGGCCCAGTAAAGATTGCATTTGGCGTAAAGTAACGCTACGAACTGAACGAAAACCCTTGAGCAATGAAAGTAATGCAGTAACTTTGTCAGATGGGAGGCGAAAAATCATGGCCTCAGAATCGATTTCAATCCCCAAAAAGGATAGTGTTGAAACTGGACCAACTGTTTTTCCTTGTGATAAGGGGACGCCAAATTTTTCCATGAGCCGGCAGAAATTATCCAACAAAAATTAGCAGTGTGAGGAATCACCAGGTCCTACAAAAAGAAAATCATTAGTGATGAGCGAGTACTAAAAAGCTCGGGTGCTCGAAGCTCGGGCTGAGCCTCCCAAGATACTCGTGTACTCGGCCCGAGCAACGAGCCCAATGTTATCCTATGGGAGACCCGAGTATTTTTGTGAAATGACCCCCCGGCAGCATGGAGAAACCCTAAAAATGTCACAAAAGTCTCAGAAGAGTGCTCAAATGACATGGCAACAGCATGGGGAAGACCCCTTGAAGCATTTATCACTGAAAAGTCACAGCTGTGAACAATTTTGTCCGCGTTTTACGCCATTTTTACGGACTCACCAGAAAACCTTCCAAAATGACCCCAAAATGATTTTTCATGGCGGAAATGTTAAGGGCACATACCCAATAGTGAGATAGAGCTGGTGTATGTTACTTTTTGAGATTAATACATGAAAGATTTTACGTGAAAACATTGTGTGGCACTCCGATGTCCCTGAGAAGAGACGTACATGAAGGCCTCTTGAGTCTAATGTGCCCATTTTGAGGAAGTGAGTCTTTGTAGTATTTTCCTTTGCCAGGGCAGTCCAAAATTGTGAGGTTCACCAATGCCCCTGCATACAGACGTGCATGAGGGCCTGTAAACCTGAAGTGCCCATTGTAAGGAAGTGGGTCTATTGTAGTATAGCCCTTAGGCAGGGCAGTCCAAAATTGTGAGGTTCACCAATGCCCCTGCATACAGACGTGCATGAGGGCCTGTAAACCTGAAGTGCCCATTGGAAGGAAGTGGGTCTATTGTAGTATAGCCCTTTGGCAGGGCAGCCAAAAATTGGGAGGCTCCACGTTGTCCCTGGGTAGAGACGTGCATGAGGGCCTGTAAACCTGAAGTGCCCATTGGAAGGAAGTGGGTCTATTGTAGTATAGCCCTTTGGCAGGGCAGCCAAAAATTGGGAGGCTCCACGTTGTCCCTGGATAGAGACGTGCATGAGGGCCTCAAAACATTAAGTGTCCATTGTCAGGAAGTGGGTGTATTATAGTATAGCCCTTAGGCAGGGCAGCCAAAAATTGGGAGGCTCCACGTTGTCCCTGGGTAGAGACGTGCATGAGGGCCTCAAAACATTAAGTGTCCATTGTCAGGAAGTGGGTGTATTATAGTATAGCCCTTAGGCAGGGCAGCCAAAAATTGGGAGGCTCCACGTTGTCCCTGGATAGAGACGTGCATGAGGGCCTGTAAACCTAAAGTGCCCATTGGAAGGAAGTGGGTGTATTATAGTATAGCCCTTAGGCAGGGCAGCCAAAAATTGGGAGGCTCCACATTCTCCCTGGATAGAGACGTGCATGATGGCCTGTAAACCTGAAGTGCCCATTGTAAGGAAGTGGGTCTATTGTAGTATAGCCCTTAGGCAGGGCAGCCAAAAATTGGGAGGCTCCACGTTGTCCCTGGGTCGAGACGTGCATGAGGGCCTGTAAACCTGAAGTGCCCATTGGAAGGAAGTGGGTCTATTGTAGTATAGCCCTTTGGCAGGGCAGCCAAAAATTGGGAGGCTCCACGTTGTCCCTGGATAGAGACGTGCATGAGGGCCTCAAAACATTAAGTGTCCATTGTCAGGAAGTGGGTGTATTATATATAGTATAGCCCTTAGGCAGGGCAGCCAAAAATTGGGAGGCTCCACGTTGTCCCTGGGTAGAGACGTGCATGAGGGCCTCAAAACATTAAGTGTCCATTGTCAGGAAGTGGGTGTATTATAGTATAGCCCTTAGGCAGGGCAGCCAAAAATTGGGAGGCTCCACGTTGTCCCTGGGTAGAGACGTGCATGAGGGCCTCAAAACATTAAGTGTCCATTGTCAGGAAGTGGGTGTATTATAGTATAGCCCTTAGGCAGGGCAGCCAAAAATTGGGAGGCTCTACGTTGTCCCTGGGTAGAGACGTGCATGAGGGCCTCAAAACATTAAGTGTCCATTGTCAGGAAGTGGGTGTATTATAGTATAGCCCTTAGGCAGGGCAGCCAAAAATTGGGAGGCTCCACGTTGTCCCTGGGTAGAGACGTGCATGAGGGCCTCAAAACATTAAGTGTCCATTGTCAGGAAGTGGGTGTATTATAGTATAGCCCTTAGGCAGGGCAGCCAAAAATTGGGAGGCTCCACGTTGTCCCTGGGTAGAGACGTGCATGAGGGCCTCAAAACATTAAGTGTCCATTGTCAGGAAGTGGGTGTATTATAGTATAGCCCTTAGGCAGGGCAGCCAAAAATTGGGAGGCTCCACGTTGTCCCTGGGTAGAGACGTGCATGAGGGCCTGTAAACCTGAAGTGCCCATTGGAAGGAAGTGGGTCTATTGTAGTATAGCCCTTTGGCAGTGCAGCCAAAAATTGGGAGGCTCCACGTTGTCCCTGGATAGAGACGTGCATGAGGGCCTCAAAACATTAAGTGTCCATTGTCAGGAAGTGGGTGTATTATAGTATAGCCCTTAGGCAGGGCAGCCAAAAATTGGGAGGCTCCACGTTGTCCCTGGGTAGAGACGTGCATGAGGGCCTCAAAACATTAAGTGTCCATTGTCAGGAAGTGGGTGTATTATAGTATAGCCCTTAGGCAGGGCAGCCAAAAATTGGGAGGCTCCACGTTGTCCCTGGATAGAGACGTGCATGAGGGCCTGTAAACCTGAAGTGCCCATTGGAAGGAAGTGGGTGTATTATAGTATAGCCCTTAGGCAGGGCAGCCAAAAATTGGGAGGCTCCACATTGTCCCTGGATAGAGACGTGCATGATGGCCTGTAAACCTGAAGTGCCCATTGTAAGGAAGTGGGTCTATTGTAGTATAGCCCTTAGGCAGGGCAGCCAAAAATTGGGAGGCTCCACGTTGTCCCTGGGTAGAGACGTGCATGAGGGCCTGTAAACCTGAAGTGCCCATTGGAAGGAAGTGGGTCTATTGTAGTATAGCCCTTTGGCAGGGCAGCCAAAAATTGGGAGGCTCCACGTTGTCCCTGGATAGAGACGTGCATGAGGGCCTCAAAACATTAAGTGTCCATTGTCAGGAAGTGGGTGTATTATAGTATAGCCCTTAGGCAGGGCAGCCAAAAATTGGGAGGCTCCACGTTGTCCCTGGGTAGAGACGTGCATGAGGGCCTCAAAACATTAAGTGTCCATTGTCAGGAAGTGGGTGTATTATAGTATAGCCCTTAGGCAGGGCAGCCAAAAATTGGGAGGCTCCACGTTGTCCCTGGGTAGAGACGTGCATGAGGGCCTCAAAACATTAAGTGTCCATTGTCAGGAAGTGGGTGTATTATAGTATAGCCCTTAGGCAGGGCAGCCAAAAATTGGGAGGCTCCACGTTGTCCCTGGGTAGAGACGTGCATGAGGGCCTCAAAACATTAAGTGTCCATTGTCAGGAAGTGGGTGTATTATAGTATAGCCCTTAGGCAGGGCAGCCAAAAATTGGGAGGCTCCACGTTGTCCCTGGGTAGAGACGTGCATGAGGGCCTCAAAACATTAAGTGTCCATTGTCAGGAAGTGGGTGTATTATAGTATAGCCCTTAGGCAGGGCAGACAAAAATTGGGAGGCTCCACGTTGTCCCTGGATAGAGACGTGCATGAGGGCCTGTAAACCTGAAGTGCCCATTGGAAGGAAGTGGGTGTATTATAGTATAGCCCTTAGGCAGGGCAGCCAAAAATTGGGAGGCTCCACATTGTCCCTGGATAGAGACGTGCATGATGGCCTGTAAATCTGAAGTGCCCATTGTAAGGAAGTGGGTCTATTGTAGTATAGCCCTTAGGCAGGGCAGCCAAAAATTGGGAGGCTCCACGTTGTCCCTGGGTAGAGACGTGCATGAGGGCCTCAAAACATTAAGTGTCCATTGTCAGGAAGTGGGTGTATTATAGTATAGCCCTTAGGCAGGGCAGCCAAAAATTGGGAGGCTCCACGTTGTCCCTGGGTAGAGACGTGCATGAGGGCCTCAAAACATTAAGTGTCCATTGTCAGGAAGTGGGTGTATTATAGTATAGCCCTTAGGCAGGGCAGCCAAAAATTGGGAGGCTCCACGTTGTCCCTGGATAGAGACGTGCATGAGGGCCTGTAAACCTGAAGTGCCCATTGGAAGGAAGTGGGTGTATTATAGTATAGCCCTTAGGCAGGGCAGCCAAAAATTGGGAGGCTCCACATTGTCCCTGGATAGAGACGTGCATGATGGCCTGTAAACCTGAAGTGCCCATTGTAAGGAAGTGGGTCTATTGTAGTATAGCCCTTAGGCAGGGTAGCCAAAAATTGGGAGGCTCCACGTTGTCCCTGGGTAGAGACGTGCATGAGGGCCTCAAAACATTGTTCCCATTGCAAAGGAGCGGGTCTCCTGTCGTTGTAATGTCCATTCTGCAAAGAATGGGCGAAAAAATTTACCACTGGGGGTATACCTGAAACAAAGGCCTAAGTATTGCAATTTGTAACGGTCATCATCATGGTGGCGCATGAGGAGAAGGAGGAGCAGTCCAGCGATTATCCAAAGTCCAGAAGTGTGTACCCATGGGTGAGTGGAGGTATATGGCAAACTTTAAATTCCGCTCTCATTTGCTGGTGGTGTGGTGAAGTCTGGCCCAATCCAACCCTTGTTCATCTTGATCAGAGTCAGCCTGTCAGCATTTTCAGTTGACAGGCGGGTGCGTTTATCTGTAATGAATCCACCTGCGGCACTAAAAACACGCTCTGACAAAACGCTAGCAGCAGGGCAGGCCAGGACTTCCAAGGCGTAGAGAGCCAATTCATGCCACGTGTCCAGCTTGGATACCCAATAATTGTAAGGCACAGAGGAATGTCGGAGTACAGTTGTTCGATCTGCAAGTTACTCCTTCAGCATCTGGGCAAACTTAGGATTTCTTGTGGCACTACCCCGCACCTCAGGGGCTGTGGTACGTGAGGGGCTGAGAAAACTGTCCCACATCTTAAAGACTGTTCCCCTACCTCTGGCGGATTGGACTTGTGCCTCTCTCGGCTGTACGCCTCGGTTGTCCACTGATTCATGACCTATGCCGCTAGCGTTTTGTGAGGGGAATGCTTTGCCTACTTCCGTGACTATGGCCTTCCGGAACTGCTGCATTTTGGTTGACCTCTCCTCCACGGGAATAAGAGACAAAAAGTTCTCCTTGTAGCGTGGGTCTAACAGTGTTACCAACCAGTAATGATTGTCGGCCAAGATGTTCTTAACGCGAGGGTCACGAGACAGGCAGCTTACCATAAAGTCAGCCATGTGCGCCAGACTCTTAACAGCCAGGACTTCAGTAGCCTGACCAACAAGATGACTGAACATGCTGTCCTCCTCCTCCTCCTCCTCCTCCTCATCTACCCTGTCCTCTGGCCAGCCACGCTGAACCGAGGATATGTCATATCCTCAATTTGGCCGGAGAGTTGCTCCATGTCTTCATCCTCCTCCTCGTCATAGTCCTCCACTGCACGTTGTGATGAGACGAGGATGGGCTGTGTGTTATCATCACCCACACCCACTACTGTTTCTTGCAGCAACTCATTGCGCTCCGCCTGCAATGCATCATGTTTGTTTTTCAGCAGAGACCGTTTTAGAAGGCAGAGTAGCGGTATGGTGACGCTAATAATGGCGTCATCACCACTCACCATCTTGGTGGAGTCCTCAAAGTTTTGGAGGATGGTACATAGGTCTGACATCCATCTCCACTCCTCAGGTGTTATGTGTGGAGTTTGACCCATTTCCCGACGGCTTAGGTGATGCAGGTACTCAACAACTGCCCTCTTCTGCTCACATATCCTGACCAACATGTGCAGAGTTGAATTCCAACGCGTGGGGACATCACACACCAGTCTGTGAGCCGGAAGATGCAAACTGCGCTGAAAGCCGGCAAGGCCGGCTGAAGCAGTAGGTGACTTTCGAAAATGTGCAGACAGGCGGCGAACTTTTACCAGCAGATCAGACAGCTCTGGGTATGACTTTAGAAACCGCTGAACCACGAGGTTGAGAACATGGGCCACGCATGGAACATGTGTCAGCTGGCCTCGCCTCAAAGCCGCCACCAGGTTCCGGCCATTGTCACACACGACCTTTCCTGGCTTTAGGTTCAGAGGTGTGAGCCAGTGATCTGCCTGCTGTTTCAGAGCTGTCCACAGCTCTTCTGCATTGTGGGGTTTGTCACCTATGCAGATTAGCTTCAGCACAGCCTGTTGCCGCTTCGCCGAGGCAGTGCTGCAGTGCTTCCAGCTTGTGACTGGTGTGGAGGGTACAGTGGATGAGGATGCGCAGGAGGAGGAGGAGGCTGAAGAGCATGACATTCCGGAGCTGTAGAGTGTGGGTGAAACCCTGACTGAGGTAGGGCCTGCAAACCTTGGTGTGGGAAGGACGTGTTCCGTCCCTCGCTCAGACTGGGTCCCAGCTTCCACAATATTAACCCAGTGTGCCGTCAACGAGATGTAGCGGCCTTGCCCACAAGCACTTGTCCACGTGTCTGTGGTTAGGTGGACCTTGGGTGAAACAGCGTTGTTCAGGGCACGTGTGATGTTTTGTGACACGTGGTTATGCAACGCGGGGACGGCACACCGGGAGAAATAGTGGCGGCTGGGGACCGAGTAACGTGGGACAGCTGCCGCCATCAGGTCACGGAATGCTTCTGTCTCCACCAGCCTAAAAGGCAACATTTCCAGCGCAAGCAGTCGCGAAATGTTAGCATTTAGAACTGTGGCATGTGGGGTGTTGGCAGTGTATTTGCGCCTCCGTTCAAAGGTTTGCTGAATGGATAACTGAACGCTGCGCTGGGACAAGGACGTGCTTGATGATGGTGTTATTTCTGCGTAGGCAACTGCAGGTGCAGGAGTGGAGGAGGCTTGTTCGCAGGCAGCATGGACAGGGGATTGGCTCGCATGCACAACCAGCGAAGACGTAGCAGTGACATCAGCAAGCACTGCTCCTCGACTCTGTTGTACTTCCCACAAAGTCGGGTGCTTGGCTGACATGTGCCTGATCATGCTGGTGGTGGTCAGGCTGCTAGTTTTGGTACCCCTGCTGATGCTGGCACGGCAGGTGTTGCAAATGGCCTTTTTTGAATCATCTGGATCCAACTTAAAAAACTGCCAGACTCGGGAAGACCTAACATTTGTACAGGCACCTTGTGTCGTCGTGTTGTTCCGGGGAACGGTTGCCTGACTTCTGCCTGGGGCCACCACCCTGCTTCTTACTGCCTGTTGTGATGCTACGCCTCCCTCCCCCTGTGCACTGCTGTCCTCGCTCTGCATATCCTCCTGCCAGGTTGGGTCAGTTACTGGATCATCCACCACGTCGTCTTCCTCTTCCGCACCCTGCTCCTCCTCCTGACTTCCTGACAATTGTGTCTCATCATCGTCCACCACTTGTTGAGACACGTTGCCAACTTCGTGAGAACGTGGCTGCTCAAATATTTGGCCATCTGTACAGACGATCTCCTCATGACCCACTTCAATATGAGCTGGCGAGAGGCCAGAATATGTGAATGGAAACGTGAACAGCTCTTCCGAGTGTCCAAGTGTGGGATCATTAATGTCCGAGGAGGACGTGTACTCAGCCTGGTGGTAGGAAGGAGGATCAGGTTCAGAAATGTGCGGTGCAGTATCACGGCTACTGACACTTGACCGTGTGGAAGACAGAGTGTTTGTGGTGGTGCCAATCTGACTGGAAGCATTATCTGCTATCCAACTAACAACCTGTTGACACTGGTCTTGGTTCAAGAGCGGTGTACTGCTGCGGTCCCCAAGAATTTGGGACAGGACGTGCGAGCGACTAGATGTGGCCCTTTGTTGTGGCGAAATTAGAGCTTGCCCACGACCTCGGCCTCTGCCTGCACCACCATCACGTCCACTTCCTTGTTCCTTGCCAATGCCCTTGCGCATTTTGCAATGCTGTGCACTGCTGACGTGTATATTCACTACTTGTGCGTTATATCAAAGTTTGTGGAAATTGCACACAAGTGCACCTGTACGCTGCCACCAACAGGCACACACGTGCGGTTTTAAAAACCAAGCACGGACGCAATAAGAACCTAACAGGTTTTTTTGGGGAGCGACAATTACAGACAAGTCAGACACTATCTGGACTGTTTTACACTGTGTACACCAGCCCCAGATATGATGAAGGCTGGTATACGGTCACCACTACCCTGCCTGCCTGCCTGCCTGTATACTGGTACAATAGTCCTGACAAGGACTCTTCTGGTCACTAGCCTGTATTCAGACCTGGCTATACCCTGCCTGTATATAGCAACAATAGTCCTGAGAAGGACTCTGCTACTGTACTCCGACCTGGCTATACCCTGCCTGCCTGTATACAACTAGAATAGTCCTGAGAAGGACTTTTGGTCACACTGTTTGCAGCCCTGCAACTGAAAAAGCTATAAAGGGCCGCAAAGCTTTCCCTGAATCAGCGACACTCTCCCTGCACTGACTGTCTGGATAGCTGTGAGCAGAGCACAGCGCGCCGGCCGGTATAAAGGCTCGGTCACGCTGTGCAGGCCGGCCAATCACTGCAATTCCACAACTAACAGGGCTGTGGCATTGCAGTGGTCTGCCAGCCAATCCCTGCATGAGGGCTGGCTCTCAAAAGAGCGCCAACATGCAGAAATGAAGACCACGAGTACAGCACGAGTATCGCGAGATTACTCGGTCCCCGCCGAGCAGCCCGAGTACAGCGATACTCGTGCGAGTACCGAGTAGTTACAAGCATGCTCGCTCATCACTAAAAATCATCCAAGTAGTGAGTGATGGAATGGGAGCCAGACTCCCATCTCACCACCCACTCCAAAAATGAACTGAAAAGTTCAAAAGAATAGCAGGAAATCGAACAGCCCATGGGCAGGCACGTGTCGTAATAATAAGAGCCATCAACGAACCATCCCAGTAAATGGTGACAGTCGGGGTGAACGGGGAGGAGGCGAAAGGCCGACTCAATGTCAGATTTTGCCATCAACGCGCCCCTTCCGGCCTGTCGAACTAGCGCAACCGCTCTATCAAAAGACACGTAAGTCACGGTGGCATCTGCTTCAGATATGCCATCATTTACTGATAATCCTTTGGGGTAGGACAAATGCTGAATCAGGCGAAATTTGCCCGGTTCCTTTTTGGGAACAACACCCAAAGGAGAAACCCTCAAGTTGGAAAAGGGGGGTGAAGAAAATGGGCCTCGAATCCTGCCTTCTGACAATTCGCTTTCCAACTTCTGTAGTAACACATGATGAAATTCAGTAGCCGATTTTAGGTTCTGAGCAAACGAGGGGTCCCTACAAAAATTAAAAGGGATGAAAAAACCGAAAGTAAAACCAAAACGCAGCTGGGCCGCCGCCTCTTTATTGGGGTACTGGTCGAGCCACGGCCCCATCGCAAGGACGCTCACTGGCGTCCTTATCCGGCATGCTGGATGTTTTTGCAGGCAATTTTGTGGATGGACGGGTACACTTGGCTGCGGTATGAGGTCCACCGCAGGCGGAGCACTCGTGCTTGAATTTACAGAGGCCAAAGAAACGATAGTGGCCTTCATTGAATGACCAGCACGTGCCGGGTCTACGAACGGCCACTGAGCCGGAGCCGGCGGTGGTGCTAGAGGCCGCTGAATGAAAGGGCTGATAAGCCTTCTGGGCCAGCATCAGTCGCAGCCATGTGTCCGTGGCTTTGACCCCCCAGCCTAGCTGGGGTTGGAGGGCTAAACGACGACGAAAATCTTCGTCGTAACGCCACCAGGCAGATCCCCCGTGCGACTTGTAAGAATTGTATATGGTGTCGAGATAAATAAACATCTCGGAACAGCGTGTCGCGGGCGGGGAGGAGGGTGTCAGCACACCGCGCTCACCCCTTCTGCTCGGGTCCGGCGGCTGCCGCTGCTCAGTGGTGGCTCGAGCTGTGGGCCGGATCCCGGGGGTTCTCGAGCGGCACTCCTCGCCCGTGAGTGAAAGGGGGGAATTTGGGTGTTGGGATATTGTCCGTGACGCCACCCACGGTTGTGGTGATTTCACCACCGCTGCTTTATATGTGGGTCCCGAGAATGATGGCGTGTAGCAGCAAGGTGTTGGGTTGCCCCTCCGTGGGTAGGGGTTGGTGATCCCGGGGCCCGGTGATGATGTGCAGGGTGCAGGGCCTGGTGGGCGCAGGGACGCGGGGGCAGCGCTGTACTCACTCAGCCTGAGACGTAGACACAGTTTTACGGTAAACCACACGGCTGGAAAGACTGTTCCCACGGACGGCTGCACTTGCTCTCCCAGTAGGTGATGGTGATGTCCCTTTTCCTTGCACCTAATGTTCGTGTGTTGGTAGCGATGGGTTCCCACCGGTAACCCGCTCCCCGGCTTCAAGCTGGACCGGAGGAGCTCTACTCTTTGCCCGCAGGCGCTGGCCCTCAGAAACTGGTGCCCTGGCGGTGGCGGTGTCTCTGCTACAATGGTTGGGCTGTTGCCTTCAATCGGGACTTGGTTGTTGGGGGATCTACGTCCCCTTCACTGACGGATTTGGCAAATTCTGGTGACTCCTAGCCTTGCCGGGGTCCGAGAAGCCCCTGCCCTGGTGCTGACTGTCCTTTGGTACGCTGCTCCAGACCGCCGGGCCACTACCCATCCGCGGTCCTTCCAGGAACTTCCAAACGGTCACCCCTTCAGACAATCACCACCGTTGCTGACCTTGCTGACTCTGTCCTGCACACAGCTGGACTCACTTCAGGCTTTCTTTCTGTCACCTTTCACCTTCCTTCAGCTCCTCTTACTCCTCCTTTACCACTTCCACTTCACTTTACTACTTTCACTTCCTTAGCTCATCTTAGCTGTTTACTCCTTCACCTCCTAGACTGAACTACTGGTTTTTCCCGCCTCCAGAGCTGTGTACTCCTCGGTGGGCGGAGCCAACCGCCTGGCCCACCCCCTGGTGTGGACATCAGCCTCTGGAGGAAGGCAACAAGGATTTTAGTTTAGCTTTGGTGTGCCTAACTGGGATGTAGGGTGTGTTGGTGCAATGACCTGTGACCCCTGGCTTGCCCAGGGCGTCACAAGCGCTCGGGGTGCTTCTGACCCATTACGCATCCCATAACACAAAAAGCTTGCAGCCAGTTGTTAATAGACCTGGCTACTTTTGGCCTCCTTTCAAAAGGACGATCCGCCGATCGCCGCTCTTTATCAACTGTATGTTGATCGGTGGAAACCAAGGACCATATATCAATATAGTCATTGGCCCATATTTTTTGAACAGTCTCCTCGCTCAAGTGGGATCCCAAAGGGATAACTCCGCAGAAGAAAGCGTCTCTGTGAATATCCGCTCGAGGAGGGGGGGAAAGGAGGGAGGGGGGTGGGTCAGGTTGTTTAGAAATTTCAGTATTAAATGAAGGGTTAACTAGTATTTTTCCCCCCGCCGCAGGCTGTAAATTTGCTAAAAGTGCTTTAAGGGCTGCTGACATACCCGCACCATCCCCCCATGCCCCAGAGTAGTGGTACTCACCAGCATCTGGAATAGGGGCGACATAAGGCTCCAGTGGTGGATCAACGAATTCCACGGGCTGCGAACGCGCTGTGGGAGGACCCGACTCCCTCTGCAGGTGATGGTGACGTCGGCGATGATGCCCATGAGGCACGACGGAGGCGTCAGAAGAATCTGATGAGGCGGAAGGAGAGCGCCACCTCAATGAGCGAGAGCGGCGGCTCCTCCGAGAGGACCTGGAATGGCGGGAATGGCTATGTGTTCCATTCGACCTAGCAGGGCGCTCGTATCGCTCGGGGGTGTGCGATGACGCAGATGAATGTGTTGCTGAGCGTTCACGGCGGCTGTGGCGGCTACGACCGTGGGCCAAAGCTTCAGCATTCAACAGATCAGATGGGGGGTGGGCAGACACAGCTGGCTGCACACCTGCAGATCCCTGCATCATGGGTGGCAAGACCAGCATCTGGGGGTTAATGTGTGCTGAAGGGCTTATTACTGCCCCAGCACATAAAGCAGGTTGGCTTTGAATAATATTTGTTTGGGCTGTTTGTGAAGGCTGGGTGGGAGGGGGAGGAGGCAGTGGGGGCACAGCGTCTGCAGTCTCCTCTATGGATGAGGAGCTGCAGCTGTGATGTCCTCCCATAGTTGGTGGCAAGTGGAATAGTGGTGGTTCAGGGTGGCAGGGGTTAACAGCTGCCGACCGCGGGTCCGCGTTACCGGAGGGACAGAGTCGGCGTGCGGCAGCCGCGGTCGGGAGCTGGGAGGAAGTGGGCGGAGCTTGTCGCGAGGCGTGCGCACGAGTGCACATGCCCCGTGACGTCATTGTGGATGGACTCAGGCGCTCCGGCGGGCGTGTACGCCGAGCGGATCGCCTGCCGCCGGAGATAACCGCCCGAGCCTCAGGAGGGAGAGGACGCATCTCAGCTAGGATGGAGGTAAGCCATGCGTCCCCTTCCCTCCCGATTCTGTCCCTGATCGCAGCAGCAAGCGCGTCGGCCATCTCTCACCAGAATTACTGCTGTGTCTGGGTAACCAGCAGCACAGCAGCTTCCAGGTCTCACGGATGAGGAGAGACCGAAACCAGGAAATAGGGCGATTTTATATGGGAAACAGGAGGAGGAGAAAACACTGGGATTGGACACGGACAAGGGGGCGGACGGTTCGGGCATGGGAAGGAGGAATTAACCCCTTCAGACCGGGCTCAGCAGTCAGGGTGCATCCAGCTCAATATTACTGATATGCCCCACACATATACTATAGTAGCGGGGGTGCTCCATGCTGGGAAACTAACTGTTTAAAGCGCACCAATCACCAGGATTTTCATATATAACCTAAAGCCAGTGCTATACTGGCACCGTCAGGCTTATTCTGTACATACCTTTAGTGGTCAGTTCAGATATATAGGTTTTTGAAACCCAAGAAAGTAAAGTTTAAACGTGCATTTTAAAAAAATATGCGAATGGGGTGAATTTTGCCGGATCCTCTCCTCTCTGGCTGGCACCCATTTTTCAGTCACTAAAATAAGACCTGGTGTGCTTTATCCTACCTGCACCACACACTGTAAATATGTCATATATGCCCTAAACTCAAATATTCCAGAAATAAATAACAGAAAAGAAATGAATAAAGGCAAAACGCCAACATTGGATATTGATTGTACTCTGCACTGTAAGAAATCCATATTCTCTGACAGTATCGTTATGGCCTCTCTCCCACCAAGAGCTATTGCCAAATGAATTGTGAATTCTACAGCTACCATAATCGTCAATTGCAGGATGCGTATAGCAGTGTCGGTGCTTTTGTGCTCCACCATTTAGCAACGGGAACGTATGAAAAAAGATTTTACACTTTTTTGCTGATGACTTTAAAAGAAATAAATAGAAGCCGGGTTCCTGAAGAATAATCTCTGTCCTGTGCTTGCAAATACAGAACCAGGCGCCTTTATAAGCAGAGATGTGTCTATTTGTGTAAGTTGTTAACTCCTTGCGAATTTTCTGTTTTTCGTTGTTTTTTTTTTTTTTTTGCTCCCCTTCTTTTTTATTTTTCCGTCAATAATGCCATATGACGGCATGTTTTTTGTGGGACATCTTGTACATATAAAAGAAACTATACGTTTTACCATCCAGCGATGGGACCCGGACTTTTCACATCAATCAATACATTTCATGTGGCAGTTCTTATGTTATTTATTCCGCTACATGCGGCTGCTCAAAAATCTACATCGGCCTCACCTCAAGAGAGCTTCGAGTGAGGATCCGGGAGCACGTGAGAGACATTTGCGCAGCGAAGACGGTGGTGGATGTGGCCTTCTTAAAAACTTTGCCTCGACATTTCCGGCAATTTCATGACGTGACGCTCGATCTCCGAGGGTTCTTGGGATCGACCTTATACGTGGGGGTATCAGAGGAGGTAACATGAAAAAAACATTAGCCCAGAGGGAGGCAAAATGGATCATGACGCTTGACACTTTGAGTCCTAGGGGACTCAATGAAAACTTGAGTTTTTCCTCTTTTCTATAAACTGTTGCACGATCACCATTAATTCTGGGTGTTCTGTTGTGTTTTTATCTTTTTAATCTCTGTTTTTATTACATGTTGTTGATTATATATTGTGTTTATTTGTGCCCTGCAGTATCTAATCTACCCGTCTGTGAACATCCATAAAATTATCTGGCAGTATCTATCTTACAACTATTTATGGACCGTTTGTGAATATCCATCAAATCATCTGACAGCATCCATCCTATAACCATATAAGGACCGTCTATGAATACCTATAAAATTGTATTTTGGACTCTAACAACATGATTTCGGCCATCATAGGAATTTATATATGTGATTCCAAGTGTAAAATTATGACTTACTGTTATGTTCTATGTATGGCATCTGCGATCTTTCAGGTTGTCCTTCCATATGTGGTTTATATGTGTGCTTGAATGTGCGCGTGCCCGGCCACGTCACCCCCTCTTGCCCCCCTGCGGCGTCTGCATGATTCCCTTGTGCTTTGCGGTCCCCATGGTTACCTGTGGGTTTCCGGAAGCGCACGTGGTCTCTGACACCGTTCGAGGTGTATACGATGTGGTGACGCGCTCGCGCATGCGCCGCTCCAGTCCATTCCTATTGGATATAGTGGCGATCATGTGATCATCACTATGGATACAAGAAGGTCCTGCGGACACACGTAACTCACGTACCCATGAATAAGCGACCATAATCCTTTGCGAAACGTACGTCGGGTCCTCCACACGGAGCTCCTCTTCCACCGGCGGGCTGTGTGTACCGGCGCCTAGGTATATCCCATTGCCTCTAAACCTTTCTCTGATGGTGGGTATTTACCCGGTGATTGCTCATAGGTTACTAAGGGATAGGGTGTATGTGAGGTAAATCCGGAGATATGACGATAAATCATGATATTCAAGTATGTCAGGAAGCCCTCTCCTGGTGTCACCCCCCCTTTCCTTCACACAACTGGTTTAGCAACAAATCCCATGGCCATGTCCTGTGATATGGAAATTAGGTGGCTTTAGGACAATGGACACAGGATGACTCCCTGCCGTCACCCTGTAGTAGGAGCTGCTAGCTAGTTAGCAAGGCTATGGAAATAGCCAGACAGAACGACTCCAGTAAAAAATGGTTCATATCTCGCAAGCCATATTTCCGATAAATATGGCAACCATAAAAATGGTGTCTCCGCATGTGGACGATGCCGGCACCCCCTTTTTATGGGAGCAGGACATTGGGAAATGCCCCAGGCGTGATATCAGCCAATGGGGAACTGGCAGACAGGTCATGAGTCCCCTCGTTCTGTAGCTAAATTCATAACTGTCACAATGAGAGCATTGGCGTCCGCCTACGACGCTCCCAGGCAAAGTTATGGCCAATATCCCCTTTGCTGGATAATTCTGATCCATGCAGGGGGAGTGGCAGTGCTTCCCTGTGAGGTCACTAAGGTAGGAGGGGACCTGGATTTGGCCAGGTTGATAACCCTACTTCGGCCATTTTCCAGCGTTCTTCTGCTCGGGGGCCTGGTTGGGAAAGACCTGTGAGGGAGTTCCTGGAAACCTGGTCTACAGCGCCCCCCTGTGGCCAGACGCAACAAGGTAACTGCTGGAACTGTGTATGCCTGTTTGTAACCCATGCTTTGATTGTAACTGTACTCTGACATATGTATATTCTGTAGATTCCCTATTGTATATATTGTAGTTCTAGTGTGCTTTAGGCTGATTAAATTATATAATTAATCTTGGGCTGTTCTGTTATCTCGATCTTGAATCCCACGTCTGTGTGTTCGGCTAATAGTTACCGTAAATCGGTTGGTGGCAGCGAATTGTGCCAAGGATTATTGTGGGGAGGCCAGTGAGATTCGGGGAGATTTTATATATTCCGCCCGCGGAGGTCGGGGGAATATATACCTTACTCTCACCGGGGACCCTTCAATAATCGGCATAAGTAGTATAGCGGCCTCCTTGCTTATTGTCGGGCAATTCCATAATTGGCCTGACTATAAGAGGGGCGCTAGAGAGCGCGTCACGTGCTCTGTCTGTCGGTCGGGAGGTATAAAGGAGGGGTGACCCCCCACTTGTTACCCCCCGATTGTGACGTACTGGTAGCCAGCGCGGGGGATTTCTGAGTGACCCCCCCGGTGGTTTGTGACATATTGGTGGCATAGCGGTGGGATCGAGATAATAGTGTGTGTGAGTGTGAGACCCATACTCCCAGACACTAAAGACTGCCTGCAGCAGCTGTGGCTGCTGGGGTCTTCAGACTAGCTCAACACTAGAGTGTCAGAGTGCAGATACTGTAAGGTGTGTGGAGGCATCAGGTGTCAGTTCTGTGTCAGTGACCAAAAGTCTGCAAGAATGGCTGATGGCACCAGGAGCAGAGCTATGCAACTGGCCAATGCTAAGGCAGGAGCCGAAGAGAGGGAGGACGGTGCTGTGGACAGTAATGAGGAGGTTGCCCACGAGTCCTCCAGGAGCTCGACGCCAGAAAACCGTTCTGCAGAGGACAGCGCACAAGCTGGCAATTATGGACAAGATGAGGAGCAGCTCACCCAAGGGTCCTCAACGAGCCAGATGCCAGCCCTCCGCTCTGCAAGGGACAGTGAATCACCAGGCTCCGCAGCGGGCCGCAGATCACCACGTGCCATTCCACCGAGCCTGGGAGGCTCGGATAGCCTTCTTCAAATGGCTATGGCCCTTCTCCAGGCTGGAGACCAGGAGGGCTACAAGGGACTCCTGGCAGAGCGCAGGGCAGAGCGGCAAGCAGCGCGTGAGGCTGAGGCTGCGGAGCGGCAGGCAGCGCGTGAAGAGCGCCAGGCAGAGCGTGACTACCAGCTGCAGCTGGCTCAGCTCCGGCCCTCATCAGCCACACGTGACCTTCAAGACACCAAACTTCCAAAGGTCCGTGTTGAGGACTTCCCAGTGCTGGAGAAGGATGGAGACTTGGACTCTTTCTTGACTGCTTTTGAACGGACTTGCTTGCAGCACCATCTGAACAAGGACCAGTGGGCCAAATACCTGACCCCCCGTTTAAGGGGTAAGGCCCTGGATATCCTTGGGGACTTGCCTGCTGAGGCAGATCAGGGCTACGACACCATCAAGCGGGCCCTGATCCAACAGTACAACCTCACTCCGGAGTCCTACCGCAAGAAGTTCCGGACCCTGCAGAAGGGACCAAAGGACTCCTGGGCTGACCACCGGCGGGCACTTGCCCGAGCTGCCGACCACTGGACCCAAGGCCTGCAGCTTTCCACCGGACCGGAGATCCTGGACTTGTTCATCACGGAGCAACTCTTGTGGAACTGCCCTGAGGATCTCCGCCAGTTCATCCGAGACCAGAAGCCAAAGGGGTCCACGGCTACAGCTGCCCTTGCCGATGACTACACCAACAACCGGGCCCCTGAGGCCAGGAGAGCGGCCACCAGCAGCACCTGGAGAGGGGGTAAGATGAATTCTGCGACTGCCCCACCTGCCCCTAGACTGCAGGGGGTGTCCCCCTCAACTCCCCTCTCCAGGCCCGTGGCGGAACCAAGACGGTGCCACCAGTGCAACCTACCTGGAAACTTCAAGGCCATGTGCCCTCAGCGTCCCAAGGCCCCGGCTCCGTCCCCGTCCCAAGGGCCGCCCAAGGTGTATTGTGTGGGTGGGGGTGGTGGTAGGTCCCTGGACAGCTTCCAACCTGTCACCGTCGGCCAGTCTGTGACCATAGGACTGCGAGACAGCGCCTCGGAGGTGACTCTGGTGCGGCCTGAGATGGTGTCCCCCCAAGACTTGATCCCTGGAAAAACCCTCGCTGTCTCCGGGATTGGAGGCACTGACCCGGCGCTGCCTGTTGCTGACATCTATGTGGACTGGGGCGCAGGGCGGGGGGTGAGGGAGGTGGGGGTAACTGATCGGATCCCTGCAAACGTGCTACTTGGGACAGATTTGGGGCAGATAACCTCCCAGTTTGGGCCCCAACCAAGGGCTGAACCTTCAGCCCGTACTGACGTGCCTCCGGACAATGTTAATGTGTTATCTATGAATGATGTAAGGGAGGAGGGAGTGAACTCTGATATTTCTGCTTGCATAGACACCATAGACACACACTCAGCTGCAGCTGTGACAGGGGAGGGGGTCAGAGAAAGGTGTGACAATGCCTCTACAAGTAACCAGCCTGTGAGCTGGGATCTGTTGCCCTCTGCAGGGATAAGCAGAGAGCAGGGTGCTGCAGGGGGAGGACCAGTGTGTGGGGTGGGGGCTACCACAGCAAATGTGGGGTCCCCAGAGATTTCACAGCGGGGTTCTGTTGCTGCAGGAGGGGAACAGGCAGGTGAGATTGGGGCCGGTCCAGGAGCGGAAGTGCTCCCAGGTAAGATCTCGGTGCATGGTTCCCCCACAACCGGGGTGTCAGGAAGCCAGGTAGGTCTGCCTGAACCGGCGACTTGGTCAGGAACGGAGGAGGAGCAGGCACGACCCACGGTCGCAGCGGCTGTGGCCGCTGTCACCCGCAGTGGGAGTGCTGGAAGCCAAGGGGCCTCCCGGAGGTCCGATAGCTCTTCCCCTTCTGACCAAGTGGCAGCCGAGTCAGGTGGAGGCCAGGACACAGGTCCCGGGGTACTGACTGAAGATGTGACAGTCTCGTCGATTCTGGCCACATCTAGTCAGGGGTTTCAGGCAGCGTTAGAAGCTGACGACAGCCTGAAAGCTCTTAAGGAGCAGGCGGCACAGCCTCCCTCGGACTCGGACCCGGAGCGAGTGGTCTGGGACCAAGGACGGCTGTACCGGGCCACGGTCCAGCAGGGTTCACCGGAGGCGTGGCCCAGGGACCGACAGTTGGTGGTACCCTATCCGTTCCGGACGGAGTTGTTGCGGATCGCACATGAGATTCCGATGGCCGGACACCTAGGGATCGCTAAGACCAAGGCCAGGTTAAACCAGCATTTCTACTGGCCAAAAATGGGGGCCGATGTGGCTGCCTACTGCCGTTCGTGTGAAACCTGTCAGAGAGTGGGGAAGGCGGGGCCACGCCCCAAAGCCCCACTGGTATCTCTGCCCATCATCGATGAGCCTTTCAGGAGGGTGGCTGTGGATCTGGTCGGCCCGCTGGCCATCCCCAGCAGCTCCGGGAAACGCTTCATACTGACGGTAGTGGACTATGCCACCCGGTACCCAGAAGCAGTGGCCTTGTCGTCCATTCGGGCTGACAAGGTGGCCACCGCATTGCTGGAGATTTTCTCCCGAGTGGGTTTTCCCCAGGAAATGCTCACTGACCGGGGGACCCAATTCATGTCCCAGCTGATGGAGGCCCTCTGTAAGCAAGTCCAGGTGCGACATCTGGTGGCCAGCCCGTACCATCCACAGACTAATGGCCTGTGCGAGCGGTTCAATGGCACCTTAAAGCAGATGCTTAAGATGTTGGTCGACTCCCATGGGCGTGACTGGGAGCGGTATCTCCCACACCTGTTAATTGCTTACCGGGAGGTTCCACAGGCCTCAACAGGATTCTCACCGTTTGAGCTCCTGTACGGGCGACGTGTGCGGGGCCCCCTGGCTCTGGTGAAAGAGGCTTGGGAAGGGGATTTGGCCACCCCTGGAGTGTCGGTTATCGAGTATGTCATGCGCTTCCGGGACAAAATGCAGGCCTTGACGCAACTGGTACACGACAATATGGCTCAAGCCCAGGCCGATCAGAAGCGTTGGTACGACCAGAACGCTTGTGAGAGGACCTACCAAGTGGGTCAAAAGGTGTGGGTACTGGTCCCCGTACCACAGGACAAGCTTCAGGCAGCCTGGGAAGGCCCATACCTCGTGTACCAGCAGCTCAACCCTGTAACGTACCTGGTCACCCTGGACCCTGCCCGTGGAAGGCGGAAGCCCTTCCATGTGAACATGATGAAGGCACATCATGAGCGGGAGGCATGTGCGCTCCCCGTGTGCAACCTGCCCGAGGAGGGAGAAGCGGAAACCCTCTTGGATATGCTAGCCCAGGTTAGGGCAGGCGGATCCATTGAGGATGTGGAGGTTGGCCACCAGCTCTTGGAAGACCAACGGTCCCAGCTGTGGGCCACCCTCCTCCCCTTCCGGGGGTTGTTTACCAACCAGCCCGGAAGGACTGACTTGGCTGTCCATCACGTGGACACTGGGGATCATCCCCCGATCCGGCGTTCAGCATATCGGGTCTCCCTGGAGGTGCAGCAACACATGCGCCAGGAGATTGACGAGATGCTGAAGCTGGGGGTGATCCAGGCATCCAACAGCGCTTGGGCCTCGCCTGTAGTCCTCGTCCCTAAGAAGGACCGAACCACTCGGTTCTGCGTGGACTACAGGGGGCTCAATGCTGTCACGGTCGCCGATGCGTACCCAATGCCACGCATCGATGACCTGCTCGATCAGTTGGCCGGGGCTCAGTACCTGACCATCATGGACCTGAGCCGGGGATATTGGCAGATCCCCCTGACTCGCAAGGCCAGGGAACGCGGGACTTAAAGGGTACGCGGCCGCGTACCTGGATGACATTGCCGTCTTCAGTCCCACCTGGGAAGATCACCTAGAGCATCTAGCACAGGTGCTCAGGCGGGTCCACCGGGCAGGTTTGACCATCAAGCCGGGCAAGTGTCAGCTGGCCATGAGCGAGGTCCAGTACCTCGGTCACCGGGTAGGCGGGGGAACACTGAAGCCCGAGCCTGAGAAAGTGGAAGCCATCGCATCCTGGCCCACCCCCAGGACCAAGAAGCAGGTGATGTCCTTCTTGGGGACCGCGGGGTACTATAGGAGGTTTGTTCCATGCTATAGTAGCCTGGCAAAGCCCTTGACGGACCTCACCAAGAAGAAGCTGCCCTCTGCAGTCGATTGGACAATGGACTGCGAGACAGCCTTCCGGGCCCTAAAGGACGCCCTGTCCAGCCCGCCCGTGCTACAGGCAGCCGACTTCACGCGGCCGTTTGTAGTACAGACCGACGCCAGTGACTTCGGCCTCGGTGCGGTGCTCAGCCAGGTGGACTCTGCGAGCCAAGAGCACCCAGTCTTGTACCTGAGCAGGAAGCTGTTACCAAGGGAAGTTGCCTATTCCACGATGGAGAAGGAGTGCCTGGCCATAGTGTGGGCCCTGCAGCGTCTGCAACCCTATCTATACGGGCGCCACTTCATCGTGGAGACGGACCACAATCCCCTCAGCTGGTTGCACACCGTCTCTGGGACGAATGGGCGATTGTTGCGATGGAGCCTTGCGCTCCAGCAATACAACTTCACCATTCGCCACAAAAGGGGCCGTGACCACGGTAACGCAGACGGGCTGTCCCGACAAGGAGAGGTCGCGGACGGGCGCACGGGGGAACACCGGAGTGTGCTGCCCCCTAGCGCCCTCAAAAGGGGGGAGGTGTGAGGTAAATCCGGAGATATGACGATAAATCATGATATTCAAGTATGTCAGGAAGCCCTCTCCTGGTGTCACCCCCCCTTTCCTTCACACAACTGGTTTAGCAACAAATCCCATGGCCATGTCCTGTGATATGGAAATTAGGTGGCTTTAGGACAATGGACACAGGATGACTCCCTGCCGTCACCCTGTAGTAGGAGCTGCTAGCTAGTTAGCAAGGCTATGGAAATAGCCAGACAGAACGACTCCAGTAAAAAATGGTTCATATCTCGCAAGCCATATTTCCGATAAATATGGCAACCATAAAAATGGTGTCTCCGCATGTGGACGATGCCGGCACCCCCTTTTTATGGGAGCAGGACATTGGGAAATGCCCCAGGCGTGATATCAGCCAATGGGGAACTGGCAGACAGGTCATGAGTCCCCTCGTTCTGTAGCTAAATTCATAACTGTCACAATGAGAGCATTGGCGTCCGCCTACGACGCTCCCAGGCAAAGTTATGGCCAATATCCCCTTTGCTGGATAATTCTGATCCATGCAGGGGGAGTGGCAGTGCTTCCCTGTGAGGTCACTAAGGTAGGAGGGGACCTGGATTTGGCCAGGTTGATAACCCTACTTCGGCCATTTTCCAGCGTTCTTCTGCTCGGGGGCCTGGTTGGGAAAGACCTGTGAGGGAGTTCCTGGAAACCTGGTCTACAGCGCCCCCCTGTGGCCAGACGCAACAAGGTAACTGCTGGAACTGTGTATGCCTGTTTGTAACCCATGCTTTGATTGTAACTGTACTCTGACATATGTATATTCTGTAGATTCCCTATTGTATATATTGTAGTTCTAGTGTGCTTTAGGCTGATTAAATTATATAATTAATCTTGGGCTGTTCTGTTATCTCGATCTTGAATCCCACGTCTGTGTGTTCGGCTAATAGTTACCGTAAATCGGTTGGTGGCAGCGAATTGTGCCAAGGATTATTGTGGGGAGGCCAGTGAGATTCGGGGAGATTTTATATATTCCGCCCGCGGAGGTCGGGGGAATATATACCTTACTCTCACCGGGGACCCTTCAATAATCGGCATAAGTAGTATAGCGGCCTCCTTGCTTATTGTCGGGCAATTCCATAATTGGCCTGACTATAAGAGGGGCGCTAGAGAGCGCGTCACGTGCTCTGTCTGTCGGTCGGGAGGTATAAAGGAGGGGTGACCCCCCACTTGTTACCCCCCGATTGTGACGTACTGGTAGCCAGCGCGGGGGATTTCTGAGTGACCCCCCCGGTGGTTTGTGACAGTGTACATCCGGCCACCACTGCTTGCCTACCCACCGTACTACCTCATCTATATAATTAACTTCTTTTTTATACATGTATTTATTGTTGTGTCTTGTGGAAATGTAAAATTGCATTTATCTTTTAATATTTGTCCCAATAAAATTACCTTTTACACTTTTTCAACACAAAACTCCGTTGTCCTCTCATGTTCCTATGAATTCTGGAGTGGTATGGGTTCAACACCCTTTATTACATTGTGGTTGACCCTGTATTGTTGTTAAAAAATGTGCCGCAGGTTTCTTTGCTTAGTACCATATAGTGTACTGGAAAACTGCAAAAAAAAAAATTCAAGTATGGAAAAATTGCAAAAAAAGTGCAATTGTATGATTGTTTTTGGGATATTTTATAAAACTAATGTGTCAGTATGATTCTGTAGGTTGGTACATGTTCGTAGATACCAAACATGTATAGGTTTACTTTTATCAAATTGGTTAAAAAAAAAATAGACGTTTGTCCAAAAATGTGGCACACTTTTTGCGTCATTTCCGTGACCCGTAACATTCTCATTTTTTAGGATCTATGGATCAGTGACAGTTTATTTTACATTTTGATCAGCTATTATTGCATTTTGCACAAAATGTGTGGCGACCAAAAACCATAATTTTGGTGTTTGGAATTTTTTTGCCGCTACACCATTTACCAATAAGAGTAACTGATTGCATATATTGATAGACCGGGCATTTCTGAACGCGGCAATACCAAATGCGTGTATGTTTTTATTTTTATAACCCTTTAATTTTCAATGGGGCAAATGGGGGGTGAATTGAACTTTTAGGGGTTTTTTTTTAAAGTTTTTTAAAACCTTTTTTTATTTTACTAGACTTCCTAGGGGACTATAAGGATCAACAGTCTAATCACTCATTCATTTCTGGTGATCACAGTTACACAGCTCTGATCAGGAGAAATGCTCGTCTCTTGTAACAGGCAACACTCGGCCGGGTGAAACAGGAAGTGAGTCATGATAGCTACAGGTGTCATCACATGACCCTGAGCTACCATGGAAACCATTGGTCCACAGTGATCACATCACAGTGCCACCAATGGGGCCGGGTAAGTGAAGATTTAACGTGACCGGGCTTTCAATCACCATGTCAAATTTTGACATCGCAATTTAAGGAGTTAACATACACGGGTGGATCGTGGATCTACTCGTGCCTGTGAGGCACACATGTCAGCTGTTGAAATTAGCAGACATGTGTGCAGATCACCAGCAGCTACCTGCAACAGCCACCGGTAATTACAACTATATAGATTAGGAAGTAGGGTTATGGATTCACTGCCTAGATGCCTCTAATACACTATCCCTTCTCCAGCAGCTAGCCCTACACATTTTCTGTGGGGCAGTGCACTGATCATGAAGTCACAGGGTCTTATATACACCCAATGATGCTATGTGGCTGGCCAATCAAATGCCAATAGCTAACATGGTTTACGGCATTAACATGATTTGCAGGCAATCCCCGCATGTTTAGTGGCGGAAACCTGAGCATGGCGCCCGAGCACCAGAATTCTCAATCAAGTACCAAGTAGTGCTGAGCACCCCCATATTCGACTGAGTACCAAGCAGGGCTGAGCACGCTCACTCATCACTAGAGATGAGTGAACCCGAGGTTCTGTTTTGGAACCGAGCACAAACTTAAAAAAAACAGGGCTTGGGTTCAAAGTTTGGATGCTTTACGTCGCTGTGCTCAGGTACGCTCGGTGCTCAGCCCAGTGCGAGCCGCTTGCAGTGTTTAATCGGCTCATATTGGGGGGTAATAACAGTGTGATCAGATGTAGAGTGTAGCAAACATAATTTGAAAAGCCTGCCCTCCCTTCCCCGGAAGTGATCTGTTTATGGCTGACTGTATATGGGCTGAGACTCAAACTGCAAATCACTCATTCTGAACCTCCTTGGGCCACTTTCGGACCAGTGGAGGTTCGATTAGTTTGCTGCTGGTGAACTGAACATCCAAAGGTTCGCGCATCTATACTCATAACTAAAGATGAGCCAACCCGAGGTTCGGTGTTCAATTTTCAGCCAAACACTGACTTTTTTTTAAAGAAAAAATCCCAGAGTTGGGGTTCAGAGTTTAGTTGCTTTATATATGCTGATCACTCCCACGAGCATCATTGTACTCGACTACACTCAGCCTAGTACGAGCCGCTTGCAGTGTTTGAATGACTCACACTGGGGGTAACAACAGCGTGATCTGATGTAATGTGCGCCAAACAAAAAATGGAAAAAAGCCACCCTCCCCCAGAAGTATTCTGCTTATAGTTGGCTATATGTGGGAGGAGACTCAAACTGCCAATCAGTAATATCCATTGGGATTTGGGCCAAGTCCAAACCCATGAAGGTATGCTTTGGCTGCACCCGCCGAACCAAACTTCCACGACTTTGCTCATTTCTGCTCATCACTGCTTCTTAAAGGGAACCTGTCAGGTCCCATATGCGTTCTAACCTACAAGCAGGAGCATGTGTGGCCTAATAACGCCTTCCTACCCATGCCTGTGTTGTAATATTGTGTAATATGAAAGTAATAAAAAACATTTTATTACTTTGATCATTACTTACATGATCAAAGACTTTTGATCATGCGCAGAGTGTGTCTGAAGCAGAGAAGCGAGCACCCGGATAAGAAGGCTGCGGGAATGGTAAGCATGCATGCGCGGGATCTGAAGGAGCTGACGGGATGTCGCTCCTGTAAATTGGATTTAATGCTATGATCCGGTGGTATTCATTGTCTTAAGCGTTCATAAAAGTGCAGTGGACCACAGTTTTCTGCACCACTAAACAGAATGACACACATAGTCCAAAGGACCTCTGCTGCTTCACTATAGTGAATGGGTGTCATAGGGTATGTAATTACAGGACAGGGGCTCCTAGACTGGCTCTCAGACTCGAGGCCCTGTGCTGTCCCTCAGACTCGAGGCCCTGTGCTGTCCCTTATCTCAGAGGTAGGCTTGATGGTAGCCAGGTCCGATCCTCCAGCGTGACCCTGACCCTGTCTGAACCCTGATCTTACTTCCCCCTCTCCCATACCCTTGGGCCAGACTTGAAAACACAATACCAAAACTCCACAGAAACGACACGGACAAGGGAGAATGGAAACTCGTCCCCACTGCACTCAAAATACAAAGGAGAGACAATATGTGTACAGGGGAATAAAGAAAAAGGAAGGAAGTAGCTGCACAACAGGGGAACGTCCACACCACTCAAAATCTCAACACAGATCACCATAAACAGGTTCCCCACAAAGGCTGGATGGCTCTGAGTAGCAAGGTCCAGAATCTTATATAGGGAGGAGATGGCTGTGATTGGTAATTGGCAACCTAAGCTCCTAGCAAAGTTCCCCAGGAATTAACTCCTGCAGGATTGAGAAACAGTGCACATGAAACAGCCAACGTCCAGCTCTGGCTGAATAACTAGGAGACATCAGGTTGCCTGTCAGGCTTTGCAATGTGAACAGAGTCTGATGCAAAGATTACACCTAATAAGTCTGGACCTGAACACCGCATGAAAATGGGTCCCTTGAAGGTTTCATCTGAATCCCATCATTTGGGGACTAAGGGCTCATTCAGACGACCGTTCCGTTTGTCCTGTTCAGTTCCTGTTTTTTTGCGGACCTACTGACCAGACCATCTTTTCAATGTCTTTCGTGTAGGATCGGATGGCACACTGAAGCACTTCCGTGTGCATCAATTCCTACAAAAAACACATTGGATGCCATATGACCGTTCCGTTATTATGGAACATATCCTTTTCTGTTCTGTAATTGAGGACCCTGACACAATACAAGTCAATGGGTCCGCAAAATCCCCAGAAGACAGACGGAAGCACTTCCGTGTGGCCTCCATCAGGTGCCCCTGCAGTCTGTATCCCACTCCCGCCCAGCCTGGCAGCTGCTCGCAAAGCAGTGTGTCAGTATCTGTTTGCACAGAAGTGTGACCAGCTGCGAGGATGAAAAGCACTGACAAGGTTAGCTAAGATCATTACCTGCAGTCCGTTGCACTCCTGCTGTCAGCGCTCGTCACTGACTTCCATTGCCTGCAGCAATATCACCTCAAGTCTCGCGGGAGCTCATGGCATCACCGCTAGTCACAGTCTCGGGCCGCCCGCGAGACTTGTGGTGAGATCGCGGTTGTCATCCAATTCAGTGACGAGCGCTAACGTCTTAGTGCAGTGGACTTTAACATCGCAGGTTAATGTAGAAGGCTAACCTCATGACGTCAGCGCTCATCGTGACCTGGCCTGACTTATTGATGTTAGCTCAGGTCACTGCACTGCTCTCCCAGATGGGGAACATTCTGTTCTTCATTGACTGGGACAGTGACTATGGTATTGATCGTCGTGGGACCCCCTTATTGGATTACGCCCAACCCGGATTTGTTTTTTCTTTTCAATAAATTGGTGAAAGAAGGAATGTGTTGGGGAGTGTTTTTCAAATAAATTTTTTTTTGTTGTCCATTTTTTTTTATTACTGACTGGGTTAGTGATGTCGGGTATCTGATAGATGCTGTGACATTAGTAATGCCAGGGCTTGATGTCTGGTGACATTACACAGCTGGAATTAACCCCATATATTACCCTGTTTGCCACCGCACCAGGGCAACAGGATGAGCTGGGCGAAGCGCCAGGATTAGTGAATCTAATGGATGTGCCACTTCTGGCGTGGCTGCAGCCTGCTATTTTTAGCAATAACCATGGACCCCCCTAGTCTGAGAATACCAGACCACAGCTGTCCGCTTTGCCTTGGCTGGTGATCGAATTTGGGGGGGACCCCATGTTTTTGTTTTAAATTATTTATTTAATTGAAAATAACAGCTTGGGGTGTCCTCTATTTTGGATTACCAGCCAAGGTGAAGCTGCCAGCTGTGATCTGCAGGCTGCAGCCATCTGCTTTACTCTAGCTGGCTACAAAAAAATAGGGGGACCCCACGTCGTTTTTGTTATTTTTTTTTCCTAAATACAAGGCTAAACACTCTTTAGTGCCACATGAAAGGCACCAAAGGGTGCAAGATTACAATATGCAGGGGAGCGGACCATTATATATGTCTTTCTCATCTATCTATTATCTATGTATCTTTCCCTCTATCTATCTATCTATCTATCTATCTCTCTATCTATCCCTCTATCTATCTATCTATCTCTCTCTCTATCTATCCCTCTATCTATCTAGTTGCTTTGCGGTCCGCAAAAAAACGGGAAGACACACGGATGACACATGGACCATATATACGGAACGAATACGGATGTCACACAGGTGCATCCGTGGAAAAACAGGAGTTTTTTGCGGACAGTCGTGTGAAGGTAACCTTAGACTAAAACACCAATGTAAATACTCAGTGTAGAGCACAGGATAAATGTGATCCAAAATGTTAGGTAAAATGATCCCAATAAAGGCTGAAATTCAATCCACAAAAAAAACATGCCCTACTCAGGTCTGTCAAGAGTGAATGGAAATATTGAGGGGTTTCACATTACTGGTAGTACAAAGGGTCTGGAAAAGCACTTGGCTCTGCTTCCTCCCACCCACAAAAAAAATCCAGCAAAATTTGCGCTCTCAAATCCAAAGTGCCCTCCCCCTTTCTGAGCTCTACAATGTGCCTAAACCATAGCTAGTGTCCACATGTTTGTCAGTACTCTAGCGAGGAAAGCACTTAATTTACAGGGTATACGTTTCCAGAAACACAACCAGCACAAAATGTTTTGGGCACTACAATGCATTGGCCACTACAATGGCATAATTGCATTTTTACTCTGTAACATCCCCTACTTGTTTCTGCAATCATTTATACACCTGTCGTTGAATTCTCAGAGGGGAGTATTTTTCAAACTCAAATCATTTGAGGGGGTTTCTGCTGTTTTGGCACTTAGGAGTTCCCAGAGTTAAATGGCGCTCATTCCCTCCCAAGCCCTGCTGTGTGTCCAAGCAGTATTATAGAGCCACTTATGTGATATTGCCACATTTGGCAGAATTTTTTTGTAAATATTGGTACCATTTTCCCATGTGGAAATATAAAATCTGAGGCTAAAACAAACTTTTAGTGGTAAAAATGTACTGTAATTTTTTTTTCTTCACTGCCCAATAATATAAAATTCTGTTACACACCTGTGATGTCAAGATGCTCAATGCACCCCCTAGATCAAACTATTAAGGGGTGTAGTTTGTAAAAATAGGGTGACTTATGGGGGAAATCTGCTTTTCTGGCATGTCACAGGCTCTGCTAATGTGACATAAAACCCCCAAACCATTCCATCAAAATCAACACCGCAATATGGGGCTTCTTCCCTTCTGAGCTTTGCAATGTACTTCAAAAATGTTATCGACCACATATAGGGTATTGGCATATTCAGGAGAAATTGAGCAACAAATTGTACCATACTTTTTCTACTTTTAACCGTTTTAAAAATGAAAACCCTGGGGCTAAAACAACAGTAAAAAAATTGTAATTTTTAATTTTTACAGCCCAATATTATACAATTTTGGGACTAAGGATTAAAAATGTTCAATACACCCATAGGTGAATTACTCAAGAGGTGTGGTTTCCAAATACGGTACACTTGTTGGGATTTCGCCTGTCTTGGCATGTCATGGTCTCCACAAATGTAACATAGGGTCCGCAATCTATTCCAAATAAAATTCCACTAATAGCGCTCTTTCCCTTTTAAGCTCCTCCGTGTGCTCAAACAGTAGTTACCAACCAAATGAGAGGTATCAACGTACTCAGGAGAAATTTCTCAATAAATTGTATGGTCAATTTTCTCCTGATATTCTTGTGAAAATGAAAAATTTGGGGCTAAAGCAACATTTTTGTGGAAAAAAATATTTTTTCTTTTTTACATCCCAATGTTCTAAAGCTCTGTGAATCACCTATGGGTTCTAATGCTCCTCACATCCGTGCAACGGTGTAGTTTACGAACTGGGGTAACTGCTGTGTGGCTCCTGCTGTTTTGGCATGTCAGGGGCCCTTTAAATATAGCATGGCTACCACAATCTGTTCCAGCCAAAATTGTGGTCCAAAATTCAAATGCCGCACCTACTCTTCTTAGCCTTACCGTGTGCCAAAACAGTAATGTCTGACCACATATGAGGTATCAGTGTACTCAAGAGAAATTGCTTAACAAATTGTATGAGCATTTTCTCCTGTTTTTCACGTGAAAATAAAAAATATGGGGCTAAAGTAACATTTTCTATGAAAAAATATAATTTTTCCTTTTCACATCCCAATGTTATAAAGTTCCGTGAAGCACGTTTGGATTCTAGATGTTCCCCACATTCCTGGATGAATTCATTGAGGGGTGTAGTTTCTAAAATGGGGTTTATTGAGTAGAGTGTTTGCTGCTTTGATATCTCTGGAGCACGGCAAAGGTGTCATGATGTCAGCAATCTACTCCAGCCAAAACTGTACTTCAAAATTCAAATGGGGTTTGATTATGTGCCCAAACAGTAGTTTCTCACCACATATGGGGTATCATCATACTCAGGAGAAATTGCACAACAAATTGTATTGTCTATTTTCCTTTGTTTCCCTTGTGAAAATGAAACATGTGGGGCTCAACCAGCATTTCGGTGAAAAATAATTAATTTTTATTTTTTTTTAATTCCTATAAAGCACCTGAAGGGTTAACCATCTTTCTAAATGTGGTTTTGAATACCTTGAAGGGTGCAGTTTTTTTAAATGGGTGTTTTGTTTACTTTAAATGTTAAGTGATCTCTAATAAAATAGGTTTTGTAAATTTTGTGGGAAAAATTGTTTCTAAACTTTAAACCCTTCTACATTTCTAACAATAAAAATGTTTAAAAAATGATGCTGATGTAAAGTAGACATATGGCAAATATTATTTATTGATTATTTTTAGTGGTAGGACTATCCATTTTAAGGGTCTAAAAACTGAAAGATGAAAAATTGAGAATTTTTCAAATTTTTCATAAAATCTCAATTTTTTTTTCCTAAATAAACACGAATCATTCTGATCTAAATTACCATTGACATAACTAAAATGTGAAATGAAAAAACATTCTCAGAATCACTGATGTATGTTGAAGCATTAGCAGGGGTGGAACGATCTCGGGATCGCAACCGAGACCAGGCCCAGGGATGCAGGGGGCCCGCCAGCCTAACCCCTGCTTCAGCTACACGTGCATCCAAGGCTGCACATTCACCTGAAATGCATCATGGTGCAGGGAGTTGTCGGATCCCTGTACTGCTATACACGCTGCCGGCCAAACAGAAGCAGGCAGCTTTCATCTGCGTACCAGTGACCGAGGATGGCGCATAGCAATGACATCATGCACTGCAATAGCACTGACACCAATGAATGCTGCCGACCACTGTGCGCTGACTACATAGGAGGACGCTGCGCGACGTGGAAGCCAGAGACGGTGAGTACAGTGTTGTTGTTTTTTGCATTAGACAGAAGGGAGGCATATTTACCAGGATGGATACATATATACCAGGAGGGGGACAGTAGATACCAGAAAAGGTATAGTATATACCAGCAGGGGGACAGTATTAAAAGGAGGGGCCAGCAGGGGGACAGTATAAATGAGGAGAGGGACAGTATAAATAAGGAAGGCTCCGGGAGGGGGACAGTAGATACCAGGATGGTCACATCTATACCAGAATGGGGACATATATACCAGGAGGGGGACAGTAGATACCAGGAAAGTACAGTATATACCAGGAGGGGACAGTATTAAAAGGAGGGGCCAGCAGGGGGACAGTATAAATAAGGAGGGGCCCAGGAGAGGGACAGTAAATACCAGGAGGGCCCCGGGAGGGGGACAGTAGATACCAGGATAGTCACATCTATAACAGGATGGGGACATATGTACCAGGATGGAGGTCATTTTTACCAAGATGGGTTTATATATACTCCAGGATGTGGGCTAGAATGACGAACATATATACTAGGATGGGGGACATACTTACCAGGATGGGGGACATTACTACATAATGGGGGGAGGGCAACTCGTATGTCTTTATAGGATTTAGAATGCTATTTTCTGGCTATTTTTATCTATGTGTGAGTGCTGCAGTGATTTCATATACTCCTTTATTTGTACAATTCTGCAGCATTATGACGGCACTATATAAATAATTGTAAATGCGCAGCATCGGTGTTGCAGAAGGTAATATCTTCTCGTATAGACTTTATTGAATAATACATTTGTTTACTTGCTAACCTATGAACGAATGTGTAAGACACGAGATGCCGTCCCATCATCCTCGAGTACAATTCACAGAAGGAATCTTATGAATCTTGGATGAGCCGAGTTCCGGAGATCCGATCATTTCCTTTGGCATGATCTATGAGTCAAGCTACTAGTGTTAAATAGTGGCCTGGAGTCAGGAATGGTGAAGAAGGAATTATAGAAAAGCGAATACTGCAGTATACACATATGGAAGAGCTCGGTTCATTATTTGGCACAATCTACAGTATTATTAGTTTTATTATTATGTTTAGCATTTGCTATTTAAATGCTACTTCGAATGAACCGACCAAGGGAAGAGCTACAGTATGTAACCAAATCTGGTCAGATGCCAGTCGCTGTAAAAATGGTGGAATTAAAGCAACCACTGATGGATTTCTGTATACAATAATGTTACAGTAATTACTTATTTTTTCTTAGAAATTGGCAAAGCAGCAGCCAGGAGTGCCTACTTTTCTGATTAAACATATCAAATGTAACAGCTTCATTCCTCTTGCTCTTTAAAGACCATCCCCAAAGCCATACTCTACCTGTAACAGGTATCCAATCAGCCTGCATAAGCGATTGGAGGTGACAGCAAGTCGTTTTTCTTGGGTTATTGTGGAACTTGAAAGTGACTATACCAAGGTATAAATAAATATTCTGTGTGTCGGAATCACTTCTATATATACAATATGGTCACTGTGATTTCCCCAATAATTGATTAGTAGTGCAAGCAGCCAAGGGAGAAAGAAGCATGGAAATCAGTCTGTGAGGGAGAAGGGGGTATGGGGAGCAGTCTGGGAGGGAGAAGGGAGTATGGGGAGTGTCTGTGAGGGGGAAGGGGGTATGGGGAGCAGTCTGTGATGGTGAAAGGAGTATGGGGCGCAGTCTGTGAGGGATACGAAGGTATGGGGCGCAGTCTGTGAGGGATACGAGGGTATGGGGAGCAGTCTGTGAGGGAGAAGGGAGTATGGGGAGCAGTCTGTGAGGGATACGAGGGTATGGGGAGCAGTCTGTGAGGGAGAAGGGAGTATGGGGAGCAGTCTGTGAGGGAGAAGGGGGTATGGGGAGCAGTCTGTGAGGGATACGAGGGTATGGGGCGCAGTCTGTGAGGGATACGAGGGTATGGGGAGCGGTCTGGGAGGGAGAAGGGAGTATGAGGAGCAGTCTGTGATGGAGAAGGGGGTATGGGGAGCAGTCTGTGAGGGAGAAGAGGGTATGAGGAGCAGTCTGTGAGGGAGAAGGGGGTATGGGGAGCAGTCTGTGAGGGAGAAGGGAGTATGAGGAGCAGTCTGTGATGGAGAAGGGGGTATGGGGAGCAGTCTGTGAGGGAGAAGGGGGTATGGGGAGCAGTCTGTGAGGGAGAAGGGGGTATGGGGAGCAGTCTGTGAGGGAGAAGGGGGTATGGGGAGCAGTCTGTGAGGGAGAAGGGGGTATGGGGAGCAGTCTGTGAGGGAGAAGGGGGTATGGGGAGCAGTCTGTGAGGGAGAAGGGAGTATGAGGAGCAGTCTGTGATGGAGAAGGGGGTATGGGGAGCAGTCTGTGAGGGAGAAGGGGGTATGGGGAGCAGTCTGTGAGGGAGAAGGGGGTATGGGGAGCAGTCTGTGAGGGAGAAGGGGGTATGGGGAGCAGTCTGTGAGGGAGAAGGGGGTATGGGGAGCAGTCTGTGAGTGAGAAGGGGGTATGGGGAGCAGTCTGTGAGGAAGAAGGGGGTATGGGGAGCAGTCTGTGAGGGAAAAGGGGGTATGGGGAGCAGTCTGTGAGGGAAAAGGGGGTATGGGGAGCAGTCTGTGAGGGAAAAGGGGGTATGGGGAGCAGTCTGTGAGGGAAAAGGGGGTATGGGGAGCAGTCTGTGAGGGAGAAGGGGGTATGGGGAGCAGTCTGTGAGGGAGAAGGGAGTATGGGGAGTAGTCTGTGAGGGAAAAAGGAGTATGGGGAGCAAGTTTTTGAGGGAGAAAGGAGTATGGGGGGCAGTCTGTGAGGGAGCAAGGAGTATGAGGAGCAGTCTGTGAGGGAGAAAGGAGTATGGGGAGCATTTTGTGAGGGAGCAATGAGTATGGGGATCAGTTTGTGAGGGAGAAAGGAGTATGGGGAGCAGTATGTGAGAGAAAAAACAGTATGGGGAGCAGTTTGTGAGGGAGAAAGAAGTATGACGAGCAGTTTGTGAGGGTGAAGTGAGTATGGGCAGCAGTCTGTGAGGGAGAAAGGAGTATGGGGAGCAGTATGTGAGAGAAATATGTATGGGGAGCAGACCATGAGTAAGAAGATAGTATTGAGCAGTTGAAGAGAAGGTGATTTTGTGAGCAATCTATGAGGGATAAGTGTAGAGAGCAATATTTTAGAGAGGATTTACAGAATGACTCTGAGTATTATGCATGTGGGTGCTAAAGTAATAATAAACAGTAGTTACTAGAAGTAAAGTTTGATATATATACTACTCACAAAAATGTAGGTATATTTGACTTTCATGTGAAAGTTCAGGATGATCTATAATACACTTTTACCATTTTCAGGTGACCTTAATCTGACCTTCTCTAAACTTTTGATTGCACATGTCCAACTCTTCGGTGTTTCTGAACTTTTCGCACAACTTGCTGTTCTCTAACAAGTATCTTAATGGCAAAATTCACACCAGGTTTGTAATATGTTTGATACATGAATCGCTCAATGAATTTCAGGGTTTAATTAGAATTGGTATTAATCAGGTCTCCTCATCAGGCTGTTCACAGTTTGACATCATGAGACCAGGACGTCACCTAACAATTAATCAACAGTAATACACCTTTGTGAAGCTTCAAGCTGGATGATTTTAGATGGAAAAGGCCTCAGAGCTTAGAGTGTCACCAGCAGGCTGTACAGAGACACGGAGAGACTGGAAGAGTCAGAGAAAGGCATATAAGTGGCCTCTCTGAGCTTAGAGTGCCACAAAGTGTCATCAACAGGTTTTACAGAGATACAAAGAGACTGGAAGAGTCACAGAAAGCTATAGAAGTAGATGTCCTTTGGAAACATCCCACACTGATGACCACTTTGTTCTGAACAATGCCCTTCGGAACTGGATAATAAATGCCACACAACTCCAGGCACATTTAAGGGAGGTAGGAGGCACCCAAGTGTTACATTAGACCATTCAAAACCATTTACATCCACGTGATCTGTGTGCTAGATGGCCTGCAAGGGTACCTGACCACACTACCAGCCACAGGCATCATCTGCATACCTGACCACACTACCAGGCACAGGCGTCATCTACATTCCCAACCACATCACCAGGCACAGGTGTCATCTGCACTGAACGAGGAACCAGTAGACTCAGTTCTGTTCACTAATGAAAGTAGATTCATGCTGAGTAGAAATGATGGTCACCAACAATGTTGGAGACATCAAGGAGAGCACTATGCATCAGCCACTGTTGTCACCAGACAAGCCTTTGGTGGTGTGACCTTACTACTGGAATAACATCACTAATCCAGTCACTATGCCTCTCCATGAACAACACCGGCCTAATTTCATCTTCATGGAGGACAATACTCCAGCTCATCGAGGTCGCATCATTAGGGAACATCCCTTTCTCCAGACCTGAATCCCATAGAAAACCTATGGATCAGCTGAGTCACCGTGTAGAGGCCCTAACTCTGTACCCCAGAACCTCAATGACCAGAGGGTTGGCCTTTAAGAAGAGTGGGATGTCATGCCTTTGCAGACAATAACTCTGCTTGTGACCAGCAGAAGATGTCGTTGTCAGCTGTAATTGATGCTCAAGTCCACATGACAAGTTATTGAGTCACTGACAATTTTGAGGGGTATATCAACTATTGTTGTTGACTTTTGTTTCAATACACTCTTTGAGATGAGGAAATCATCATTAAATGCCCTACTGTCATGATAAAATATCACTGTAGCGTGAACTTTTTATATTTTACATAACTTTTACATGAAAGCCAAATATCCCTAACGTCTTGTGAGTAGTGTATATGTCCCGTTGAACCATCAGCATTTTTGACTCCCCAATAAATATGCACATTTATATCTGCCATTTGGAAAAAGGTAACGAACTGATGCCAGAAAGTGATTGGAAATCCAAATTTAATGGGTGTCTATTGATTTCAGATGGTCTCCAGAGCCAAATATCCTAACAGCGCATAGAAGAAACGGTTATGACAGTTTAACCTTTATAACTGTATTAAATACTTTGGACAATGTTCTCGTATATTGTAATAATGGAGTTTTAGGCGCTGGTAGTGGAGCAGAAGGGTACATCTACTATGAAAAGCACTTAATGCATCTCTAAACAGAACTCTATTGTCTGGCAAGTGGCATTAACATATTGGAAGTGTCAGCTTCCCCCCGGAGACTTCAGCCAGACAATAGACACTTCTCCCCGATTCATGAAATTCTAAACACCATCCTCTTGTATTCTGGGAAGGAGATACTTGTCGACTTGATGCATCTGATAGAAAACTGAATTATTGATTGTATTTTATAGACTTTTGCAGCAGGATATGAACATTTACATAACATGTACATATCTGCGGAGAATCGCTCGAGTTCTTGAATAGTTTATATGGATATTCGCTCTACTGTATCCTTGATACATTATTTGCGTTCTTATACCAAGGTACACAAAGTTAATTAAATGAAATGATGAATACATTGAAAAGTTTTACGTACAGCAGAAAAAGTTACAAAAGTATAAATATTTCACTAAACTTTGTGTATCTTGGCATCCCGCTATTGCTGCTATGGGACGGTATAGGGCAAGTTATCCATAGACCGAGGTTCAGACCAGACAAGAGGACAGGTGAATCCTCGGGTGCCCTTTGTAGCACCCACGGGGCAAGGGGTTAACTGTTACTCGTCACCGGGCCGGTGATGTTGGGTCAGGGGGATATCACGGGTGGCCCTTTGCCCAGTTTCGTGGCCCCGAGGTGTACAATAAAGAAGGGGGGGATGATGATAGAGTTTGTCTCGAGACGCAACCTGCGGTACGCGGCCAGGGATTAGCCGCCGCTACTGTCGTAGTCCTCCGAGGCTGATGGTGGTAGCAGCGCGAGGCGACGGCCCCGGCAATGATAGACTGAGGTATCAGGTACGGTTCAAGATCTATTTACTCACAGTTCTGGTGCTGCACCCAGGGTACCGGTCTCCGCCGTGATGGGCCCCAGCCGATCCCATATAAGCCAAGGTCAACGCCGGTGCTGTGAACTGAGAGACCTTCCTCCTTGTGCTTGGTGTTGTACCTCTGTGGCCTGAAGCTACTTGGGCGCCGCGGTTCTTGTAACTCAGCTACCGTCCCGTATGCAGGTGACGCGGGTCCACTGTGGGGCCTGACCGTAATCCCGACCCCGGGCCCTATGTGCCACTGTGCTCCGGGAATTGGTGGTGGCCAGAGGGACGTGCAATCCCCCTGTCCTGCAGATTCTGGTAGTCCAACATGGAGTATGTTCCACCCTAGGACTCTGCACCCTGCTCTGCGCCGGTTCCGAGGGAGCAATGAAGCACTCCCCTCAGCAACCATGTTTCTCCTCTGTCTCTCCAGCTCACCCGGTTGTCTCCTGCCTTTTGCAGTCAAGCCAGTCCTAGCTGGAGAAGCTCTTAAGCACTCTCTCCAGTGACCGTGTTGTTCTGTGTCCCAGACTATTTTGAGGTAAAAACTGTGTTCTCTCACTTTCTCTATGCTGCCTCCACCTTCCTGATGAGCCACTGGTGGCTGTGAAAAACTCATTGTTATGGTGATTATCTTTAGCCCAGTTCCAGTGTCTGGCTGCTAAGCTGGGAAAGTACTTAAACTGTGCGTGTGTTATGTAAGTAACAAACACCAGTGGTTAACCTCTTCCTTACCCAGGATGAGTACTGCATCTTAAGTGAGATGCAATACCCTGTGGCGTCTGAAGCCTTAGGCGCACCACACCTTTATGTCCAAAAATGAGAAGTAATTGGCACAGTACACTTGATGTAACATGTACAGATAAAAGCAGCATATCATCATTCATTTAACAAATTACCCAGTTTAGTATCAGACTAGGCAGGAGCGTAATGATCGCAGTCGCAGAGGCATTCTGCCAGCAAATCAGAGTGACGGGCATTGGCGCCGCATTGCAGTGACGGCATGCGTTGCCATTCAGGAATGCCGATGTCAGCTCCCGGCTAGAGAAAGAACACCATGTGTCATGTAAACAGAGAAAGATGAATAGAATGTTGTTTTTTTTATGTTTTAGAGGCAGGATAGGGACATACAATACCAGGATGGGGGACATATAAACAAGGATGGGGACATATTGAATATACCTGGAAAAGACCCAGGATGGAGAACATATATACCAGGATGTGGGTATATATACCAGGATGGGGACATATACACATGGAAGGGGCACAGGATGGGGGAAATATAAACCAGGAAGGGAACATATATACCAGGATGGTGACTGAGATTCCTGGAAGGGGCCTAAGATGGGGGACATATGAACCATGATGAGGGATGTATATACTGGGGGACATATATACCAGGATGGGGACATATATACTGTAACAAGATGTGGGTATGTATACCAGAATGGGGACATATATATATGAAAGGGGCACAAGATGGGGGAAATATATACCAGGAACAGAACATATATACCAGGATTGTGAGAGATATACCTGGAAGGGTCCTAGGATGGGGGTCATATGTACCATGATGGGGGACATATATATACCAGGATGTGCACATATATATATACCAGGATGGGGACATATATATCAGGATGTGGGTATATATACCAGGATGGGGAAATATATACATGGAAGGGGCGCAGGATGGGGGAAATATATACCAGGAAGAGAACATATATACCAGGATGGTGATAGATATACCTGGAAGAGGCCTAGTATGGGGGACATATGTACCATTATGGAGAATGTATATACCAGGATGGGGACATATAAACCAAGATGGGAACATATATACCAGGATGGGGATGTATATACCAAGATGTGGGTAAATATACCAGGATGGGGAAATATATAAATGGAAGGGGCACAGGATGGGGGAAATATATACCAGGAAGAGAACATATTTACCAGGATGATGATAGATATACTTGGAAGGGGCCTAGGATGGAGGATATATATAACATTATGGGGGTCGTATATACCAGGATGGGAGATGGGACAGGACATATATACTAGGATGGGGACATATAGACAAGGATGGGGACATATATACCTGGAAGGGGCCCACGATGGGAGACATACCAGGATCGGGAACATATATACCAGGATAGGGAACATATATACCTAGAAGAGGCCCAGGACAGGGGATATATATCAGGATGGTGAACATATATACCAGGAAGTGGCCCAGGATTTGTGACACAAATACCAGGATGGGGGATATTACAACATAATGAAGAGGGGTGGGGGAGGGCTAATATGTATATCTTTATTGGATTTAGAATGCTACAAGGGCCCGTAGACGTGAACAACATGCTGGAGGGGTGCTCAAGTCTAAATTTTACAGTGGGGCACACCACTGAGAATAAGTACATTTGTAAACAAGCTGAATGCAGCCAAATACATTGGGGAAAAGCCAGGGTCTGGAATCCACTTAAAGGGTTTTCTTAGTTTTTGGGGGATTTTTTTTACAGGAAAGAAGACAAATTCCCTAGTAAAGTGATTTGTAATGTTGCATAACCTTACATGCTGGACAATATTATACAACACAAATTCTATAAACGTTTAGTTACTCCTTAATTTCCCCTTCACACGTCTGTGTTTCCAATATGTGATGCGCCTCTGGAGAGTGATGACATCACTCTTAGAAAACGAGTTTAAAGACCTTATTTCTCAATGTTTGTGTTTTTTTCAGATATCCTTTCTTGGATTATGATCGATTACTGGATTAGTAATGAGGGTGTATGATAGACGCCTCTCCACTACTAATCCATGGGCTTGATGGCAGCTGAAAATTCACAGCTGACATCAACCTTATAAACCATTACCCTGATTGCCACTGCACCAGGGCAATCGGGAAGAGTCGGGCAATGCCTCAGAATTGGCCCTGCTAATGTGAAACGCAACTTCTGGATTGGCTATGGGCTGAAAGGCTTTTAGGCTGGGAAGGGCCAAATATTCATGGCCTTTCCCAGCCTAATAATACCAGCCTCCAGCTATCTGCTTTACCTTTGCTGGTTATAAAAATAGAGGGAATTCCAAACCGTTTTATCTCTTTAATTATTTATTTGGTTAATACGGCAGCTATAAAAGTATCGGATGAGTCAGGATTCCAATGACAGGTTATATCTCTATCCCCATTTGTTAGGAGAAGCCTCAAATCATATTAGGCGATATAACAGCACTAATCCTCCCCGTCCCGTTACAATGACCTTTGCACACGCTCATTAGATGCTTTAATACAAAATATATGGTCTGAGTCAGTATATTGCTGCTAATGTATGTGTGCATTTCCTGAAACTACACTAAGTCAGAGAGAAAGTCAAGAATACATGATTATATACATTAGATGGTAAACTTGCTTGCTTATGTGAGATTTATGTAATGTGGCAGGGTGTCTTAAAGGGATTGACCACTACTGGTCAGCCACAGTTTAATCAATTTGGGACCACAATTAAAGTAAACCACTGATAGTGAAGTGATGTGTCAAATACTGGCTGCAGATAATGAGTGGCCGCTCATTGGCTCATGCAAATTGGTTTTCATTAAAAATTTTGCATTATTTGTTTTTTATAAGCTCTTTGTTTCCCTTCACATTCAACTTTTATGACCACAGACCACATCAATCAGCTGAGAGGAGCTCAGAACGACAGAAAGAAATACAATCTTTCCTATCAGACTATCAGACCAAGCTCACTGACAGATTTTCAGTTAACTCGTTCTGTAACCAGAAATGGATAGTGTCACACAGAGGCCATAAAAGGCCAATAATGGGACTTTTTAATGAAACCTAATTGAAAAAAAAAAGATTTTTAACCTCTAGTAAAAATAAAAAATCCCAACGGTGGACAAGCCATATTGTACATTGCACTCCCTCTAGAAATGGCTGAAAAGAGTCAAAATGTTATCATGTAACTCGCTACCTACTGGTTATCCCATCATTTCTAGCATAACCTGATACTTAGTGACTATATACTATGCTACATTCAGCATTGCAAAACTCCTTCTACGACATGCTGGTTAACCCATCGTTTGCTGTAGCATCACAAACTTATATTACAGACTGTCAGTTAACCCATCGTTTGCTATAGCATCACAAACTAATATTAAAAACTGTTTATATGAAACCTCTTCTATGGCCAGCTGATTAACCCATCGTTTGCTGTAGCATCATAAACTGATATTAGAGACTACTGCTTAACCCATCGTTTGCTATAGCATCACAAACTAATATTAAAAACTGTTCACAATAAACTCTTTTTATGACTAGCTGATTAGCCAATCGTTTGCTATAGCATCACAATCCGATATTAAAGACTGTTCACATTAAACTCTTTCTATGACCAGCTGATTAACCCATCGCTTGCTGTAGTATCACAAACTGATATTACAGACTACCAGTTAACCCATCATTTGCTATAGCATCACAATCCGATATTAAAGACTGTTCACATTAAACTCCTTCAATAGCCAGCTGATTAATCCATCATTTGCTGTAGCATCACAAACAGATAATAGAGACTGCTGGTTAACCCATCTTTTGCTAAGGCATCACAACTGATATTAAACAATATTCACATTAAACTCCTTCTGTGACCAGCTGGTTAACCCATCATTTGCTGTAGCATTACAAACTGATATTAGAGACTGCTGGTTAACCCATCATTTGCTATAGCATCACAAACTGTTATTAGAGACTGATCATATTAAAATTCTTCTATGGCCAGCTGGTTAACCTATAGTTTACTGTAGCATCACCAACTGATATTACAGACTGTCTGTTAACCCATCATTTGCTACAGCATTACAAACTGATACGGTATTAAAAACTGCTCAAATTAAACTCTTTCTATGGCCAGCTGGTTAACCCATCGTTTGCTGTAGCATCACAAACTGATATTAGAGACTACTGGTTAACTCATTATTTGCTATAGCATCACAAATTGATATTAAACACTGTTCACATTAAACTCCTTCTATGACCAGCTGGTTAACCCATCGTTCACTGTAGCATTACAGACTGACGGTTAACCTATCGTTTGCTATAGCATGCCAAACTGATATTAAAAACTATTCACATTAAACTTTTTTTTTATGGCCAACTGGTTAATCCATCATTTGCTGTAGCATCACAAACTGATATAAGAGACTGACGGTTAATCCATCGTTTGCTGTAGCATCACACACTGATATTAGAGATTGTTCACATTAAAATTCTTCTATGGCCAGCTGATTAACCCATCGTTTACTGTAGCATTACAGACTGATGGTTAACCTATCGTTTGCTATAGCATCCCAAACTGATATTAAAAAATATTCACATTAAACTTCTTTTATGGCCAACTGGTTAATCCATCATTTGCTGTAGCATCACAAACTGATATAGGAGACTGACGGTTAACCCATCGTTTGCTATAGCATTACAAACTGATATTAAAGACTGTTCACATTAAAATCTTTCTATAGCCAGCTGATTAACCCATCATTTTTTTTGCACCAATAAAATTGTATTTTTGGACCTATTGATCGCCTCCTCTCTTTCCTTTTTATTATTGTTCCTGCGATTTGGTCTATATATTAGTCCTATATAGTCTGCAGATTATAAGTATATCCATAAATGTACATATGCTTTTTTTATTAACATGGAGCGATTTCTAACACCTATAGTGCCATAATTTCTTCTAGCATCACCAACTGATATTACAGACTGCCGGTTAACCCATCGTTTGCTGTAGCATCACAAACTCCAAAGTCTCCCTTCAACCTTAAAAAACTATGATACTATGAAACTGATTTGCAAAACTAATTTTTAGCTCCAAGCATAAAGCATTTAAGAAAAAAAAAAAAAATCTCCAATAGAGGACAATTCCTTTAAACTGAAATGGATATACTATAGACAAGACTTGCTACATTGTATCAAGTAACCAGGTGAATAACACAATGAAGCATCTTTGATTTCTTCTGGATTGTTACTGAATAGCAGCGATAGCTTTAATAACGACAAACGCTCCACAATAACAGAAAGGGAGTGATGATAATATACTCGACACTACATAATGACTTCTCCAGGAGAGGATGAATCCCACAGGAGGATCCATTACCATAGAAGATTGCTATTCAATTAACAACATCATTTTCTGGTTTCCCGTAAATAACCAACTGCGTTCGGTGTTTGCTAACATGGAATGGGCTGTAATTAATACTTGTGGTTGTTTTACGCTTTTATGCCCATTATGGTAATTGCTCTATTGCGCATTCTTGTCCCATCAAAAACATAAACACAACCACAGGCAAAAATTCTGGAAACCCAAACCATGAAGGATTTAACAAACCTGGAACATTTGAAAACTAAAAGTCATTTTATTTTCTTTTTGTTTTTTCTCAAAAATGAATAATGCATATGAAATAAGAAATTTTGGAATATATCTTATAAGGCCTAAAACACACTTCCGCAAAAAAAACGTGCATGTGACACGGTCCGTTTTTCGGGTCCGTGTTCCGGTTTTTTGGGGCGTTTCTCCGGTACGTATGGCATCTGTGTGATGGCGTATGCGAGCCGTGTGTACGTGTAAAATGTCCGTGTTTGTGTGTAAAATGCCCGTGTATGTGTACGTGGAATGTCCGTGGGGAATGTCCGTTTGTGTGTTGCACAATGTCGTTGATACATGTCGGCTGACCGCAGACAGAGTTGCGCGATGAGAATGAACTCGGGTGAACTTCACCCGACTTCATTGTCATGCCGCGGCTCTGTCTGTGTGCCGCGTACTGATTAGCGGTCATCTGTGAAGGATTCACCAGTGACCGCTAATCCCCCGAGTGACTGAAGTTAGCGGCCCTCTCTCATACTTACCGCTCCCCGATCACCAGCGCGGAGAGGAACAGCTGTGCAGAGAATATGCGGCAACAATTACTTTGAAAATGCCGGCCGCTCATTAATCAATCTCGTATTCCCTGCTTTCCCCGCCCACCGGCACCTGTGATTGGTTGCAGTCAGACACGCCCCCCACGCTGAGTGACAGCTGTCTCACTGCACCCAATCACAGCAGCCGGTGGGCGTGTCTATACTGTGCAGTAAAATAAATAAATAAATAATTTAAAAAACGGCGTGCGGTCCCCCCCCATTTTAATACCAGTCAGATAAAGCCATACGGCTGAAGGCTGGTATTCTCAGGATGGGGAGCCCCACGTTATGGGGAGCCCCCCAGCCTAACAATATCAGTCAGCAGCCGCCTAGAATTGCCGCATACATTATATGCGACAGTTCTGGGACTGTACCCGGCTCTTCCCGATTTGCCCTGGTGCGTTGGCAAATCGGGGTAATAAGGAGTTATTGGCAGCCCATAGCTGCCAATAAGTCCTAGATTAATCATGTCAGGCGTCTCCCCGAGCTACCTTCCATGATTAATCTGTAAGTGACAGTAAATAAACATACACAACTGAAAAATCCTTTATTAGAAATAAAAAACACAAACATATACCCTGGTTCACCACTTTAATAAGGCCGAAAAAGCCCTCCATGTCTGGCGTAATTCAGGATGCTCCAGCGTCGCTTCCAGCTCTGCTGCATGGAGGTGACATGAGCTGCAGAAGACACCGCCGCTCCTTTCATCTCCACGCAGCTAATGAAGGCAATAGCGCGATCCGTAAGGGACTGGGACAGGCTAGTGGCCCACCGGAACTGACCCGGGGAGCTAACTGGATACCGGAGCACCAGGCAGGGAACTCAGACCCCGACTAGGCTATATGCCACCACCATAGTCAGATTAACTGATTGTGGTCTGGACCTCAGGGGTTCATTCCCACCAAAGTCCCGTTTGAAGGCAACAGCCCAACCCGTCCGGATAGTAGCCACCGCCAGAGGCCAGAGATCCAAGGGCCAGCATCTGCGGGCAACAGGGGCTCCTACGACACATACACGCCGGGGAGCGGACTACCAGTGCCCAGGCACAGTGGTCACACTACAAACACATGTGCAGGAGAAAGGCGGACATTGCCAACCCGACTAGGAAGCTGCAGCCGGCTGCGGGCCCCGTTCATTCCTCCATTTGGTTTACCAGAGACTCTGTGTGGTTTAATCGTGAGTACAATAGTGCCATCAGGCACCGCACCGCAACACTGCGCCCTGCACCCCGGCCCTCACACAACTGGGCCCCGGGACCAACATCCCCTACCCATGGAGGGGTCAACACCTAGCTGCGCCACTACACCGCTCCCGGGAGTCCCCGTACCTTCACCGCAGTGGTGGTGCCCACCATCACCCCAACCCGTGGGTGGCGTCATGAAAAAACGCCAAAACCAAATACCCGCATACCCCATGTGTAACGCCAACCCCCTTGCAGAGCGACGTGACCCCCGTGAGAGGCTCGAGCCACCACCCGTAGAACGCGAGCACGGATCCGAGCGGCTCGGCGGCCGCAGCCAAGGCCGCGGGGTGGTACAGATGCATCGTCGGGGTCAAATACGGCATCGTTTACAACGGCATCTCGTGTGACACCTCCGAGCGATGCAGAATCGCTCACAAATCGTGAGTCGTGTACACGTCACTTATTTTTAAAAAATCGTTTATTTTTCATGGCGCCGGTTGTTCATCGTACCCGGGGCAGCACACATCGCTCCGTGTGACACCCCGGGAATGATGAACAGCAGCTTACCTGCGTCCCGCGGCACCCGCCGGCTATGCGGAAGGAAGGAGGTGGGCGAAATGTTTACATCCCGCTCATCTCCGCCCCTCCACTTCTATTGGACGGCCGCTGTGTGACGTCGCTGTGACGCCGAACATCCCTCCCCCTTCAGGAAGAGGATGTTCGCCGCCCACAGCAAGGTCGCTCAGCAGGTAAGTACGTGTGACGGCGGTTTAAAAACTTTGTGCAACACGGGAAGCGATTTGCCCGTGCCGCACAAACGACGGGGGCGGGTACGATCGATCGTGCGATCGCACGATAGATCGTACCGTGTGACACCCGCATAACACTTGTCCACATGGCAGACTTGAGAGGAAGGAATGGTACTTTACTTTTGGATCGCAGTTTCCTAAAGTTTTCTAGCTTTGTAGTTTGAGGATTTCATATACGGTGCCCCTTAGTGTCAGAAGAGTAGAAAGCCCCCTCAAGTGACCCCAATTTGGAATTACAGGCCTCTGGGAATTCATCTAATGAAGTAGTAATAATTTTTACTCCATGGGTCTTTTCCAGAAACAAGCAGTAATGGATGATGCAGAGTGAAAAATAAAATCTGCCATTGTAGTGCCCAGTACATTGTAGTGCTCATGCATTATGCCCAGCTTGAGCTATTGGGGAACTACGGTACACCCTGTAAATTCAGTGGGCTCTGCTCACTACAGAAATGGCAAACGTGGATGCTAACTATTGTTTAGACACACTGTGGGGCTCAGAAAGGAGGGCAGCATTTGCATTTAGGAGTGCAGATTTTGCTGGATTTCTTTTGGAGGGCGAGGAGACATAGCGTGTATCCAGAGACTTTGTACTACCAGTAATGTGGAAAGCCCCCTATATTTCTGTTAACAGATGATGAACCTGAGTGGGGATTTGCTTTATTTGGTTGCATTTTGGTGTACAAATATTTTGGATCAGTTCACATTAATCTTGTAATCTACGCTGAATACTGAACACTTACCCCGAATGTTTAGCGGCTGAAAATCAGCCACGAAACAAGCAGGATGGGGAATCGAGCATGGAGCTTGAGTGCCAGGATAGTCGAGTACCGAGCATGTGAAGGATGCACGATCGAGTAGCAACCAGTGCTCAGCACGCTCACACATCACTACTGGGTTTCCATCTAAATCTGCAAGATACGTGATTCAGAAGAAACCTCTGTGGGATCCATATACTAATGAAGCAGCAGAAACACTCTGGGCTCTGTGTGACTTTCTTTCAATGGTATCTGGGTTTTAAGATGTGCACAAAAGCGGTGGTCGACTGCACTTTTATATTTACCTAAAAAGACAGGTGTCATGTAAATCTCTTGAAGGGTCCTTACCCCCCGCCCCACCATCAGCTCGCACACAGATGCAGATTGCCCTGACGACTATCTGATAGACTACAGAGATAGGTATTTACGACTCGGGCGATGGTACAACTACAACCAAGGTAGTGCACACAGAAACATCTCTTCGTTCTGTTGAAGGGAAAACTTCTTATACAGTTTTTACATGGCCCGTTAATGCTAGAAAAATGAAAAACATACTGCCGGAATCCCTGCGGAGCGCTGAATCCAGCGCACTGTTTTGCTTTACTAGGAGATCGCTGGTATTACGACAAATTAGTATTGGCCAGTAAAATCATGCTAGATGCATTGTGTTTGGTATCTATGTAAATGTAAAATCGAGATATAAAATCTGACGCTAATATCTTTCACCTGTGTGGCCCAGGGGCAAAGATATGTGAAAAAACTAGAATTACAGAACTTACTGACAATTGTTTCCCAGCCCACAAGAGAACGTAAAATGAGGTCACAGAGAGGGGGGTTACCTGAGGGCATAACAGCGATTAGCTCATTCCTGGGGGCAGTCAGTATTGGAGGGCATCAGTAATTGGTGATGCTGGCCGTTTCTACCATCTTTTTCTCTTGGAGCTCCTCCCTCCATAAATTCGGATGTCACATCTATGGCACGAGTTTAGTAAGTTTCATGTTTATACCTTTTATTTTATGTAACTGTCTATACTGTATTTGTATTGTTCCCTTTTGTGAATTCTTGCATATTTTTATAAACCCTCCCTATTTTCGGATTAGATATAGATTAGATTAGATATATAAAATGTATATAAAATGTAATAGTTTCTTTCCTCATGCTCTATATATGAATCCAAAAACCCGAATGGCCTTATGCTATCTGTAACGGGTGACCGAACTGCCTGTACAAAAGGTTCGGTGGTGGCAGCGGAATTATTGTGTAGAATTATTGGGCTGCTATCAGCAATGGGTACCAAGGTTTATATATATATATTGCATTAGCAGGAATCAGCGATATATACATTACCCATGCTGGCAGACCTTCAACATCTGACTTTAGTAGCTCAAAAGCCTCACTTTGTTATTGTCCTGCAGTACCAAAAGTGGCCTGCCGATAGAGGGGTGCTAGAGAGTAGTCTGATTTTGACAAATTAGTGAACAGCGGTGGGATATCTGAGTGACTCCCCTGGCTGTTCATGACAAATTGGTGGCATTGGTGGGATATGTGAGTGACTCCCCTGACTGTTCGTGACAAACGGGCACGGCCAGATCATAGGCCAGAGAGAGTCCAGTGTCTCCATCTGGCTTATTACAGTAAATATTCCAATTTTTGGGTTCTCTATGAATCACGTATTTCAGAGATTTACAGGTAATCCCCGGTGTAAGCGCTCAGTGTAGAGCACAGGATAAATGTGAGCCGCAATCTTTGGCAGGCAGAATGAACAGAACAACAGCAGTTGAAGAATTGGTTTTATTTATTTTCTACACTGGTAAAAGTAACAAGACAGCTTTATTCTTTAGGTCAGTATGATTACAGTCATACCACATTTATATCATTTTTTTATGTTTTGCCACTTTTCCACAATAAAAACAATTTTATAGAAGCAGCATGTATTCTAAGAGCTATACCTTTTTAATGTTTTTGCTAGCGGAGCTATGTGGTGACTTGATTATTGAAGGATTAGATGATTTTCAACAATACCATTGTTATTTACATTTGCGTTTTATTCTACTTTTATTTTGGAAGTAAATGAAAAAGTATAATTTTTTGCCATGTTTTTATTTTTATTTTTTTACAGTGTTCACTGTAGAGGTTAAAGGGAACCTGTCACCAAATTTGGGGACTATAAGATGCAGCCACCACCAGTGGGCTCTTATATACAGAATTCTAGAATACCGTATATAAAAGCCCAGGCCGCTCTGTATAACATAAAAACACTTTTATAATACTCACGTAGGGAAGCAGTCCGGTCCGATCGGTTTACTGGTCTCCAGTCCGGCGCCTCCTCTCTACTGATATCTCTGTCCTCCTTCTATCCCGCCCAGTGTGCATAACACATCCTACATCTTCCACACCGGCCGGAATTGCGGTCCTCCGCAGGCGCACTGTGATCTGCCCTGCTCAGGACAGATCGACATATTGTAGTGCGCATGCGCGGGCGGTCTTTAACTTTCCTCGCATCTGCACATTACAATACTTTGATCTGCCCTCAGCAGTGCAGATCACAGTATGCCTGTGTGTAACGCCTGCCTGGATCAACAGACTCAGAACAGATGTAATGGACAGGCTAGAGGGAAGCCACTCACCAAGCAGGACCCCCAGAACCCTGAAGCCCTTTAACCTCTCTACAGGGATTTGGAATTACACAGGGCCCTGGAGATCACTAGCTGTGGAAGGCTGCAGTCCGATGAGAGTAGTCGTCAGGCAGGGTCAAACCAGGAATAGCAGAACAGGGACAGAATCGGCAGGCAAGTACGTAATCAGAAAACATGGCAGAGGTCAAATCCGGATCGGGCAGCGAGGTACAAAAGCAGCAGGCAGAAGGGTAGTCAGGAAACAAGCAAAAGTCAGCACACAGGAATCACACAACAGAATAGGGCGGACCAGGAGCCAGGAAATCAGAACTATGTCTGGCAGAGGTCAGCAGAGAGGAGGGGAACTAAGAAGGGTGTGGTGTCTTCCCATTGGCTGGAGCTGAACGCTGGCAACTCCAGCGGGAAGAGACACGCCATCCACAGTCAACCAGCGGTACTGCAGATCCCAAGATAACCCAGCCCAGTGGATGATCGGAGCCTGCACCCACCGGTGCCGCTGGCATCGACTCCGCTCTCATCACCAGCACCATCCATGGCAGGAACACGGCGTCGCCTGGCGATCGAAGCAGAAGTTGCTGGAGCGGACTCCGGTGGTGACGTAACACTGTGGAGGACCGCAATGGAGGCATAGGATGCATTATGCACATGGACCTCAGAAAAAGGAGTATGGTGAGTGACGCAGAGAGGAGGCGCTGGGCCGGAGAGCAACGACACCCATCGGATGAGACCAGATCAAAGTATTATAATGTGCATTTGAGGACTGGAGGCTGGGTAGAAGGACAGAAATCACATAGGATGGAGGAGGCACCGGACAGTAGGGACACCCATCGGACTGGAGCACCCCCTAGGTGAGTATTATAAAAGTATTTTTTATGTTCTACACAGCGGCCTGGGCTTTTAAATTCAGGATGTTAGAATGCTGTATATAAGAGCCCACTGGTGGTGGCGGCAGCTTATAGTCCCCAAATCTAGTGACAGGTTCCCTTAGGCTATGTGCGCATGTTGTGTACTAGCCCTGCAGAAATTTCTGCAGTGATCTGAAGAGCACACGTGCGCTTCAAATCGCTGCAGAAAATGTCCGTAGAGAAAAAAAAAAAAAGCCGATTCCATGCGCTCTGCCTGCAGCTCCTCTCATAGACAGAGCAGGAGCTGCCGGCAAAGCGCACGGAAGAAGTGACATGTCACTTCTTAGAACGCAGCGCTTCGGGCAGCAGCCGAAGCGCTGCGCTCTAAGACGCCATGTGCGCACGGCCCCTGCACAATCTCCATAGATTATGCAGGGGACGCAGGACGCATGCAGTTACGCTGCGCTACAAAGCGCAGCGTAACTGCATGTATTTACGCAACGTGCGCACATAGCCTTAGTGTGATGTTTATAGATCGTGTCTAGAGATGAGCGAACCGGCCGTGGTTCGGCTCGAGTTCGGTTCGCTGAATGGAGGTCTCGTTCGAGTTCGGTTCGGCGAACCGGTTCGGCGAACCACTCGAACCGCATAGGAAACAATGGGAGGCAATCACAAACACATAAAAACACATTATAAATGTACACATACAGTTAATAAACATTGCCATAACACTTACCGGTCCCCGCGATCCCTCCTGCACTCTGTCTCCTGCCATCCATCCGATGATCGCTGAATCCTCCCGGTAACCAGCACTGCCAGCAGTGATGCAGGACCTATCGTGACGTGAAAAATAGCCATGTGTCCAGTCATGTGCCTGTTATCTCATTGGCTACAGACTGGTCACATGATTATGACGCGTCATGTAGGACCTGTCATTGCATCTCTGTTACACGGTGCACGTTTGTGTATCACCGTGTACCGGCGACATGCTCTAGCTCGACTCCCCGCTCTGCTTCCCCGTTCCCTTAGGGTACCGTCACACTAAGCGACGCTCCAGCGATCCCACCAGCAACCTGACCTGGCAGGGATCGCTGGAGCTACACGGGTTGCTGGTGAGCTGTCACACAGGCAGATCTCACCAGCAACCAGTGACCACAGCCCCCAGCCAGCAGCACGCGTGGAAGCAATGCTGCGCATGGTAACTAAGGTAAATATCGGGTAACCAACCCGATATTTACCTTGGTTACCAGCGCACACCGCTTAGCGCTGGCTCCCTGCACTCCTAGCCAGAGTACACATCGGGTTAATTTAACCCGATGTGTAGTCTGGCTATGTGTGCAGGGGGCTGGCACTGGCAGCGTGAGAGCGGCGGACGCTGGTAACTACGGTAAACATCGGGTAACCAAGGAAAGGGCTTCTGGGTTACCCGATGTTTACCATAGTTACCAGCGTCCGCAGAAGCCGGCTCATGACCGGTGACACAGCCGGTCAATCACGGAGATCACCGTTGCCATAGCAACGCACTTGGTAGTGGTGAGGGGGACGTCCAGCTACCAGCACGCAGCGGCACCGGAATCACGTGATTGGAGCAGCGTTGCTATGGCAACCCGTGCCACCGCTTACAGCCGGGAGCCTGTGGTCACTCTCACAGAGTGATTTCTGCACGGAGCGTCTTCCCCCATGCAGCTGTGCTGTCTGATGGAGCAGACAGAGCTGCATGTGTTGAAGGGGAAAGAAGACAGAAGAGCAGGATCGTGGAGGGGTGACAAGGGGTAATAAAGATGGAGTCTCTAATGTGTCTGTGTATTTATTTCTATTAAAGTATTTTTTCTGTGTGTGGTGTTTTTTTTTAACCCTTTATTGGAGATTCTTAATGGCCGGGTCAAACTTGCCTGACATTAAGAATCTCTGGCTTATTACTGGCTAGTAAAACAAAGCCAGTATTAACTCATGATTACCCAACAAGCCACCTGGCTCCAGGGCTGTTAGAAGAGTTGGATACAGCGCCAGATGATGGCGCTTCTATGAGAGCGCCATTTTCTGGGGCGGCTGCGGACTGCAATTCGCAGCAGAGGGGCCCAGAAACCTCGGGCTAACCTGTGCTGTAGATTCCAATCCCCAGCTGCCTAGTTGTACCCGGCTGGACACAAAAATGGGGCGAAGCCTACGTCGTTTTTTTTTTTTTAATTATTTCATAAAATTCATGAATTAATTAAAAAAAGGGCTTCCCTATATTTTTAGTTCCCAGCCGGGTACAAATAGGCAGCTGGGGGTTACGGGCAGCCCGTACCTGCCTGCTGTACCTGGCTAGCATACAAAAATATGGCGAAGAGCACATCATTTTTTTTGTAGTTTTTTGGCAAAAAAAAATAAAAAATGCTTCCCTGGATTTTCCATTGCCAGTGAAGGTAACACCAAGCAGTGGGGGTTAGCAGCCAGTAGCTGCGTGGATTACCCTTAGCTAGCAATACAAAAAATGCAGCGGGAGCCCATATATATTTTTTTTAATTATTTATTTAAATAACTAAAAACAAAAAGGGCTTCCCTGTATTTTGATTGCCTGACATGACAGTGCTGTAAAAATAAATCTTTAAAAAAAATGACGTAGCGCTCCGCGGTATTTTTGATTCTCAGTGCAGATAAAGCAGACAGCTATAGGTTGCCACCCCCATCTGCCTGGCGTTACCTTGGCTGGCAATCAAAATACAGTGAAGCCCATTAATTTTTTTTATTTAAAAAATAGTTAAAACAAAATGATGTTGGGTCCCCCCATTTTTGATAGCCAGCTAGATTAAAGCAGACGGCTGTAGCCTGAAAACCACAGCTGGCAGCTTTACCGTGGTTGGGGATCCAATGTGGAGGTCACCCCAGGCTCTTTTTTTATAATTATTTTATAAATAATAATAATTACAAAAAAAAAGTAGGGTCCCCCCCAAATTGGATCACCAGCCAAGGTAAAGCGGACAGCTGTGGTCTGGTATTCTCAGGGTGGGAAGGTCCATAGTTATTGGGCCTTCACAGCCTAAAAATAGCAGGCCACAGGCACCCCAGACGTGGCGCATCCACTAGATGCGCCAATCCTGGCGCTTCACCACAGCTCATCCCGTGCCCTGGTGCAGTGGCAAACGGGGTAATAAATGGGGTTGATACTAGTTGTAAAGTCATCTGACATCAAGCCCAGCAGTTTGTGATGTCATGGTGTCTATCAGATACCCGACATCACAAACTGTCAGTACTAACAAAAAAAATCGACAAAAAAAATTTATTTGAAAGAAAACTCCCCAAAACATTTTCTCTTTCACAAATTTATTGTAAGGAAAAAACGGGAACGTATCCCCCATTTTCTAGGAGTGCGGACCCTCCATGTGAGGAGTGTGGGTGCCATGAATCTGCACTCACTCTCCCCAGGTCCACAGCAGCAGAGTCCATGTCGTAATGGTTGCTGCCAAAGCTGCAATGCCATGCTCATGAGGTAAGGGCATGCCTAATCAGGAGAACTATTCTACATTTCCAAATATTGGTATTTGCTGATATTATTGCTATTCCACCTACTATATATTGGGGATAGGATCTTGGAGATGGAATACCCCTTTAAGTCCAGTTATCCAGCTGAATGAATACTAAACAACAGAGCTCGCTATTTAGATGTGTTTTCTTGTGGCGTATAACGGATTCTCATGTTTGGTAGTCGTTCAGCAGGGAAACTATAAAAGCAAATCCCTCCATTTGGAAATGTAGTATATAGCTCTCCTGATCAATTATGTTCCTTACCTCATGAGCAGGGCATTTCAGTAATAATAATAATTTATTCATTTATTTAGCGCTATTAATTCCATAGCGCTTTGCATACATTGAGAACACTGTCCCCATTGGGGCTCACAATCTAAATTCCCTATCTGTATGTCTCTGGAGTGTGGGAGGAAACCAGAGTACCTGGAGGAAACCCACGCAAACACGGGGAGAACATACAAACTCCTTGCAGATGGTGTCCTTGGTGGGAATTGAACCCAGGACTTCAGCGCTGCAAGACTGCAGTGCTAACCACTGAGCCACCGTGCCGCCCATTTAGCTTACAGATGCATAACCACCACTCACTGTGTCTGAACACCGGAACTTGAGCTGACAGCTGCTCTGTGCATGCGGCAGCGTCTATTGTGAAGGAGAGGGTCGCGGGGGATCAACGCTGCACAGGTACCGTGGGACACCGGGGAACACCGGTGGGGTTATAGGGGGTGACCTGGCAGGGCCTGGGGAGGAGTTTTCTGTCGCATGTGTCATGGCACATGCGACAGAAATCAGAGGAGCAGGGTGAATGCGGCCGGCGCGCTGCTGTGCGCGCGGCCATCTTGGATTTCTGGGAGGGCATCAGGGGGGCACTTTGGCGACACCGGGGGACCGGAGGGGACCGGGGAGGAGATTTATCATGTTTGTTCATGCCAGATGGGAGATAAATAATTTTTTACCGGCGCTGTCATTTACTGTAACGTGATCATTGGTGTACGGTGTATACCGGTGATCACGTGAGCGGGGACCGGAAAAACCGTCCTGAATCATGATCTCCAGGGTCTCAGCTAGCCCTGAAACCCCGGAGATTTTCTGACGCTGGGGGGCGTTATTCACTTATTTCTGCCTGCTGTTTATAAACGGCAGATCAGAATAAGGCTACATTAACACGACCGATCCATTTTTGCGGTCTGCAACAAACAGTCCGTTTTTTTTCACGGGTGCATCCGTGTGGCATCCGTTTCCGTTCCGTAGACGGTCCGTATGTCATCTGTTTGTCATCCGTGTGCCTTCCGTTTTTTTTGTGTACTGCAAAAAAACTGAAGGAGGGTAAATGCATAAATTTACCCAGGATCCATAGCTTCATCCTACATGAGACGGTCACATGTTCACTACAGTGCCATTTTCTACTGCTTTTCACAGCGTAGAGCGCTCTGGTGATTTTCTTGTGCTTGTGCCAGTCTTTTCTGTCATTATAATGAAAGACACATAATTTCCCACTCTCCTGCATTTTGTAATTTTGCACCCTTTGGTGCCTTTCATGTGGCACTAAGGGGTGCTTAGTAGTGATGAGCGAGCATGCTTGTCACTACTCGGTACTCGCACGAGTATCACTGTACTCGGGCTGCTCGGCGGGGACCGAGTAATCTCGCGATACTCGTGCTGTACTCGTGGTCTTCATTTCTGCATGTTGGCGCTCTTTTGAGAGCCAGCCCTCATGCAGGGATTGGCTGGCAGACCACTGCAATGCCACAGCCCTGTTAGTTGTGGAATTGCAGTGATTGGCCGGCCTGCACAGCGTGACCGAGCCTTTATATAGGCGGGCGCGCTGTGCTCTGCTCACAGCTATTCTGACAGTGAGTGTAGGGAGAGTGTCGCTGATTCAGGGAAAGCTTTGCGGCCCTTTAAAGTTAGTTCCGGAGCAGGGCTGCAAACAGTGTGACCAGAAGTCCTTCTCAGGACTATTCTAGTTGTATACAGGCAGGCAGGGTATAGCCAGGTCGGAGTACAGTAGCAGAGTCCTTCTCAGGACTATTGTTGCTATATACAGGCAGGGTATAGCCAGGTCGGAATACAGGCTAGTGACCAGAAGAGTCCTTGTCAGGACTATTGTACCAGTATACAGGCAGGCAGGCAGGCAGGGTAGTGGTGACCGTATACCAGCCTTCATCATATCTGGGGCTGGTGTACACAGTGTAAAACAGTCCAGATAGTGTCAGACTTCTCAGTAATTGTCGCTCCTAAAAACCAGTTAGGTTCTTATTGCGTCCGTGCTTGCATTTAAAAACAGCACGTGTGTGGCAGTCGGTGGCAGCGTACAGGTGCGCGTTTTGCACAAACTATTATATAACGCACAAGTCTAGTGTATAATACACGTCAGTCAGCAGTGTCTGATAGTGTCAGACTTCTCAGTAATTGTCGCTCCTAAAAACCAGTTAGGTTCTTATTGCGTCCGTGCTTGCATTTAAAAACAGCACGTGTGTGGCAGTCGGTGGCAGCGTACAGGTGCGCGTTTTGCACAAACTATTATATAACGCACAAGTCTAGTGTATAATACACGTCAGTCAGAAGTGTCTGATAGTGTCAGACTTCTCAGTAATTGTCGCTCCTAAAAACCAGTTAGGTTCTTATTGCGTCCGTGCTTGCATTTAAAAACAGCACGTGTGTGGCAGTCGGTGGCAGCGTACAGGTGCGCGTTTTGCACAAACTATTATATAACGCACAAGTCTAGTGTATAATACACGTCAGTCAGCAGTGTCTGATAGTGTCAGACTTCTCAGTAATTGTCGCTCCTAAAAACCAGTTAGGTTCTTATTGCGTCCGTGCTTGCATTTAAAAACAGCACGTGTGTGGCAGTCGGTGGCAGCGTACAGGTGCGCGTTTTGTACAAACTATTATATAACGCACAAGTCTAGTGTATAATACACGTCAGTCAGCAGTGTCTGATAGTGTCAGACTTCTCAGTAATTGTCGCTCCTAAAAACCAGTTAGGTTCTTATTGCGTCCGTGCTTGCATTTAAAAACAGCACGTGTGTGGCAGTCGGTGGCAGCGTACAGGTGCGCGTTTTGCACAAACTATTATATAACGCACAAGTCTAGTGTATAATACACGTCAGTCAGCAGTGTCTGATAGTGTCAGACTTCTCAGTAATTGTCGCTCCTAAAAACCAGTTAGGTTCTTATTGCGTCCGTGCTTGCATTTAAAAACAGCACGTGTGTGGCAGTCGGTGGCAGCGTCAGGCTCCACGTTGTCCCTGGATAGAGACGTGCATGAGGGCCTGTAAACCTGAAGTGCCCATTGGAAGGAAGTGGGTCTATTGTAGTATAGCCCTTAGGCAGGGCAGCCAAAAATTGGGAGGCTCCACGTTGTCCCTGGGTAGAGACGTGCATGAGGGCCTCAAAACATTGTTCCCATTGCAAAGGAGCGGGTCTCCTGTCGTTGTAATGTCCATTCTGCAAAGAATGGGCGAAAAAATTTACCACTGGGGGTATACCTGAAACAAAGGCCTAAGTATTGCAATTTGTAACGGTCATCATCATGGTGGCGCATGAGGAGAAGGAGGAGCAGTCCAGCGATTATCCAAAGTCCAGAAGTGTGTACCCATGGGTGAGTGGAGGTACATGGCAAACTTTAAATTCCGCTCTCATTTGCTGGTGGTGTGGTGAAGTCTGGCCCAATCCAACCCTTGTTCATCTTGATCAGAGTCAGCTTGTCAGCATTTTCAGTTGACAGGCGGGTGCGTTTATCTGTAATGATTCCACCTGCGGCACTAAAAACACGCTCTGACAAAACGCTAGCAGCAGGGCAGGCCAGGCCTTCCAAGGCGTAGAGAGCCAATTCATGCCACGTGTCCAGCTTGGATACCCAATAATTGTAAGGCACAGAGGAATGTCGGAGTACAGTTGTTCGATCTGCAAGGTACTCCTTCAGCATCTGGGCAAACTTAGGATTTCTTGTGGCACTACCCCGCACCTCAGGGGCTGTGGTACGTGAGGGGCTGAGAAAACTGTCACACATCTTAAAGACTGTTCCCCTACCTCTGGCGGATTGGACTTGTGCCTCTCTCGGCTGTACGCCTCGGTTGTCCACTGATTCATGACCTATGCCGCTAGCGTTTTGTGAGGGGAATGCTTTGCCTACTTCCGTGACTATGGCCTTCTGGAACTGCTGCATTTTGCCTGACCTCTCCGCCTCGGGAATAAGAGACATAAAGTTCTCCTTTTAGCGTGGGTCTAACAGTGTTACCAACCAGTAATGATTGTCGGCCAAGATGTTCTTAACGCGAGGGTCACGAGACAGGCAGCTTACCATAAAGTCAGCCATGTGTGCCAGACTCTTAACAGCCATCACTTCAGTATCCTGACCAACACGATGACTGAACATGCTGTCCTCCTCCTCCTCATCATCTACCCTGTCCTCTGGCCAGCCACGCTGAACCGAGGATATGACTGCATGTCATATCCTCAATTTGGCCAGAGAGTTGCTCCATGTCTTCATCCTCCTCCTCGTCATAGTCCTCCACTGCACGTTGTGATGAGACGAGGCTGGGCTGTGTGTTATCATTCATCACCCACACCCACTACTGTTTCTTGCTGAAACTCATCGCGCTCCGCCTGCAATGCATCATGTTTGTTTTCTGAGCAGAGACCATTTTAGAAGGCAGAGAAGCGGTATGGTGACGCTAATAATGTCGTCATCGCCGCTCACCATCTTGTTGTAGTCCTCAAAGTTTTGGCGGATGGTGCATAGGTCGGACATCCATCTCCACTCCTCAGGTGTTATGTGTGGAGTTTGACCCATTTCCCGACGGCTTAGGTGATGCAGGTACTCAACAACTGCCCTCTTCTGCTCACATATCCTGACCAACATGTGCAGAGTTGAATTCCAACGCGTGGGGACATCACACACCAGTCTGTGAGCCGGAAGATGCAAATGGCGCTGACAGCCGGCAAGGCCGGCTGAAGCAGTAGGTGACTTTCGAAAATGTGCAGACAGGCGGCGAACTTTTACCAGCAGATCAGACAGCTCTGAGTATGACTTTAGAAACCGCTGAACCTCGAGGTTGAGCACATGGGCCACGCATGGAACATGTGTCAGCTGGCCTCGCCTCAAAGCCGCCACCAGGTTCCGGCCATTGTCACACACGACCTTTCCTGGCTTTAGGTTCAGAGTTGTGAGCCAGTGATCTGCCTGCTGTTTCAGAGCTGTCCACACCTCTTCTGCATTGTGGGGTTTGTCACCTATGCAGATTAGCTTCAGCACTGCCTGTTGCCGCTTCGCCGAGGCAGTGCTGCAGTGCTTCTGTGTCGCCCTGGACAAGCCAGGGGCCACAGAGCACAACACTTAAACACCCCACACTCCCTGCAGGCATATCATAGTCAAAACACAAAATCCTTGTTGCCTTCCCCAGGGGCTGTTGTCCACACCAGGGTGTGGAGCCAGGCGGTTGGTCTCCACCCACCGAGGAGGAGGGAAAACACAGGCAGTGAGAGTTAAGCTAAGGAAGTGGAAGGAGGAAAGTAGTAGAGAGGAGAAAAGTGACAGCAAAGAGCCTGAAGTTGGTCCGGGTGTGTGGCCCGGACAGGACAGCAAGGTTGGCAGGATGTGGTGACCGTCTGCAGTGGAGGCCGATTGGAGTCTGCCGTAAGGACCGTGGACGGGTGGTGACCCGGCCGTACCGGACCGGTATACAAAGAGAAGCCAGCACCATTGGCAGAGGACTTTCGGATCCCGGCAAGGCTTGGTGTCGCCGTGAATTTGCCAAATCCGTTATTGAAGGGGACCTCAGGGTTTCCAAACAGCCAAGTCCAGATAGAAGGCAACCGTACAACCGTGAAGGGGAGACACAGCCACCGCCAAGGGCAACCGTCTCCCAGGGCCAGCGCCTGTGGGCAAAAGGGGCTCCTCCGGCCCATATCCAGGTCAGGGAGCGGGTTACCGTTGGGAAACCATCACTACCAACACTTAACTTAGGTGCAGGGAGAGACAGTCATCACTAACCTGCAGGGAGGAACAACCGCAGCCGTCCGAGTGACCCGTCCATCCAGCCACTTGTTTTACCCTGAACTGTGTCATCATCATTGGGCTGAGTGAGTACCTCCGTGCCGTGCGGCACAGCGCTGCCCCTGCGACCATGCACTTCATCAGGCCCCGCAACCCGCCTGTCATCCATCTCTACCCCATCACCAGGCCCCGGGACAACCAACCCCCCTACCCACGGAGGGGAGAAATAACAACAAAGCTGCTCCCTGTCACAGGCTCCCGGGATCCCCGTCCAGAGCAGCGGTGGTGTCCACACAATCACCACAACCGTGGGTGGCGTCACGGACAATATCCCCAAAACCCAAACCACCCCTTTTCACTCACGGGCGAGTAGCGCCGCTCGAGTCCCCGGGATCCGGCCATCGCTCGAGCCAACGAGCAGCAGCAGCCGTAGAGCTGCGTCAGCCGGACCCGAGCAGTGGGAGAGCGCACCGTCCCCTCCTCCGCCAGCGACACTTCCAGCTTGGGACTGGTGTGGAGGGTAAAGTGGATCAGGATGCGCAGGAGGAGGAGGAGGCTGAGGAGCATGACATTCCGGAGCTGTAGAGTGTGTGTGAAACCCTGACTGAGGTAGGGCCTGCAAAACTTGGTGTGTGAAGGACGTGTTCCGTCCCTCGCTCAGACTGGGTCCCAGCTTGCACAATATTAACCCAGTGTGACGTCAACGAGATGTAGCGTCCTTGCCCACATGCACTTGTCCACGTGTCTGTGGTTAGGTGGACTTTGGCTGAAACAGCGTTGTTCAGGGCACGTGTGATGTTTTGTGACACGTGGTTAGTTATGCAATGCGGGGACGGCACACAGGGAGAAATAGTGGCGGCTGTGGACCGAGTAACGTGGGACAGCTGCCACCATCAGTTCGCGGAATGCTTCTGTCTCAACCAGCCTAAAAGGCAACATTTCCAGCGCAAGCAGTCGCGAAATGTTAGCATTTAGAACTGTGGCATGTGGGGTGTTGGCAGTGTATTTGCGCCTGTGCTCAAAGGTTTGCTGAATGGATAACTGAACGTTGCGCTGGGACAAGGACGTGCTTGATGATGGTGTTCTTTCTGCGTAGGCAACTGCAGGTGCAGGAGTGGAGGAGGCTTGTTCGCAGGCAGCATGGACAGGGGATTGGCTCGCATGCACAACCAGCGAAGACGTAGCAGTGACATCAGCAAGCACTGCTCCTCGACTCTGTTGTACTTCCCACAAAGTCGGGTGCTTGGCTGACATGTGCCTGATCATGCTGGTGGTGGTCAGGCTGCTAGTTTTGGTACCCCTGCTGATGCTGGCATGGCAGGTGTTGCAAATGGCCTTTTTAGAATCATCTGGAGCCAACTTAAAAAACTGCCAGTGTCAGAGTTCCGGGTTTTCCAGTTTTCTTTTGAAAGAGCTTGCCCTTTGTTAACATGGAGTTTTCTGTTCTGTTGCCCTACTTCCTGTCCATCTGTTTAAAAGCCGCCCCTAAAGCTTAGTCCAGTGCCTGAGTATACTGCTTCCTGTGTGCTCCTGCCCTGCTGCTTTTGGTTCCTGATTGTTATTCGGATCCTCTTGGAAAACAACCGACACCGACTCTGGACTTCATCTGGTATCATCTAGCTGTACCTGGACTCCGTTTGCCGTCTTTGGTCGGAACTTCTGCCCGGTTCCTTCCGTTTAATACCACTCTGGACTCACATCACGTACAGACATTTTTCGACTTACCTATTGCCCTTTTGTGTCCCGGCTGCTGCGCATTTAGGGCTTCTGGGGTGATTGCCAGACAGTCCCTGTATAGGGGTTTGCTGTTGGTGGTCTCCCTGGGGGAGTCCGGTGCGCGGTCCCGGGAATTCCCTTTCGCTCAGTCCCTGGAAGGTATTTCCTGTATTTATGTTCTACTGTGTTTTTGTTCCGTTTATGTACATATTTGCTGGTTGCATATTATAAATGTCTTGCACCAAGAACTCGTCTCTGGTTGTCATTGCCCTAACGCAATCGAAATCCTCAATACATACAATAGTATTACAGCCAGACTCGGGAAGACCTAACATTTGTACAGGCACCTTGTGTCGTGTTGTTCCGGGGAACAGTTGCCTGACGTCTGCCTGGGGCCACCACTCTGCTTCTTACTGCCTGTTGGGATGCTACGCCTCCCTCCCCCTGTGCACTGCTGTCCTCGCTCTGCATATCCTCCTGCCAGGTTGGGTCAGTTACTGGATCATCCACCACGTCGTCTTCCTCTTCCGCACCCTGCTCCTCCTCCTGACTTCCTGACAATTGTGTCTCATCATCGTCCACCCCTTGTTGAGACACGTTGCCAACTTCGTGAGAACGTGGCTGCTCAAATATTTGTGCATCTGTACATACAATCTCGTCATGGCCCACTTCAACAGGAGCTGGCGAGAGGCCAGAATTTGTGAATGGAAACGTGAACGAACAGCTATTCCGAGTGTCCAAGTGTGGGATCAGTAATGTCCGTGGACGTGTACTCGGCCTGGTGGTAGGAAGGAGGATCAGGTTCTGAAATGTGCGGTGCAGTATCACGGCTACTGACACTTGACCGTGTGGAAGACAGAGTGTTTGTGGTGGTGCCAATCTGACTGGAAGCATTATCCGCTATCCAACTAACAACCTGTTGACACTGGTCTTGGTTCAAGAGCGGTGTACTGCTGCGGTCCCCAAGAATTTGGGACAGGACGTGCGAGCGACTAGATGTGGCCCTTTGTTGTGGCGAAATTAGAGCTTGCACACAACCTCGGTGTCTGCCTGCACCACCATCACGTCCACTTCCTTGTTCGTTGACAACGCCCTTGCGCATTTTGCAATGCTGTGCTGATGTGTATTCACTAGACTTGTGTGTTATATCCAAGTTTTTGCAAAACTCACACAAATGCAGCGGAAAGCTGCCACCAACAGGCACACACGTGCGGTTTTTAAATGCAAGCACGGAGGCACTAAGAACCTAACAGGTCTCTATCCAGGGACAACGTGGAGCCTCTCAATTTTTGGCTGCCCTGCCTAAGGGCTATACTATAATACACCCACTTCCTTCCAATGGGCACTTCAGGTTTACAGGCCTTCATGCACGTCTCTATCCAGGGACAACGTGGAGCCTCCCAATTTTTGGCTGCCCTGCCTAAGGGCTATACTATAATACACCCACTTCCTTCCAATGGGCACTTCAGGTTTACAGGCCTTCATGCACGTCTCTATCCAGGGACAACGTGGAGCCTCCCAATGTTTGGCTTCCCTGCCTAAGGGCTATACTATAATACACCCACTTCCTTCCAATGGGCACTTCAGGTTTACAGGCCTTCATGCACGTCTCTATCCAGGGACAACGTGGAGCCTCCCAATGTTTTGCTTCCCTGCCTAATGGCTATACTATAATACACCCACTTCCTTCCAATGGGCACTTCAGGTTTACAGGCCTTCATGCACGTCTCTATCCAGGGACAACGTGGAGCCTCCCAATTTTTGGCTGCCCTGCCTAAGGGCTATACTATAATACACCCACTTCCTTCCAATGGGCACTTCAGGTTTACAGGCCTTCATGCACGTCTCTATCCAGGGACAACGTGGAGCCTCCCAATTTTTGGCTGCCCTGCCTAAGGGCTATACTATAATACACCCACTTCCTTACAATGGGCACTTCAGGTTTACAGGCCATCATGCACGTCTGTATGCAGGGGCATTGGTGAACCTCACAATTTAGGACTGCCCTGGCAAAGGAAAATACTACAAAGACTCACTTCCTCAAAATGGGCACATTAGACTCAAGAGGCCTTCATGTACGTCTCTTCTCAGGGACATCGGAGTGCCACACAATGTTTTCACGTAAAATCTTTCATGTATTGATCTCAAAAAGTAACATACACCAGCTCTATCTCACTATTGGGTATGTGCCCTTAACATTTCCGCCATGAAAAATCATTTTGGGGTCATTTTGGAAGGTTTTCTGGTGAGTCCGTAAAAATGGCGTAAAACGCGGACAAAATTGTTCACAGCTGTGACTTTTGAGTGATAAATGCTTCAAGGGGTCTTCCCCATGCTGTTGCCATGTCATTTGAGCACTCTTCTGAGACTTTTGTGCCATTTTTAGGGTTTCTCCATGCTGCCGGGAGGTCATTTCACAAAAATACTCGGGTCTCCCATAGGATAACATTGGGCTCGTTGCTCGGGCCGAGTACACGAGTATCTTGGGAGGCTCGGCCCGAGCTTCGAGCACCCGAGCTTTTTAGTACTCGCTCATCACTAGTGCTTAGCTTTGTATTTAGCCAAAAAAATGAAAAAAAAATATGACGTAGGGTTCCCCCTATTTTTGTAGCCAGCTAGGGTAAAGCAGACGGCTGCAGCCTGCAGACCAGCTGGCAGCCTCACCTTGGCTGGTAATACAAAACTGAGGGCACCCCACGTTGTTATTTTAAATTAAATAAATAATTAAAAAAAAACATGTAGGGGTCCCCCCAAAATTGGATCACCAGCCAAGGTAAAGCAGACAGCTGGGGTCTGATATTCTCAGACTAGGGAGGTCCATGGTTATTGGACTCTCCCCAGCCTAAAAATAGCAGGCCGCAGCCGCCCCAGAAGTGGCGCATCCATTCGATGCGCCAATCCTGGTGCTTCGCCCCAGCTCATCCCGTGCCCTGGTGCGGTGGCAAACGGGGTAATATATGGGGTTAATACCAGATGTGTAATGTCACCTGGCACCAAGCCCTGGGGTTGGTGAGGTCAGGCGTCTATCAGATACCCGACATCACAAACCCAGTCAGTAATAAAAAAAAATAGACGACAAACACATTTTTATTTGAAAAAACACTCCCCAAAACATTCCCTCTTTAACCAATTTATTAGAAAGAAAAACAAATCCAGGTCTGGTGTAATCCAAGGGGTTGCCATGACGATCCACACTGTCCCAGTCAATGAAGAGCAGGATGTTCCCCATTGGCTGGGAGAGCAGTGCAGTGACCTGAGCCAACATCAATGGGTCAGCCCAGGTCACGGCAGGGGATGACAAGTGCTGCTGTCAGTGAGGTACATTACCTGCGCTGATCTCCTGCACTGCTGACAGCCCCTGTCACTGAGTTCAATGACCGCCGCCTTCACAGCCAAGTATCGCGAGAGGCCCGTGACGTCACCGCTAGTCAGTCTCGGGTCGGAAGCGAGAGAAGGTGATGTGACAAGCGGCGGCCATGATGGACAGTGACAGCGCTGAGGTCGGGACTTCATCACCGCAGGTAAGCCGAGCGGGACCATGTGTGCAGAGTGCCAGGTGGGCGGAGCCTAGCGGGACCATGTGTGCAGAGTGCCAGGTGGGCGGAGCCGAGCGGGACCATGTGTGCAGAGTGCCAGGTGGGCGGAGCCTAGCGGGGTAATGTGTGCAGAGTGCCAGGTGGGCGGAGCCTAGCGGGGTAATGTGTGCAGAGTACCAGGTGGGCAGAGCCTAGCGGGGTAATGTGTGCAGAGTGCCAGGTGGGCGGAGCCTAGCAGTGCCATGTGTGCAGAATGCCAGGTGGGCGGAGCCTAGCGGGGTAATGTGTGAAGAGTGCCAGGTGGGTGGAGCCTAGCGGGACCATGTGTGCAGAGTGTCAGGTGGGCCGAGCCTAGCGGGGTAATGTGTGTAGAGTGCCAGGTGGGCGGAGCCTAGCGGGGTAATGTGTGCAGAGTACCAGGTGTGCGGAGCCTAGCGGGGTAATGTGTGCAGAGTGCCAGGTGGGCGGAGCCTAGCAATGCCATGTGTGCAGAGTGCCAGGTGGGCGGAGCCTAGCGGGGTAATGTGTGCAGAGTGCCAGGTGGGCGGAACCTAGCGGGACCATGTGTGCAGAGTGTCAGGTGGGCGGAGCCTAGCGGGGTAATGTGTGCAGAGTGCCAGGTGGGCGGAGCCTAGCGGGACCATGTGTGCAGAGTGTCAGGTGGGCGGAGCCTAGCGGGGTAATGTGTGCAGAGTGCCAGGTGGGCGGAGCCTAGCGGGACCATGTGTGCAGAGTGCCAGGTGGGCGGAGCCTAGCGGGACCATGTGTGCAGAGTGCCAGGTGGGCGGAGCCTAGTGAAGTAATGTGTGCAGAGTGCCAGGTGGGCGGAGCCTAGCGGGACAATGTGTGCAGAGTGCCAGGTGGGCGGAGCCTAGTGGGGTAATGTGTGCAGAGTGACAGGTGGGCGGAGCCTAGCGGGGCAATGTGTGCAGAGTGCCAGGTGGGCGGAGCCTAGCGGGACCATGTGTGCAGAGTGACAGGTGGGCGGAGCCTAGAGGGGTAATGTGTGCAGAGTGTCAGGTGGGTGGAGCCTAGCGGGACGATGTGTGCAGAGTGCCAGGTGGGCGGAGCCTAGCAGCGCCATGTGTGCAGAGTGCCAGGTGGGCGGAGCCTAGCGGGACCATGTGTGCAGTGTCAGGTGGGCGGAGCCTAGCGGGATCATGTGTGCAGAGTGCCAGGTGGGCGGAGCCATGTGTGCTGGCGGCGGAGTGCGAAGTGGGTGGAGCCTAGCGGGGTCATGTGGCGCTGAGGACGTCAGTGTCGTGGACTGCATGGCTGGGGACAGGTGTGTGTGTGTGTGTATGTATGTATGTATGTGTACATGCCGCGTGCAGGAGGGGGCGGAGTGAGCTGAGCGGGGAAGTGTCGGCTTCCTGCACATGTAACTAGGATAAATATCGGGTTACTAACCAAAGCGCTTTGCTTGGATACCCGATGTTTATCTTGGTTACCAGCTTCTGGCAGGCTGCCAGCGATGGCTCCTGCACACTGTAGCTGTAAAAAGCCCTGCTTTTTGCTGCTAGAACCGTTCTCGAACGTAACTAGAACTATCGAACTTTATCAAAAAGCTCGAGTTCTAGTTCGATCTAGAACACCCCCAAAATCACTCGAACCGTGAACTGGAGAACCGCGAACCGCGCTCAACTCTAATCGTGTCGCTTTGGATTCAGCAATACCAAATATGTGTACTTTATTAATTTCTTTTTCTTTGTACATAAATATTCTTCTTTATAGGTGTAATATTTTTTGCTCTTTATTTTATGTTTTGTTTAAAAAAAAATGTTTGCATTTTTTTAAAATATTTTTTACTTTGCCATTCTATGGGACTCTATCTTTTATTATTATGACAATTGTAGTAGACATGTATTGCAATACATAAGTCGTGTAAGATTACACTGACACATACAGTACAGACCAAAGGTTTGGACACACCTTCTCATTCAAAGAGTTTTCTTTATTTTCAGGACTCTGAAAATTGTAGATTCACATTGAAGGCATCAAAACTATGAATAAAAACATGTGGAATGAAATACTTAACAAAAAAGTGTGAAACAACAGAAAATGTGTCTTATATTCTAGGTTCTTCACAGTAACCATCTTTTGCTTTGATTACTGCTTTGCACACTCTTGGCATTCTCTTGATGAGCTTCAAGAGGTAGTCACCGGAAATGGTCTTCCTACAGTCTTGAAGGAGTTCCCAGAGATGCTTAGCACTTGTTGGTCCTTTTGTCTTCACTCTGCGGTCCAGCTCACCCCAAACCATCTCGATTGGGTTCAGGTCTGGTGACTGTGGAGGCCAGGTCATCTGGCGTAGCACCCCATCACTCTCCTTCTTAGTCAAATAGCCCTTACACAGCCTGGAGGTGTGTTTGGGGTCAATGTCCTGTTGAAAAATAAATGATGGTCCAACTAAACGCAAACCGGATGGAATAGCACGCCGCTGCAAGATGCTGTGGTAGCCATGCTGGTTCTGTATGCCTTCAATTTTGAATAAATCCCCAACAGTGTCACCAGCAAAGCCCCCCCCCCCACCATCACACCTCCTCCTCCATGCTTCACGGTGGGAACCAGGCATGTAGAGTCCATCCATTCACCTTTTCTACAAAGACACGGTGGTTCGATCCAAAGATCTCAAATTTGGACTCATCAGACCAAAGCACAGATTTCCACTGGTCTAATGTCCATTCCTTGTGTTTTTTAGCCCAAACAAGTCTCTTCTGCTTGTTGCCTGTTCTTAGCAGGGGTTTCCTAGCAGCTATTTTACCATGAAGGCTGCTGCACAAAGTCTCCTCTTAACAGTTGTTCTAGAGATGAGAAGGTGTGTCCAAACTTTTAGTCTGTACTGTACATTTTTCTTTTTACAGATGGACAAAAAGTAAAAGGTCTACAGTGAAATACAACATGACATCTGCATAAAAAAGAACAAAGCTTCAGCATATAATATAAAAATAACAACAACCCAATAAACATAAGTGAAGTGGCCAGATGTTGATACCAGGCGTCCTGCGGTGGACACAGCGCTCAGTATGGAGGAGCTGTGTGACGCCCTGGACTATCCGGGTCGTCCCAGGTAGTCACACACACAACATCACACCCCTTCCAGTTAGGTAACAGCAGTCAAACATAGAAGACCTTGTCACCACCCTCCAGTTTTGATGTCCACACCAGGGGGGGTGGAGCCAGGTGGTTGCCTCCACCCACCAAGGAGTTCACAGGCCTGGAGGCGGGAAAACAGAGAGTTGTAGTCTGGCTCTGGAAGAGTCAAGTTCAAGGGAGTTCAGGGAGGTTGTGTCCAGAAGCAGACCTGTGCTCAGGCCTGCCAAAGACTACTCCAGTGGCTGGGTTGGAGCCCAGTCACCATTGGCAAGGAGGCAGATGGTAGTGGCCGCCTGCAGGAGACCAGGAAGATGACTGGTGGAACCGTAAGGGACCGGGGCAGGGTAGTGGCCTACCGGAACCGAACCGGGGAGCCAACTGGATACCGGAGCACCAGCAGGGTACTCAGACCCCGAACTAGGCTATAAGCTACCACCATACTCAAATCAACTGGTTGCGGTCTGGACCTCAGGGGTTCATTCCCACCTAAGTCCCGATTGAAGGCAACAGCCCAACCATTCTGGATAAGTGCCACCGCCAAAGGCAAGAGATCCAAAGGGCCAGCGTTTGCGGGCAAACGGGCTCCTACGACACTTATACGCCGGGGAGCTGACTACCGGTGCCCAGGCACAGGAGTCAAGATTCACACACAGGTGCAGGAGAAAGGCGAACACTACCAACCTAACAGGAAAAGCTGCAGCCGGCTGCGGGCCCCGTTCATCACTCCGTTTGGTTTACCAGCGACTCCAGTGTCTTGTATCAGAGTGAGTACACCAGTGCTATCAGGCACCGCCCCGCGCTGCACTGCAGCACCGCGCCCTGCACACCGGCCCCCGCAACCGAGCCCCGGGACCAACATCCCCTACCCACGGAGGGGTCGACACCTAGCTGCGCCACTACACCGCTCCCGGGAGTCCCCGTACCTTCACCGCAGTGGTGGTGTCTACGATCACCACAACCCGTGGGTGGCGTCACGAACTATCATTCCAAAACCAATTACCCGCATCCCCCGCACATAGCGCCAACCCCCCTTGCAGAGTGACGTGACCCCCGGGTCCGTGAAAGGCTCGAGCCACCACCCGCAGTACACGAGCATGGACCCGAGCGGCTCGGCGGCCGCAGCCGAGGCCGCGGGGCGGTACAGCTTCACCACTGGTCCACCACCCTGGTGGCTTTCATAAGGGGCTGTTAAGTAGTGGACATGTTGAATAATTGCACAGAACTTTAATATTCAAAATGAAGTGAGAAAAAAAAGGAACATTTCTAATTAATAATAACTTCTTTAATAATGAAATAGAAACACAACCTGGACATCGGGATATTACTGTGCAAAGACTGAACTCAATGATGCAACTCATCAATCATGAAAGAAGAAAATTTCAACATCACAATTATTAAATTGTGATATTGTGAAATAAAATGTTATTAACCTCTTCCTGCCCCTGACATAATATTATGTTGCAGTGACCACTTGTGCAGGGAGTACAATGGAAGCATTGCATTACATTAAGTCATTACAGCTAAGTACTGTGATGCATGGGGCTTCTTACTTCTTGACCCAGCTTCAGATAAGTTTTGCAAAGCAGGAAGGAATTGAAAAGTCCTAGCTAGTGATGGGCAAGCTTGCTCGTGCTTGGTACTCGATCGAGTATCCTGGTGCTTGGCCGCCATGCAGGAGTCCCCACCCTACATGTTTCACTGTTGTTTTTCAGCCACTAAACATGCAAGGATTGCCTTCCATTCACAGTAATGTGATAACACGTTGGCTGCTGGCATTACTGTAATTGACCAGCCGCATCATGTCATTGGGTCTATATAAGAACCTGAAACATCATGCTTGCTGCACTGTACCAGAAAATAGTGTAGGGACTAGGGAAAGATTCTGATGGAGAATGGCCAGTGTATTAGAATGATTCTAACCTTTAAATTCCTTGCTGCTGCAATGTAAAAAAATGTATTCTTTTGTGTAATAATATCACTCTTAGCTGCAATTAGAGTAGGGAGAGCTGCTGGAGAAGGGATAGTGTTTTAGAGGCAAAAATGAGGAGATAATTGCCTTACATTCCTTTCTGCTGTTACGTTAACCCCAAAGTTCTTGTCAGGGCTAAGTCAAATCTATTTTATTCTCTAATAATACCACTCTTAGCTGCAATTAGTATAGGGAGAGCTGCTGGAGATGGGATAGTGTATTAGAGACATGAAGGCAGGGATTTTAGCCTTACAGACCTTCCTGCTGCTATTATGTTAACCCAAACGTCCTTTTAAGAGCTAATTCAAATCTATGTATTTCTTTAATAATACCGCTCTTAGCAGCAATCAGTGTAAGGAGAGATCGTGGAGAAGGGATAGTGTATTAAAGGCATCTAGGCAGAGATTATAGCCTTACAGTCCAACCTAAAACCAAAAGTCCTTTTCAGGGCTACATCTGTTTTATTCCCCATTGATTACACTTTTAGCTGAATTCAGTGTAGGGATAGCTTTTGTAGGAGAGATAGTTTTGGATTAGAAGCATATAGGCAGGAATTTGTAGACTGTGAACCCTCGTGCGCAGGGTCCACTTTCTTCTTGTCTGTGCCTTGTATTGGTTATGATTAGTGATGAGTGAACCCCCCTGATGTTCGGGAGCCTCGCCCCAAACTTTTTGTAAAGTTTGAGTTTGGGGTCAGACATAACGCAAACTTGCGTCCGAACCCCGAGCTTGGACTTTACAGTTATAGTTTGGGGCAGGGGAATTGTAAAATAGAGAATATAGTTAATAATAAACATTGTCATTACACTTACCAATCCCGCTATGCGTCCTGCAGACCCGCTCTGCCACTGTCATCCAGCCGCTTCTGAGTCTGATCATTAACTTCCGGTGTTATTCACTGCACTGCTTGTCACTCGGCAGTCTTCAGCTTTTTTTGGCCATGTTCGTGGTGATGTCAGGGTTCATCTAAGTCCATGGTTTAGTCATAAACTCGATTGAACTTTGACTATCACTGTCAGCCTGCTTCTCGCTCTCTGTATAGATGAAGCACAGCTGACATTGCTCTCCCTAGTTCTCGCTTCGTATAGATGCTTGTCTCTACAGAGCGATGAAGCAGAGCTGACATTGCTCTCCCTGCTTCTCGCTCCATAGACGCTTGTCTGTACAGAGTGTTGAAGCAGAGCTGACATTGCTCTCCCTGCTTCTCGCTCCATATAGACGCTTGTTTGTACAGAGCGATGAAGCAGAGCTGACATTGCTCTCCCTGCTTCTCGCTCCATAGACGCTTGTCTGTACAGAGTGTTGAAGCAGAGCTGACATTGCTCTCCCTGCTTCTCGCTCCATATAGACGCTTGTTTGTACAGAGCGATGAAGCAGAGCTGACATTGCTCTCCCTGCTTCTTGCTCCGTATAGACCCTTGTCTGTACAGAGCGATGAACCAGAGGTGACATTGCTCTCCCTGCTTCTCGCTCCGTATAGACGCTTGTCTGTACAGAGCAATGAAGCAGAGCTGACATTGCTCTCCCTAATTCTTAATTAAAGCATAATTATTAGTAATGGCCATGTAAAGGTATTTCTGGAGTGTCTTTGAAAAAGCTACATGCGCATATAAGTATTTTAGGGTGGAAAATCCTGTTGACATGTTCCCTTTAAAAGAATTAAGATAATTTAGCATTACACAGGCCATTGATCAGGGTCAAGTTAGGTGACAAATAAGACTTTTTGGTGCTGTAATACTACAATGCTGTATTAATGTAAATTTGGCCAAATTTATACATGTAGATATTTAGTACTGTATCCCACATCTTGCACATTTCGATAAATACCCAAAATCAAATACACCTATACACATACAGTACTGTGACAAAATTGAAGGCTCATCTGGGAAAATGCTGCACATTAAGAAGCTTTTAAAAATAAAAGTATTAATAGTTTATTTTTGTCAATTAACAAAATAAAAAGGAAGAGAACAAAAGTGAACTCCAACTCAATATTTGGTGGGACCATCCTTTGCTTTCAAAACCGCATCCAAGCATCAGGTCTTCTCAGTCACTTGCACACAGTTTCTGAAGGATCTCGGCAGGGAGGTTTCTCCAAACATATTTGAGAACTGACCCATGATCTTCTGTGTATGAGGCTTGTGCAAATCCTTCTGTTTCTTCATGTGATCCCAGACAGACTGGCTGATGTGAGATCAGGGCTCTGCGGGGGCCGGATCATCACCTCCAGGACTCTGCGGGGGCCGGATCATCACCTCCAGGACTCTGTGGGGGTTGGATCATCACCTCCAGGACTCTGCGGGGGCTGGATCATCACCTCCAGGACTCTGCGGGGGCCGGATCATCACCTCCAGGACTCCTTGTTTTTCTTTACACTGAAGATTGTTCCTAATTTCATGAGTCAATGCATTTGCAGCTTATTTGCATATAATTTTAAAGCCAGATTTCTTAGCAATGGCAAGGTGGATTTCTACATAAAGCTATACATTAGCTATATATTAGATTTAGGGCTCACTCACACGAGCATATAACATCGCTGAGTCCTGTCCGAAGTTTTATCAGATAGCACTCACTCCGATGTTATACTATGGGACAGTTCCGACGAGCACCTTTTTTTTCGAACTGAATTAGCATGAGAAAAAAATGTCACACATAGACTAGGGAAGATCCGGCGCACTCCAAGACACACAACAACAAAGGGCACACCAGGGACACATAAACCATGGTGGGCCCTGGTACTAGGGAGAGGGATGATGGGACACCTCCTGCACTCACCTGCAGCTGCACCCTGCACCCATAGCCAGTCCCTATACAGGTTCCGCACCTGTTGCCAAGCAGTATACCTGAAACCCTGAGAAAGGCTGTAATAACCCTGGCTAGTGAGTTGGGAGGTGAGGATCACTAGTCCCACACATAAGCTACCTGATTCTCTCGCATGAGAGAATAAATGCCAGTGTGAGTGCAGCCTTGGGAAGAAATTCCTTCTTTAAGTTCTCTTTAAAGATATTGCTTAAATCTACCTTTTAGCCACAAACAATGAATTTGTATGCATTTCCTTCAAAATGTAACATTATGATGCAAAATTCCATAAAGATGACATTTACCGCTGTGTCTTAGGAGGCATTTTCCCAATATCTCAGCCGGCATACTACACTAAATGAATTGTTCTAATAGCTGAGAATGTTGGAATAAAAGAAATCTTATCCTCCCCTGTTAATATTACCAATATTCCAGCTCCTCCATTCTCGTAGTCACCATCAGATTTTCACTTGTCCTGAATTTTCATTTTCCTTCTGCTGGACTGCACACAGGAACACTTCTCTGCATATCATCAATTTAGGATTGCTTCATCCAATAGGCGGCACTAGAGAGCAAGGCCTCTTTGTTCTGAAGAGGCTATTTGCATGTTTAATGCATTCCCAGAGAAGCATTGCATGGCATATACGTCTCCTTACATGTGCTTAGTGCAAAGAGAAACAGTCCCCACTTATAGACCCAGTCAGAGGCCTCTCACCTAGCCAAATCAGATCTCCTGCTGTTATGATGTGACTGCACCTGTCACACCAGGTCAAAGAATACACCCAGCGAGAGGCGTAACACAGAGGGAACACCAGAGTAACAATACAACGGAAGGCCCTGGAGCTAGGGAGAGGGGAGCGGGGTCACCTCTTAACATTCAGCTAATGGCTGATCACTGCACTCCCTAGATGGTTCTTCACCAACGTATACCAGTCACGTGTCTGGGACCTTGCTGGCCCTGAACTCACCCTGACTAGTGAAGTCAGGCAAGACACTAGTCTCGCCACTGCAATAAGAAAACACAAGGTAGGAAAGACAAACAGGTGGGGAAAGAAACAACAAATAATTCTCCAGCAGGAACTTCTCAGCTGCAACTGAAACAACTCCACAGCCTTCTCCAGAGACAAGCTCCTTCCAAGTGGACAGCATAGGTATGAGCTATATCCGGCATATGAAGGAGTGAATACTTATAGCAGAAGGGAGCGGCTGCAGCTGAGATTACAACTACTCGTTAGGTCACAGCAAGATAGAAATTAACCTTAACCCCGTCAGTACAGGATGGAATTAAATATGCTCAAGAATAGATGAGTGTGCCTTGATCTAGGATCAACAACATCCTTTGACCTTCTGATCCCAGATCCGCCCGAAAATGACATCGGACTACGACACAATCATGACACTTGCTTTGCACTGAGGAGGGACAACACCCCACAACACGTGTCAGCAAATAGAGTTTCTGGTTTGGCTTCTTATCCTAAGTCACGTGGTAAGGGTCGATATTGACTTTTAGGATTGCTACATCCAATAAGAGGCTCCAGAGATCATGTCCTCTTTTTTCGGAACAGGCTATTTGGATATTTTCTATCACGGGAATGGTGGCACAGTTGACACAGCAGTGCCTAGACTCAATGGGTTCGATAGCATAAACCAGACACTTTTTAGTATATTGTGATACTAGTCACTACTTATGGGTAGTACAAATGATTAGTGGTTAGGAAAGCCGAGGTCTGGTAACAGGAGGACACATAGGGATACAGGGAGTACACAGATGCATACTCAGGTCACAATCTGAGGGTTAGAATTCCAGGAAGGCACGTAATGGATTCAGGGAGAAAACTGAGACATGGTCAGGTAACGGTCCGAGGTCAAAAGCCAGGAGGTCACGACAGGAACAGGGAGCGGGCAGAGAGGAGTCAAACAACTGTCCGGGGTTAAGAAACAAAGATCAGAACACAGGCAGAAACACAGGCCAACAGCACAACTACAGAACCAGAATGTAAGACTGGCAAGGTTCTGGGGAGCATGCTCAGTAAAAAAAAAGTAGAGCAACTACACCTGAGCAATCAGCACCTCCTTGAACCAGCATGGAATCCTGCACTATCAATCAACCTCTCAGCCAGAAGCCCAGGAAAACACAGCAGAGCATCTCTTAATGTGCAAGATGCTCTGCACAGAGGAATCATGACATAAATCATATATAAATGCATTGTAACATCGGCCTCCCCTTCAGATAAATCATAAAGTTGCAACTTTTAAGCACTTGAGTTTGTGCCACTTATAGGACAATATGATTGTTTTTAATACCCGGTGAGTTCTGTATTTTCAGTGCCTTATCCCACGCAGGTTTACATGGCATTCATTACTTTCTTACTGTTCGGTCATGATGATCTCCTACTTTCTCGTTTATTGCCATGGCATTAACTTGAGCCATCTCTAAAAAGTTAATTTTAGAAATGGCTTCAGTTAAATGTTAATTCGTCCTGACAAGTTCACTTTAAATAAGCCGCACATGCAGAGCGATCATTAGCAGAAGTGGAATCGACATGACTGTGATTACTGTATCCGCGTCACAGCTCTTCTCCAAATGTGTTCTTCGCTAATTATGAAAACAAACAAATTGAAGCAAATGTCATATATGAAGAGGAACCTATCACAGAATAAGCAAAATATCAAAATGTTGGGCTATTTTTAGGAACCTCGTGACTGTAAACTTTCAATGCTGTCTCTTTTCATGAACAAGAGCTTTTGAAAGATTCCTTAAAAAGTTACTAAAAGTTATGAAACTTTAAATATCACTTTATTGGGGATTTGTCTTCAATCCTATCAAAAGATGTATGTAAGTTGATTCCGAACCTCTGCTTTTCCCCAGGCTATTTGCATTGATACCAGAATGTACTCAATTGGAGTACAGGTGATGGCAGTGATGGGTCAGCTCAGCACCTGTCTCTCACTGTCACAATGTGACTGTAGGATAGCCAGGGGCATAGGGCTCCTATACTGTCTCATGGTAGGGAACCATAGGCTATCTCTACTCTCTGGATTACCCCTGAAGGTGGAGATGTCGGAGTCCCATGCCTGGCTATTCTCCTGACCAGAACTAAACTGTACTCCCCCCAGGGAAGGAAGGTGCAGGAATGCAATGCTAACGAAGATTAAGACAGACAGGGAAAAAAAACAAAACTCAGACACACTGCAAACTCACAGGAACAAACAGTAGGACACTAAGGAGAAAAGCAAGAGCAGGAAGGCAGCAACAAAAGGACAACAAGGGTCAACACTAGGGATGAGCGAATGTATTTGCCACTATTTGGTATCCGACGGATAACAGGCTATTCACACGATTCGGTATCTAACGAATTAAACTACATCCGCTCCGATACTTTCAGTTTTATTTCTGACTTCCTGGTGCTTGTTTTCCAGCCTCCAGGTCCGGCGTAATCCACGAGTTCCAGAGAGAGAATGTGCCCGTACTGTTTCTGCCTATTCCTCAGTCACCACAGCTCGTCGTTAGGTCCAACGTGAAATTATTCTGGTTTCCCATAGAGTTACATTGGGCGTAGAATATTCATGAATAGTCGACTAGCGGTGACGTATTCACTGGATATTCGGCGAAGCGAATATTAGAGTATTCGATCATCCCTAGTTAACACCACAACCACTAACAGCAAGAAATTATGACAACCACCAGTTAGTCTGGATCACAACACCTCACCAGAGCAGTATAGAAAAGCTATAGCTGGCATTAATGGAATAGTCCAGCCAGCATATATAGGAAGGGAGCGAATGTGATTGGCTCCCCCACACCATGTGATCAAAGGAGACTAACAAGCAGCCCAGCAGAGATTAACTCTTCATAACCTGCCTATGAACTACAAGTCTATGGGTCGACACCCGAGTCTGCATGTGCTGATCACAGACATCAGAGAAGTTAGCAAGACAGAGTACCAGAATCTGTAGTCTACACAGATCCTGACAGTCGACATATTTGCAAAAACCTCCTTGTGACACGCCCTACTTCTGGGGAGAAGCTGCCATTGTTCTGATAAGCAAAACACTCAGAGGAGCTGACAGGGGCTGGCCCATCACTGCCATCATCTGTACTCCAAATGAGTAATTACTGGTAACAATTCAACACAAGGCAAATAGACTGGGAAAAGCAGGAGTTTAGAAGCCACTTATGTGCAATTTTTACAGCAATTTTATAGTTTTCTCACTTTACGCTATATGATTATTAACAAAATAACTAGAACAGGGCCGGATTGGTGGAATTCTGCAAAACAAAGAAGTGTAATGGTAAGTAATGCAAACCTTGGAGGGTTATGCTAGAAAACTAACTCACGGATTAATGTATTAGTGTTCCTGTCCTCCTTCGTTAGCTCTATTTGTGTGAAAAGATTTTGTACAAAAAACTAGAGAGTCTGAAGACAGCGCTATATTTCTTGCTAAAACGTTGATGATGTTTTTTCTTCACAATTTTTTAATTTTTTTAAAGCATAAGAAGAGTATAAAATCTATAAAATACAAGATTAGACCAGCTCCATTATCAGATTAACCCCTCAACGACCGCGGGCAGTAATATTACGTCCCTGTGGTCATAGTGTTAATTCCCATGGGCTGCAGGCGGGGATCCGCACACATGTCAGCTGATTTGTACAGCTGACATGTGTGCCTGGCAAGTACGAGTGAAATCGCTATCCACCCTGTTAACCCCTTAAATGGCGCTGTCAAGATGTGACAGCGCCATATTAACGGCGATGGCGGTAGGAAGTCAAGTGATGTGATCAAGTGGATCCGGTGGTTGTCATGGTAGCACAGGGTCATGTGACTCCTGTACCTCACATGACTAAGGTCCTGTAAGCAGCAGTCGAGTACTGCAGCTTACAGGAGATGATGATATCTCCCGGGCTCAGCGATGCAGCTTTGATCGTGCGAAAAGTACAAGCGATCAGACTGGTGATCCTTATAGCCCCCTAGGGGACCTAGTAAAATAAAAAAAAAAGTTTAAAAAAAGTTTTTAAAAAATAAAAAACCTAAAAGTTCAAATCACCCCCCCATTCGCCCCATTGAGAATGGGGTTAAATAAATATATATATATATATATATATATATATATATATATATATTCACACACATTTAGTATCGCCACGTTCAGAAATGGCCAATCTTTCAAAATAATCAATTAATCTGATCGGTAAAGGGCGTAGCGGCAACAAAATTTAAACCGCCAAAATTATGTTTTTTGGTTGCTGCAGATTTTGCGCAAAATGCAATAACAGGCGATCAAAACGTAGCATCAGCGCAAAAATGTCACCATTAAAAATGTTAGCCTGAGACACAAAAAATAAGCCGTCACTGAGCCATAGAACCCGAAAAGTAAGAATTCTACGGATCGCGGAAAATGGCGCAAAACGTTCTCCACTTTTTCTTTTGGACAATCTTCTGATTTTTTTTTAACCCTTTAGCTAAAAGTAAACCTATACATGTTTGGTGTCTACAAACTCGCACCGACGTGAGGCATTACAGTGAGACATCAGTTTTACCATATAGTGAACACAGTGAATAAAATATCTCAAAAACAATAGTGCAACCATACTTTTTTTTGCAATTTCTCCGCATTTGGAATTTTTTTGCCATTTTCCAGTACACTATATGGTAAAACTCATGGTTTCATTTAAAAGTACAGCTCGTTCCACAAATAATAAGCCCTCACATGACCAGATTGACTGAAAAATAAAAATAAAATACGTCTCTCGGAAGAAGAATGGCGGAAAAAAAAAGGAAAGCACAAAATAGGCTGGTCGTGAAAGGGTTAAAAACACCAGGATAAGGATGAGATTGTACCGCCCCGTGGCTCGGCCGGCTGCCGAGCCGCTCGGGTCCGTGCTCGTCGGTGGGTGTCTCGAGCGCCTCCCGGGCCCGGGGTTCACGTTGCTCTGAAGCTGAGTTGGCGCTACGTGTAGGGATTTCGTTGGGGAAGGTTCACGGCTGAGGCCATGGAGTTTAAGGGTGTAAGTTCGTGACGCCACCCACGGGTTGTGCTGAATGTGGACACCACCGCTGCCATTAACTAGGCTCCCGGGGATGGTGTTATGCAGCCTGGTGTTGACCCCTCCGTGGGCAGGGGGTGATGGTCCCGGGGCTCAGTGGTAGTGAGGTGCAGTCAAGATGGTGTGGTGCGGTGCAGATACACCGTAGTCTCTGGTAAACCAAAAAGGATGGTGGTCGGTGCCCGCAGCCGGCTGCGCTGTGCCCCTTTCTCAGGTTGGTGGTTCCCGCCTTTCTCCTGCACCTCTTTAGTAGAACTTGACTGCCTATGCTTCAGCAACAGTAGTCCGCTCCCCGGCTTGATGTGTGTCAGGGAACCCGTTTGCCCGCAGGCGCTGGCCCGTGGGATCTCTCTGCCTGTGCAGTGACTTTCTATCCCCCTCGGTAGGCTGTTGCCATCTTTCGGGTCTTGGGACGGGAAAGGACCTAAGGTCCAGACCTCAATCAGTGAATTCGACGTGGTCCAGTGGCTTCTGGACCTCGTTCTGGGTCTGAGTACTCCCCTGGTGCTCTGGTTTCCAGTTGGCTCCCCGGTTCGGTACCGGCAGGCCACTACCCTGTCCCGGTCCCTTACGGTTCCACCAGCCATCTTCCCGGCTCCTGCAGGCGGCAACCACCATCTGCCTCCTTGCCACGGAATCAGGGCTACGACCCCAGCACCGGTCAGTGTAGTCACTGCAGACCTGACGCCACAGGCCTCCAGCACCTGAACTTGAACTCCACTCCACTCTACTCGACTGTTTCTTTCCTGTCTCAAACCCTCTGGACTCCTAGGTGGGCGTGGCCAACCGCCTGGCTCCACCCCCTGGTGTGACCATTGAACACTGAGAGAGGTGACAAGGGTTTGTAGGTTGGCTGTTGTCACCTTTTTAGGGGCTGGTGTTTGTGCAGGGGGTCTACCTGTGACTACCTGGCTAGTCCAGGGCGTCACAAAGCAGTAGTCAACTGTCCTATGAACATGCTTGTACTGGAAACCTGGGGTGTACACAGAAATCATAGGGCCCAAGGGAAAAACCTCTCCCATCCTCCTTCCCATTCTTTTCCTCCTTCCCTAACAACAAAAAATGGCAGATTAGGAAAGGTCATGCCTCTCAATATTTTAAAATCAGGCAGTGGGATACATATTACAGTAGGTACCCAGTAATTATGCCAATAATGAAGCCCCTTAGTGTTCTTACCCACTACTATACCCCTTTCATGCCCTCCAAACAGCATGATACCCCCACAGTGAATGCATTCCACAGTACCCCCTTGTGTATTATGATTACACCACAGTCTTTCCAGCAAAGTATGATGCTGCCACATTAACCCAATTCCTCTCACAGCATGGTGACCCTAAAGAGCCCCATACACAGTATGATGGTCCCACAGCTCCCTATGTATAGCATGTAGGTCTCACAGCCCTCTATACAAAGTATGAGGGCTCCTGCACACAGTATGATGCCCCTAAAGAGCCCAACACAGAGTTTAATGGTTCCACAGCTCCCCTGTATATAGCATGTAGGCCTCTCAGCCCTCTATACAAAGTATGAGGGCTCCTGCACACAATATGATGCCCCTAAAGAGCCCCACACAGAGTTTAATGGTTCCACAGCTCCCCTGTATATAGCATGTAGGCCTCTCAGCCCTCTATACAAAGTATGAGGGCTCCTGCACACAATATGATGCCCCTAAAGAGCCCCACACAGAGTTTAATGGTTCCACAGCTCCCCTGTATATAGCATGTAGGCCTCAAAGCCAGGGGCAGATTAAAGGTAACCATGGCCACGGGCTGTTCAGGATCTGTGGGCACCCCCAAACCTACACACGGGTCATCATCACCTGAAACAGATAATTTCTGAAAAATAGTTTCCGAATCTATAACCTAAAAAACATCCACTTTTCTAATAAATATACCCTTCAGTTTAAAAAAAAAAAAAAAAAAACACTAAGGCAGAGTACTGAACAGTCCAACTTTAATCTGTAAACAAGACTATTGCCAATTTTCACAAGTTTTTCGTATAGAAAGTGCTACACAGAATATAGTGCAAAACTGCTGGGGAGTTTCAATCCTCCATGACATTTCCAGGAGGGATTTTCCGGTCGTTGATTCCTGTATTATTCCCAATTACCCTTACCCGGTATCAATAATATCACGGACACTGCTTGCGACTTGGTAAAAAATGGCCACAGCAGCCCTTTATTGCCTATTGTTTACACACTAACACAAGGGGGCGCCGTCCAACGGGCGTCCCCAACATTTAACAATAGGTAATACCATAATAATAATAATACAGTACGTAATACAATACGTAACCCTGGGTAGGCCCGGTCCAGAAACCACCTTCCACCACCAAAACATGATCCCTGGCCGCAACACACACCGGGCCGGAGATGAGGTATGAATCACCTACGGATCAATACCCCCCACCTTGCAGGACCCATGCCTGCAAGATCCTTGTAACCGGAGCCACTATATCCTACAAGTGACTCTCCAATCAAATAACATTATCCGTTAAACCGCCTCTGGACCAGACCTACCCCCGCCACAGAACAGGCCACGTGACACCTTGCGTGGCCTGGACCCCCACACACCCAACACTTGCTCCCCCAACTTGCAAGCCAAACCAACCATTAAAACCTTTTCCTCCATCACTTAAACTCTGAGCATCCGATATATGAACCAGCCAGCGTACCCAGTCCACCTTACTGCACCGCACTCCCCTGATCCTTGGTGGCAGGAGCCACCGGGTCCCTCTGACGGCCACTCAGGCCCACCGGCACACCATGCCACAAGCTCCCAAATTATACCGGAATCCACACCATGCCCCACTGGCCTTAATATAACGAATTAAATGCAGTACCGACTGTACCATCGTCCTCCCCAGTACCGACCAAAGAACCACTGTACAGTCACCCTGCTCCTCCTCCTGTCTCCAGCTGAATTCAACCACCACTGGGGTTGAGATACAACAACAGGATGACACACTGCTTATGCTACTGGGTCACTTCGCACCCCAAACCTAGTTCTCCCAGGAAACCCCTAAAGGGAAACCCCGCTGTAAAACGACTGCAATCCATAGCCTTGAAATTTCCCCTATAGCTGACTTTGCAGCTTCCCCAGAGCCAAATATCACTACCGGCCTCCCCTGACCGATTTATTCCGCCATCACACCCTCTGACAACAACAGAGGCTCGAGCTGTCTTCCCCAGAAAATCCCAAAATCTTCCCACATTTTCAACTACCACACTAATGGACCTTCTTCATCCGAAATCAGGCCCACTTAATTTCCACGATGCCCACACGGGGTAACGGAACCATGCCCCACCCCAAAATTAACACGTCCTCAAAAAACAAAACAACCGCAACCATCGCCCTGTACCCCTTACTGAGGCGAAGATATTGAAGCATTACCTTCGATCCCAAGGTCCCCAACAACACCTCCAACCATAATGCATAGTCCGCTTGCCTCCGCAAACCGGACCACGACAAGCTCCCTGTACTACAATGCCCACCGGAAAATTGCAGCCACACCACTGGCCCGATTGACTCCATATGCAACTATGGGCATCAGGAGACACAACTTTACCAAACACCATGTCCGGGCCTTTCGATCTCAAGGAAAAACCTTGTGACACACAACCCCCTTTGAGCTCTCATATTACACCCCAAGATAAATTAAAACCTTGGCCACACCATAGTATCCGCTCAAAGCCGACCACCGAGGGGCGTACCACTATTTTCCCGTAACGCACAACTGCACCTTCAAACCAAATACCTTCGTGCCGTGAGACCGGAGCACCACGGCTCCCTAAGCAAACCCTTACCCAGATGCCCATACCTACCACCGGGCCAAGCATTCCCTTTTTTTTTTGTTTTTTAAATTGTATATGAATATAAAATAGACTCCACCAGCCCCCACATGCCAGGAGTCCACCCATGCAAAACACCCAATAATACCAGATGGCCCTAAGCTATCCGACTTACATTCTATGCACCACAAGTACCCAATCCTCTAGTCCAAACCATAACTCGCATAGTCCCCACCCGTAATCACGGCTGTCCGAAGAACTCCATTATTCCGTCCGCAGCCCACCATTGCTGATTAACCGAGTTCACCCACAGCAGCCCAAAGCTGCCCAGCACCTACATTAACACCAATTCAGTCACACTGGACTCAACATTCCTCCCAGCACCAACTTCCACAATGGGATAACATGCTGACTAGCCACAAATTAACCCCATGTTACCATTCATGCGGTTGCAAACCTACAAACCCATTACAGCAACCAACACCTCACCTTCTCCTACATTTACACTCTCCTTTATTCCCTTATCCACAGCAACCCTCGCGCTATATCGGGGCCCCCCACCTACACATCACTCACAAAAACCCCCTGAAAACTCCCCGCACACACCGTACCGCGGTGTTGAGGAGGACCTTTACATCAAATACTTAATTAACCTTTTGACAAGGGATTGTGGGAAATATATCGATTTGCCTTACATAATTCAGGTTTCAGATCATATACATGACACAGATATAAAGATGGCCACCATTTCCTATTATCCACACCTTGCTTGGAATGCAAGGAATGTCCAGATGAAAGAAGATACCATATAAGGGAAGATCCCTGGTCAAGCTAGAAGACATCACAGACCAAACCATCAGCATGGAGGCACCAGATGACGTCCCTCCCATCGTCATGGTTTCATCCACTGGAGTCAGACCTGCCCATCAACAGCAACACGGATCTCCCCATTCGCTAGCCCATGAACTGTCCCACTAAATGGGCATATCTGAACTTGTGTACGCCCCTAGCCTATATCAAGAGGATGCATGAGTTTCCTCAGTCTGTTTGGTGCCATTTTCTACTGTGACCAAGAAGAGACTTCATATCCGACTGTGTCTGGTGTGAATTCTTTTATGCATGCACTTGGCCCATATCAATTAGGCCAGGCAGTAGGCAACTAGTGATCTCTGGTTAAGAGTTCACCTTAACATTATTGGTGCCCAATGTGGGGCCAGTATAGGAGAAACTCTACAATCTTGACGACCGGCGATTGGAATGGCAGGACGTGCTGGATACCCTGATCCAAGAGTCTGATCAGCTCTTTATACGAGAACATGGTAAGTCTGCTGATTTTTATAATCTGAAGTCTTACTCGTGTGTCTCAGGGTGTGGCGCACTGATTGCCTGACCGTGTCCGGTTTTTGCGATCTCTGTGACGGCAGAAGAGTTTTTCCGCTGCTGGCCATATTAATCTCGGAAAAACCGTCACATATTCAGTTGCCTGCTGCCTGTTGTGTATTTGTGAAGAGAGCATGTGGGTTTGTGAGTGGTGTCTGTAAAACATGTAAAGTATATGGTTTGTGGTTGCCTGTGATACGGTTTGTGTTTTTTGTAGTGCCAAGCTGAAACTGAGTGCAGAGCCAGATGTAAGTGCCAAGCTCAGATGAGTGCAGAGCAAGATGTAAGTGCCAAGCTCAGATGAGTGCAGAGCCAGATGTAAGTGCCAAGCTCAGATGAGTGCAGAGCCAGATGTAAGTGCCAAGCTCAGATGAGTGCAGAGCAAGATGTAAGGGCCCAGCTCAGATGAGTGCAGAGCCAGATGTAAGTGCCAAGATCAGCTAGACTTAAGTGCAGAGCCATATGTAAGGGCCCAGCTTTGGCTAGACTGAGTGCAGAGCCTTACGTTATACATAAATCTAACCTTTTTAAAGTGTTTTCCTGGAGTGAATCGGCCGGTATAAACACCTTGTAGTCAGGGGTGATACTAGGTGGTTTTTTATTAGGCTAGTTATAAGTCCTCCAAGAGAGGTGAATCGGCCGGTATAGAGACCTTGTAGTCAGTGGTGATACTAGGTATATTTTGTATATTACGGAACGCAGAAATCAGACAGGGACCACGTGGTAGTATAAGGAAGGATTTGGATTTGTGTGTGCTGCAAACTGCAGGTTTTCTTTAGTGTTTCAGTTATTTGTCATCTCTCCCGTCTTTTTGTTTGTCTGTTTTTATCTGGTATGCATAGAGAAAGATCGCTTGTTTGGTGTTGTTTATCTTGAGAGAAAGATGGAAAAATTGATGAAGCGGTGTCTAGTTGTGCCGGAAAGATCCGGATGAAAGTGGACTTTGTTGGGATGTGGGGACTCTAGGCCGCAATCCTGTGATAAACCATGTGCTAGTCATGGAGGCAGACATTTTAGGTAAGATTTTAAAATGGTGGATGAAGCACATGGCTACAGCATGATTGAGACAAAGAAAACAAAGTGAGTCAGGGAATGTGTGAAGCAGACCATGTGCTCTGTAAATGTTTGAGCAATGGATTGGATGGAGTACTATATACTTAGACAGAAAAATAAGTGTTTTTATCTATAATTAGACTTAGATCTGGGACATATGTGTGTGTATAAATATATATATGTATAAGTACAGACTATAGAAAATGGGGAGACAGAGTTTGAGCAGATGTGAGGTCAGTTTTCCCTTTTCTCTGCCACATGTTCCTACAGATTTTAAAATGGTGGATGAAGCACATGGCTGAATGGAGTAGTACATACTTAGACAGAAAAATTAGTGTTTTTTAACTGTAGTTGGACCAGGACTGTGGATATGGAAATCTGTGTGTATATGTATAGAGTATGGAATATAGGCAGGAGGGATAATTGGTTAAACTTGTAAGTTTAGCAGAAGTAAAATCAGTTTCTCCCTTCCCCCTCTCATGTGGTTCAACCGCCCTTACACAAAGAAGCCATGTGCTATTCTGGCAGTGGCCATTTTGTTAGTAAATTTGTATGGAGCCCTCCAGTGAAGTTGACAAAACTGCTCTCACTGAATAACCTATGAAGTGTTAGTAAATGTTTATAGTACTAAAAGATGGAATATTGAATGATTGGGTAGTTGTGGAAGACACTTAATATAGATCCAGTGTGCAGGTTGGATTGAGTCAGGACAGTCACAAGGAGCAATATCTTATTGATTAGTAAGCAATAAAATTAGAAAAAAAACAAAACCCTTTAAATAACGTACCTTTGCAGTAGAGGTCATGATAAAGAAGTAAATAATAAATATTTCCGTTATGGATCTGATAGATTTATCCTGAGAGTTGCATGTTTTAAAAAATAAAAATAAACAAATAAATCAACAGAAGAAGGGAAATGTGACTAGTCTCCTGCAGCTGAAGAAGCCTCTTTCCATCTGGTTTTGGGGGGAGGAGCAATCTTAAAAACTTGTGGAATAGGGTTTTTTGTCTCCCCTTGGAACCTATTGTGGGCCTGCTGTGAGAAGAGAGAGCAGCCCAAACATGGTCATGTTTCTTAAAAAAAAAAAAAAAAAAAAAAAAAAAAAAAAGAGGGCTTTCTGCATTTAATTCATTGTAAAGTGTATCAGAAAACATTATTGAAACTAGTTTTTTATTTTACTAATTTTATCCCAAAGAAATAAAAGTCAACTGTGGACATGTTTACATTCATTGATAGCTTTTCAAGCATAGAGGTCTGTTAGATGATTTTTTTATGGCAAGTCAACATTTTGTTTTCCCACATGGCCAGTTTATTTGTTCTAGATTCTTTTATCCCTTCAAGTTATAGGACAGTATCACAGAGATGCTGATAATGTCCTCAATGATTCAAAAATGAACGCCCCTACATCCAATATCCAAAGGTGTGCTACGTTATTATAGTTAATAATAATAATAATAATAATATAATAATAATTTATTAATATATTTATTAATAATTACAATAATTTGTTTTAAGGAATGTGGATGATTTATGGAATTCTGTGTTTTATATTTAATGTATTGAATAATCTGCTTTCTTTTTATAGAAAGAATGATTGCAATGCAGATTTCTGTGGTTCAAGCAAAGGTTATAAAAGCCATTGAAAGGGTTTTCCATTATTACGTTACAGATAAAAACAATATTTCTGGTGTTCCCGATTAGGTACAATCTATACAATGTGACTTTCATGCCTAAATGTAGAGCTCTGGGGCCACACACTTTTTGAATCTAAATATGTTTTGGATAATAGATTCATAAAGGGGGGGAAAGATGATGTGGAAAGTCACACGTATTATTTAAGGTTTTAATTTGTTCATCGATTGAGTTTTTCTATTAAGTTGTCTTGTTTATCTGTAAGGAGGATACAGCAGACAGACATATCTCATGATTGCTCTGATGTAACAAGAATTGTCAGGTTTTGAACATGTCTCAGATGAGGCCATTGCTAATGCAGATTTTGAGTTTTTCCGTAGATGGATCCAGATACCAAGATGCTGGTTGATTCTGCACTGGATATGCTGAGGTTACGCAACATGAGGTATTAAAAATCAAACCACTCCTCTCTCATCGGAATAGGAGAACGAAATGAAGATTTGCGATCAATGTGGTTCGTAGAGCGGAAAGGGGTAAGATAGTCAAAATGTGGATATAGGCAGCAGCCGGAGGAGATGCTCGCACAGGTGCACAACAAAGAAGCAGTGAATGGGCCTAGAGTTGAGAGTCCAATGCAGACCAGTACCTCGGTGGCTCCTGTCACGTCGTCCGTGACATTGGTCACTCCTTGTGTTCTTAAATCCTTACAGGAACAAGCGATTCAGCAAGGAACGGAGTGTGAGACGCAGGGAGCCAGTGACTGAGGAAGGTCTGTGGATAAAGGGCGGTAAGCTTTCTCTGCCGTGATCGTTCTACTCAATAATGGCCCAGGTAACCCATGTGACAAAGGTGTTGGGATGGACAAGATATGGGCGGCACCACTGCTCAGTACCCAGGTGGCGAGACACCTCCAGTCTTGTAAGACGTGTGCCTATTAAGGTAGAAAAACTGTAAAAACCTCGTAGAAACACCCCCCTCATCCGCTCTACTGCTCCGGTGATTGCAGATTAGTCATATACCTCTACCATGAGTAGGTTTATATGAGTTTTGTGCGTGTTGCGTGAGTTTCTTTTCAGGCCTGCTCTGAAACATATCCAGTGTGGAAAACGTTACTGCTGAAAAACTCATGATGCTGGTGGTATGTAAAGATGGAGTTCCTAAAAAGCGGTAAAAGTACATATCCTATAGCAGAGGTCATTATAGAGGTCAGTACCTGGGGATGCCCGTGATGAACCCCTGTCTGCCACTGCGAAGAGGGGAGACATGTGTTGCGCTTCTTTCATGCTAAGTGTCTGATAAATATGCGTTTATTTTATTAGCCTGAGTGTGAATTGGACAGCGGAGGGTCTGTGATTGGACGAGATCTCCTCATGACTTTACCTGGCCTTATTATTATATTTATACAGTGGGTACATGTTATACATGTGAGACATTTCATTTATTTTAGGGTTTGGTCCTTCAATTTTGCTGTATCATATTGATTTAAGCTACAAACAGCTATGTAAATACAGAGTGTGAATATTTAATCTTTGGGAATGAATTGGATATATATAATTGCATATTGACGCCTCTTTATCCCGGTATCTCACGGTTTCTATATTTCCTCACTGACATTAGCAGCACGTATTAGCTTAGCAGTGTATGGATAGGGAGGGTGAGCCGTCGGTGAGCGGGGGCGCCAATTCGCCTTAAAGGGTGCCGACCTCCGCTGCGAGGTAGGGAGAGTTTAGGGCTATTGCCCCAATCCCCGCCCCCTCCTTTATTGGAGTATTTAATTGTGTCTATACTCACATGGGTGTATGTTGTTTGGAATTTTAATGATTATAACAAACATGTAACAATCCACAAGATAATGGTGAACGCTGCAAATCATGTAACAAATGTTGGGTTTCCTTTAATAATTAGATCTTTATATAAGGTATTTTTGGTTTAGTACCTAGAACGTGATTATATTTCTCACAGATACTGCAGATACAGTGTGATATCCTGACCAGTGATGTATGAGCCGTATACAACTGCCTATATAGTGTGTTAAACATGTGTATCCTCCAATTCCAGATCCTAAATCAGTGTCAGGAGCACGTGGTCTCCAGCCAGGAGACTGGGTGATCCTAAAAAGACAAGTCAGAATGATCCCTGAGTCAGAATCAGGTGGACCGATCCAGCTTATCCCAACCACAGCGACTTCCATGAAGCTTGAGGGAAAACCCATCTGGAGACAGCAGCCGCTGTAAAGAGTCCATCGTACCAGCAGAATGAGGGTCACAACACACATAGTGCTGGATTATCTCACATAGAACCTTATGGAGAATTTCTAGATTGGGGATGATACATGGGAAATAACCATAAGGGAACAATGGGTACAGGAACATTACACAAATAAGGGCTCATGGTGGGAAAAACATTATCTGACCTGAACCAATCAATTATTTTAAGGGTTTAAGTGACTTAAGGATAACATACACTTATAGGTAACTGGTATTGTTTTATTTGTTGGTATTTGAAGCCGTAAAAGTGCTACTCTGTGTTACTGAAGGTAATCGGATCCATGCATAAGGGAAATCTTGTTAAAGGCCTCCTGGTGGTAGATTATAGACCCAAGACAAGAAGAGATCCATTAAGGTCCAGTCACACTAAGCAACTTACCAGCGATCCCAACAACGATAGGGATCGCTGGCAAGTTGCTAGGAGGTTGCTGGTGAGATGTCACACTGCGACGCTCCAGTGATCCCACCAGCAACCTGACCTGGCAGGGATCGCTGGAGCGTCGCTGCACGAGTTGCTGGTGAGCTCACCAGCAACCAGTGACCAGCCCCCAGCGCCGCGTGGAAGATGCTGCGCTTGGTAACTAAGGTAAATATCGGGTAACCAACCCGATATTTACCTTGGTTACCAGTGCACGGAGCTACACGTGCAGAGAGCAGGGAGCAGCGCACACTGAGCGCTGGCTCCCTGCTCTCCTAGTTACAGCACACATCGGGTTAATTACCCGATGTGTGCAGCAGCTAAATGTGCACAGAGCAGGGAGCAGCGCACACCGCTTAGCGCTGGCTCCCTGCTCTCCTAGTTACAGCACACATCGGGTTAATTACCCGATGTGTGCAGCAGCTACATGTGCACAGAGCAGGGAGCAGCGCACACTGCTTAGCGCTGGCTCCCTGCTCTCCTAGCTACAGCACACATCGGGTTAATTAACCCAATGTGTCCTGCAGCTACATGTGCACAGAGCAGGAGCCGGCACTGACAGTGAGAGCGGAGGAGGCTGGTAACAAAGGTAGATATCGGGTAACCAAGGACAGGGCTTCTTGGTTACCCGATGTTTACATTGGTTACCAGCCTCCGCAGAAGCCGGCTCCTGCTGCCTGCACATTTAGTTGTTGCTGTCTCGCTGTCACACACAGCGATCTGTGCTTCACAGCGGGACAGCAACAACTAAAAAATGGCCCAGGACATTCAGCAACAACCAACAACCTCACAGCAGGGGCCAGGTTGTTGCTGGATGTCACACACAGCAACATCGCTAGCAACGTCACAAAAGTTGTTCGTTAGCAGCGATGTTGCTAGCGATGTTGCTTAGTGTGACGGGGCCTTTAGTGTTGTGATACAATCAGGTGTATTCGGGTAGAAAAGTCTCGAAGACGCGGACAGCACTCGGATATTGACTGAGAATCAGCCTTTCAGAAACAGTAATGCTAAAAGCTGCAGCATAACAGTAAGAAGCTTATTCTTACAATTGCCTTACTCTTTCTAATCGATTAATCTCAAAATCTGAGTGAGCTCTTCAGCATTAAATAGTCTGTTCTAGTTACCTATACCTCTGTGAACTGTGTGTGCGGGATGTGATCAACTCTCTGATCAGCAGTCTGTACCAGCGGGGGCAAAGGCTTAGCATTGCTCGTATAGCGGGCAGCAAAAAGAAAAGAGTTGCAGCCAGGTATTGGAGACTGATGAGTTACCAGTAGGGTCAGAAGGTTAATAAAGTATTTAGGGGGGACTGTTGAGGAGGACCTTTACATCAAATACTTAATTAACCTTTTGACAAGGGATTGTGGGAAATATATCGATTTGCCTTACATAATTTAGGTTTCAGATCATACACATGACACAGATATAAAGATGGCCGCCATTTCCTGTTATCCACACCTTGCTTGGAATGCAAGGAATGTCCAGATGAAAGAAGACCACCATATAAGGAAAGACCCCTGGTCAAGCTAGAAGACATCACAGACCAAACCATCAGCATGGATCCACCAGATGACGTCCCTCCCATCATTATGGTTTCATCCACTGGAGTCAGACCTGCCCATCAACAGCAACACGGATCTCCCCATTCGCTAGCCCATGAACTGTCCCACTAAATGGGCATATCTGAACTTGTGTATGCCCCTAGCCTATATCAAGAGGATGCATGAGTTTCCTCAGTCTGTTTGGTGCCATTTTCTACTGTGACCAAGAAGAGACTTCATATCCGATTGTGTCTGGTGTGAATTCTTTTATGCATGCACTTGGCCCATATCAATTAGGCCAGCCAGTAGGCAACTAGTGATCTCTGGTTAAGAGTTCACCTTAACAGCGGGACCCCTCGCCCCTTTACCTTACCCACCATAATTCATCCAATAAGAACAACCATGCATCAGAAGATTAATAATGAAACACCCCAGCAAACCTTCAATAACTGTGCCGTCTCACCCGCTCACATGTGCCGCAATCATCAGCACCCTTAACCAAGTCTCACAAGACCTAAACTGCGGCAAACGCCAAACCTCGCCATCCCCAACCTGAAACTGTAACCACCGGACCTGACGCCACCTGCACCCTCACGGCCCCCTGCCATGAGACCACCCCGTCCGTAACTCTGCCCCTGGCCTCCAGAATATGAACCCACACCCCCCGGGGACCACGGCACCAACCGACCTATGAACTAACCACATGCTCCAAACCCCCCCAGCTGCTACCCATATCTCCAGACACTACTCCACTATAGCGACTTTGCCCCCACCACTACAAAAAGGCTGAAACTTAAATTGATTACCGCGCCAGGCTGCCTCCAGAGGACGCCCTCAGATCAGCCGTCACCGTCCTTTTTGCCAGTCGTCCGTCGCTGATCCCGGGACAGTCCCTCAAGCTGCAGCCACCGAATGCCCGCCGGGTTCGCCCCCTGACGCCAGGAGCACCGTGTCCACATGCCCTGTTTGGGCCGATTGTCGCCTCCACAATGCTGGGCACTCCCCTCCTGGGGGAAGCCGCTACTGATGAGAGCTGCACCCTTGTCCCAATGCCTGCTCCAAGATAGACAGCAGGCCTCATGTCTCCTCCTCGTCGCCACCTGCTGCGCCCAGTCCTCCAGTCCCGATAATCCAGCCACACAGGTGAGGTGACCCTGCAGGCGCCTCCTGTCTCCTCCTCGCCGCCGCCTACTGTGCCCAGTCCTCCGGTCCCGATAATCCAGCCACACAGGTGAGGTGACCCTGCAGGCGCCTCCTGTCTCCTCCTCGCCGCTGCCTGCTGTGCCCAGTCCTCCGGTCCCGATAATCCAGCCACACAGGTGAGGTGACCCTGCAGGCAGCCGTCCTCCGGCCCCCCCGCAGAGGGAGGGGGGGTGTTGTCCATCCACCGCCGCTGGGCGCTATCCCGGCCGGGAGCGGCCGCATCGCTCCAAAATCCAGCCCAAGGCCTCACACCGGAAGTAGGCCCCCGGGCTGGACACGCCCCCTTTTCGGCCGTCGCGGCCCTGCAGGAGATTCCTCCCGACAGCCAGAGCGGGCGCAGCAAGCTACCGCCGCCCGCCCAGCTGCTGAGGGTCCCCACAGGAGTGGGGGCTCTCACGTTGTCCTCCTCACCCCCACCTTCCCCAAAAGACCCCGGCGAGTCCTGAAACTGCCAGCACTACAGCAAAGAGGGGGGTGGGGGGAGGGGAAGGTGCCGAGGAGACACCCAGGCAGCCTGGGTGTGGGACTGCACTGCCTGGGCGCCCTGCACCGCCATGCTGACCAGATCCGAGGATTCCTCAGGACATCATGATGGAGGTTCCCCAGCCCGTCCAAGCTGCAGATCTGCGATGCCCGGATCCATCAGGCTGGATGTCATGATGGAGGTTCCCCAGCCCGTCCAAGCTGTCATCCAGGAAGTGCAAGAGGAGGTAATTGACTCCCACCTCCTATTATATACACCATGAAGCTCACTCCTTTCCTACCACCACACTCCACCCCCTAACCAATCACCTTCTTTTCCTCATTCCTAAACGAACCAACACTGTTTAACCCCATCAACTTCCAACCCTCCGGGCTGTCATGTCGCCCCTACACCCTATGGGTTCCATGGCTTTCTTTCCCAATCTATACATATACTCACTGTGTGTAGATTGGGAATGGAGGATTGAAACTACATAGATCAGATGCCCCAGAACACTTTGATAGAAGACACCCTCGTCCCCACCTTGTAAAAAATTACAATCACCCCCTTTCACGTAGTGTGCCACCATTGCCCCCGTTTCACATAGTGTACCATCGTTGCCCTCCTTTCACATAGTGTGCCACCATTGACCCCCTTTCACATAGTGTGCCACCATTGACCCCCTTTCACATAGTGTACCGTCGTTGCCCCACTTTCACGTAGTGTGCCACCATTGCCCCCCTTTCACATAGTGTGCCGCCGTTGCCTGTTGCTTGTGAACAGGTCGGCAGGCACCTCCAAACAACAAGTCACCGCAGAGGTGTATCTAGGCTTGGCTTTCTGGCACCTGGGGCAAGAATTATGTTTGGCGCGCTCCCTTCCCCCGCGCGGTTTGGTTCGTCGTCATGTGACCGCCCATGATTTGCACAATTAGTCACGTACAGACGAGCTGCTCGTCCTAATTCTCTCAATGTTCATTAAAAAAACAGAGAAGTGGCAAGAGAAGCAAATTGTCACATGACTAAATATGAAAATTGCATGTGGGTGGAGCAGCCATGTGATGATTGCTAGAGCCAGAATGAAGAGCTGAATCCTGACAGTGAGTACGTTACATGCTGTTAGGATTAGGCTACAGGGCTTCATTTTATAATTAAAGGGGTTGTCCAGGTTTACAGTAAAAGTCTGCTGTCACTCTAGGTGACTGCAGACTTCTCGATTCCCACAATACATGCTCTACACACTAAGGCTCTGTGCCCACGGGACAACGTACCTGCGTATTTTGCCGCAGAAACCTTCGGATTTATCTGAATTTTCCAGATAAATCCGCAGGTTTACACAAGTACAGATACTCCCCATGTTATCCTATGGGAGTTGGGGAGTGCTGTATCAATGCTGCAGTATGTGTGGGTGCGGAAAATGCTGCGGATTTTTCCACAGCCGCACGTAACTGCATATCAATTACTCATGCGGAAATATCTGCGGAATTCCCGCCTTTCCACTATGGAGATAGAGGGTGGGACTTCCCCAGGTATTTCCGCACTTGTTACACAGGTTTACTGCAACAAAAATGCTCGAATCCCACAGCAATGGATAGCTGCAGATTCCGGGGAGAAGCTGCGGAAAACCTGCGGACAAACCTGCGGCAAACTCCGTGGGTACGTTGTCCCGTGGGCACATAGACTTAGGATTCTCCCGTGCTGAAGGCAAGAGTGGACGGTCATGTGCACTCAAGTATGCTAGGTATTGCGCATCCTCCTCACTGATTTGAATAGGAGTGGATGTACAGTACCCAACCGTGGCCACGATCAGAAAACGGAGCTGATCCGGATCTGAGCATCTCCGGCTACCTGTTGCTGCCGCCAGGCTGGAACAGCTGATTGGCAGGGGGGCCAAACCCTGTCCAATCAGACATTGATTACCTATCCTAAAGATAGGCCATCAATGTTAAAGTAATGAACAATCTCTTTAATATAGAAACATATAACACAATCTTACAAGTTATGAATTCTTACTTGTGTACAGGATCAAAACTAATAATAGCACAAGTATACAATCACCAGAACCATCAGAGGTACAGAAATACATAACTAAAACCCAGCAGTACAGAAACAAAGCAGCCTAACCATCAGCATAAAATAAATTCATCATCAGAACCCTCAGCAGTACAGAAATTCCCCAACAGTGACACCAGCAGTACAGAAATTCATTATCAAAACATCCGGCAGTACAGAAATTCATTATCAAAACCACCGGCAGTACAGAAATTCATTATCAAAACCACAGGCAGTACAGAAATTCATTATCAAAACCACCGGCAGTACAGAAATTCATTATCAAAACCACAGGCAGTACAGAAATTCATTATCAAAACCACCGGCAGTACAGAAATTCCTCACCATAACCACCAGCAATACAGAAATTCATCACCAGAACCACCAGCAGTACAGAAATATATCTATATAACCCCATTAGTACAGATACACAGCATTAAAACCCTTATCAATACAGAAATATATCACCAGAAATACCATCAGTATATAGTACATCAATTGTAATGTTAGGTCAGTCCCATATATATTTGTATTGCATGAACCTACAACCTCCAGTACAGGCTTAACAATGGTAAGGAGATACTGGGAGTTATCAAACTGCGGACTAAACAGGAACCACAGTATTGATGAGAAATAGTCAGCATCATAAATCATTAACATCCAGGTACCCTATAGATGACGTTATCTCTGATCCGAGTCATTCTTTTTCTTTTCTTTATCTTGTTCAGACGCCATGGTGACTTTTTACATTCACAGCTCATCTTTGCAGACTTCCATCTTCTCCACTTTTCTGCAGCACATCTCAGCACGATACCCTTAAAAATAGCAGAATTATTGTAATACTCCTATATAAAAATATCAGCTCTATGCTGTGTGCCTGAGTAAATAATTTCCCCTCACTCTGTTCTCTGCACAAAATATGAGGTGCATACACTGTCCCTCTAATAGTGCATGCCCTCCTCACTGCCCTCCCCTTTCTATACTGAGACCCCTCTTCACACTGTCCTCTACACTCTGTCCCCACTATACTGCCCAGTCTTTATACTGTGCCCCCTCATCACACACCCCTTCTCAATGTGTGCCCCCCCATGCTGCCTCCTCTCCAAACTTCCCCACTACACAGTCTCTATTTTATCACATTGTTTTAATCCCATACTGTCTCCTCACTATCTCTACACTCATTCCCCATACTGTGTCTGCGCCCATTCTGCCCACTTGCTCCCCATACTGTGTTCTCAAAATTACTCCCTCACTCCCATAGTCCTGAAATTCCCCATACTGTGTCCCCAAAATTTCTTTCCCCGTTTACTCCCCATACTGTGTTCGTTTGCACTCTCCACCCCGCTTCTCATACTATGTCTGTATATATTCCCCCTTCACCCTCTCTCCCCTTGCTGTCTGTATATATTCCTTCTTCCTTCCCATACTGTGTCGAAATGCATCCCTCCCCACCCACTCTCCTCACATTGTGCTGAAATATATACATCTCCCTTCCCCATCCTCACCTATCCCCATACTGTGTTTCCATATATACATTCCCCCTCCCCATCCTCTCTGTCCATATATACATTCTCCTTTCCCATCCTCTTTCTGCATTCAGTGGCCACATATACCTTCCTCCCCTCACCCTCTCCCCCCATATTGTGTCCCTATATACTTCCCACACTAAAAAATGATGGAGGGCACCCATTTCACCCCAGGGATCACCTCGGCACAATAAACATGAGGCTGGCAGGAAAAGGTTGTGCCAAAAATGACGGCTCACCATATAAGTAGTGCATATAACAAATTACTACAACAGTCAAAAAATACAAATATTCTACCAGACAATTCAAAAACATTTACAAAACACATGTAAATGTGCAATGGTAATGGTCTGAACGCTAATGGTCTGAACGCTATATACAGTGCCTACAAGTAGTATTCAACCCCCTGCAGATTTAGCAGGGTTACACATTCGGAAGTAACTTGGCATTGTGACATTTTGACTGTAGATCAGCCTGGAAGTGTGAAATGCTGTGCAGCAAAAAAGAATGTTATTTCTTTTTTTTTTTTTTAAATTATGAAAAGTTTATTCAGAGGGTCATTTATTATTCAACCCCTCAAACCACCAGAATTCTGTTTGGTTCCCCTAAAGTATTAAGAAGTATTTCAGGCACAAAGAACAATGAGCTTCACATGTTTGGATTAATTATCTCTTTTTCCAGCCTTTTTTGACTAATTAAGACCCTCCCCAAACTTGTGAACAGCACTCATACTTGGTCAACATGGGAAAGACAAAGCAGCATTCCAAGGCCATCAGAGACAAGATCGTGTAGGGTCACAAGGCTGGCAAAGGGTACAAAACCCTTTCCAAGGAGTTGGGCCTACCTGTCTCCACTGTTGGGAGCATCATCCGGAAGTGGAAGGCTTATGGAACTACTGTTAGCCTTCCACGGCCTGGACAGCCTTTGAAAGTTTCCACCCGTGCCGAGGCCAGGCTTGTCCGAAGAGTCAAGGCTAACCCAAAGACAACAAGGAAGGAGCTCCGGGAAGATCTCATGGCAGTGGGGACATTGGTTTCAGTCAATACCATAAGTAACGTACTCCACCGCAATGGTCTCCGTTCCAGACGAGCCCGTAAGGTACCTTTACTTTCAAAGCGTCATGTCAAGACTCGTCTACAGTTTGCTCATGATCACTTGGAAGACTCAGAGACAGACTGGTTCAAGGTTCTCTGGTCTGATGAGACCAAGATCGAGATCTTTGGTGCCAACCACACACGTGACGTTTGGAGACTGGATGGCACTGCATACGACCCCAAGAATACCATCCCTACAGTCAAGCATGGTGGTGGCAGCATCATGCTGTGGGGCTGTTTCTCAGCCAAGGGGCCTGGCCATCTGGTCCGCATCCATGGGAAGATGGATAGCACGGCCTACCTGGAGATTTTGGCCAAGAACCTCCGCTCCTCCATCAAGGATCTTAAGATGGGTCATCATTTCATCTTCCAACAAGACAACGACCCAAAGCACACAGCCAAGAAAACCAAGGCCTGGTTCAAGAGGGAAAAAATCAAGGTGTTGCACTAGCCTAGTCAGTCTCCTGACCTTAACCCAATTGAAAACTTGTGGAAGGAGCTCAAGATTAAAGTCCACATGAGACACCCAAAAAACCTAGATAACTTGGAAAAGATCTGCATGGAGGAGTGGGCCAAGATAACTCCAGAGACCTGTGCCGGCCTGATCAGGTCTTATAAAAGACGATTATTAGCTGTAATTGCAAACAAGGGTTATTCCACAAAATATTAAACCTAGGGGTTGAATAATAACTGACCCACACCTTTATGTTGAAAATTTATTAAAATTTAACTGAGCAACATAACTTGTTGGTTTGTAAGATTTATGCATCTGTTAATAAATCCTGCTCTTATTTGAAGTTTGCAGGCTCTAACTTATTTGCATCTTATCAAACCTGCTAAATCTGCAGGGGGTTGAAGACTACTTGTAGGCACTGTATACAATATATATTTTTTATATGTATGTATGTGTATATGTCGCGGGCGGAGGAGGGGATGCTGCGCTCACCACGCTCGGGTCCGGCGCTGCTGCTGCTTGGTGGCTCGAGCGGTGGGCCGGATCCGGGGACTCGAGCGGCACTCCTCGCCCGTGAATGAAAAGGGTGGTTTGTTGGGGTTTGGGATGTCGGTTCGTGACGCCACCCACGGTGTGTGGTGAGGTTGGGGCACCACCGCTGCTCTGTACGGGGATTCCGTGGGATCCCGGGAGCGATGACAGGGAGTAGCTGGGATGTTTCTCTCTCCTCCGTCGGTAGGGGGATTTTGGTAGTCCCGGGGCCCGGTGTTATTGTCTGTTTGGTGGATTGCGGGGCCTGGCCAGGTGCAGGGTCGCGGGGCAGCGCAGTACCAGACGGCACTGTGGTACTTACTCAGCCAGTAACGCACACGGAGTCTCTTGTAAAACAAACGGCTGGATGGACGAGTCCCACAGACGGCTGCGGCGGTCACTCCCAGTCGGTTGGCGGTAACGGTCTCTCCCTGCACCGGTGTTATGTTCTCGGTCCCGATGGCTTTCCACCGGTAACCCACTCCCCAGCAGTGTGTTGGCTAAGGGAGCCCCTTTTGTTGCCCGCAGGCTCTGGCCCTGGGAGCTCTAGCTCTGGCGGTAGCTTTATCTCCCTCACGATTTGGACAGTTGCCTTCAGTCGGGTCTTTATTGCTGGGAAACCCCGGAGGTTCCCGTCGCTGACGGATTTGACCGGTTTAACCGCGACTCCTAGCCTGGTCGGGGTCCGTAGGCCCTGCCGGATGGTGCTGGCTTCTCTTCGCTCCCCGGTCCTGTACCGGCGGGCCACCGCCCGTTCCCGGTCCTTACGGTTGTGCATCAATCTGCCTCTCCTGCAGGCGGTCACCACCGTCTGCCAACCTTGCTGTATGTGCCCGGGCCACGTACCCGGACACAGCCAGTCAGTTCCTCCACTACCACTTCCCTGACTCTCTCTCCTCCTTGTCACTAACTATCTGTCTGACCTTCTTTCCCGCCTCCAGGACTGTGAACTCCTCGGTGGGAGGAGCCAACCACCTGGCTCCGCCCCTCCTGGTGTGGACATCAGCCCCTGGAGGGAGGCAACAAGGATTTGTGTGTGTGTGGCTGGTGTGCCTAACCGGGGTGTGGGGTGTGTTGTTGCAGTACCTGTGACGTCCTGGCTTGTCCAGGGCACCACATTCCCCCTTGTTTAAACGCAGACCGTCCGCGGGCTGCTCGTCCATCACCGGTTTTATTTTTGTTAACTGTAAAAGGTAGAAAAACGGTAAACATGTAAAAACATTACATAAGCTTTTCTTTATAACTTCCCATAACGGGAGGCACGGTAATTTTAACGTTACAAACGGTAGTCTTTTATTAACAGTACAGCTTCCGCTCTCCCCCCGCCCAAACAACCTGGCCCTGATGCTGCCCCTAAGAAGTGGGCAGCACCCCTTGCCCCAGTCCAGAACCAAATTGCCCGAGCGGGTACGGTCTCTTTCAGGAGAACCTACGTCCATGGGGAACCCCTGAACCCCCGGAGGATTGCCACCGGTTATGGTAGTGGCGGGCCTGGGCCATCCCTTTCCTCCAGGCCCATCCTCCCACATCAGCCTCTCCGGAGGCAGCAACGGTAACAAGCCAACATTTTTATTTACATTCCACAAGTTTGTGGTTGCCCTGCAAGTTCTCGGGCTTGTCCGTAAGCAGTTTCTTAAGCAACGGTTGCAGAAAGTCCCAACGGGGACTAGTTGCCGGCAACGGCCGGTTAAATCACGGTGCCAATCTGGTCACAGTTCGGTTGATTACTCTTTCTTATCATTCGGTTACATTTAACGGTTCTGATGGTCCCAACGGGGACAACTTGCAGCGGAGGACCGCTGACTCACTTCAAATCCACGGTGTCGGCCGGAGGAGGGGGCTGGGCTGGTACTTGGGCCTCTTGGCTGCCCCTTAGCTTGGCGTCCAGGTCAAACCAGCCCCTCTCCCCGCAATGTCTAGTGTACTAGACCAAATCCCCTGGCATCAGGTTGCGGCCCGGGTGGTCCTCTGGCAAGTGGGCATTGACGTCCCGTTGGGCTATAAAGACTTCGGCCTCCAGGCCCGGCTCATATATGAATCCGTACCCCCAACGGACGTCAAATCTCCTCACCTGCCCCTCATGAATCGGGCCCTGTACCCGGAAGGTGTCCCTGCGGAGGCTCTCTTTTTCTCTAATAGTGCGGGCTACCAGCTCCGCCTTCCTCTTCTCCCTCTCCGCAATCTCCTGGCCAAGCGGTGTCGGCTCCCCGTCCCAGTAAGGGGCTGCTGCAAGCCCCTGCGCGTGGGTCGGGCCCCGCGAGACCTCTTTTACGCTGCCCACCACTGGCATTCTGGGTGGAAGGTCCCGCGGTGTCATGGCCTGGGGTGCTGCCTCACAGCGGCGACCCGGCGCAGCCTCAGCCGAGGTGTGGGGGATGGGCACAGGGATCCTTTCCTGCTGGACCTCCGTCTCCTCCGGCACGGGACGGGCTGCCTGGGCCGGTACGGGACTAGGCACATTCGCTGCAGGTGCCTACGGTGCGTTCCTGCTGACGGGCACGGTTTTCGGTAGCTTCCAAGGAAGCGGTTCAGGACGGCCACGGGCTTCTGCTGCAGGTTGGTCCGCCAGGGCGGACGGACAGGGTAACGCTACCGGTTGGGCGGGTAGCGGGCCTAGTGGTGGGGCAGCAGCATGTAACACGGGTAGCGGGGGAGGCAGCAGGGCGAGCGGGCGCAGACCGGGCTCCTCAGCCACGATGGCCGACCTTATTGGGCTACAGGGGCGTGGGTCGCTTACCCGCTCTTCCGATTCTTCCTCCACCTCGCGTCTCCGTATGGCCGCCACCACGTCCGCCATGTCGGCCTCCCACTCCTCCAGGAGGAGCTGCACACGGACCTGCAGACGGCTGCTTACCTGGACAGTCCGGATTTCCACCCACGCTGCGGTACCAGGCGCGGGCGCGGGGACTACGGTGTTGTCGGTCGGTCTCAGCATCTTAGCAGGGGCCTCTTCCAGGAACCAAAAGATGGCCGCAGAGTCCTGGTGTCCCTGCTTTTATAGCCGCGATCTACATGCGGCCAGACGCCATCCGTGCCCCCTTGGTCTCTTTCCGGCACTTCCTCTTCAGGGGCGGAGCTTCGGCTTTCGCGCCTCCGCTGCTCGGGAAGATGCTCGAGCGGGGACTCTTCGCGCCCAAAATGGCGACTACTGAAAATTTTCGTCCGGACCCTCCGGCGGGACACAAGGCGCACCTCTACCAGACGGCAGAGCGGTAGGATCCTGTTCGTGACGCCAAGTTGTCGCAGGCGGAGGAGGGGACGCTGCGCTCACCACGCTCGGGTCCGGCGCTGCTGCTGCTTGGTGGCTGAGCGGTGGGCCGGATCCGGGGACTCGAGCGGCGCTCCTCGCCCATGAGTGAAAAGGGTGGTTTGTTGGGGTTTGGGATGTCGGTTCGTGAAGCCACCCACGGTGTGTGGTGAGGTTGGGGCACCACCGCTGCTCTGTACGGGAATCCCGGGAGCGATGACAGGGAGCAGCTGGGATGTTTCTCTCCCCTCCGTGGGTAGGGGGATTTTGGTAGTCCCGGGGCCTGGTGTTATTGTCTGTTTGGTGGATTGCGGAGCCTGGCCAGGTGCAGGGTCGCGGGGCAGCGCAGTGCCAGACGGCACGGTGGTACTTACTCAGCCAGTAACGCACACGGAGTCTCTTGTAAAACAAACGGCTGGATGGACGAGTCCCACAGACGGCTGCGGCGGTCACTCCCGGTTGGTTGGCGGTAACGGTCTCTCCCTCCACCGGTGTTATGTTCTCGGTCCCGATGGCTTCCCACCGGTATCCCGCTCCCCAGCGGTGTGTTGGCTAAGGGAGCCCCTTTTGTTGCCCGCAGGCTCTGGCCCTGGGAGCTCTAGCTCTGGCGGTAGCTTTATCGCCCTCACGGTTTGGACGGTTGCCTTCAGTCGGGTCTTTATTGCTGGGAAACCCCGGAGGTTCCCGTTGCTGATGGATTTGACCAGTTTAACGGTGACTCCTAGCCTGGTCGGGGTCCGTAGGCCCTGCCGGATGGTGCTGGCTTCTCTTCGCTCCCCGGTCCGGTACCGGCGGGCCACCGCCCGTTCCCGGTCCTTACTGTTGTGCGTCAATCTGCCTCTCCTGCAGACGGTCACCACCGTCTGCCAACCTTGCTGTATGTGCCCGGGCCACGTACCCGGACACAGCCAGTCAGTTCCTTCACTACCACTTCCCTGACTCTCTCTCCTCCTTGTCACTAACTGTCTGTCTGACCTTCTTTCCCGCCACCAGGACTGTGAACTCCTCGGTGGGAGGAGCTAACCGCCTGGCTCCGCCCCACCTGGTGTGGACATCAGCCCCTGGAGGGAGGCAACAAGGATTTGTGTGCGTGTGGCTGGTGTGCCTAACCGGGGTGTGGGGTGTGTTGTTGCAGTACCTGTGACGTCCTGGCTTGTCCAGGGCGCCACATATATATATATATATATATATATATATATATATACACATGATAGCAGATTCCTATAATTTCTCCACCATAGTTTTTAGAGATACTTTAACTCAAATAATTAGATAAGGACAAAGAGACAGAAATCAGAGTATATTGTATCAAAAAAAATTTTTTATTAATAATATTCTTCAAAATATTTTTATAAAAACACTTTTTTATTTCAAATTGCTAAAATCATCACAAGGTCAAGAAAAAACATCACCAGAAAAAACACACAAACACATAAACAGAGGGGATCTCTGATCCAAAGGATTATTGGTGAAAAAAGGCAGAGGATCATTTCATATCAAAAAATCTATATCATAAAAATATCACCCCTGCCCCTTCACCAACCTCCATAGTACAGCACTAATACATATATTAATTGATAAATAATAAATATACAGATATATAAATATTATATCGATATATCAATAAATATACATATAATAGCTCCAGTGTAAATAGCCAATGTTCAAAAGGAAGGTTTTTACTCCTATAGACAAGAGCGGAATAAACGAGGAATCTCCTCTATATAAATATAACTTCTCCTTTAAGAATGATATTTCCTATGTCCATAGGTTTAATAAGGGAGAAAAAACAAGGAAAAAGCGATCAAGCAGTCCATTAATTGTGCAAAAATTTTTTATTGATCAAGTGAATGTAAAAACACCATAAAACATCATAAGCATCCGGACACATCTTTGACCATAATAGATCAAACTTGTGGCATATAAAGGAAGGAAAACCTGCCAAATACAGCGACCATATTAAAGAAATAACATATATCAAAAATTAGCCGTATGATAAAAAAGTCAAGAGTGGAGACACAGATCACCACTCAAGATGATACATATAAGTAGGCAGCCAGATCTATGGAAATATTCAGTGATTTAGGTGATAAATTATCATTTATTTCATCTGATATTTTCACAACCCAAACAGTTGACCATTAGGATCGATGGTAATGATGGGGCTCCAAAATCATATCTATCACAGCCTGCCAGTATTAATTATAACAATAGAATCACCGCCAAAGAAACCAAAGAACTGTCCAATCAGAATTGGGCTGCAAGACCAAATAGGGTCATATATATAGATTAAATTATTTATTATATGCAGTCACCATTAAATTGGACAGCCAGCCAAAAAAAGGGGAGGTTATGGCATGATACTATCTTTAGGCAAACAGAAGCGGTCTATAATAATTATTGCACGAGCAGGGCAACCAATATAGGGTTAATGCAGATGGATATGGATGTGCATTAACTAGGATTGGTAGTTAACCATTAGATCGACCAGACTACTCATACTAACAATTATAGGGGCCCCTGGACGAAGGCGTGTGCCGAAACACGTGTAGGGCGTCCTGTGCATCCGGACACATTTTTGCGTCTTTTTTATCTGCAAAGATTAATCAGGTAATTGATATCCTGCCTCTGTACGGCGACCTACTATCTTGGTCATGCTTATGTTTTAAGCTGGATTTAGGTACCCTTGCTATAATTGTTAGTATGAGTAGTCTGGTCGATCTAATGGTTAACTACCAATCCAAGATAGTATCATGCCATAACCTCCCCTTTTTTTGGCTGGCTGTCCAATTTAATGGTGACTGCATATAATAAATAATTTAATCTATATATATGACCCTATTTGGTCTTGCAGCCCAATTCTGATTGGACAGTTCTTTGGTTTCTTTGGCGGTGATTCTATTGTTATAATTAATACTGGCAGGCTGTGATAGATATGATTTTGGAGCCCCATCATTACCATCGATCCTAATGGTCAACTGTTTGGGTTGTGAAAATATCAGATGAAATAAATGATAATTTATCACCTAAATCACTGAATATTTCCATAGATCTGGCTGCCTACTTATATGTATCATCTTGAGTGGTGATCTGTGTCTCCACTCTTGACTTTTTTATCATACGGCTAATTTTTGATATATGTTATTTCTTTAATATGGTCGCTGTATTTGGCAGGTTTTCCTTCCTTTATATGCCACAAGTTTGATCTATTATGGTCAAAGATGTGTCCGGATGCTTATGATGTTTTATGGTGTTTTTACATTCACTTGATCAATAAAAAATTTTTGCACAATTAATGGACTGCTTGATCGCTTTTTCCTTGTTTTTTCTCCCTTGATACTGCGATTGTTCCTGATGGTTCAGATAACCCACATTAAATAACATATTATATAGTATCCCATTGGATATGGGACTTATTATGAAATAATATATGGTTATTACTTATGTGGGTATTCGTTATGGTCTCTATGTATGTAGGTTTAATAAGGGGCAATAAGTTATAGTTTATTTAATAGCTTGCCCACTCAAGCTGTTTATAAATGCCCACTCCTCCCAAATAGAATGAATTACTCCCTTAACAACAGGGCCATAAAACGTAAGCCTACACCCTCGTCAAGGGACCTCATGTCTGTAGGTCCCTACACTAAATATAAAAAAAGCAACAATAAGAGGATAATGTCCTCCAAAAATCAAGTATTACTCACAGCAAGTTGGGCTGCAGTGTGTACATCGCCCTGGCCAAAAACTGATGCTCTAGCAGGATACAGCTAAACCCCCACTAAGTGAAGGCATCACAGGTGCAGGAGAAGCAGATCACACACACACCTTCATGGAATGGAGGGGAGGTGACTGCTAGATGATAAAACTGCACACAAGTGGCTTGCATAGAGCGCTGTTCACATGCAGATGACACAGTCACAAACTGGGGGTTTAGCTGTATCCTGCTAGAGCATCAGTTTTTGGCCAGGGCGATGTACACACTGCAGCCCAACTTGCTGTGAGAACTGTACGGGGCCTACAAAGCCGGAGCGAAAAGAACAAACCTAATGTATCGCAACGCAGCAATGTTAACTGATTGGGACTTTTCGAGTTTCAGTGTAATTCCTTCAGAACAAACACAGGTGACTGCGGCTAATGGAAAACAAGAGAAATGTGTTGGATTTTGAAATTGAGCACACAAGTCCCGATGCGTCTAGAAAATGTGGTTTACGAGTATTTTGGGTTCCGGTTGGGTTCTTTTCAGTTTAATATATTAAAGCGAAGCAATATCTAACAATTGAATAAATGTTCCATGGGTCCTGGAAATTTTAACCCCTTACTAATCTTTTCGACCAAATAACTTTTTTTCATTTTTATCACATTCTAACATTCTAAGCCATTACTTTATTTTTATTTACCCCCCTCCACATAAGGACATGAGTTGGTATGGTATCTGTGTAGATTTTTGGAATATATAGATGTCATGTACTAGATAAAAAAGTCTACACACCAGTGTTAAAATGCCAGTTTTTTGTATCCCCCCCCAAAAAAAATCATACAAAGGAGAATTGTTCCTTAACTTTTTCCACCATTAATGTTGCCTATAATCGGTACAATTCCATTAAGAAACAATCTGATATGATATTTGGGAGGGGGGATAAAAATACAAAAGTAAATTAATATGGTTGCATAAGTATAAACACCCCCTTATAACTGAGGATGTGGTTATGTTCAAAATAAGGCAATCACATTTACTCTCATTTTACATAGTAGTATAGTAAGTGCTCGGCCACCATCGTTTACAGGGAGTCTTAATACGATACACAGTTTAGCTTTTCTATTAGGATTTGCCTGACATTTTCTTATTTCCATTTTACATCAATAGCCATGGTGTGTAAACAGCTGACAACAAAGCAAAGGGATCGCATTGTTAGTCAGAAGTCAGGAGAAGGGTATAAAAAATATTTCAGAGGCATAATGTTGTGAATACATTTTCCAGTTTGGGGCTCCCTCTTGTGGTCAGTGCTGGCGGTGCAGTTGACTTGTTGAATGGGAGCCGGACACCTGTGGAGGACTGGCAATCAGGTCATTCAGATTGGGCTTATATAACTGAGTAGGTTCTTCCTGTTCCTTGCCGGTGCTCAATGTATCTCCTGTGGGCTAAAGACATTCTGAAACCAGCTTCTCTCTCTACCAGAACTCCTCTCAGATAAGTGGTCTTTGTTCCTCTGTTTATTGTTTCCACTTTCTTGTATTTTGTTCTTTTTTGATACTAATGCTTGATTCCTGAATTTGCCTGTGTGGAGGTGGATCATACCCTGCTGGGAGTGTCTGTATACCTAGCTCCATATTCTGCTATGTATTGTGTTTTGTCATGCTTGGTATTAAATTCAGTCCCACCTATATATTAGTGGTTTTTGGATCCCAGTAACACCAGACTACTGATATAGTGGGGGAGAGCTTGTGTGGGCTCAGGGCTTTTCCATATCAGGCGTGCTGAGATTTATTAGGGTGTTTATGGCTGCAGACAGTGCTCTTTACTATCCTTTCCTATACAGATAGATTGGGCCTCATCTTTGCTGAATCTGTTTTCTAGCTGTGTATTGTGTTTTCCTATATCACTGCAATCTTTACATGTGGGGGGCTATCTATATCTTTGGGAATTGCTCCGAGGCAGATTAGCTTTTCTAATATTTCTCTCTGTAAGAATATTTAGTTCTCCGGCTTTGTCGAGGCGACTAGGTCATCGTAGGCACGCCCCACGGCTACTTCTAGTTGTGTGTCAGGATTAGGTCTGCAGTCCGTTAAGGTTCCAGCCACTCTGTTTCCGCATTTTTGTCCTTTTTCTGATCCTCCTCAGTCACTGAATCATAATACGTAAGGTATAACATGGAACACTATGAAAAGGTCATCAAGAACTGGATTAAGCAGTCACAAAAATTGGATGTCCCTCAAAAATTGATAGAAAATATGTCGAGGCAACTGGCAAAAAAAAGATCTAAAGAAACAGTAAAAAAGCAACAGGAATTTCTGGCAAATACTGGTTGTGTACTACATGTGACAACAATCTCCCGTATTTTTCATATATCAGACCTGTGGGGTCGGGTGGTAAGATGGAAGCCTTTTCTTACACAGCAAATCATCGAAGCTCGGCTAGGTTTTGCTAAAACCTATATCAAGTCTTCCAAAAACATGTGATGAGCGAGCGTGCTCAGCACTACTCGATTGAGAATCAGGGTTCTCATTACTCAACTAAGTATCACGGGTGCTCGAGCGCCATGCTTGAGTGCCCGTCCTGCATGCTTCACGGCTGTTAGCCAGCCAATCAATATGCAGGGATCTCCTGCCATACGCGATAATGCCATGGCCATGTTGGAAACTTGCATTACGGTGTTTGTCAGGCCATGTCGCATCATTGAGTCTTAGATCAGACCTGGGGATGTGATGTTCGACACACTGTCCTTTGAAAGCAGTTCATGGAGAGCTGATGTAGGAGGGAGAGCTTAGATTAGAGCAGGGTTGGCACACTTGCACCCTTTAGTGCCTTTCATGTGTCACTAAAGGGTATTTTTAGCCTTGTTTAACTTAATAAATAAATAAATCATTTAAAAAAATGCCATGGGGTCCTCCATAGTTTTGATAACCAGACAAGGTAAAGCAGACAGCTGGTGGCTGATATTTTAAGGATGGGAAGGTCCACGGATATTAGCCTAAAAATAGCATCCCACAGCCGCAGAAGTGGCATATCCATTAGATGGTCCAATTCTGTTGCTTTCCCCGGGCTCTTCCCGATTGCCCTGGTGCGGTTACAATCGGGGTAATATTTTTGGGGCTGGATGTCAGATGTGTAGTGTCAGCTGGCATCAAGCCCAGGGGTAGCTAATGGAGAGGCGTCTCTCAGACATTCCTATTACTAACCCAGTATGTAAATTGAAAAAGACACACACTTGAAAAAGTTGTTTTATTTGAATAAAAACTCCCTTACACCATCCCTCCTTCACCAATTTATTTTCACACGAAGCTCCTCCATTGTAGTCCAAGATCTACAAATGCACCTCTGGTGACTGTGAACAGCAGTAAAGTACAGCCGGGTAGAAATGACAATGCTCATCAGCGTTGCCAGGTCTTGCTGAGAGCAGCATTGAGCCGGTGGCTCTGATGATAATTGTACTATGCGGTACAGTATAAAATATTGAGGACTATGGGGTTCATTATACTATATCAAGGACTATGGTAGTGCATTATTCTATATGTAGGACTATGGGGGTTGCATTATACTATATCAGTGCTGCCAGCATTGCTGCAGAGGTTACAGAGGTGGGGGGTCCACCTGTCAGTGCTCAGACGATACGCTGCACACTGCAGAGGTTACAGGGGTAGGGGTCCGCCTCTCAGTGCTCAGATCATAGGCTGTATACTGCACCACATTGCTCTGCATGGCTGTCGTCCGAGAAGAAAGCTTCTTCTAAAGATGATACACAAGAAAGTCGCAAAAAGTTTACTGAAGACAAGAAGACTACGGACATGGATTACTGGATCCATCCTGTGGTGCGATGACAACAAGATAAACTTATTTGGTTCAGGTGGTGTCAAGCCTGTGTGGTGGCAACTAGGTGAGGAGCACAAATACAAGTGTGTCCTGCCTACAGTCAGGCATGGTGGTGGAGGGTCATGCTTTGGGGCTGCATGAGCACTGCCGGCCGTGGGGGCTACAGGTCATTGAGAGAATCATGAATACAACATGTTCTGTGATATATTGAAGCAGAGCATTAGCCCCTCCCTTCATACTCCAACATGATAACGACCCCAAAACCCCACAAGGCAGTGGTGCCTTAATAAAGACAATGAGGATAAAGGTGCTGGACCGGCTGAGCGTCTCCAGACCTAAACCCTATGCAACATCTGTGGGGCCTCCTCAAATGGAAGGTGGAGGAGCGCAAGGTCTGTAACATCCACCAGCTCCGTGAGGTCATCATGGAGGATGGAAATGGAACCAGCAGCTCCTGTGAAGCTCCAGTGAACTCCAGGCCCAAGTGAGATTAGGCAGTGCTGCAAAATAATGATGGCCGCGCAAAATTCACACTGTGGGCACAATTTGGCCATTTTCACTTAGGGGTGCACTCACTTTGTTGCCAGCTGTTTAGACATTAATTGCTGTGTGTTACGTTATTTAGATGACACCAAATTTACACTGTTACACAAGCTGCACACTGACACTGTACATTGTATGACAGGGTGACAGGGTCAGATCTGCAGTGTTATCCCATGAAAAAATAGAATACAATATTTTGAGGGGTGTACTCACTTTTGTGAAATACTGTATATTTTTTTGATACCTCAATCTGTAATATAAGGGTAAAGGTCAGGGCCTTGTAAGCTGATACACAGGGCTGAAACATGCTGGCTCTAGTAGTGTACCACCAATGGGGGACCAATGGGAGTATATTATACTATGTGGAGGACTATGGGGGGTGCATTATATTATGTGGAGAACTATGGGGGTTGTTATACTATGTGGAGGACTATGGGGGGTATATTATACTATGTGGAGAACTATGGGTGGTGCATTATATTATGTGGAGGACTATGGGGGTTGTTATACTATGTGGAGGACTATGGGGGGTATATTATACTATGTGGAGAACTATGGGGGTGTATTATACTATGTGGAGGACTATTGGGGTATATTATACTATATGGAGGGCTATGGGGGGTGTATTATACTATGTGGAGGACTATGGAGGGTGTATTATACTATATGGAGGACTATGGGGTGGGCATTGTACTGTATAGAGGACAATAGGCTGTGCATTATATTTGAATCAGCATTAAACTATATAGAGGACTATGGGGGTGCATTATATTATATGGAAAACTACAGGGTGTATTATACTAAATAGAGGACTGTAGGGGTGCATTATATTATATAGAGATTTAAAGGCTGTTCAGAATATGGCGCCCCTGACCTGGTCAGGTGCCACTGAGTATTGCACCCATGCCTGGGTCAGTACAAACAGGTAATCCTGAAGGCTGGGTAGGGTGTGGACACACACAGACACGTAGTATCCAGGACACACACACAGCTTAGAGGGGACTCCTGGGCAGACCCAGGGAGAGGGCGTAGCCCTCGCATCTCAGCTAGTGGTGGGTAGTGGGACTGAAGACGAAGAGTTATGCAGTGGCAGTCAGAGGAGTAGGAGCGGAGCAGCCGAGTGTGGAGTGGTGGGCTGAAGAGCAGGACACAGCCGAACCCTGCACCTGTAGTGGCTGCTGGCGGGGGAGAGCGGCTACCCAGTGGTGCCGCCTGAAAACCACCTAGTGAAGAGGTGGCTGAGTAAGGGGACTACCGGTAGACCAGGCCCGCACGGGGAAACATGTCCCTAGAGCAGGAACCCATTTACTCGGCCTGCTAAACCTGCTGGTGGGGGTGCTGGATGTACCTCACCGAACAACACAGAGTCCGCAGCATCAACAGCAACGAGGGGGCCCGAAAGTAAGAGAAGGCAAACAACCAGCATTACTTGCTCCACGCTGTCAGCAGATGGGCCAGAAAGGGGAGAGGAGGCAGTTGCAACTTCCCTGGGTGATCCCCGCAATACTACAAGTAAGGAGTCACCCCAAAAAAGAAGGGCTAGGAAGGCGAGTCAGGAGTCACCTCTGCGTCGGCCTGAAGGATACCTGGTTCCCCTCCTGGTTCATCATAGCACCGCCCGGGTTGCCTCACTCTACCAGCAAAAAGTGAGTAAAAACCCTGAAAAACATTGCTGCCTGTGTGTGAGTTCTTCTGCGACCTGTGGTACTACACACTTACACCCGAGCCTCTGGGGCGAGCCTCACTCTTGGGAGGCCATAACATCAGACTGCATTTACCATCAGCCCCAGACGCTCCCTAAATCGCAGTGGCAGTCACCCCTCACCGCAATTACCGAGAGTAGCGTCACGATTCCATATAGAAGTTAACCTGACCTACCTGTTGCCAGAAGAGTTCCAGCACGAGAAGTCCCTGAGGCGACCGCTGCAGGTAACGGGGCGACACATCTTTTCTGGTGTCACGAACAGGATAGGGACTACACCTGTCCAGACAGGTGACCTTGTGCTTTGACGGTCCGCTTGAAAAATTGAAAGCACCACCATATTACCATCGAAGAAGGCGCTCCAAGAAACAACAGCAGCCCGCGCAAGAAGTACCCGCCCACAAAGAGGTGTGGCGGGAGGAGGATTCTGAGCCCGCGAGCAAGGAAGATGAAGGCGGATCTGTCCCAAGACGGCGGGAAGCCACGGGTCTGCTGCAAGAAACGAAACTGAGAGAGTACAGAGAGAAACTGGTGAGCAGCAATGCAGAGAAAATGGCGTCCGCACGCAGCGAGCCAGAACCAGGCACTGCTGCCTAGTGGGACTGGGAGCTTGCCCAGTTCTGCGACCGGGTGCAAGCCCAGATCATGCAGTAAGTACTGGAGTGTCGCACGGAGCTACGGGAGATGGCTGGGGCGATTTGGGCCCATGAGAAGCGGGCCGCGCAGCCGACGCCATGCCGGGAGGTGACCACCCAGACCCCCTTTCTGATATCCTAAGGTGAGTTCCACACTGCCCCTGCTTGCTCGGGTGCATTGACCCTGCCGGTGCTGAAACCGGAGGCGATCACTGCCATGGTTCCAGCTGAGACCCCTGCTGCAACGCCCGGTGCAGCCAAGCTGCGTCTGGCCAGACCAGACCAAGCCGCAGCAACGTCCCGTCCGGCCAGACCAGACCAGGCCGCAGCCACGTACGGCCAGACCAGACCAGGCCGCAATGCCTTCTACCTATGCCTGTGTGAAGCCCCGCAGGTGTTGTGTCGGTGTCGGTGCGTTACCTTCAGGGACTCCACGTTGCTGGATCTCCGTCACTGGTAGGAAATCTTCTTGTTTGATCGTGACGCCACTCTCAGTATTGCGGCCAGTAGGGACCGCCACTGCAGGTTGAGGGTCGCCTGGGGCTGATGGTGTGTGCAGTTAGATGTAGTAGCCTCCTGAGAGTGAGGCAAGCCCCAGGGCCCTGTGTAGGTTTGTAGTACCACAAGTCGCAGAATGACCACACAGGCAGGATGTCTTTCAGGGTTTTTACTCACTTCAGGTGGCAGGGTGAGTAACCCGGGCGTAGCTGAGATGAACCAGGTAGGAACCAGGTATCCTTCAGGCTGACTTTATGAGGGTGACTACTGACTCGCCTTCCTTAGCCCTTGGTGGTTTGGGGTGACCCCGACTTTGAGTCCCTATGGGGGTCACCCAGGGAAGATGCTGCAGCCTCTCTCCCCTTGTTGTTTGCCGTGTGCTTGTTCCCCGGACCAGGCCACTCCAGCCTCTTGCCTCCTATGACCTATGGGCCCTAACTGCGGTTACGTGGCTGCGGCTTTTGTGGTGATGTGGTGTGGGCTTTGAGAGCCCCACACCGGCAGGTTTAGCAGGGAAAGGTGAATCTATCCTCGCTTCGGGATCTGCCGCCCGGTTGGGCCTGGTGCTCTCTAGCAGTCTCCTTACTTCCCACTCCGTTGCACTCTCTAGCTGAAGCTGGCTTTCAGGCAGCACTCCTAGTTGACCGTTCTCCCCCGTCTGTAGCCACTGCGCGGGCGCTGTTAGACAGCAACAGCCCCACAGGTCTGCTCCTCACTGAGCCCTATGGAGTTCTGCTCTAACTGACTCACTGCTCCTCCTCTCCTGTTCTTGCCTACGCCACCTAGCAACCAGATTCTCTTACCACACCCCTTGAGAGGAGATGGAGGCTCTACCCCCTCCACTATTCCAGTGAAGGTGAAGGCTTGCCCCCTCCTGGGATCCCCAGGGGTCCTCTCATGGGTACATGTGTGAGACCTGATCACTATGCGCCTGTGTTCCACACCCCAGTCAGCCTTCTGGATTACCTGTATTGTACTGTCCCCAGCATGGGTGCAGTACTCAGTGGCGCCTGACCAGGTCAGGGGCGCCACATTCCCCCTTAGTTATCACCAGCACGTCCTCGGGCTGCAAGACAACATTTTAAAATGCATAAAACATTAAAACATGTAAAACATTTTTAAAAGCACCAGGTATCAGACATCACCACCCTCCACCCACAAGTCCGTTAACCCACCCAAAACCCTCTCAGGAGGCAGGTCACCGGTCCTTTTGGTAACCAGGTCTGGGCCATCCGTTTCCCCAGACCTTTCCTCCAATCTTCCTCTCCCGTTGGCCGCGACTTCAGCCACTTCTGGCAGGATGTAGAGGCGGCTTTCATGGGCTGGTGGTTTCAGGGTATACCTGGCCTGGTGGATCCGCGCCGTCAGCCTCTTCTGGCAGGATGCAGAGGCGGCCTCCACAGTTGGTGCTGACCAGGTACCCTCTTTGTGGTGGTGAGCCAAGGCCCCATAAACAGGCGTGCTCTCTGGTCGCAGGTGAGCCAAGGCCCTTTTCTACGGACGGGCCCCCCTGGTTGCAGACGAGCCAAGCCCCTAAACAGGCTGGCCCTGGTGGTGGTGCCACTGGTGTAACTTTTTACACTGCGAGAGTTTGTGGCTATAGCAAGTTCATAGCCTTAAAGTTTATTTCTCACAATAGTTTTTGTGGGCGCATTTCTTAAACGTTGCAAACAAAACTTGTCAAAACTGGTCAAAACAGTAACTTCTTACTTTCCTTTACTTTACTCCTCTTGTTCACTAGGGCGTGGGCACGTTGGGCACTGGCACCTGTGACTTTCTTGCTCTCCGTCGTCGTCCGTGGTTGTTTCATCTGTAGGATCTTTGTCTGTGGTTGTTGCATCTGTAGGTTCTTTATCTTTCCTTTCTTGGTCTTCATCTGTTTCTTTTTCTGCATCTGTTTCTGTATCTCTGTCTTGTCTTTCTTGTCTTTCTTGTCTGGGACATGGTGCTACATCTAAGGCACAGTAGCCCCTTTCTCCTTGATGTAAGGTGAACTGTACTAAGTCCCCAACTTTCAGATTTCTGCCTGAATGTCCTCTGGGCAGGTGGGCTTGAACATCTCTTCGATTTACGAATATGCCCTCTTTTATTCCTTTCACGACAATGAAGCCGTATCCGCTTTTCAGGTTGAAGTCTTCTACTATTCCTCTGTAAAGGGGTCCTCTAGCCTGGGCTTCGGACCTTCTTAGGCACCTTTTCTCCTGCAGGTCTCGGGCTGTGACCTCCCTCTGCTCTGGAGACTGTGGTGTTGGAGGACGTTTTGATCTGCTGCGCCGTGTCTTGCGGGCTGGGTTCTGCGAGGTGCAGCTTACAAGCTCCCAGGTGAGGCTTTGGGGCAGATCTTCATCTGCTGACGGTGCCAAGTCTTCCTCCTCCCAGCGGGAATAGGGCAGCATCTCCGGCTCTGGGTAGGGGTCTGCTGCGGTTGGCGTCGGAGTCAGCTCCTCAGCTTCCTGGCCTCCTCTCCCCCTTAGTTCTTCGCTGCACTCCTTTGGTGGCAGTGCTGGGGATGGGCTCTCTTCAGCTGGTCTGGGCGGTGGACTCTCTGGCGCGGCTGCAGGGGTTGCTGGAATTCTCTTGGGGGTATGCGGAGGGAGCATGTACCGGTCCACCAACCATTGTGGAAACTTGGCCTCCATGTCAGCCTTCAGCCGCCAGTATTCGGGGTCCTCCCCCAGCGTGGGCTTTCCGGCAGGGACCTCTTCTGACTGGGGAGCGGTGTCTGCTCTGGCCTTGCAGGCCGGGGAAAATGATGAGGTAGTCTTCTCTTCTTGGCGGGCCGCGCCCTGTATGGCGGCGGCCTGGTCTTGGCGGGCCGCGCCTGGCATGGCGGCGGCCTGGTCTTGGCGGGCCGCGCCTGGCATGGCGGCGGCCTGGATCAGTGTCGCTGTTGCAGGGGGCTCTGTGCAGGCTGGGCTGGACGTCGCTGCAGCGATCGGAGCTTGGCGGGCCGCACCTGGCGGGGCTGCGGCCTGGTTCAGCATCTCACTTGCGGCGCGGACGAGCGTCGCTGCTGCGGTGGGGTCTTGGCGGACCGGGTTCAGCAGGGTGGCAGCCTGGGTCAGCGTCACACCTGCAGCACGGATGAGCACTGCCGTGGTGGTCGGAGCCCTGCGGGACAGGCGGGGCATCGCTGCGGCGGCCTGGATTTGGCGGGCCGCTTCTAGCGTGGCTGCGGCCTGGTCCAGCGTCGCCGCGCCGGGCGCCTCTTCTGGGACCGCGGGCGTGGCAGCAGGGGCCGGGGCACTTGCGCTGGCCGGGGCATCACTCGACTCACCCATCTGTGGCAGCATCGGGGTCTGTGTCGTCGCCGCTCGGTCTGGCAGGCGCCGCGCGGCTCCCTCCTCGTAGGTCCGCACCGCCGCAGCCATCTCCAGGAGCTCCGTGCGTTCTTCCCTGAGCTGTCGCACAATCCTAGCCTCCAGCTGGTCACAGAAAATAGCAAGCTCCCGGCACCACCAGGCAGCGGAGCCTGGCTCTGGATCTCTGCTCTCAGACGCCATCTTCATTAGCAAGCTGCTGGCTTCTCTTCTGCTCCGCCGTCTCTGGACGCTTCCGCTTTCTTCATCAGCGAGGTCAGGACTCTGCAGGGGATCTCTGGGTAGCCACACCTCTTCGTGGGCGGTAACTTCTTCCAGCGCGGGCTGCTGTTGTTTTTCAGCGCGCTTTTCATGGTGGCAATATGGCGGCGCTTCCAATTTTTCAAGCGGACCGCCCAGGCACATGGTCACCTGTCTGAACAGGTCTAGTCCTTATCCTGTTCGTGACGCCAGATGTGAAGCCCCGCAGGTGTTGTGTCGGTGTCGGTGCGTTACCTTCAGGGACTCCACGTTGCTGGATCTCCGTCACTGGTAGGAAATCTTCTTGTTTGATCGTGACGCCACTCTCAGTATTGCGGCCAGTAGGGACCGCCACTGCAGGTTGAGGGTCGCCTGGGGCTGATGGTGTGTGCAGTTAGATGTAGTAGCCTCCTGAGAGTGAGGCAAGCCCCAGGGCCCTGTGTAGGTTTGTAGTACCACAAGTCGCAGAATGACCACACAGGCAGGATGTCTTTCAGGGTTTTTACTCACTTCAGGTGGCAGGGTGAGTAACCCGGGCGTAGCTGAGATGAACCAGGTAGGAACCAGGTATCCTTCAGGCTGACTTTATGAGGGTGACTACTGACTCGCCTTCCTTAGCCCTTGGTGGTTTGGGGTGACCCCGACTTTGAGTCCCTATGGGGGTCACCCAGGGAAGATGCTGCAGCCTCTCTCCCCTTGTTGTTTGCCGTGTGCTTGTTCCCCGGACCAGGCCACTCCAGCCTCTTGCCTCCTATGACCTATGGGCCCTAACTGCGGTTACGTGGCTGCGGCTTTTGTGGTGATGTGGTGTGGGCTTTGAGAGCCCCACACCGGCAGGTTTAGCAGGGAAAGGTGAATCTATCCTCGCTTCGGGATCTGCCGCCCGGTTGGGCCTGGTGCTCTCTAGCAGTCTCCTTACTTCCCACTCCGTTGCACTCTCTAGCTGAAGCTGGCTTTCAGGCAGCACTCCTAGTTGACCGTTCTCCCCCGTCTGTAGCCACTGCGCGGGCGCTGTTAGACAGCAACAGCCCCACAGGTCTGCTCCTCACTGAGCCCTATGGAGTTCTGCTCTAACTGACTCACTGCTCCTCCTCTCCTGTTCTTGCCTACGCCACCTAGCAACCAGATTCTCTTACCACACCCCTTGAGAGGAGATGGAGGCTCTACCCCCTCCACTATTCCAGTGAAGGTGAAGGCTTGCCCCCTCCTGGGATCCCCAGGGGTCCTCTCATGGGTACATGTGTGAGACCTGATCACTATGCGCCTGTGTTCCACACCCCAGTCAGCCTTCTGGATTACCTGTATTGTACTGTCCCCAGCATGGGTGCAGTACTCAGTGGCGCCTGACCAGGTCAGGGGCGCCACACCTGCAGAGCAGAAGCAGCCACAGCGCCCCAGCCGCCGTCTGAAGAGCCGGGTCCTGCGTCCCCGCCGGGGGAAGACCCAACATTCCTGCGGCTCAAGGAGGAGTTGAGTGCACGCTTCCTCATGTACCTGGTGGACCGGTACCTGGTCCCCAGGCAGTCATCCGGACTCCGAGCGGTCCCAGCACTCCCCATGCCAGAGAGCGGTCCACCACCCTAGCCCTCTGATGAAAGCCTATCCCCAGTGCTGCCGCCGGAGCAACCGGAGGAGTGCAGAGCACCACTATGGGGGAGGAGGAGAGGCCTGGAGGCTGAAGTAGCGATCCCCAAACAGATGCAGGAGGACGCCGCACCCTGTGCAAGTAAGGGAGGCCCTGAGGCCGCGCTGTTGCTCTCCCGATGGGAAGAGATTATGACACCCCCTGCTGAGGATGAAGAGCTGACCATCTTCGAGGCGAGTATGTACGTGACCTGGGAGCCTGCAGACAGTGAGGTGGCAGTTATGAAGAGACCAGCTGGCAGCGGACAGCGCCGAGAGAGGGCAAGGCACCCCCCTGTGCAGCCTTCCCCAGAAAGAAAACGAGTGGAGGCCAGGGATCTAGAAGAAAAGAAGTCCCTATGGCAGACCGAGTTCCAGACCCAAGGTCCTATCCACCGCAGAGTGGTTAAAGAATTTAACCTGAAAACTGGCTATGGCTTTATTGTGGAGGCTGGTGTCAAGGAGGGCATCTTTGTGTCCAGAAGGGATGTCCGGTCCCACCTGCACAGGGGACACCCTGGTCGAGACCTCTACATGGGAGATCTCGTGGCATTCACCAGGTACAAGGGTGAAAGGGGCTGGCATGCTCTAGACGTTGTACCATGTTCGAAGAGCTCCAGCTACAGCCCTGCAGCTTCTCCCCAGTCCCTAAGGTCATGACCACAGCGAGCTCAGCAAGTACAGCCAGCTCAGCGGATACAAGCCCCGCAAGCACAAAGAGCTCAGCAAATCCAAAGTGTTACACAGCTAAACTCCAGGTTCCAGAGCACGGAAGTGCTACAACCTGATCGAGAGAGGAGGAGGTCAGTGTAAAGCAAAGTAAAGAACAGTTAGAGAGTTACCAGTTCAGCAACGTTGAAAAGTTTAAGAAGATGTGCCCACAAAGACTATTGTGAGAAGCCACCTGTTTTAAGCACAAGTTTTGTGCAATTTCTACTAAGGACCATAAGGCTATGAACTGGCTATAGCCACAAACTCTCGCAGTGTAGATAGTTTAACCCCAGAGGTACCAACCAGAGCACGGCTGTTTAAGGGGCCTGGCTCTGCACCACCAGGAAGCACGCCTGTGATGGCGCTTGCTGTCCAAAAAGCTAAGAGCACGCCTGTTTATGGGACCTGGCTCTCCACCACAAAGAAGTGGGTACCCTGTTTGGAGTGACCCTGACCGAGAACGCCACCTCTACAATCCTGCCAGAAGTGTCCGAAGATGAGGCTCAACTGAGGAGGGGCTTACCCTTAACCACCATCCCAGGAGAGGAAGATTGGAGGAAAGGTCTGGGATAGAGCTGGCCCAGACCCGGTCACCAAAGGGACCGATGACCTACCTCCTGACAGGTTCTTGGGTGGGTTCAGGACTTGTGGGTGGTGAAGAATAGTACCTGGTATGTTTTAAATGTTTAATGAAAATAACCCCCCCCCCCGTGTGGGAAAAGTTTGTGTTTAATTCTTTTCTTGTCTTTGCAGCCCGAGGACGTGCTGATGATAACTAAGGGGGGAATGTGGCACCCCTGAACTGGTCAGGCACCACTGAGTATTGCACCCACGCCTGGGTCAGTACAAACAGGTAATCCTGAAGGCTGGGTAGGGTGTGGACACACACAGACACGTAGTATCCAGGACACACTCACAGCTTAGAGGGGACTCCTGGGCAGACCCAGGGAGCGGGCGTAGCCCTCGCATCTCAGCTAGCGGTGGGTAGTGGGACTGGAGACAGAGTTGTGCAGTGGCAGTCAAAGGAGTAGGAAGTGAAGCAGCCGAGTCTGGAGTGGAGGGCTGAAGAGCAAGACACTAGCCAGACCCTGCACCTGTAGTGGCTGCTGGCGGGGGAGAGAGGCTACCCAGTGGTGCTGCCTGAAAACCATCTAGTGAAGAGGTAGCTAAGTAAAAGGACTACTGGTAGTCCAGCCCGCACGGGGAAACAGGTCCCTAGAGCAGGAACCCATTTACTCGGCCTGCTAAACCTGCTGATGGGGGTGCTGGATATACCTCACCAAGCAACACAGAGTCCGCAGCATCAACAGCAACGAGGGGGCCCATAAGTAAGAGAAGGCAAGCAACCAGCATTACTTGCTCCACGCTGTCATTAGACGGGCCAAAAAGGGGAGAAGAGGCAGTTGCAACTTCCCTGGGTGATCCCGGAGCACTCCAAGTCGTGGTCACCTCAAAACTAGAATGACTAGGAAGGCGAGTCAGCAGTCACCTCTGTGTCCGCCTGAAGGATACCTGTTTCCCCTCGGGGTTCATCATAGCACCGCCCAGGTTGCCTCACTCTACCAGCAAAAAGTGAGTAAAAACCCTGAAAAACATTGCTGCCTGTGTGTGAGTTCTTCTGCGACCTGTGGTACTACACACTTACACCCGAGCCCCTGGGGCCAGCCTCACTCTCGGGAGGCCATAACATCAGACTGCAGTCACCAACTGCCCCAGACGCTCCCTAAATTGCAGTGCGGTCACCCCTGACCGCAATTACCGAGATTGGCGTCACGATTCCATATAGAAGTTAACCTGACCTACCTGTGGCCAGAAGAGCTCCAGCACGAGAAGTCCTTGAGGCGACCGCTGCAGGTAACGGGGCGACACAACTATACTATATGGAGGACTATGGGGGTGCACTACACTATGTGGAGGACTATAGGGGTGCATTTTACTATATGGAGGACTATAAAGTATGCATTATACTTTATGGAGGACTTAGAGTGCATCATACTATATGGAGGACAATAGGGTGTTCGTTATACTATATGAATGACTATGGGGGTGCATTGGACTGTATAGTGGACTGTTGGGGTGCATTATACATAGAGGATTATGGAGGGTGCATTATATTATATGGATGACTATAGGAGTGCATTATATCATATGGATAACTATGGGGGGTGCATTATATCATATGGATAACTATGGGGGTACATTATATCATATGGATAACTATGGGGGTGCATTATATATAGAGGACTGGGTGTATTATACCATATGGAAGGTTAGGTTGGGGACATTATAATATTACAGGGCTACCTGTGGGCTATTATATTTAGAGGGCTATTAAGGAGCCTTTAAGGAGGAATATTTGAGGGTCATTATACCGTATACAAACATTTCACGTCCTGAGTTCCGCCATACTTTCATGACTCTTACATATCTTTCCCATCTCTTCCAGGGTTTCCCTTGGACTTGTGGTAGTGCACCATCTAGTGGTCAAATGATATTCCTACAAGGTAAATAAGAGATTTATACAATATCCTCTCTGGAGAAATTGTTAGTTCCCCCTCTATAGTCTTCCATGTACTGTCTTCGCTCTGTGCGGATCTATGTGATTTTTGTATTCACTTGTTGGCGAAACAAACCATTATGAATATTATTTCTCTGACACATATTTCTGATGTAGGATTATGTGACGCCCTGGACCCCAGGGGTCACAGAATAACATCACATACACACAGACCCCCTCTTCTGGTCAGGAACACCCGTCAAACAAAACCCTTGTTTCCCCCCTCCAGGGTCTGATGTCCACACCAGGTGGGGCGGAGCCAGGCGGTTGGCCCCACCCACCGAGGAGTTCACAGGCCTGGAGGCAGGAAAAGTAGTTGAGTTGTAGTTTGGAGTTGAGTTTAGGAGGTGAAGTGGAGAGGAGGTAGAGAGAGAGAAGGAGAGACTGTGTGTGTCTGGGTCGGAGCCCAGGCACCATCAGCAAGGTCGGCAAACGGTGGTGGCCGTCTGCAGGAGTAGGTGGAGGTCTGTGGAACCGTAGTACTTGGGTCGGGCGTTGGCCCGCCGGTACCGAACCGGGGAGCAGATTGAAGCTAAGCACCAAGGCAGGGTACTCAGACCCCGACTAGGCTCGGAAGTCGCCGTAACGGTCAAATTCTCTGATTGCGGTCTGGACCTCAGGGGTTCATTCCCAACCAAGTCCCGTCAGAAGGCAACAGCCCAACCCGTCCGGATAAGAGCCACCGCCAACGGCCAGAGATCCAAGGGCCAGCGAATGCGGGCAACCGGGCTCTCCCGACACGTACAAGCTGGGGAGCGGACCACCCATGGGAATCCATAGGGGTCAAACACTTACACATAGGTGCAGGGAACGACAGCCACCATCAACCCGTCCGGGGAGAGTGAAGATACCGCAGCCGACTGCGGGCCCCGTCCATCCAGCCGTTTGGTTTACCAGAGACTCTGTTATTGACTACCTGAGTGAGTACACCAGTGCCATCCGGCATAGTGCTGCACCGTAACGCTGCCCCGCATCCACGCTGCCTCCCCGCATCGTCATCTGCACCTATTCCCTCCTCCATACTCCCCAACCGGGGCCCCGGGACCAACAGCCCCTACCCACAGAGGGGTAAACACCTTAAGCTGCTCTCCGCCATCGCTCCCGGGATTCCCCGTCACCAGCAGTGGTGGTGCCCACCATCACCACAACCCGTGGGTGGCGTCACAACCGACATCCCACCACCAAACCTCCCCTTTTCACTCGTGGGTGAGGAGGCGCTGCTCGAGCCCCTGGGTCCGGCCCCGTGCTCGAGCCACCGAGGAGCAGAAGCACCGGACCCGAGCGCCAGCGATTCCCCAAGGCGAGCGGCGTTCCCGACCCCTCCGTCCGCGACAATTATTTTATCTGTGATTCCTCATCTGTGCACAGCTGTACTGAACTTCAGAGACTCTCCTGTCCGTGAGAGCCGATACCACTGGTCCCAACAGTCATGCCTATCAGCCCTCTGGGGCTGCCCCTGACAGCCCCTGAATATGGGTTAGCTCAAGGTTGGCTTTTCCAGGGGAGTCCGGTGTATGGTCCAGTGGGTCCATTCCCGGCCGCTCACTGCTCCTCGGCGACCGTAACACCTAGGCACGTGACGGCAATGGGGGTAAAGACGGTAGGGAAGCACAGGGCTCAGTCGAAGGGGAATGTCAGGAGGTGACCCCCTCACCCCCTCTCCCCAAAGCCAGTGGCCACAGTTAACAACTTGCCTGGTTTTGTCCATCTGCATGCTGTTGCCTCAACTGGGAGTGGTCCAGCTGCCAATCACTAAAACGTCTTCTGTAGTGATGAGTGAGGGAGGGTTTTCAGTACTCGTAATGAGTAGTTGCAACTGTTTAAAGGTGCAACTTGAGCACCCAAATATAACTTTCCAGATTTTCTAGAAAAATGCTCAAGTTCCCCATTGACTTCTGTGACGCCCAGGCAAAACCAGGTAGTCACAGGTAGGCCCCTGCATAACACTGTTCCCTCACTAGGAAACATTCAGCCAACCAAGAAAACCTAGTCACCCCCCCTTAGGGACAGATAGACACACCAGTGGGCGTGACCAGGCGGTTGGAACACGCCCACCCAGGGGTCTAGACAACCCAGGGCGGGAAAACAGACAGTCTAGTTTGTAGTTCAGTTTGGAGAGGAGGTGGGCTGGAGCTAGGGGTAGCTCCAGCAGTGAAGTTCAAGTTGAACGGTGCCAGGGTAGGAGCCCTGGTGCCACTGGCTAGGAGGCAGACGGTGGTCTCCATCAGCAGGAGACGGGAAGACTGCTCAGCAGAACCGAGGTGGACCGGCACAGGGTTGTAGCCCGCCAGTACCGACACAGGGAACCGACCCGGAAACCGTAGCACAAAGGGGGGTACTCATACCCTGAAGGAAGCCAGCACCAGAACCTACTGGAACTGGTTAATTAACCGATTGAGGCCAGGACTAGAGGTCCTGTCCCACCCAAAGTCCCTCATAGAAGACAACAGCCCACCGATTAGGGATAAGAGGTCACCGCCAAGGCCCATAGATCCCACGGGCCAGCGTCTGCGGGCACGGCTCCTTAGGCCACATCCAGCCGGGAGCGGACTCCTGAGTTTCATACTGGGAACGTCCACCTTACAACAAGAAGTGCAGGAAAAGGATAGAGACCACCAGCCGGGTGAGGGGACCCCGAACGCAACCTGCCGCGGCACCGGCCACCACCATTTTGGTTTACCAGAGACTTGTGTGTGTTACTAATCGTGAGTACTCCAGCACCCCCTATGGTCGCCATCCCCTGAACAGAGCCACTGGGTCCCGGGGACACCATCCCTGCCCACGGAGAAGTTAACAACTCACTGCACAACATCTCCCCCGGGTGTCCCATAACAGCAGCGGTGGTGTCCCACTTCACCACACACCGTGGGTGGTGTCACGAACTCGTTACGACCTAGCCCGTACATGTACGCCCCCCATTTATTCGGCGAGACCCCCGGGTCCGGAAACCCTCGATCTACCACCCCTGAAGGCCCGGATCCGAGCAGCGCCGGCTTCAGGCACGAGGGCGGCACACAAGCAAATAATGAAAAAAACACAAAGCATAAAGGACAGGAGAAGTGGTACTGTGCAGTGTATATATACAGAATAATACAGATACTGAGAATTACACCCAGTATACAGGACAGGAGAAGTGGTACTGTGCAGTGTATATATACAGAATAATACAGATACTGAGGGTTATACCCAGTATACAGGACAGGAGAAGTGGTACTGTGCAGTGTATATATACAGAATAATACAGATACTGGGGATTACACCCAGTATACAGGACAGGAGAAGTGGTGCTGTGCAGTGTATATATACAGAATAATACAGATACTGAGGATTACACCCAGTATACAGGACAGGAGAAGTGGTACTGTGCAGTGTATATATACAGAATAATACAGATACTGAGGATTACACCCAGTATACAGGACAGGAGAAGTGGTACTGTGCAGTGTATATATACAGAATATTATAGATACTGAGGATTACACCCAGTATATAGGACAGGAGAAGTGGTACTGTGCAGTGTATATATACAGAATAATACAGATACTGAGGGTTATACCCAGTATACAGGACAGGAGAAGTGGTACTGTGCAGTGAATATATACAGAATAATACAGATACTGAGAATTACACCCAGTATACAGGACAGGAGAAGTGGTACTGTGCAGTGTATATATACAGAATAATACAGATACTGAGGATTACACCCAGTATACAGGACAGGAGAAGTGGTACTGTGCAGTGTATATATACAGAATAATATAGATACTGAGGATTACACCCAGTATACAGGACAGGAGAAGTGGTACTGTGCAGTGTATATATACAGAATAATACAGATACTGAGGGTTATACCCAGTATACAGGACAGGAGAAGTGGTACTGTGCAGTGTATATATACAGAATAATACAGATACTGGGGATTACACCCAGTATACAGGACAGGAGAAGTGGTACTGTGCAGTGTATATATACAGAATAATACAGATACTGAGGATTACACCCAGCATACAGGACAGGAGAAGTGGTACTGTGCAGTGTATATATACAGAATAATACAGATACTGAGGGTTATACCCAGTAAACAGGACAGGAGAAGTGGTACTGTGCAGTGTGTATATACAGAATAATACAGATACTGAGGATTACACCCAGTATACAGGACAGGAGAAGTGGTACTGTGCAGTGTATATATACAGAATAATACAGATACTGGGGATTACACCCAGTATACAGGACAGGAGAAGTGGTACTGTGCAGTGTATATATACAGAATAATACAGATACTGAGGGTTATACCCAGTATACAGGACAGGAGAAGTGGTACTGTGCAGTGTATATATACAGAATAATACAGATACTGAGGATTACACCCAGTATACAGGACAGGAGAAGTGGTACTGTGCAGTGTATATATACAGAATAATACAGATACTGAGGGTTATACCCAGTATACAGGACAGGAGAAGTGGTACTGTGCAGTGTATATATACAGAATAATACAGATACTGGGGATTACACCCAGTATACAGGACAGGAGAAGTGGTACTGTGCAGTATATATATACAGAATAATACAGATACTGAGGATTACACCCAGTATACAGGACAGGAGAAGTGGTACTGTACAGTGTATAGATACAGAATAATACAGATACTGAGGATTACACCCAGTATACAGGACAGGAGAACTGGTACTGTGCAGTGTATATACACAGAATAATACAGATACTGAGGATTACACCCTGTATACAGGACAGGAGAAGTGGTACTGTGCAGTGTATATATACAGAATAATACATATACTGAGGATTACACCCAGTATACAGGACAGGAGAAGTGGTACTGTGCAGTGTATATATACAGAATAATACATATACTGAGGATTACACCCAGTATACAGGACAGGAGAAGTGGTACTGTGCAGTGTATATATACAGAATAATAAAGACACTGAGGATTACACGCACTATACAGGACAGGAGAAGTGGTACTGTGCAGTGTATATATACAGAATAATACATATACTGAGGATTACACCCAGTATACAGGACAGGAGAAGTGGTACTGTGCAGTGTATATATACAGAATAATACATATACTGAGGATTACACCCAGTATACAGGACAGGAGAAGTGGTACTGTGCAGTGTATATATACAGAATAATAAAGACACTGAGGATTACACGCACTATACAGGACAGGAGAAGTGGTACTGTGCAGTGTATATATACAGAATAATACAGATAGTGAGCATTACACCCAGTATACAGGACAGGAGAAGTGATGCTGTGCAGTGTATATATACAGAATACTACATATACTGAGGATTACACCCAGTATACAGGACAGGAGAAGTGGTACCGTGCAGTGTATATATACAGAATAATACATATACTGAGGATTACACCCAGTGTACAGGACAGGAGAAGTGGTACTGTGCAGTGTATATATACAGAATAATACATATACTGAGGATTACACCCAGTATACAGGACAGGAGAAGTGGTACTGTGCAGTGTATATATACAGAATAATACAGATACTGAGGATTACACCCAGTATACAGCACAGGAGAAGTGGTACTGTGCAGTGTATATATACAGAATAATACAGATAGTGAGGATTACACCCTGTATACAGGACAGGAGAAGTGGTACTGTGCAGTGTATATATACAGAATAATACAGATACTGAGGATTACACCCTGTATACAGGACAGGAGAAGTGGTACTGTGCAGTGTATATATACAGAATAATACATATATTGAGGATTACACCCAGTATACAGGACAGGAGAAGTGGTACTGTGCAGTGTATATATACAGAATAATAAAGACACTGAGGATTACACAAAGCATACAGGACAGGAGAAGTGGTACTGTGCAGTGTATATATATACAGAATAATACAGATACTGAGAATTACACCCAGTATACAGGACAGGAGAAGTGGTACTGTGCAGTGTATATACAGAATAATACAGATACTGGGGATTACACCCAGTATACAGCACAGGAGAAGTGGTACTGTGCAGTGTATATATACAGAATAATACAGATACTGAGAATTACACCCAGTATACAGGACAGGAGAAGTGGTACTGTGCAGTGTATATACAGAATAATACAGTTACTGGGGATTACACCCAGTATACAGCACAGGAGAAGTGGTACTGTGCAGTGTATATATACAGAATAATACAGATACTGAGGATTACACCCAGTATACAGGACAGGAGAAATGGTACTGTGCAGTGTGTATATACAGAATAATACAGATACTGAGGATTACACCCAGTATACAGGACAGGAGAAGTGGTACTGTGCAGTGTATATATACAGAATAATAAAGACACTGAGGATTACACGCACTATACAGGACAGGAGAAGTGGTACTGTGCAGTGTATATATACAGAATAATACAGATACTGATGATTACACCCAGTATACAGGACAGGAGAAATGGTACTGTGCAGTGTGTATATACAGAATAATACAGATACTGAGGATTACACCCAGCATACAGGACAGGAGAAGTGGTACTGTGCAGTGTATATATACAGTATAATACAGGTACTGAGGATTACACAAAGTATACAGGAGAAGTGGTACTGTGCAGTGTATATATACAGAATAATACAGATACTAGGGATTACACCCAGTATACAGGACAGGAGAAGTGGCACTGTGCAGTGTATATATACAGAATAATAAAGACACTGAGGATTACACCCAGTATACAGGACAGGAGAAGTGGTACTGTGCAGTGTATATATACAGAATAATAAAGACACTGAGGATTACACCCAGTATACAGGACAGGAGAAGTGGTACTGTGCAGTGTATATATACAGAATAATAAAGACACTGAGGATTACACCCAGTATACAGGACAGGAGAAGTGGTACTGTGCAGTGTATATATACAGAATAATAAAGACACTGAGGATTACACCCAGTATACAGGACAGGAGAAGTGGTACTGTGCAGTGTATATATACAGAATAATAAAGACACTGAGGATTACACCCAGTATACAGGACAGGAGAAGTGGTACTGTGCAGTGTGTATATACAGAATAATACAGATACTGAGGATTACACCCAGCATACAGGACAGGAGAAGTGGTACTGTGCAGTGTATATATACAGAATAATAAAGACACTGAGGATTACACCCAGTATACAGGACAGGAGAAGTGGTACTGTGCAGTGTATATATACAGAATAATAAAGACACTGAGGATTACACCCAGTATACAGGACAGGAGAAGTGGTACTGTGCAGTGTATATATACAGAATAATACAGATACTGAGGATTACACCCAGTATACAGGACAGGAGAAGTGGTACTGTGCAGTGTATATATACAGAATAATACAGATACTGAGGATTACACCCAGTATACAGGACAAGAGAAGTGGTACTGTGCAGTGTATATATACAGAATAATACAGATACTGAGGATTACACCCAGTATACAGGACAGGAGAAATGGTACTGTGCAGTGTGTATATACAGAATAATACAGATACTGAGGATTACACCCAGTATACAGGACAGGAGAAGTGGTACTGTGCAGTGTATATATACAGCATAATAAAGACACTGAGGATTACACCCAGTATACAGGACAGGAGAAGTGGTACTGTGCAGTGTATATATACAGAATAATAAAGACACTGAGGATTACACGCACTATACAGGACAGGAGAAGTGGTACTGTGCAGTGTATAAATACTAAACACCAAACGTTAGAGAACAATACCCATATCACTCCAATAAATATATGAAAATACTGGTAAAATTGTATAATAATCGTAAAATTATAATCAGTGTGGGGGTATATTGGACCAATAGGACCATTCGAATTTAAATGTAAATCACCAAAAAGAGGAACCGAACAAAAGTCATACAAATATATAGTTTTTATTGATATTCGTTTAAAAACAATTAAACATTTCATGCATATATCAAATATTTATTTTAAAAAACACAACCATAACTGGAAGAAGGGCACGAAAAAAATGGTATGTATAAACATATGTGACGCCCTGGACTAGTCAGGTTGTACCAGGTAGTCACACACAACACCACACCACACCCCCTCCCGGTTAGGTAACACCAGTCAAACTAAAAACCTTGTCACCACCCTCCAGGTTTGATGTCCAGACCAGGGGGGGCGGAGCCAGGTGGTTGGCTCCACCCACCGAGGAGTTCACAGGCCTGGAGGCGGGAAAACACACAGTCAACTTCAAGTGGACAGAGAGAGAACAAGGAGGGAGAGAGAAGTCAAGTTCACGGGCAGTTCTGTGTCCAGAACTGCCAAGAGACTACTCAGGTGGCTGGGTCGGAGCCCAGTCACCATTGGCAAGGAGGCAGACGGTGGTGGCCGCCTGCAGGAGCTGGGATTACAGCCGGTGGAACCGTAGGGACCGGGGTCGGGCGGTGGCCCGTAGGTACCGAACCGGGGAACCGATTGGAAACTGGAGCACCAGGAGGGGTACTCAGACCCAATACAAAGCCCCGAACCGACAGGGCCGAGTCAAATCAACTGATTGCGGACTGGACTTAAGGACCTATCCCACACAAGACCCGTTAGAAGACAACAGCCCAACCATACAGGGTAAAGCCACCTCCAAGGCATAGAGACCCAAAGTGCCAGTGTCTGCAGGCAAATGGGCTCCTACGGCATATACAAGTAGGGGAGCGGACTACCGGTGTCTAGGCATAGGAGTCAAACATTTACACACAGAGGTGCAGGAGAAAGGCAGAAACCACCAACCTATTCTGGGAGAAGCAGCAGCCGGCTGCGGGCCCCGTTCATCACTCCGTTTGGTTTACCAGAGACTCCATTGTGTTGTGTCAGAGTAAGTACAACAGTGCCATCAGGCACCGCACTGCACCACAACACTCCACCCCGCATCCCGGCCCTCACCAACCGGGCCCCGGGACCAACACCCCCTACCCACGGAGGGGTTAACAACTAGCTGCGCCATTACACCGCTCCCAGGAGCCCCCCATACCTTCACCGCAGCGGTGGTGTCCACAATCACCACAACCCGTGGGTCGAGTCATGAACTTACATCCCAAACCAAACCACTGCGGCCCCGGCCGTGGAACTCCTCACCCAAGTCCCCGCGTGTAACGCCCACTCCCTTGCAGAGCAATGGGACCCGCTGGTCCGTGAGAGGCTCGAGCCACCACCCGTAGTACGAGCACGGATGCGAGCGGCTCAGCGGTCGCAGCCGAGCCCGTGGGGCGGTACCCATGCAAGGTGTGGGTAAATTGCAAGGGGTAACAAAGTTGTAAGGGTATAAATGTATATGAGGGCACAAGCACTAGAGAAAGTGCAGCCAGAGGTCATGCCACAGAAAGTCCAGCGCTTTTCGCCTCCAATATAACCAGAGCAATTCACCCACACCACAGTTTTAGTAAATGCAGTTCATAAGGAATCAGTACTATATAAAAGCACAACATTCAAAGTGTCAGAATCGACACAAAGACACACATGGTAGTGAGATATTTACCAGGCAGGTGGTAAGATAATGCTTCCTGATTTGACCGTAACGCCCACACCCCGACGCGCGCACGTTTCATTGCAGTCTTCTTCAAGGGGTCTGAAGAAGATGGCAACGAAACGTGCGCGCGTCGGGGTGTGGGCGTTACGGTCAAATCAGGAAGCATTATCTTACCACCTGCCTGGTAAATATCTCACTACCATGTGTGTCTTTGTGTCGATTCTGACACTTTGAATGTTGTGCTTTTATATAGTACTGATTCCTTATGAACTGCATTTACTAAAACTGTGGTGTGGGTGAATTGCTCTGGTTATATTGGAGGCGAAAAGCGCTGGACTTTCTGTGGCATGACCTCTGGCTGCACATTCTCTAGTGCTTGTGCCCTCATATACATTTATACCCTTACAACTTTGTTACCCCTTGCAATTTACCCACACCTTGTATGTTCATACATACAATTTTTTTTCGTGATGCCCTTCTTCCAGTTATGGTTGTGTTTTTTAAAATAAATATTTGATATATGCATGAAATGTTTAATTGTTTGTAAGCGAATATCAATAAAAACTATATATTTTTATAACCTTTGTTCGGTTTCTCTTTTTGGTGATTTAGTGTATAAATACTGTGTATATATATATATATATATATATATATATATATATACATATACTAGAAGGTGTCTGGATTCTAACGCATCGGGTATTCTAGAATTTATTGTGTAGTTAATGTATGATTTTTGTTATATATATCGATATTGTTGTGTGTAGTTGCCAGTGTTTGTGTAGGGGCTGTAAATGTTCTGAGTGTTGTCTGGGTGGGGGGTGTGAGAGCAGTGTTGTATGTGTGTTGCGTTGTGTGTGTTGCGTTGTTTGTGGAGCGGTGTGTCTGCAGCATTCTGTGTGTGTAGTGCTGTGTGTGTTGCGCGGTTTGTGTGGGTGTGGAGTGCGTGTGTGTATTTTGGGGGAGGTATGTTTTGTGCAGTGTGTGTGTTGCGCGGTATGTGCGTATATTTGTGTATGCCGCGGTGTTTGTGTGTTGGGTGTTGTCTGTGTAGGGCGGTGTTTGTGGTTCCCAGTGTGTGTGTGGTGTGTTGTGCGGTGCGCGTGTGGCGCTGTGTGTGTGTTTTGGGGGGGTTGTGCACCCCCATCATGCTCCATCCCCCATGCTGCGCACCCCCCATCGTGCTCCATACCCCATGCTGTGCACCCCCCATCGAGCTCCATCCCCCATGCTGCGCACCCCCATCATGCTCCATCCCCCATGCTGCGCACTCCCCATCGTGCTCCATCCCCCATGCTGCGCATCCCCATCATGCTCCATCCCCCATGCTGCGCACCCCCCATCGTGCTCCATCCCCCATGCTGGCAGCCCCCATCGTGCTCCATCCCCCATGCTGCGCACCCCCCATCGAGCTCCATCCCCCATGCTGCGCACCCCCATCATGCTCCATCCCCCATGCTGCGCACTCCCCATCGTGCTCCATCCCCAATGCTACGCATCCCCATCGTGCTCCATCCCCCATGCTACGCATCCCCATCGTGCTCCATGCCCCATGCTGGCAGCCCCCATCGTGCTCCATCCCCCATGCTGCGCACCCCCCATCATGCTCCATCCCCCATGCTGCGCACCCCCCATCGTGCTCCATCCCCCATGCTGCGCACCCCCCATCGTGCTCCATCCCCCATGCTGCGCACCCCCCATCGTGCTCCATCCCCCATGCTGCGCACTCCCATCGTGCTCCATCCCCCATGCTGCGCACCCCCCATCGTGCTCCATCCCCCATGCTGGCATCCCCCATCGTGCTCCATCCCCCATGCTGCGCACCCCCCATCATGCTCCATCCCCCATGCTGCGCACCCCATCGTGCTCCATCCCCCATGCTGCGCATCCCCCATCGTGCTCCATCCCCCATGCTGCGCACCCCCCATTGTGCTCCATCCCCCAAGCAGCGCACCCCCCATCGTGCTCCATCCCCCATGCTGCGCACTCCCATTGTGCTCCATCCCCCATTCTGCGCACTCCCCATCGTGCTCCATCCCCCATGCTGTGCACCCCCCATCGTGCTCCATCCCCCATGCTGCGCACCCCCCATTGTGCTCCATCCCCCATGCAGCGCACCTTCCATCGTGCTCCATCATCCCCAATGCTGCGCATTCCCATCGTGCTCCATACCCCATGCTGCGCACTCCCCATCGTGCTCCATCCCCCATTCTGCGCACCCCCCATCGTGCTCCATCCCCCATGCTGTGCACCCCCCATCGTGCTCCATCCCCCATGCTGCGCACTCCCCATCATGCTCCATCCCCCATGCTGCACACTCCCCATCGTGCTCCATCCCCTATGCTGCGCACCCCCCATCGTGCTCCATCCCCCATGCTGCGCACTCCCCATCGTGCTCCACAGTCACACATCAGACAGTATACACGCACACATCTGATCGCATACACTCACACCCCACTTCTCCCTGTGCCCTCCGGTGGGCGGTCCCAGCAGCTGTGCTGCACGCCGTGCTCCTCTGCCGACACTCACAGATCCGATCGCATACACGCACACACACACTGACGATATCGCACATACGCGCTCACACACTCACCTCACAACATCCGGAGATACCACATGCTTCCGGTCATGTGATCCTCCGGCAGGTCCTGGAAGGTCACTGCACGCACAGTATCGCCGCCGAGAAGTAAGCGATATCACTGGATGTTGTTGTGTGTGGATGCGATCTCATGTGTGTGTGAGGTGTGTGTGTGAGAGTGAGTGTGATCTGATGTGTGTGTGTGTGTTCCGCCGCTGCAGGACCTTGATGCGCTCACCTGCTCCCGGTCAGCGTCTGGCGAGTATGACTGCGGTGTCTTCTTTCTTCTGTCTTCTCTCTTCTGGGCGTGCCCGCTGCCTATAATGAAGTGTCTTGCAGTGTCTTTAACTCTTTCACCGCTGCATAACACTTCATTATTGACCGCAGCGTATGCCGGCTCCCTGCACATGTGTACCGGGAGGCGGTGTACGCTGGAGCGGGCGATGCGTGCGGGGGGCGGGGCCAGGCCGAGGCGAGCGGCCAATCCGTGGGGGGGTGGAGCCAGGCCGAGCCCAGAGCGGCTAATCCATGGGGGGGCGGGGCCAGGCCGAGGCGAGCGGCCAATCCGTGGGGGGTTGGAGGGGCCAGGCCGAGCCCAGCGGCCAATCCGACAGTTGTCACTTTTATGACACTTACGGTGACACTGTCACGTGACACAATTTTGGAGCAAGACAGACAGACAGAATACGGCTATTATATATATAGATACACACACACAGAATGATACAGATACTGAGGATTACACCTAGTATACAGGACAGAAGTGGTACTGTGCAGCATGCACAGTATATATAAATACAGTATATATATATATATATATATATATATATATATATATATATACACAGTACAGACCAAAACTTTGGACACACCTTCTCATCTCTAGAACAACTGTTAAGAGGAGACTTTGGGCAGCAGCCTTCATGGTAAAATAGCTGCTAGGAAACCACTGCTAAGGACAGGCAACAAGCAGAAGAGACTTGTTTGGGTAAAGAACACAAGGAATGGACATTAGACCAGTGGAAATCTGTGCTTTGGTCTGAGGAGTCCAAATTTGAGATCTTTGGATCCAACCACCGTGTCTTTGTAGAAAAGGTGAACGGATGGACTCTACATGGCTGGTTCCCACCGTGAAGCATGGTGGAGGAGGTCTGATGGTGTGGGGGGGCTTTGCTAGTGACACTGTTGGGAATTTATTCAAAATTGAAGGCATACTGAGCCAGCATGGCTACCACAGCATCTTGCAGCGGTGTGCTATTCCATCCGGTTTGCATTTAGTTGGACCATCATTTATTCTTCAACAGGACAATGACCTAAAACACACCTCCAGGCTATGTAAGGGCTATTTGACTAAGAAGAAGAGTGATGGGGTGCTACTCCAGATGACCTGGTCTCCACAGTCACCAGACCTGAACCCAATCGAGATGGTTTGGGGTGAGCTGGACCGCAGAGTGAAGGCAAAAGGGCCAACAAGTGCTAAGCACCTCTGGGAACCCCTTCAAGACGGTTGGAAGACCATTTCCGGTGACTACCTCTTGAAGCTCATCAAAAGAATGCCAAGAGTGTGCAAAGCAGTAATCAAAGCAAAAGGTGGCTACTGTGAAGAACCTAGAATATAAGACATATTTTCAGTTGTTTCACACTTTTTTGTTAAGTATTTCATTCCACATGTGTTAATTCATAGTTTTGATGCCTTCAATGTGAATCTACAATTTTTAGAGTCATGAAATAAAGAAAACTCTTTGAATGAGGAGGTGTGTCCAAACTTTTGGTCTGTACTGTATATACACAGAATAATACAGATACCGAGGATTACACCCAGTATACAGGACAGGAGAAGTGGTACTGTGCAGTATACATACAGTGAATAGGAAAGTATTCAGATCCCTTTACATTTTTCACTCTTTGTTTCATTTTTTTTTCTCATTAATGTGCACTCTGCCCCATCCCCCAGCTTAACAGTAAAAAACAGAAATGTAGAAATTTTTGCAAATTTTTTAAACAAGAAAAACTGAAATAAGTATTCAGCCCCTTTGCTCAGACACTCATATATAAGTCATCTGCTGTCCATTTCCTTGTGATCCTCCTTGAGATGGTTCTGCTCCTTCATTGGAGTCCAGCTGTGTGTAATTACACTGATAGGACGTGATTTGGAAAGGCGCACACCTGTCTATATAAGACCTCACAGCTCACACTGCATGTCACACCAAATGAGGATCATGAGGTCAAAGGAACTGCCTAAGGAGCTCACAGACAGAATTGTGGCAAGGCACAGATCTGGCCAAGGTTACAAAAGAATTTCTGCACTATTCAAGGTTCCTAAGAGCACAGTGGCCTCCATAATCCTTAAATGGATGAAGTTTGGGACCACCACAACTCTTCCTAGACCTGGCCGTCCAGCCAAACTGAGCAATCATGGGAGAAGAGCCTTCGTGAGAGAGGTAAAGAAGAGCCCCAAGATCACTGTGGCTGAGCTCCAGAGATGCAGTAGGGAGATGAGAGAAAGTTCAACAAAGTCAACTATCACTGCAGCCTCCACCAGTCGGGTCTTTATGGCAGAATGGCCTGACGGAAGCCTCTCGTCAGTGCAAGACATATGAAAGCCGCATAGAGTTTGCAAAAAAACACATGAAGGACTCACAGACTATGAGAAATAAGATTCTCTGGTCTGATGAGATGAAGATAGGACTTCTTGGTGATACTTCTAAGTGGTATGTGTGGAGAAAACCAGGCATTGCTCATCACCAGCTCCAAACAATCCCCACAGTGAGACATGGTGGAGGCAGCATCATGCTATGGGGACAGGGACAGGACGACTGGTTGCAATTGAAAGAAAGATGAATGTGGCCAAGTACAGGTTTATCCTAGAAGACAATCTCTTCCAGAGTGCTCTGGACCTCAGACTTGGCCGAAGGTTTCCCTTCCAACAAGACAATGACTCTAAGCACACAGCTAAAATAACAAAGGAGCAGAGTCAGAACAACTTTGCGACCATTCTTGACCGCCCCAGCCAGAGTCCTGACCTAAAGCCAATGGAGCATCTCTGGAGAGACCTGAAAATGGCGTCCGCCAACGTTCACCATCCAACCTGACGGAAGTGGAGAGGCTCTGCAAGGAAGAATGGCTGAGGATCCCCAAATCCAGGATCCCCAGAAGACTCATGGCTGTACTAGCTCTAAAGGGAGGGAGGGTCTACTCAATACTGAGCAAAGGGGCTGAATACTTATGACCATGTGTTATACTGAGCAAAGGGGATGATTACTTATGACCATGGGATATTTCAGTTTTTCTTCAATACATTTTCTAAAATTTCTACATTTCTGTTTTTTTTTCTGTCAAGATGGGGGATGGGGGATGGGGGTGCAGAGTGTACATTAATGAGAAAACATTTTTTTGGCTGCAATGAAACAGTGAAAAATTTAATGGGGTCTGAATGTCGCGGGCGGAGGAGGGGACGCCGCGCTCTCCCACTGCTCGGGTCCGGCCGCCGCTGCTGCTGCGGCCTGCTGCTGCTTGGTGGCTCGAGCGATGGGCCGGATCCCGGGGACTCGAGCGGCGCTCCTCGCCCGTGAGTGAAAGGGAATTGGTTTTTGGGATTGTTTATTGTCCGTGACGCCACCCACGGTTGTGGTGATTTTTGGTATAACCACCGCTGCTCTGTATGGGGATCCCGGGAGCGGTGACAGGGAGCAGCAGAGTTGTTAATTCTCCCCTCCGTGGGTAGGGGGTGGTTGTCCCGGGGCCCAGTGATGGATGAGGGATGGCAGGGCCGGTGCAGGGCTTGGTGAGGTGCAGGGACGCGGGGGCAGCGCTGTGCCGCACGGCACTGTGGTACTCACTCAGCCTGAGACGGTGACACAGTTCTCGGTAAAACACACGGCTGGAAAGACGGTTCCCACGGACGGCTGCTGTTGCTTTTCCCCGGTAGTTAACGGTGACTGTCACTTTTCCTGCACCTAAGTTCACTGATGGTAGCGATGGATTTCCACCGGTAACCCGCTCCCCGACTTGGATATGGGCCGAAGGAGCTCTTCTTTGCCCGCAGGCGCTGGCCCTGAGAAACTGGTGCCTTGGCGGTGGCGGTGTCTCTCTCATACGGTTGGACTGTTGCCTTCAATCGGGACTTAGTTGTTTGGAGACCCAGGAGGTCCCCTTCACTGACAGATTTGGCAAATTCACGGCGACTCCTAGCCTTGCCGGGATCCGAAAGGCCCCTGCCACTGGTGCTGGCTTCTCCTTGTGTACCGGTCCGGTACCGGCGGGCCACCACCCGTCCGCGGTCCTTACGGCAACTCCGATCAGCCTCCACTGCAGACGGTCACCGCCGTCTGCTAACCTTGCTGTCTCGGTCCGGGGCACACACCCGGACCAACTTCAGGCTTTTTTCTGTCACTTTCCTCTTTCACTACTCACACTGCACTACTGCTCAGCTCCTCTCACTTTCTCCTCCAAAACTAATCTGCTCCTAACTGCCTGGTTTTCCCGCCTCCAGGACTGTGAACTCCTCGGTGGGCGGGGCCAACCGCCTGCCCCACCCCCTGGTGTGGACATCAGCCCCTGGAGGAAGGCAACAAGGATTTTTAGGTTTAGCTAAGGTGTACCTAACCGGGGTGTAGGGTGTGGTGATATCATTACGTGTGACCCCTGGCTTGCCCAGGGCGTCACATTCCCCCTTAGCAAAATGCAGACCGTCCGCGGGCTGCCCGTCCAACACCGGTTTTATTTTTCTGAAAAAGATAAAAACACACTACAAATAGAAGAACATCATCCCACAACGGGAGGCACTTTTCTTAAACGTTGCGGTAACGGTTTTAACGGTTGCGGCTGCCGCTCTCTCCCACCCAAGTAACCTGGCCCTGATGCTGCCCCTAAGAAACAGGCAGCACCCCTTGACCCCAGTCCTGCACCAAGTTACCCGAGCGGGATCTGTCCTTCCCCTACAGAGGGTAGCCACCGGTTCCGGTGGTGGCTGGGCCCCAGCCTGCTCCACTGCGGGCCCTCCCTCCAACCTGCCTCTCCGGAGGCGGTAACGGTAAGCTGCAACACAACATTTTTATTTACAACCCACTAACGTTTGTGGTTGCCCTGCAAGTTCTCGGGCCTGTTCATAAAAGTTTCTATGTAAAACAACTGTGGAGGGTCCCCACGGGGACAACAATGCCGGCAACGGCCGGTTCCAAATCACGGTTCAATCAGATGAGGCTTCGGTAATCATTTTAATTTTTCTCATAACTTTCAGAACTTTCAAAACTTTAAACACACACATACTCTTTCCCCCTTTTTAAAGAACGGTTTCCCTGTACCTAAGTGGGGGTCTACCTAGGTTGGGGCGAGTGGACCTCCGGGGTCCAGTGTCAGTGGTGACAGGCTGCGGGGGAGAGAGAACAATCAGTCTCTCTTCCCTGTCATCGTGTGGGGCAGGCGGAGGCATAGGGGAGCTGGGCACAGGTTCATCCCTGGGCACTGGCACTGGTTCTGGCTCACGGTTGACCGCCTCCATCATTTCTTCATCCACGGGTTGTGGGAATAGTATCACTGGAAGAATCACCGCGCCGTTCTGTGTAGGCCAGTCTGCTGGGAAGTCACCCATCACGGTGTGGATTACCTCTTTTGCCTTCTCTGCTGGTGGAGGAACCAGTACTTCAGCAGTTGCCCTCAATGCTAGTGGGCACCTTTTCAGATGGTCCCGGGAAACCGTGGCCAAAGTGCCCCCTTGGTCACGACTGATCTGGTAGGCCTTCCCATCTTCCCATCCTGTGGGCTGCATGACGTATGGGGTTTGTTCCCATTGATCATCCAGCTTGTGGGTTCTCCTCTTTCGCTTCAGCACTACATCTCCAGGCTGGAAAGGGCCAGCAGACGCCTATTGGTTGAAGCGCTGCTCCTGCTGTTCCCGACTCCGACTCAAGTTCTTCTCGACATATTCTTGAATCTGCCGGTATTGTACCCTCCGCCGAGTTTCCCATTCAGCTGTCGAAGGGAGTGCTTCTGGGGCCTCCAATCCCATGTCCAGATCCACCGGTAGCCGACCGGGCCGAGCCCTCATCAGGTATGCTGGGGTGCACTTCGTCGAACTGGAAGGGATATTGTTGTACATATCGACCAAGTCGAGTAGCTTCTCTGGCCACAGGTTCCGCTCTTCCAGCGGCAACGTCTTGAGGAGTCCCAGGACCAAGTGGTTCATCTTCTCACACATGCCGTTGGTCTGGGCATGGTAAGGGGTGGTCCGGATCTTCTTGCAGCCGTACAGCTGGCAGAACTCATGGAACACCTCCGCTTCAAAGGCTGGGCCTTGGTCAGTAAGCACCTTCTCTGGGTATCCATGTGGTCGGCAGAAATAAGCCTGGAACGCTCTAGCGGCAGTACGACCAGTTAGGTCCTTGACTGGGACAACCACCATGAACCTCAAATAGTGGTCTACTATGGTCAAAGCGTAGGTGTACCCACTTCGGCTGGGGGTGAGCTTGACATGGTCCAGGGCGACCAGCTCCAGCGGCTGATGTGTAATGATCGGGTGTAGGGGCGCCTTCTGGCTAGCCTCGTCCTTCCTTCTCAGTGTGCAAGGACCGCACTCTCGGCACCAGGCCTCTACAGACTCCCGCATCCCACTCCAATAGAATCGCTCTCTCAACAGCATCTCCAGCTTCTTCCATCCGAAGTGTCCGGCACCATCATGGTATGCCTGCAGAACAGTGGGCACATCAGCTTGGGGAATCACCAACTGGCGGATTTTCTCATGAGTCTTCGGGTTGATCAGCTCACGGTACAACTTCCCTTGATGTAGATACAGCCGGGTCCGTTCCTTCCACAAGCGTTGGGCTTCAGCTGGGGCGGCAGGGTCCACCCCAGCAGCGCCTTGCTCCACCAGGGTCTTGACTAGGCGGACAGCGGGTGCCTGGTTTTGAGTTTCCTGCCACTCCTGACTGGGCAGCGGATCCAGGTTCACCCGTTGTTGGTGGACATGTACCTTCTCAGTTGGTGGCTGGTGAAATGCAGGCAACTCGATCTCTTCGAGGCCGTCATCCTCGCACCCTTCTTCTGACAAGTGGGGCATCCGAGAGAGTGCATCAGCATTAACATTGACATGACCGGCCCTGTATTTGATCGTGATGTCATAGTTGGCTAGCCTGGCCACCCACCGCTGTTCCAACGCACCCAACTTGGCCGTGTCCAGGTGGGTCAGCGGATTGTTATCCGTGAAAGCGGTGAATTTTGCTGCAGCCAAGTAATGGCGGAACCGCTCGGTGATAGCCCACACCAGCGCCAGGAGCTCGAGCTTGACGGAGCTGTAGTTCTCAGGGTTCCTTTCAGTCGGCCGGAGCTTTCGGCTAGCATAAGCAATCACTTTTTCTTTCCCGTCCTGAACCTGGGATAGGACTGCCCCAAACCCACATTGCTAGCATCAGTGTAGAGGATGAATGGGCGGCTGTAATCAGGGTACGCTAGGATCTCCTCTCCGGTCAAGGCCGCTTTCAGCTGGCGGAAGGATTCCTCATGCCTCTCTTCCCACACCAGTGGGACTCCGAGGAGTCTACCGCCTTTGGTCTGTCCCACGAGGAGGTCTTGCATGGGGGCCGCCATCTTCGTGTATGCTTTGATGAAGCGACGGTAGTACCCTACTAGACCCAGAAACTGCCTTACTTCCCTCACTGTGGTTGGCCTCGGCCAGTCTTGGATGGCAGTGACCTTCTCGGGGTCGGGGGCAACACCTTCTGCTCCCACTACATGCCCCAGGTACTGTACTCTGGGTTTCAACAGATGACACTTGGAGGGCTTCAACTTCATCCCGTACTTGGCAAGGGACGCAAACACCTCGGCCAGGTGTTCCAGATGGGCTTCATATGTCTGTGAATACACAATTACATCATCCAGGTACAACAGGACGGTCTCAAAATTCAGGTGCCCCAAACAGCACTCCATCAGCCGTTGGAAGGTACCAGGGGCATTGCACAGCCCGAACGGCATACTGTTGAATTCACAGAGTCCCATAGGGGTGGTAAAGGCAGTTTTCTCTCGGTCTTCGGGCGCCACGGCCACCTGCCAGTACCCACTGGTGAGGTCAAGGGTGGAGAAGTAGTTTGCGGTTCTCAACACAGACAAGGACTCCTCGATACGGGGCAGAGGGTAGGCATCTTTATGCGTTATCTGGTTAATCTTCCGGTAATCCACGCACATCCACATGGTGCCATCCTTCTTCTTAACCAGCACCAACGGGGCGGCCCAGGGACTACAACTGTCCCGGATAACCCCTGCCTCCTTCATGTTCCTCAACATGTCCTTGGCGCACTGGTAGTGTGCAGGGGGAATGGGCCTGTACCTCTCTTTGATTGGGGGATGTTCACCGGTAGGGATATGGTGTTGGACCCCTTTAATCTGCCCAAAGTCTAGGGGATGTTTGCTAAAAACTTGTTCGTACTCCCGTACTACCCTGTACACCCCTTCTTTGTGATGTGTAGGGGTACAGTCAGTGTCCACGTGTAGCTGTTGGTGCCACTCCTCTGACTCCCCTTGGGGTGGATGAATGCTGGCAGTAGATAGTGAAACTGGAGGAGCTGCTTCATGGATGGTGTGGGGATCTAGGGTGAGCAACTTGGCAAGTGTAGCATACCGGGGAAGCCTGACCTCTTCCTCCCCACAGTTCAGCACCCTCACAGGCACTCTCCCCTTCTTTACATCCACCACCCATCGGGCGGCCATTACCGTGGGCCAGTGTTCGGAGGGCATGGGCTCTATCATGGCTGGGTAGTCACGCCCCTGAGGCCCTACTGCTGCCCTACACCAAATCATCATCTCACTCCTAGGGGGCACAGTCAACGAGGCAACATCCATTACTATCACTCCACCAATCTCTCCTCCCGTCGAGGTTACATGCTGGCGGTACATCAAGGCTCTGATCTCACGCTGCACAGCTCTTTGTCGGCTCCCCGCCGCCGTGGCGACCAGCTGCTGCAGTAGGGTCAACACATCAGCCATACAGTGCTCCATCACATTAGTTCCCAGCACTATCTTCGGGTTATGATCACTGGGTTCATTCATGATCACAATCATACCCTGGTGTTGCAGTTCAGCTCTCCCCACTGTCATGGCCACTTGTTTATACCCCACTTGGGTCAGTGGGAGTCCATCAGCAGCAATCAGTGTTATACTAGTATCTGGGGGAGCCAGCTCGTCTGTCCCCCAATACCGTTGGTACAATGTGTATGGGATGGTGGTTACCTGTGATCCAGTGTCCAGTGGCCCCAGGGGTTGCTCGTTTAACGGGCACTGTCGGAAGTAATGGCCAGGCTTGCTGCACTTGTAGCAGGTTGGAGGTCTGTTCTGCGAGTTGTTAGCACTTCTCCGCTGCATCCAGGGAACATCCTCAGGGCTGTCGGCGAGCTGTATCTTGGCTGGAGGCTGGGATCTGGTCAGAGGTTGGAGTGCGGCGAGAATCTTGGCGAGGTCTCCATCCATGCGGCGGACCTGGGCAGCCAGTTCTTCCATCGTACTGCTTGGGGCCGTAGGTACTGGAGAGGCTGGTAGGGCAGGGGCCACCACGACGGGGGCCGTCTCAACTGGCCACGGGGCTGGTTCCAAGACTTCTGAAGTTTGGGGTTGCAGAGCTTTAATGGCCCGTTCCTTTAGTACAGCAAAGTCCACATCAGGGTGTTCCAGGGCCCACAGCCGAAGTTGCTTGCAATCCTCAGGGGACCTCATCCCCTGCACAAATTGCTCTACTAACATTTTATTGCTGTCCGCCTCATTGATGGTGTCCATCCGCTTCAGTGTGCGGAGGGCTGTTTGCAGACGCAAGGCGTAGTCCCGAATGCTGTCCACAGACCGTTGTCGACATTGGTAAAACTGCATCCTCAGCTCAGCTTCAGTACAGGTCTCAAAGGCAGTCTGTAGTTTCTCATAGATGATGGCTACAGAGAACCGGTCCCCCTCGGCCCAGGTCTCCGCCTCCTGCTCAGCCGCGCTGGTTAGCTGGCCCAGTACTACCGCTGCACGTTGCTTATCAGTCAAGGGGTACAATTCCAAAAGCGGGTTAAGCTTTTTCCGGAAGACCTGTAACGCATCAGGTTTCCCGTCGTACTGCGGTAGCCAGGTAGCTCCGGGCACATAGGGCAAGGAGAATGGCATCACCTGAGCGAGAGCTGGGACCGCGGCACCCCCCGCTAGCGCGGCCGGGACCTGGGCAGGCCCAGTCCCATTCACGGGTGCCACTGCGGCTGCGACCGCCGCTCTTCCAGCAGCTCCGTCAGACATCTTGCTTCCGTCCCCCTTAGCCTCTTTCTGGCCCCTCTTCTATCGGGGCGGGGTTTTGGCCTTCGCGCCTCCACTACTCGAGAAGACGCTCGAGCGGGAACTTTTCGCGCCAAAGATGGCGACTTCTGAAATTTTTCGGCTGGACACCTCTGGCGGTAACAAGGCGCACCTCTACCCAACGGCAGAGCGGTAAGATCCTGTTTGTGACGCCAAGTTGTCGCGGGCGGAGGAGGGAACGCCGTGCTCTCCCACTGCTTGGGTCCGGCCACCGCTGCTGCTGCGGCCTGCTGCTGCTCGGTGGTTCGAGCGATGGGCCGGATCCCGGGGACTCGAGCGGCGCTCCTCGCCCGTGAGTGAAAGGGAATTGTTTTTTGGGATTGTTTATTGTCCGTGACGCCACCCACGGTTGTGGTGATTTTTAGTAGCACCACCGCTGCTCTGTATGGGAATCCCGGGAGCGGTGACAGGGAGCAGCAGAGTTGTTAATTCTCCCCTCCGTGGGTAGGGGGTGGTTTTCCCGGGGCCCAGAGATGAGGTGATGGATGAGAGATGGCAGGGCCGGTGCAGGGCTTGGTGAGGTGCAGGGTCGCGGGGACAGCGCTGTGCCTTACAGCACGGTGGTACTCACTCAGCCTGAGACGATGACACAGTTCTCGGTAAAACACACGGCTGGAAAGACGGTTCCCATGGACGGCTGCTGTTGCTTTTCCCCGGTAGTTAACGGTGACTGTCACTTTTCCTGCACCTAAGTTCACTGATGGTAGCGATGGATTCCCACCGGTAACCCGCTCCCCGACTTGGATATGGGCCGGAGGAGCCCCTCTTTGCCCGCAGGCGCTGGCCCTGAGAAACTGGTGCCTTGGCGGTGGCGGTGTCTCTCTCATACGGTTGGACTGTTGCCTTCAATCGGGACTTAGTTGTTTGGAGACCCAGGAGGTCCCCTTCACTGACGGATTTGGCAAATTCATGGCGACTCCTAGCCTTGCCGGGATCCGAAAGGCCCCTGCCACTGGTGCTGGCTTCTCCTTGTGTACCGGTCCGGTACTGCCGGGCCACCACCCGTCCGCGGTCCTTACGGCAACTCCGATCAGCCTCCACTGCAGACGGTCACCGCCGTCTGCTAACCTTGCTGTCTCGGTCCGGGGCACACACCCGGACCAACTTCAGGCTTTTTGCTGTCACTTTCCTCTTTCACTACTCACACTGCACTACTGCTCAGCTCCTCTCACTTTCTCCTCCAAAACTAATCTGCTCCTAACTGCCTGGTTTTCCCGCCTCCAGGACTGTGAACTCCTCGGTGGGCGGGGCCAACCGCCTGGCCCACCCCCTGGTGTGGACATCAGCCCCTGGAGGAAGGCAACAAGGATTTTTAGGTTTAGCTAAGGTGTACCTAACCGGGGTGTAGGGTGTGGTGATGTCATTACCTGTGACCCCTGGCTTGCCCAGGGCGTCACATGAATACTTTCTGTACCCATTGTATATATACAGATTAACTTGGTGAATTGTAGGATTTTGGGATCAGAAAGATTTCTTTTTCCTCTATTGAGCAATTTACATGTAAAGCGCCATGGAATTGATGGTGCTATAATAATAAATAATAATAATAATAATAATAATAATAATTTGAAGTGGTTTGTTTAGGGATTTTGTCTTCCTCGGGATGAATATTGTTGAATTTTTGGTGTCGTTATCGCCCTTATCTGCTTTGTAAATTTTAAAAACACCCAACTCTGTCACACTCCAGTGAAAGAAAGACAACACACGGATTTTTGTAAATTGTTAACCATCGACTTTATCAAATTCTTACAGTTACAAACCTGTACACCGTTTCTAAGAAAAGAATAATTAAAAAAAAAGTAAACTATAATACTGTCAACAGTGATATTCACCCGGAACAAAAAAAATAATTATTATTCTTTTTGGTGATAAAAATTCTGAAAAAAAAAAAAAATCCAGTCCGTACATAATAATTTGCATAATTAATTTTTCATGTCCAAGAGATGACGACATTCCAAAAATTGTAAATTTGAAACGTACAGCGTATTAAAGCAAATGGAAGAGGTATAAAAAAATAAAATAAATATTAAAAAAAAAACAATAAACAACTAAACCCAAATTGCATCAAATTTACTAATATTAAAAAGTACACGTAACAACTTCAAATGCATAATCTTGAGGTTCGATACGGGTGGCCCGGTAACATTTTGCAAAAGGTTTAAAGGAGAATACAGTCGAGCTGTTTGCTATACCTACAGGAGCGTAAGGGTTAAAAAAAGAGCTATATACAATTCGTACCTTATGTTACAAACATTATCTCGGACACTACAACATACATCCTTAAGATCCGCCTGTTTGTAACAGGAAAACACTACAAAATCATTTTTCTCATACAGTGCTCAACAATTCTTTCCCTAACAAAAACATCAGTGCAGTTTTTGGGCTTTTTTTGTTTTTAAAGTGTCACATACGATGCAAAGTCAACATAAAAGTAACAATTTTAGATTTCAGCCATACAATGATTCCTAAAAATCAGGGAATCTGTCAGCAGGTTTAAGCTATGTAATCTGAGAGAAGTATGATGTAGGGGATGAGATCCTGATTCCAGCGATGTATCACTTACTGTCACACTTCCGCCTCCCCGTCCACATGGCTAGGAGGCGGTGCCTTCTCCCAAGCCTCACTTCCGGAGCTTGGATGCTTTAAAAACTGACATCTCCAGTGAACCAGCACCGGCTACAAGCTTAGCGCTGCTTTTCCTGTGATTGCTGCTCCTGTAAGTGTTATCCTGATCCATCTGTGCCTGTGCCCCCATGCCCTGTCTGTGTTCCGTCCCCTAGTCGTGCCCCCATTCCTCTGTCCCCTCTCCTACCTCACCACTCGGTTGCTTCCTCTGGTACTGACCTCAGCCTGACCTCGACTCTGCTTTTGCTCTTTCCTCTGGTCCTCCTCTTGCCCGTACTGTGCTTGACCCGGCCTGCCTGACCATTCCTCGCACGCCCCGCAGCTCTGCTTCCCAGCTGTGCTGTGAGGCAGTGTATGAGAACAATGTGTATCTACTTCCTGGTTCTTGTTGCTCCGTGTAGTGTCTTCTGCTGCAGAGCTCCGGCTCCCTCTGGTGGCAGCTTGACACTTACTGGGCTGTTTCAATAAAATCAGTGTATTATCAGCAGGCAATTATCACTACAGGAGTAAGTATCTCATGCCTCCTAGACCTGCTGCTCTGTGTAACCCCGCCCCTCCACTGATTGGCTACTTCCTGTATACAGCTACTAATCAGTGGTGTGGGCGGGGTTATATACAGCTGAGCTCTGCTAGATCTACTGCAGAGAAAACAGGGATTGTATGACAACCACTGCACCTAGTAATCTAAGTGATACATCGCTGGAATCAGGGCCTCTGCCCCTACATCATGCTCCTCCTAGAACATATAGCAAAAACCTGTTGACAGATTTCATGCATTATTATGACAGTTGTTATTGCGGTTACTACAGTTACAAAAAAAACCTTTTTGAATATTTTTCTAAAATTGAAACTTGGCAGAATGTTCATACCCAACCAATAAACAGTTTCAGACCATAGTATACGGCAAGTAAACACTTCATTTTAAAAAACAGTAAATTCAGAAAACTAAACTTAAAAAAATGTAAAAAAAATTCCTAGGGTTCAGATTCTAAAAAGAATAGTGATAGTTTAATTATTATTATTTTTTTATTATTATTATTATTATTATTATTATTATTATTATTATTTTATGGTTTCACATGGTTCCCTTTCGAATATTTTGAAGCTACTCTTCCAAATAACTGAGGTTTTTATCTAAATCTCATCTCTGATTCTCAGTGAGGAGACTCACGGGAGAAAAATATCTTTCCACAAGAAAAAAGAAAAGCATCCAGTACCACCTATAGGTAGAAACAGTGAAAATCAAAGTCTGGCCCCCCCAAAAAAGAGCTTAGGGGTATTAGCCGCCTAGAGTTTGCACTACAGAAAGTATTCTTCCTTCTGGAGGAAAACTAATTTGATCATCAAAACCTAAACATTTTCTAGTTTTGAGGGAAAGAAAAGCTTCAAGATCCTTCAAGATAACTTAAAGCTCCTGAGCTCAAATGAAAAATCTCTAAGAGGCCTCCGACCTATTATCTGTTATGTCAAATTAGGCGTCTTCTTATTTGGTCCTCCTCAAGAACGATCGCCTTGATTTGGACACACTGCAAACACAAGTCAGTCAACATTTTCTGTATTTTGAAATACGGAATTCAATGCAACTATCGTAAACTGTCATGATTTTCAATCACACCTTGGGGCTTGATACCATACAGCTCACAAAACTTATTTGCTGACATATAGCAACCTTTTTATCCTAATGTAAATGCCGCTGTTCTCCTGATTCCGGCACTATTTTTCTTTTTCTCCTACGACTTTCCCTTCCTGAGATATGGCCTCTAGACTTTTTGGCCAACTGCGTACGGTTCTCAACTCTTCTCTGTGGGAGTCTTCTTCAGTTGGCCAAAACATTCGAATTCAAGACACGGGAAGACAAGACCATATCTTGGGAACGGAAAGGCGTAGAAACAAAATTAAAACTACGCTGGATTCAGCAGAACAGTGGCATTTACACCAGCTAAAAGTATTATGTGTTTCTGACAAGTGACAGGTCTTCTTTAATGCTTTCCTATGGCATGCTATAGTCAAAAAATGGTCTTCACTCAGACTAGAATACTGCGGGTGCCAGTGATAAATGGGTCTACGACCCTATAGCAATATATCAGAAAAATTCACTGCACTCATTGGTTATGTTGCAAAATGGTGAGGGATTTATTAACAAAGAAGAAAAGCGACTGAGAAACCATTCGATGTTTCGACCCGCCTGGGTCTTACTCAAGAGTCGCTTGAGGATGGGTAGCTGGAGTGTGAAAATGCAATGCAAAAGCGCAATGGCGCTGTTGCATATGATATGAAGGTGTCCTTGAGAATAGTTAAAGCTGGGCTTGCAAGAGCAACAGCACTGTTGCTTTTTGAAATGGGTATCAAGTCTTCCATTTTCACACTCCAGCTACCCGGTCGAAACGTTGAATGGTTTCACAGTCGCTTTTCTTCTTTGCTAATAAAAGCCTCACTATTTTGCAAAACAACCGATGAGTGTAGTGAATTCTTCTGGAACGTTTCACAACATGTTTGCCTATATTGCATCATGTTTAGTATCTTTTTGTCAACCTCAAGCCTAAAATAATCAATGAGTGCCTATAAATGAATGTCTTAAGTGGGTTGACTAAGTATTGGTATGTCATTGAGGTCCTATCTGTGGAAATCCGACCACTATGTAGTTCCTACCAGATGGTAAAATGAAGAGGTATCTCATCTTATTTTTCCAGAATATGCAAATCTGCATATTGACTATATTGGACCAGCCATGGGGCCTCTGGAAAACATTTGTAGAGCCCAAATGAGGGAAAATATCATTGTACAGGGTCAGTGGATTCCCACTGATCCGACACTGATGACATACCAAGTCTATGCCCATAGAAATAAAAGGATACCAAGATGTGTGATGTGGAACAGAAGTGAACCCTACCTTACTGACCCTGCCAGTTATAGGCTTGACTCTGCAAGGTTTGGGCATGTCTCTGGTACCAGACACTATCAACTATCATTATCAACAACAACTGCTACAACACTGATGGCTTCCCGGCAAGATACATCTCTTCCTTTACAATTATGGCTTGTATATAGATATATTGTATTACTATTTAGAATTTTTGGTAATATTTTCCAGTTCATGATAGGTATATGTGGCTAAAAAAAAGGTGCCAATATAGTGCTAAATAATATAATGGGTTACACATATGGGGCAATTTAAATGCCCAAAATTCAGCAAATAGCTGAAAAAGTAAAGTTTTACAATCCTTAAGGGTTTGATTAGAAAAACATGGCCGCTTTCTTAAATAAACCTCCTCTCTTGTGCGTGAAGTGTGTCTTGTATTACAGCTCAATCGAATTAAAGTGAATGGTTAAGGGACCTTTAGAGAGAAGAGATCCAGCGCCGGTTAATAGGGATGTTCACTATTCGGACAACCCCTTTTTAATCTGAGTGTTAGCCCCCATTAAAATAACAATGCATATACACAGCTCATGTGCTGGTGCTGTTCCAGCGGTGTCATCGCTGTTCCAACGGTGTTGGAACTTACTCTTCCAGAACTCACATGATGTTGTTACGTCATGAGAGCTTTGCTCCCAATCTGCGTCGGCTTCACTCTCTCCACTTTCGGTCGAACGTCAAAAGGAGGTCAGAGCTGCGTCTGGCCCCTCTTTTCCTATTGATGTTTGATCCAGAGGCAGGGAGAGGGAAACCAGTATGGATTGGGCTCAGGACTTGTGTGACGTAACGATCTCACGTGAGCCTCGGAAGAGCGAGTACTGACACAGCTGGAACAGCGCCGGCATCGAAAGGTGAATAAAAGTGGTTTTATTTTAATGGGATTGAGAAGGAGTTGACCAAATAGTGGAAAAACCTTTAAACCATCCCTTTTGCTAAGCCCCAGAGAGCGTGTGCCGACGCCGCTGGAACAGCACAGGCACCAAAAGATGAGTATAAGTGGTTTTACTTTAATGGGATTGTGAAGGTTGTCCAAATAGTTTACCGACCTTTAATCTATATCTTTTGCTAAGCCCTGGGAGAGCAAGTGGAAACACCACTAGAACAGCACTGACACCGCTGGAACAGCACTGACACCGCTGGAATAGCACAGGCACCAAAAGATGAGTATAAGTGGTTTCACTTTAATAGGATTGTGAAGGGGTTGTCTAAGTAGTGGACAAACCTTTAATCCATCTCTTTTGCTAAGCCCCGGGAGAGCAAGTGCCAACACCACTGGAACAGCGCTGACACCGCTGGAACAGCGGCGGCACCTAAAGATGAGTATAAGTAGTTTTATTTTAACGGGATTGTGAAGGGGTTGTCCAAATGGAGGACAAACTTTTAATCGATCTCTTTTTCTAGGCCCTGGGAGAGAGAGTGTCAACACTGCTGGAACAGCACTGACACCGCTGGAACAGCAGCGGCACCGAAAAAGGAGTAAAAGTGGTTAATGGGATTGTAAAGCGGTTGTCCAAATAGTGTACAAACCTTTAATCTATATCTTTTGCTGAGCCCTGGGAGAGCGAGTGCCAACACAGCTAGATAGGGCTGACACAGCTGGAACAGGGCTCACACCGCTGGAACAGCGCTGACTCCGCTGGAACAGCAGAGGCACCGAAAAATGAGTAAAAGTGGTTTTATTTTAACGGGATTGTGAAGGGGTTGTCCAAATAGAAGACAAACCTTTAAGCCCATCCCTTTTGCTACTGTGCGGGATTAAGGAACTAGTTCAAAGATTTTTCGAATTGGCATGGAGAGAAAAACTCCCAACCTGGATGGCAACCTTTTACTTTTTGCCATATCTTTTTTAAGAATCCCATTAGTAATGTCTTAATATGGAGCCCATAGTTGGAGAATGAAAATCTGAAAATGATCTGCATTTAATATGGCTGTCAAATTACTGCACCATCACATATGGGGAAAAGTTGGAGCAAGAGTCATAACACTGCTATAAAAAAAAAAAAAAAAGTTGGCGGCAGAAACATAATCCGGCGCATAATACTAAAGAATGACGTGATGGGAAATGGTACATGTATCGCTAGTATAATACAAGGTTACTCATTATCATAAGTCTGGGGAGAGGGATAGGAATGAGTTTCTATCCTCCGTAGCCCAGGGGACGACTAATGAGATTGGCTACTTCAAAAATGCTACATACTACGTCATTCTACCTAAACCACCACATTGTGCTATGAATCATCGAAGGATCCAGAAGAAAAGACGAAAGTCTGCTGTGCTGACGGCAAGGTGCAGAATATAGAAAACGGAGACATCGAGAGCGGATACTCTACAGATATGAGGAGACTACGTCAAGAACGATAAGGGGTTTCCATTAGAATATGGCTCATTTGTCATCTATCACTATCTATGCGGCATGATCTATAATGGAGCCTACAGATCCTGAAAATGGACCAGGACGTTAATCGCAACGTGCCCCCCATACATCACTGGGACGGGATGATTTACTGGAGTGCGGATTTGCTTTACCTATATTGTAATGATACTATATGCTTCCTGCTTCTATAGAAATGAAGGGGTACTCCATTGTAAGACATCTACAACCTCTTCCCTGATCATGAGGACGAAGACCTCTATTCACCCCATCGCTAAGAGGAGATGGTCTACAGCGTGTCTTGAATGTAAACATGCCCAACCTCCGCATCATCCTAATGTCCACCAAACATGTTCGATTATTTGGTGGACATCTATCTCCTCCGACTTCCCCGGAGATTGAGCACTCATGTACTCTATGAGGCTGAATCTGTAAGACCCCTATGGTACTGGCTGAACTGTTCCCAAAACATAAGGATCATCTGTTGAAAATCAAAAGGATGGATCTTTTCCCCCCGGTTGGGAGAGTCAGGAGGACCCCATAAATATTAGGTTTGGACAACTTTAACTTAAATGGGCGCCTTAAAGGGAATAGGTCAGCCGGTTTTTGCTATGTAATCTGAGAGCAGCATGATGTAGGGGCAGAGACCCTGATTCCAGTGATGTATCACTTACTGGGCTGTGTGTTGCTGCTTCAATAACATCAGTGTTTTATCAGCAGGAGATTATCACTACAGGACTAGGTGTCTCATGCATCCTAGTCCAACCCTGCCTCCAGCACTGATTAGCAGCTTTCTGTCAATGTACACAGAAATCTGCCAATCAGTGGTGTTGGCGGGGTTATACAGTCAGTGGTGTGGGCGGAGTTATACACAGCTCAGCTTTCAGAGCTTTACTAGATCTTCAGCAGAGAAAATTGTGATTCCATCACAACCGCTGCACTCAGCAAACTAAGTAACACATTGCTGGAATCAGGATCTCAGCCCCATACATCATGCCACTCTCAGATTACATAGATAAAATCTGATGACATATTCCCTTTAAGTTATACTCTTGGTCTTATAGCTTAAGGTAACTGGGGACTGATTGAACTCTCAACTATCCAGCATGTAGGACATATCCAGTAGATAAATGAAAAAGTTTTTAGACCAGAATATAACGTTAATATATATTGAAAAGTTCAGAAACTTTGTATTTCAAGTCCTTGCCATTTTCAAGATCTCTGGTGTTGTCCGATGTATATTCTCAACAACACAGATATATGGGCTTCAACTATGAACAAATCACTCATCGGAATGAGCCGAGACTTTGTATCGACTAGCGACTTGGCTACCGTTCTTAACAAAAAGTCATGGTGGAATTGTTTTTTAAAGTTTCCTAATAGATTCCATGCACTTATAATGGGGGTCCATCAGGTTATCTTTTGGGTTTCGAAATCTTTGATGTCAAGAATACACCACAACCCTGATGGAACGCTAAAAAAAGACCAACGTAATAAAAGACTGAAAGAATAGAATTTTGTTCTCATTGTCTTATAACTAATGATGTCATAGGGTTCAGTTAACACTGATGGGGGGGGGAGTATCACATTTCCGTTCACGCCCCTATTGTTCTTATTGATTCAGAATTCAGAGGGGACTTGTCCTTTGTTTGTGCCCCTATATAAGCTGGTCACATGTAATAATAAAAGGAGAATTATTTGAGTACAGCATAGTGTGTGTGCTGTATTGATTTCCCGAGCGCTCGTAAAGCAAATCTTATTAATTTGGAGTTCCAGAGGCATAGAAGGAGTGTATTTCGCTCACAAGACTCAATGGGCCAGAGTAACTAAGACTGGTATATACCTTTTAAAGTGGCCTCTCGGATATCCCCAAATGGATGTACTGTACAATTAATGGGAGTTGACATGTGAACACTATTGAGGAATGGCTTTCGTTAGTCAACCCAAAAGGTGCCCATGAAGGTTTATATTGAGTTGTACAATTTGTCAATTTAGGTCAAACTGGTTTGCAAAAAGTTAGATCTAAGCTCCTCATACAAAGGAGATGTGTTTAGGCCAAACTTGCTAATTTTGGTTCCACCGGATGAACATCCAATGGAGATGGGGATTCATAAACTCTACGTTGATGGAAGGTCTCCAGGACGACACTGATCAGGAACTGGGGTTTCAACAGTTTGATCCTTCCATTTTTGGGGGAAATAACCCTTTGTCGGAGGAGTTTGGCTGCAGCTTACGCTCAATTTTCTCCTGAGAACACATGCGTAAGTGTATAAGGGTGTGGTGGTGGATACTGTAGCTGTCAACTGAAGGAAGGTTTGGCTGACAGCTTTATCGTGTGTATGGTTTGAGTCTATAATCAAGGAATGTTTTTGAATGATCAATTATGGACAAACGAGACTTCCTTTATGCCTTTTAGAAAATGCTGAATCAACCTAAGATGTAAGGAAGACCATACTGTAATGCAATTCTGCACTATCACCTGAGCTTTATGTGCATTGCTATCCAATATATTCAGTTGCTCACATACTTGGACACTATTTTGTAACAGATGTGGGGGATTGCTTCACGAATGGTGCAACTTTTTGATTTTTAGGAGCAACCATCAATGTTCTAGATGATATTAAGTATCACAAATACTATAGGCCACAACCTTCAGAATGGTAAAAAGTATCACAAATACTCTAGGTGGCCTCATCAAAACCACTCTTTGCCATGTACTTTATGAAGGTATATGGACCTCATAGTAGAGGTTCTCCTCATAAGACCACCACCAAAAAGGAAGGAGATTAAGTAAAAGCAGCTCCTGTTATGATTCATGGTCAGGTAGGAGTCAGATGAACTTTACTCAAGTCTGACTCCTGGAACCCCCCCATCATCCTCTCATATTGCTAAGGGTAGATTAGAAAGTGGACCTTCTGGGATTTATTGCCGGATGAGGTGATCACCAGAACAAAGGCTGTCTGCAGCTCCTATTCTGGTTCATCGTCAGGTAGGAGTCAGATGAACCTTACGCAAGTCTGACACCTCAAACCCCCCACCAACCTCTGTGATTGCTAAGGGGAAATTAGGAACTGGACCTTCTGGGATTTATTGCCAGATGAGGTGATCACCAGAACTAAGGTTTTCTGCAGCTCCTATTCTGGTTCATGGTCAGGTAGATGTCTGATGAACCTTACATAAATCTGACTCCTGGAACTCCCCACCATCCTCTGCTGTTGCTAAGGGGAAATTAGAAACTGGACCTTCTGGAATTTATTGTTGGAAGAGGCGATCATAAGAACAAAGGTTGTCTGGAGCTCCAATTCTGGTTCTTGGTCAGGTAGGAGTCAGATGAAGCTTACACAAATCTAACTCCTGGAACCCACCAGCCATCCTTTGGTATTGCTAAGGCCAAATTAGAAACTGGACCTTCTAGAATTTAATGCCGGATGAGGTGGTCACCAGAACAAAGATTGTCTTCATTAAACTCCCTCTTAAAGTTTGTTGTAAACTTAAGAGTAGAACTTGACCTTGGCCATAGAGTGAACTATCAACCTATATGGACGCACACCACTAGGCACCATTTGTGGTCAAGATCATATTCTAATAAGCTTGTGACCACAATGACACATCTCCACAACAAAGAAAATCATATGTTCCAATCCTATCATCCAACCAATGTTACTTTGAGGTTGGTGATAATTCTGGTGGTTAGGCATGACTAAACTGGAAGAAACGAGACGGACTGATGTATCATAGTATCATAGTATCATAGTTTTTAAGGTTGAAGGGAGACTCTAAGTCCATCTAGTTCAACCCGTAGCCTAACATGTTGATCCAGAGGAAGGCAAAAAAAACCCAATGTGGCAAACAAGTTCCAATGGGGAAAAAATGTCCTTCCTGACTCCTGTACAAAGCTAAATTGACAAAGCCACAACGTTCAACAACATAATCTCATAATTTTATACTTTAAGTGAGAAGGCTATATAATCATCAAACATCCAAATAGTCTTTTGTATGTCATTCATAAAACTGCTCTCCTAATGAAACACAGCCAGTCTTGTTCATGGGTTGTGTCTAGAATCCATGCCTTATTTGTACGACACTTGGTTAGAGTTGAACAATTCAATTCAGGTAACCCTGATCCGGTATTCAGGAAGATCATCCATGGTAGCTGGTTTTCACTATTGGCCAAGTAAGCACCAAAGGCACCAATGATGGTAGAACAAGAATGTTGGGCCCAGATGTGAAGACGGAGGACCAGTATGGATACCGGATCAGGACTCATGTTTAGACTGAGGTGCAGTACTAGACACAACCTATAGAGTGGCGCTGTTTCATGAGTCAGGCAGCCCTGTATGAGCTATCTTTTTCCATGGCCATCAGTAGTGACACCATAATCAGGTAACGGTAGGACAGTTAGTGACGGCTGGCGAGTACCAATTTCGCATTATGAAATTGAGCCAAAAGGTTGAGTTACATGTGTTAGTAGAGACTCACATAATTTATAGAAAACAAATTGTAGAAAGAACCTAGTAAACAGGATAAGCTTTGTAATTTTTTATTAATTTTTTTAACTTTTCTCTAAATTTTTGAAAAAAAACCCAAAGAATAATTCTCACCCAAAAGCAAATTTTTGTAAAATATTTTTATGATCGTCACAATCTGATTTATTAAAGGGGATATCCAGGATTGGAAAAAGCGGCTTTATTCTTCTAGAAAAAAAGATAAACCTGTCCAAGCTTTCGGTAACGGTATAAACCCCTTTAAGAAGTGAATCTTACTAAGCGGAGTACCCGAATGGTGCCGTTTTTGAAAAAAGTCCGCCATGTTTTTCGAATACTGTAAAAAACCCTTTAATAAATAGATCAGAAGATGCTTGGGGTATTCCGGCCTAGACTATGCGGTCTTATATAATGTGCCAATCCCTTTTAACAGTTTCGTAGAACGTCGTCTATAGATCTCCGATATACATTATACTTCTTATCCACTATGAAAAAAGACAGCGCTTTATTGCTTCTATAAGTTCATTAAAATGTTCATATCATACATAACAAACACAGACTTCGGACTATGGTTCCAGTTGGGTTTCTGTAGGGTCTGGAGTTTCATAAAGATGGACCCAAAGGGGGGAAAAAACAGCCATGATGGACAAGGCACGCACATTGGTTAAACACAAAGTGGCTTGTATGGCTAGTTAAGTCAGATTATATACATCATGTCATTAGTCAGGTAGAAGCAAAATCTGTGTAAAGCATTTTTGGGATTTTTTTTTTACATTTTGTGCTATTCCAGTAAACTATCATGTCGTGGATGCCGACAAGCTCGGTGCTCAACCACCAAGGTAAACATATTAAAGTCTACTTGTCACATATGCACAATGGATACATTATGCAGGTAGTAAAGAGCCAAAGAGTGCAAGATATTCCCCAGTGAGTCTGATATTGAGACTGTCCCAAATGCTTACACATGGAGACAATGGAGTATGGGGGCATTTGGAGCTTGGGTAGAGTTCGGCCAAGGAGTGTAAGATATTCCCCAATTGTTCTGGTATCGAGACTGTCCCACATCCTTAAACATGGAGTCATGGCGTATGGGGGCATTTGGAGCTTGGGTAAAGTTCGGCCAAACAATGCAAGATGCAATGCAAGATGCAAGATATTCCCCAATGGTTCTGATATCCAGACTGTCCCACATCCTTAAAAATAGAGTCAATGGTGTATGGGGGCTTTTGGAGCTTGGATAGAGTTACATCAGATTGTGAATATTTTTAGGATGGAACATCTGCCACATTCGGTTGGGGATTAAGTGGTAATTCCCATCGATAATACTTTGTTTCCGTAACATCTACACAAATGAATGGGAGTTACAAAAAGCCCAAAAGCCAACGAGCAAAGCCGTGTCCGTAACTTGGGCGTTATGGGAGACGAAAGCCGGCCAAGAGTGGGCCAAAGGGAAGGGAGACCCACAGGCCACAATTACTTGGAGGACATGGACCTCAAAACGAATCATTGCCTAATGTTCTGTTGGCCATGAATTTTTTATGTTGCCTATCCTCTGTGGCATTCTAGGCTGTGTTCACCTGGCGATCACAAAATGGGGGAGTAATCCTGAATCTGAGAATTCTACACATCACAAGACTTTTGGAGTTAGACAGACAAGTGTTGGCTAGACAAGCTCTCGGTGCTAGGGTGAAATAACGCCCAGCTATGATATTAATGGCCTTCTTCAATTTCTTGGCCGTGACTTTGTGATTTGCGTCTTATAGGCTGTATCCACTTGGGTTGGGCCGATTCCACTGTATATGAATGACAAGCAAACTTTTCTCTTATTGTCTCAACACCAAGGTCTACAACTATCAAAATCAAATTGATGTATATGTCCACCTAGGTTGAATGGTCAGCACCCTGCTTACGAGATGAGACTTTTTGAAACTTTTTCTTTCGAAATGCAATTTTTTTTCTTTAAGTATTAAAACACTGTGCATACTTTTGGCAATAAATATAAGCAACATGTTAGAAGGATTGTCTATTTAATTTTTGCAACATATCACTGACATACTGTACTATCAAAAGCCATTGGAGTTCCAGAGTTGGCGTTCGTTACTAAAAAGTCCGTGACGAATGCGACGACTTTCTTGTATCCCTAGGGGCTAGTCATGAATGGCTATACATACAGGATAGATATCATTAATTAAAAAAAAAAGGATGACGTTTGTCACACTTGAGTTTGATGTTGGGTTTCCATGTAAGGAATGTGGGAGTGATCGATTCGAAAGTCGTCTAAACTTTCATAGTCACTTATGGCCACTTCTGTATCTTCCAGTCCACAGCTGGCCGACACGTCGGAAGAAGAAGCACCTACTGAATTGTGCAAGGATAAAGATACATTATCTGTGCTTGTCTTGTCCACCTTTTGGCTTTGGGCAGGCACAAAAGTACTAAATGAATGTCCCGGTTGTAGGCTGGAAGTCTCTATTTCGCTCGAGAGATGATGGGGTGGGAGGTATTGGCTCGGATGAAATTGCGGGCGCCGCCGGCAGTCTGGACTGAGTGTGCTGATCACAGATCTCGGCTGTACTTTAGGAAGGGTGTCGTAATGTTCTTGAAAGTCCTCCGGGAGAGGAGGTGGAAGCTGATCTTGACTTAAATAGTCTTCATGTTGAGGGGGTGGGTAGTCACTGTCAATGTCGTATCCTCCAAGGTAGTAATCCGTCTCCAGTTCTCTGGTGCTACCATGGTGGGCCGATGACCCATCGGCAGTTTCATAATTCGGGGCCTCCTCAATATCGGATAAATGAGCACTTGGCATCCAATCAGAAGTGTCCCAGTGGTACGCTGTGAAGACATAAGGGTCTGAAGTTAATGACGGGTTATTGAGAAGCTTTCGGAAAGTGTCATGCCCTTGTTAATGGAGTGGTCAGTCATGCGGCTTGGGTTGATCCCCGTCTCGTGCGATTGTCCAAGCTTACGACATGGCAGTGAGAGCTTATAACACAACATAGGCATACACTCAAACACAAGAGCGGTTGGATTACATAAAATGTTACCGGCATGCTGGGGGGCGTGGGGGTAGGGGGAGGAGCAGGCGGGAGAAAAAAGCCAAAATGTTATGGCCACCAAACGTGTTAACAAGGCAACTGGATTTGGGTTACAAAATGTCACCTCTGTTGTAATTCTGCCCTTGGTCCAATATCGGAGCTGTTTAGTTTGAGGGGGAAAAAAGAATAAAACTTACAATTCATAAACATCAATGCAAAATATTTCACTTATAATCCCATTTCACAATTAAAGGGAATCTATCAGCAGGTTTTTTCTGGGTAATCTGAGAGCAGCACAATGTAGGGGCAAGAGATCATCATTTCAGGACTAGGTGTCTCGTGCCTCCTGGTCCAACCAAGTCCCCACTACTGATTAGGAGCTTTCTGTCAATATACAGTGTACACAGAAAGCTGCCAATCAGTGGTGTGGGGAGGGATTTACACAACAAGCTGCCAATCAGTGGTGTGGGGAGGGATTTACACAGATAGCTGCCAATCAGTGGTGTGGGGAGGGATTTACACAGAAAGCTGTCAATCAGTGGTGTGGGGAGGGATTTACACAGATAGCTGCCAATCAGTGGTTTGGGCAGGGATTTACAGAGATAGCTTCCAATCAGTGGTGTGGGCGGGGGTTTACACAGAAAGCTGCCAATCAGTGGTGTGGACAGGGATTTATAGAGATAGCTGCCAATCAGTGGTGTGGGCGGGGGTTTACACAGAAAGCTGCCAATCAGTGGTGTGGACAGGGATTTATAGAGATAGCTGCCAATCAGTGGTGTGGGCGGGGGTTTACACAGAAAGCTGCCAATCAGTGGTGTGGACAGGGATTTATAGATATAGCTGCCAATCAGTGGTGTGGGCGGGGATTTACACAGAAAGTTGCCAATGAGTGGTGTGGGCTTGGATTTACCCAACAAGCTGCCAATCAGTGGTGTGGGCAGGGATTTACACAGCAAGCTGCCAATCAGTGGTGTGGGCAGGAATTTACACAGAAAGCTGCCAATCAGTGGTGTGGGCGGGGATTTACACAGAAATCTGCCAATCAGTGGTGTGGGTGAGGATTTACACAGAAAGCTGCCAATCAGTGGTGTGGGTGGGGTTATACACAGTCAGTGCTGTGGGTGGAGTTATACACAGCTCAGCATTTCGAGCTCTGCTAGATCTGCAGCAGAAAAAACAATGATCCCATTACAACTGCTGCACCCGATATACTAAGTGACACATCCCTGGAATCGGGGTCTCCGACACTATATCATGCTGCTCTCAGATTACATAGCAAAAATAAAAGAAAAAAAAGTTGGCATACTACATCTAGGTGTCCATGTCCAGAGAGCGTATGCTCCCGAAAATGGTGCACGACGGAGCACATGGGGACTCAGTCTGCACCATTATAGTCAAACGCCCCGTCGGGAGGGGGGGGGGGTTCGGACAGAAGCCCCGGCAGGACCATTACACGGAAATCGGAACACAATGTGAAAGGGGCCTAACCCTGTTATACAAGCTGCACACTGACACTGCATTGTATCACTGGGTCAGATCCTCAGTGATGTCCCAGGAAAAGATACAAAATATTACAAAAAAATTCTAATCCATTTTTTATTTAGATTTTTTATTCTATTTACTGTCTATGATTAAAGGGATGTCCGCCTCGTCTGACCTGCTGTAACCGACATTCAGAAACACTTTACAGGAGCCACATGGGTCATAAACAATAATAGGCAAGCTCGTACTTAGTGATGTGTAGGAGAGTGTTGTGGGCATGCTCTGTGACCTCGGCAAAGGTCAATGTGCTGAAAGGGAGAGGAGGTGCTCTGTGACATCACCTACTGTGAATTGTGAATCCTGTTTTATCAGCTGTATATAGAGGTGCTATCAGTCATTGTACAGGGGAGGTGAGCTGTGACATCACGTATTGTGAATGGTGGCTCCTGTGTTATCAGCTGTATATTGAGGTGTTATCAGTCATTGTACAGGAGGAGGTGAGTTGTGACATCATCTATTGTGAATGGTGGATCCTGTTATCTACTGTATATAGAGGTGTTACCAGTCATTGTACAAGAGGAGGAGGAGGTGAGCTGTAACATCACCTATTGTGAATGGTGACTCTTGTGTTATCAACGGTATACTGAGGTGTTATCAGTCATTGTACAGGAGGAGGTGAGCTGTGACATCACCTATTGTGAATGGTGGATCCTATGTAATCTACTGTATATAGAGGTGTTATCAGTCATTGTCCAAGAGGAGGAGGAGGTGAGCTGTGACATCACCTATTGTGAAAGGTGGATGGTGGATCATGTGCAATCTACTGTATATAGAGTTGTTATCAGTCATTGTACAGGAGGAAGAGGAGGTGAGCTGTGACATCATGTGTTATCCTATATATATATATATATATATAGGTGTTATCAATTATTGTACAGGAGGAGGAAGTGAGTTGTGACATCACCCATTGTGAATGGTGGATCCTGTGTAATCTACTGTATATAGAAGTGTTATCAGTCATTGTACAGGAGGAGGAGAAGGTGAGCTGTGACATCACCTATTGTGAATGGTGGATGGTGGATCCTGTACAATCTACTGTATATAGAGTTGTTATCAGTCATTGTACAGGAGGAAGAGGAAGTGAGCTGTGACATCATGTGTTATATCCTATATATATATATATATATATATATATATATATATGTGTTATCAGTCATTGTACAGGAGGAGGAAGTAAGTTGTGATATCACCCATTGTGAATGGTGGATCCTGTGTAATCTACTGTATATAGAAGTGTTATCAGTCATTGTACAGGAGGAGGAGGAGGTGAGCTGTAACATCACCTATTGTGAATGGTGGATCCTGTGTAATCTACTGTATATAGAGGAGTTATCAGTCATTGTACAGGAGGAGGAGGAGGTGAGCTGTGACATCACCTATTGTGAATGGTGGATCCTGCGTAATCTACTGTATATAGAGATGTAAAAAATGCAAAAATATCACTGAATATTAAAACAATTATGTTTTACATGACGTCATTTAAGCAATAGCTTTGAATAAACCCTGTCATGCTCTTATGATACATTTTCTGTTATTATTGGACGACAGTTTTTATGCGTTACATTATCCATTTCACATAATAAGCAAAGTTTGCAGTAAAAGTGTAAATACCTTCGGGTTCAACATTATCAACAACATTGTTGACTAGATGAATGACAGTCACTATGGAGGCTTGTGGGAGGGAGAAAACACAACGAGGGAGGAAGAAAAAAAAGAGGAGACAACAGAACGGTTAGTATTACAGCGCACACACATGGTTATGTATCAATCACCGGACGTCTCCGGCACCGCGCAGCTCATGGTGGGACTAACGAGTGGGGTCAGACCGCGGGGACGCGGGTCACCTGGAGAACATAGGACACAACCCTCCGTCTGTATCCTAATATTTACACCCTGTGCACACAGGAAATTTGACCAAAAATGTTCCGATCCCATAACTTTGCAATCAAAGCCTAGTGGAGGGTCCCCTGGTGGGGGCGAGTCTGACCCTACATCCGAGCAACGTTTCCCACATTTTTACCTTAGTTGAGGGATCTAGCCGGGGTCTACAATGGGCACATAAGACACACACTTCTTTTTTAGATGCCACGGTGCCGGACAACTTTTAGAGGATATGATGGGGGGTGATGCCCCCTTTTTACTGCCCCCTAATTGTTCATCTAAACACCATGGCACCAGATTCTGGACCATGCTGAGTCCAGGGACAGGAACCCTCATTGCGCCATTATAGGGATTCTTGGTGAGCCTTCAGCGAGTCCGAGAGACCTCTACTTCTTACCGGAACCTCCCGGACTTTGGGAGAGACTTCCCGTAAAAAAATGGCCTCCGTGTGGAATTTGAAGACTATTTTGGAAAAGGAATTTAAGATTTTTCACTTTAGAAACTTCTTTTGGACCTTCTTAAATTGACCTGAAACGTCATCATCTGAATACCTAGTTTGCAAAAGATGGAGGGGGGAGTGGGGCGATCATGCGCCCACATTCTGTGAAAGAAGTCCTTAAAGCATCACCATTTGGTTTTATTTCAGCCCTGGGGTGGTGCTTTAAATGTAAGTCCCCTGCCCCCGGTCTTATACCCACCTGCCGCCATCCTTAGCTTGTTACAGCAGCGCTCCGGTCGGTCTTAGGTTCTCCTAGAGTCACACTGAGCGATTGTGCCGTAACTTCTGACTTTTAGCAAGTGAGAGGATACGGGCACAAGACAGCGCCGAAAAAGGATGAAGACGGCAGCAGATGAGTCTAAAGGCCACTTTACACGCTGCGACATCGCTAGCGATCGCACCCGCCCCCGTCGTTTGTGCGTCACGGGCAAATCGATGCCCGTGGTGAACAATATCGCCGGTACGCGTCACACGAACTTACCTTCCTAAGTCGCTGTGGGCAGCGAACAACCTCTTTTTTAAGGGGGAAGTTCGTGCGCCGTCACAGCAACGTTACACAGCGGCCCGCCAATAGAAGCGGAGGAGCGGAGAGCAGCCGTGTTAACGACACGCCCACCTTGTTGCCGGAGGACGCAGGTACGGTGTTGTTCGTCGTTCCCGGGGTGTCAGACGTAGCGATGTGTGCTGCCTCAGGAACGACGAACAACCTGCGTACCAAATGAGCAACGATATTTGGGAAATGAACGACGTGTCAACGATCAACAATTTGGTATTTCTGATCGTTAGCGGTTGCTCATACGTGTCACACGCAACGACGTCGCTAACGAGGCCGGATGTGCGTCACGAATTCCGTGACCCCAGCGGCATCTCGTTAGCGATATCGTTGCGTGTAAACCGTCCTTAAGACTGGGGACAGGGAGTTTATATTTAAAACGCAACTCCAGGGCTGAGAAACAAACGCTGGAGCGGTGCTTTATCAGAATCTAAATTTGGGGTGCGTCTTATCATCCGGTGCGTCTTATAAAACGAAAAATACGGTAAATCCAGTATATCATCATCTCCTTTAAAATATTCTGTTGTCATCAAAGCAGTTGTAAAGGGCTTATATATGGATTATTACACTTAGGGGTACTTTGCACGCTGCGACATCGCAAGCCGATGCTGCGATGTCGAGCGCGATAGTCCCCGCCCCCGTCGCAGCAGCGATATCTTGTGATTGCTGGCGTAGCGAACATTATCGCTACGCCAGCTTCGCATGCACTCACCTGCCCTGCGACCGTTGCTCTGGCCTGCGACCCGCCTCCTTCCTAAGGGGGCAGGTCGTGCAGCGTCACAGTGACGTCACATGGCAGGCAGCCAATAGCAGTGGAGGGGCGGAGATGAGCGGGACGTAAACATCCCGCCCACCTCCGTCCTTCCGCATAGCAGCCGGGACGCAGGTAGGAGATGTTCCTCGCTCCTGCTGCTTCATACACAGCGATGTGTGCTGCCGCAGGAACGAGGAACAACATCGTACCTGTCGCTGCACCGGCATTATGGAAGTGTCGGACCCTACACCAATGATACGATAACGACGCTTTTGCGCTCGTTAATTGTATCAAAAAGGATTTACACACAACGATATCACCTGCGACGCCGGATGTGCGTCACTTTTGATTTGACCCCACCGACATCGCACCTGCGATGTCGTAGTGTGCAAAGCCCGCCTTAGGATAGGAAATCTTTACCAGATCGGTGGGGATCCAACACTTGGCACCCCGAATAATCTTAGGAGAGTCCCCTGGGATGACCGGAAGTAAGGAACGGACAGACACAGAACAGCACAGCTCCATACACCTTGTAGTGGCCATCCTCAGTACTGCAGCAAAGCTCCTATAGAAGTAAATGTGAGGTGAGTTGCAGAACCGAGAATGGCCACTACATGGCGTATGGATGTTGCGGCTCTGTCCACTATGAAGATCCGGCCACCGATGGAGCATCATACAGCTGGGGTCCCACTGATCATTATGACCTACCCTAAGAATAGGCACTCCATCTATAAGCCCCAGACAACCCCGTTAACTTTAAGAACATGAAAGACGACCATTTTTTTCCCTAAATCTATCATTCTTCGTTAACGGTTGTGGGCAGTCATGGGGCGCCAACCATTGCCCATCAATCGGTTTCCATGCATGCACCATGGCTGAGGACAGGAGCGCCACCGCGGCAGGGCAAGAAAACAATGACTACCGGGAACTTCTGGGAGCGCTAAGTAAGTAGAAGTTGTTTTTGTTGTTTTTTATTGCCCCCCCACCCCCCTGCTTTGAGTAACTTTTCCAAAAATCCTGGACAATCTCTTTAATCCTGTGACGGGTAAAGAAAGCCGGTAGAGCAGGAAACCGGGGTCGTAAAGATGCAAACCGCTTTCATGTGTATTGATGTTGATAAGATCCAATATGTATTGCAGTTCCAAATTTTTGGATAGGTGTAACAGGCCCTAAAATGTATCGTAGCATTCTTCTTCAATTCGGCCACCATGGCTGCCTTGAGTAGGAACTACTCGTACACCAAATGAGTGATTATGGCATACTTATCATTGAAAAGTCTGCAATTGCCACTAGAGGGAGCTATAGGGATTCATACACCTCAATACTTAACTGACCTGCAGTGAGCTCCCCCTAGAGGTGGCAGATAGGAGCGAAACATTTAACACTACATTTTCTCCAGAATTGCTCATACTTGATAAGATGGATGAGGGGATACCTAGAAAACATCCCTAAATCTGCCCCTGAATACTACCACCTACTTATTGCACTAACAAATATGAACAGAAAACGTGTCCTCTGATAAAGCCGACCTTCCTCGACACCTGCCCTAGATATTAAAGAGTGGAAATTGTACACAACGGAAGTAGATGTAAATGCGGAGTCTTTACCATTGTCATCTCCCGAATCCGACTGAAAGGAGTTCAAGGACTGATTCTCGGAATTGTTCCCCTTTGTGTTCCCCACAAAACAAGTCAAATCTTCCGCTGCTTCCAGTCCTTTACCTTGAAATACAACAAAAAGAAATCAATTATTTTACATCCCCCATCAGTCACCCCCATTACCAGAGTTCAACGGTGGCCTCAACTCTATAGAAGAACATGCAATTAACGAGGCTTTACAGCACGTGCCGCTCTCCAATTCTCTCCTCTACATCCATCCTCTTATTCTGTCCTGTTACCAACCATAGAAATGGTGAATGCGGATCCTCCACAGGTCTCATGATAGAACAATACATAGCAAAAAACATAGATACATAAAGCAAAAGATAGATAAAATAAAGATAGAGGGATAGATGGATAGATAGATAGATAAATAGATAGATAGAAAAAGAAGGCCACAGTCCAAAAGCAATAGATACATAGAGCAAAAGATAGAAAGATTGATAGATAGATAGAAAAAGAAGGCAGTACTCCAAAAACGATGGATACATAGAGCAAACAATAGATAGAACAAAGATCGATATAGAGAGAAAAAGAAGACAGTACTCCAAAAGCGATGGATACATAGAGCAAAAGATAGAAAGATTGATAGATAGATAGATAGAAAAAGAAGGCAGTACTCCAAAAACGATGGATACATAGAGCAAACAATAGATAGAACAAAGATAGATATAGAGAGAAAAAGAAGACAGTACTCCAAAAGCGAAAGATACATAGAGCAAAAGATAGATAGAGGGATAGATAGAGAGAAAAAGAAGGCAGTACTCCAAAAGCGAAAGATACATAGAGCAAAAGATAGATAGATAGAGGGATAGATAGATAAATAGAGAGAGAGAAAAAGAAGGCAGTACTCCAAAAGCGAAAGATACATAGAGCAAAAGATAGATAGATAGAGGGATAGATAGATAAATAGAGAGAGAGAAAAAGAAGGCAGTACTCCAAAAGCGAAAGATACATAGAGCAAAAGATAGATAGATAGAGGGATAGATAGATAAATAGAGAGAGAGAAAAAGAAGACAGTACTCCAAAAGCGAAAGATACATAGAGCAAAAGATAGATAGATAGAGAGATAGATAGATAGATAAATAGAGAGAGAGAAAAAGAAGGCAGTACTCCAAAAGCGAAAGATACATAGAGCAAAAGATAGATAGATAGAGGGATAGATAGATAAATAGAGAGAGAGAAAAAGAAGACAGTACTCCAAAAGCGAAAGATACATAGAGCAAAAGATAGATAGATAGAGGGATAGATAGATAAATAGAGAGAGAGAAAAAGAAGGCAGTACTCCAAAAGCGATAGATACATAGAGCAAAAGATAGATAGAGGGATAGATAGATAAATAGAGAGAGAGAAAAAGAAGGCAGTACTCCAAAAGCGATAGATACATAGAGCAAAAGATACATAGAACAAAGATAGATAGTTAGAAAAGGCAGCACTACAAAAATGATAGATACATAAAGCAAAAGATAGAACAAAGATAGATAGATAGGTTGACAGATAGATAGAAAAGGAAGGCAGCACTTCAAAAGTGATAGATACATAGAACAAAAGATAGATAGAACAAAGATAGATAGATAGATAGAAAAAGAAAGCAGCACTCCAAAAGTGATAGATACATAAAGCAAAAGATAGATAGAACAAAGATAGACAGATAGATAGACAAAGAAGGCAGCACTTCAAAAGCTATAGATACATAGAGTAAATGATAGATAAAACAAAGACAGATAGAAAGAAAAAGAAGCCAGCACTTCAAAAGCGATAGATACATAGAGCAAAAGATAGACAGATAGAAAAAGAAGCCAGCACTTCAAAAGCGATACATAGAGCAAAAGATAGACAGAACAAAGATAGATAGATAGTTAGATAAATAGAAAAAGAAGGCAGCACTACAAAAATGATAGATACAAAGATCAAAAGATCGATAGAACACAGATAGAAGATTGATGGATAGAGAGAAAAGAGGAACAGCACGTTAAAAAATGAGAGTTGGGTGCAAGGCCCCCCAAAATACCATATATCCAAGCATAGATAATCTATATATATAATTGCCTTATTCTGTCTGTCTGTCTGTCTGTCTATCTGTCTGTCTGTCTGTCATGCTCCAAAATTGTGTCCTTACGGTGACACAAAGCTGATTGGCCGCTGGGCTCGCCATGGCCCCGCCCCCCCACACGGATTGGCCGCTCGCCCAGGCTGCGCCCCCACACGGATTGGCCAGCCGCTCGCCCAGGCTCCGCCCCCCCCACAGATTGGCCTCTCGCCCCGGCACCCTGCAGGCATTGGCAATTCAGCCACGCCACGCCCCGCCCCCCTCACGCAATGCACGTTAGCTCTGGCCCCACCCCCTCCCTCCCCCCGCGCATTTCTCTAACTGACACGGCTGTCACGGAGGTGAGTACGGTACTCCCTATCCCCCCCCAACCCCCCCCCCCCCGGCCCCCGCTCCCAAAGGGGTGGTGTGGATACTCGCATGGTTACAAGCGCTGTCACGGAGGTGAGTACTGTACTCCCTCCCCCTCCCCCGGCCCCCGCTCCCACGGCAGTGGTGGGAGTGGTGTGGATACGTTGGTAACCATGCTCGCATGGTTACAAGCCCATCAAGGTCCTGCTGCGCCGGAAGGTCCACACGCACACACACAAACATACACACACATCAGATCACACTCACACTCACTCTCATACACACCTCACACACACCTCACATCGCATCCACATACTCACGACATCCTGGGATATCGCTTGCTTCTCGGCGGCGAAAATGTGCTGTTGTGATCTTCCAGGACCTGACGGAGGATCACATGGCCAGAAGCATGTGATATCCCCGGATGTTGTGAGTATGAGCGCGTAAGTGCGATATCGTCAGTGTCTGTGTGTGTGAGTGGATGCGATCGGGTGTGTGTGAGTGGATGCGATCGGGTGTGTGTGAGTGGATGCGATCGGGTGTGTGTGAGTGGATGCGATCGGGTGTGTGTGAGTGGATGCGATCGGGTGTGTGTGAGTGGATGCGATCGGGTGTGTGTGTGAGTGGATGCGATCGGGTGTGTGTGTGAGTGGATGCGATCGGGTGTGTGTGTGAGTGGATGCGATCGGGTGTGTGTGTGAGTGAATGCGATCGGGTGTGTGTGTGAGTGGATGCGATCGGGTGTGTGTGTGAGTGGATGCGATCGGGTGTGTGTGTGAGTGCATGCGATCGGGTGTGTGAGTGTCGGCAGAGGAGCAGGGCGTGCTGGAGAAGGCTGGGAGCAGAGAGGCTGATCATGGGGAAGAGGGAAATGCTGATGCTGAAGGAGGCTGGGATGGGAAGGCTGGGAAGAAGGAGGCTGGGAGGAGAGAGGCTGATCCTAGGGAAGGCTGGGGAGAGGAGGCTGATGCTGAGGGAGGCTGGAAAGAGAGAGGCTGATGCTGAGGGAGGCTGGGACGAGGGAGGCTGATGCTTAGGGAAGCTGATGCTGGAGGAGGCTGGAAGAACAGAGGCTGATGCTGGTGGAGGCTGATGCTTTGGGAGGCTGATGCTGGGGGAGACTGGGAGAGGAAGGCTGATGCTGAGGGAGGCTGGGAGGAGGAGGCTGGGAGGAAGGAGGCTGGGAAGAGAGAGGCTGATCCTTGGGGAGGCTGGGAAAGGGAGGCTGATGCTGAGGGAGGCTGGAAGGAAAGAGCCTGATGCTAGAGACAGAGACGCTGATGCTGGGAGGAGAGAGGCTGATGCTGCGGGCAGAGAGGCTGATGATGCGGGTAGAGAGGCTGATGCTGGCGCAGCATGGCGGATGGAGCACGTTTGGTAATGCGCAGCATGGCGGATGGAGCACGTTTGGGAGTGCGCAGCATGGCGGATGGAGTACGTTTGGGAGTGCGCAGCATGGCGGATGGAGCACGTTTGGGAGTGCGCAGCATGGCGGATGGAGCACGTTTGGGAGTGCGCAGCATGGCGGATGCAGCACGATGGCGAGTGCGGAGTATGGCGGATGGAGCATGTTTGGGAGTGCGCAGCATGGCGGATGGACCACGTTTGGGAGTGCGCAGCATGGCGGATGGAGCACGTTTGAGAGTGCGCAGCATGGGAGATGGAGCACGATGGGGGGTGCGCAGCATAGGGGATGGAGCACGATAGGGAGTGCACTGCATGGGGGATGGAGCACGATGGGGAGTGCCCAGCATGGCGGATGGAGCACGTTTGGAAGTGCGCAGCATGGCGGATGGAGCACGTTTGGGAGTGCGCGGCATGGCGGATGGAGCACGTTTGGGAGTGCGCAGCATGGATGATGGAGCACGATGGGGGGTGCGCAGCATAGGGGATAGAGCACGATGGGGAGTGCGCTGCATGGGGCATGGAGCACGATGGGGAGTGTGGAGTATGGCGGATGGAGCACGTTTGGGAGTGCGCAGCATGGTGGATGGAGCACATTTGGGAGTGCGCAGCATGGCGGATGGAGCACGTTTAGGAGTGCGCAGCATAGGAGATGGAGCACGATGAGGAGTGCGCAGCGTGGCGGATGGAGCACGATGGGGAGTGCGCAGCATAGGGAATGGAGCACGATGGGGAGTGCGCAGCATGGCGGATGGAGCACGTTTGGGAGTGCGCAGCATGGCGGATGGAGCACGTTTGGGAGTGCGCAGGATGGGAGATGTAGCACGATGGGGGGTGCGCAGCATAGGGGATGGAGCACGATGGACAGTGCACACCTCCCCCCAACACACACACACGCGCGCGCGCGCACTGCACAACACACCACACACACACACTGGAAACCACAAACAACTGCCCTACACAGACACCCACACACAGACAACGCTGCACACACAAATATACGCACATACCGCACATATATATAACAAAAATCATACATGAACTACACAATACGTAAATTCTAGAATACCCGATGCGTAGAATCGGGCCACCTTCTATATATTATAAAAAAACAGCAGGCATCACTCAGAAAAAAATTAGGAAAAAGTGGACATTACTAGCCCATATGACGGGGTGACGATTTGGTTGTTTTGGCGTGATAAAGGTTTGAAACAACCATTTTTTCCTGTAGATAGACAATAGCTAGATAGATGATAGATACTTACAATCATGTCCAGAATCCCAAGGTGATTTTCTGATGGAGTCACAGTCAGACCGACACGGTGACACTGACGGCATATTGGGGGCCACGCTGCACACCACCACTCCTCTTCGAGCTGTGAGAATCCTAGGTGACTCAGGGTGGAAGGTTGTCATCTCCTGATGCTCCACCCCAAGTCCATCCACCATTTTATCCAGGTTGTTCCTAGATTCGCTCTGAAAACATGGAGTGTAGGCCATGGGTCGTACGGGAACTTGAGGTGGACCAACCTCTTGGTAGATATTTCTACTATCTCCTCCACCCCGGAGATTTTTAAACTGTATCCCATTGGTTTTATTGAGTAATGCCGCTGTGGCCGGGTCTTGGACCAGGGTGATGTTGTTACGGGAATAATTTTTCCGGAATACTTTTTTGCGGAACACGATGAAAAGGATGATCAGGACAAATATAACAAAAAGCACCACTGCAATTCCGATAAGCTCCTCTTTGCCAACATAAGAATGCCCTGCTTGAATGTTGGGCACCACCACAGGTCTGAGACCACAGTACTGTCCAACGTAGCCATGAGTGCAATTACAGAAAAATGATCCAAAGGTATTGATGCAGCTGCCGCCATTTTCACAGTCTTCTCGTTCACATTCATTAATGTCCTCTTCACACCTACAGAAACATTTATCAAATGAGAGAGCGGTTACTGATAGATCTTCAGGACTGACCAACAGGACATTAATTACGGATTGACCTTCAATATTGGTCAATGGGTGGGTAGCTTCTGATGGACCCTTAACACTGGTCAAGAGAAGTTTAGTTACTGATGGACTGTTGACACTGGACAAGACAAAATCAGTTACTGATGGACCCTCAACACAGGTCAAGAGGAAGTCCAGTTACTGATGGACCCTTGACACTGGAGAAGAGGAGATCAGTTAATGATGGACCCTCAACACTGGTCAAAAGGAGGTCAGTTACTTATGTGCCCTCAACACTGGTCAAGAAAAGTTTAGTTACTGATGGACTGTTGACACTGGACAAGACAAGATCAGTTACTGATTGACCCTCAACACTGGTCAAGAGGAAGTCAGTTACTGATGGACCCTTGACACTGGTCATGAGTAGTTACTGATGGACCCTCAACACTGGTCAAGAGGAGGTCAGTTACTGATGTACCCTCAACATTGGTCAAGAACTGATTGTTTATTGATCGATCCTCAACACTGGTGAAGAGGAGGTCAGTTACTGATATACCCTCAATATTGGTCAAGAGGAGGTCAGTTACTGATGGACCCCTGACACTGGTCATGAGTAGATCTGTAACTGATGGACCCTCAACACTGGTGAAGAGTAGGTCAGTTACTGATATACCCTCAACATTGGTCAAGAACTGATCAGTTACTGATGGACCCTCAACAATGGTCAAAAAAAGATCAGTTACTGATGGACCCTCAACAATGGTCAAAAAAAGATCAGTTACTGATGGACCCTCAACAATGGTGAAGAAGAGATTGGTTACTGATAGAGCTTAGATAATGGTCAAGAGAAGATCAATAACAGATGGACCCTTGACTCTGGTCAATAAAAATCTAGTTACTGATGGACCCTCAACATAGGTCAAGAGGAGATTAGTTATTGACGTACACTCAACACTGGTCAAAAAAAGATCATTTATTGATGTACCCTTAACACTGGCCAAGACGAGGTCAGTTACTGATGAAGCTTCGACACTGGCCAAGAGGAGATCATTTACTAATGGACCCTTGACATTGTTCAATAAAAGACTGGTTACTGATGGACCCTAGACATAATTAAAGACGACATTAAAGGGGCTGCCCTATGTACACAACCCTTGTCGCTTACTAATAGACCTGCAACACTTTATTCGAGAGGAGATCCGTTACTGGTGGATCCTAAAAACTGGTCAAGAAGATATCGGTTCCTGATACACCCTGGACACTGGTCAACAGGAGATCAGCTACTGATAAATCCTCAGCATTGGACAAGAAGAAAGTAAAGGTCTGGCTTTATAAACACAACCCAAGTGTGTGTGTGTTCTATTACGGCAGGTCAAACATTTGGGAACCCTTCTCTATCAGCTAGAGTTGAGAGCTGCAAATAGAGGTGGACCCCCCCCCTCCCCCCTGTCCATGTGTTACATTGTTTACATCGATTCGGCCTTGGACAATCCTTATTTTGTTAAAAAGCTAACATGACGATAAGCCGATCACAAAGTATCCCCATTCTGTGCGCATAAATGTGGCCTGTCCAGCCAGCATAAGTGATCATATTCCCTGCAGCGCCTCCACAGCAAAAATGAAGAATTACACAGTGTCTATTCTGGTTCAAAGATGGGGGTTCTAGGTGGAAGCAGCCCCATGTATGATGATCATGTCATATACGGCAGATGGGAGGGGGATTTCTGTACCCCTTTTCGTGACTCACATACCTCATTAGACCTGGATCTTAGACAGGAAAACCCAAAGACCTCGACTACAACTCCTTTAAGAACGCTACAACTCATTTTTTCCTGTGATCTTTAAATTAAATGGTGCAATGTTGGATTCCTCCGGCCACCACTAGGTGGAGCACACTGAATACAGGCTTCTCATTGAGCTCAGTGGAGCTTTATTATGCCATGTGCAGCTCCCCCTAGTGGTGACTACCGACATTTGACATTTTAACATATACCTCAGGCTTAGGGGCTTTGTAGCTCTGTGTTACAATAACAAGATTTAATATGAAATTCGTCAGAATCAAATATATAAAAAGCCTAAAATGACAGATTCTCTTAGAGCGAGCTCCCTGCAATGACATTCCCATCCACCTCCACTTACGTTAACCCTCTCAGACCCGTCCTGCAGGTGCAGATGAAGGCGTTCCCCATGGGATCACAAGTTCCACCGTTTCGGCATGGGTTAGGGAAGCACGCTGTGATCTCGGACTCGCAGTTTTTGCCGATGTACTGGGACGGGCAAGTACATTGATAGCCTGTGCAAAAAGAAAAAAAAATAGGAGTTTACATAGGACTGCCTGACAACTAAAAAGGAGTATATGACCATAATGGGTAGAAGAAATAAGAAATGGACAAACTCGGCTCTGCTATTTCTGTATAGTCACACCTTAAACCATAGAATTTTATTAATAGCTTTAGCATCTTACAAGAAGAATTGTCTTACCTAACTATACTGGTGCTCACATAGGACAATTCCCAAAGGGTTAACGCCTTCAGCTCTGCTACATTCTGTGTAGTCACCAGTGCTGCAGTGAATTCTGCAGCTGCGGAGATTCTGCTGCATTACATGACCCAACAGTGCCACCTGCTGTCAGTACAGTGGTACTACAGACGAAGCAGCTAAAAATTCACAGCCTGACATTAATCTGATAATTCAGCCGTTTCCCAGCACTTACAATAATACTAATAATATAATATATATATATTATAAAATTATATTATATTATATTATTATTAATTATATATTATATATAATTATTATAATAATTAACTTAAATAAAATACAGAAATCCTCAGCCCCTCTGCTCCTGATTAATTATATTTCTGATATAAAGCTCTGCAACGTGTATATATCACTATTCCTAGCGTACAGCAGCCGTGTGGCCAGTACATAGCAGTATATGTGCATAGACTTCTATGGGAGAGTGTAGTGGGCATGTTCTGTCACCTGTGCAACGGTTACTGTACATGGGGAGGAGGTGAGCTGTAACATCAATTATTGCGATTGGTAGATCCTGTGTTATCCACTGTATATAGAGGTGTTATCTATCAGTCATTGTACAGGAGAAGGAGGAGGAGGTGAGCTGTGATATCAGCTATTGTGATTGGTAGATCCTGTGTTATGGACTGTATATAGAGGTGTTATCAGTCATTGTACAGGAGGAGGAGGAGGAGGTGAGCTGCGATATCACCTATTGTGAATGGTGGATCCTGTGTTATGTATTGTATATAGAGGTATTATCACTGATTATAAAGGAGGAGGTGAGCTGTGACATCACCTATTGTGATTGGTAGATCCTGTGTTATCTACTGTATATAAAGATGTTATCAGTCATTGTACAGGAGGAAGAGGAGGAGGTGAGCTGCGATATCACCTATCGTGAATGGTGGATCCTGTGTTATGTATTATAAATAGAGGTATTATCAGTGATTGTAAAGGAGGAGGTGATCTGTGACATCACCTATTGTGAATGGTGGATCATGTGTTATCTGCTGTATATAGAGGTGTTATGAGTCATTGTACAGGAGGAGGAGGTGGGCTGTGACATCACTTATTGTGAATGGTGGATCTTGCGTTGTCTACTGTATGTAGAGGAATTATCAGTCATTGTACAGGAGGAGGAGGTGAGCTGTGATATCACATATTGATAATGGTGGATCCTATGTTATCTACTGTATATAGAGGTGTTATCAGTCATTGTACAGGAGGAGAACTGTGATATCACATATTGATAATGGTGGATCCTGTGTTATTTACTGTATATAGAGGTGTTATCAGTCATTGTACAGGAGGAGGAGGAAGTGAGCTGTGATATCACATATTGATAATGGTGGATCCTATGTTATCTACTGTATATAGAGGTGTTATCAGTCATTGTACAGGAGGAGAACTGTGATATCACATATTGATAATGGTGGATCCTGTGTTATTTACTGCATATAGAGGTGTTATCAGTCATTGTACAGGAGGAGGAGGTGAGCTGTGATATCACATATTGATAATGGTGGATCCTGTGTTATCTACTGTATATAGAGGTGCTACCAGTCATTATACAGGAGGGTGACGAGGTGAGGTGTGCATACTATGGCAGACATGGAGCAAGAGAAGGTCAGGCATGTTGGGTTTCAACATGCCCAATATTTTTGTTTTCAAGGGGCAATTCAATGCCACTAAGAGAGTATATGTACAATCAACTGGGTCGAGTGTGCATGTGGCTGTGTGGAGGTGAGGGCAAGAAAAATAACCATCGGGTGACTGAGTATGCTTCCAACAGCTATTAAAATCTAAGGCTGGAAACACATCTATGCGAGTAAAATCGGTCCGACTGGGCTGAAAAAAACTCTGCTGATTTTAGTTCACGTTAGGTGCGAGTGCAACGCAACTGCGATCCTTTTTGCTCGCGTGTGTGTCGCGTTTGCGATGCTAGTTTCCTGCAACATCTTAATTAGCTAAAAGAGATTACACATGTGTCATTTAATTAACCTTTGGGAATGTGCTGTCACAATCATCTGCTGAATAATGAATGAGCGAAGTTACTGCCACACTCGCAAATAGGAACGCTGATGTGCGTGTGTGATCCTACTTTAAACACGCTTCCATAGGAAATCATTGAGAAAAATGGTGCGAGAAACTCGCAAAAAAGCAGCATGCTGAGATATTTTTCTCGGTCCGATTTGGACTGAGAAAAAAAATCGCAGATGAGAGCTGAATCATTCACTAACATGTGTAAGAGCAGGAGTATCGTATACCCCATAAGAACCAAGCATTAGTGCATATGTGTAACCTCCATTCCATTCACTTCTATGGTCAGGTAGTGTGTATATGTGACCACTCCATTCACTTCTATTAATGGGTAGTGCTTATATGTGATCTCCGCTCCATTCACTTCTAAGGTCGGGTAGTGCTCATGAGTGACCTCTGCTGCATTCACTTCTATGGTTGTGTGATGCGTATGAGTGACCTCCGCTGCATTCACTTCTATGGTTGGGTGGTGCGTATGAGTGACCTCCGCTCCATTCACTTCTAAGGTCGGGTAGTGCTTATGAGTGACCTCTGCTCCAGTCACTTCTATAGTCGGGTAGTGCTCATGAGTGACCTCCGTTGCATTCACTTCTATGGTTGTGTGGTGCGTATGAGTGACCTATGCTCCATTCACTTCTATGGTTGGGTAGTGCTCATGTGTGACCTCCGCTCCATTCAATTCTATGGTTGGGTAGTACTCATAAGTGACCTCCGCTCCGTTCACTTCTAAGGTCGGGGAGTGCTTATGAGTGACCTCTGCTCCAGTCACTTCTATAGTCTGGTAGTGCTCATGAGTGACCTCCGCTGCATTCACTTCTATGGTTGTGTGGTGCGTATGAGTGACATCCGCTCCATTCACTTCTATGGTCGGGTAGTGCTCATGTGTGACCTCCACTCCAATCACTTCTATGGTCGGGTAGTGCATATGTGTGACCTCCACTCCAGTCACTTCTATGGTCGGGGAGTGTACATGTGTGACCTCCACTCCAGTCACTTCTATGGTCGGGTAGTGTACATGTGTGACCTCCACTCCAGTCACTTCTATGGTCGGGTAGTGCTCATGTGTGACCTCCCCTCCAGTCATTTCTATGGTCGGGTAGTGCTCATGTGTGACCTCCACTCCAGTCACTTCTATGGTCGGGTAGTGCTCATGTGTGACCTCCACTCCAGTCACTTCTATGGTCGGGTAGTGCTCATGTGTGACCTCCACTCCAGTCACTTCTATGGTCGGGTAGTGTATATGTGTGACCTCCACTCCAGTCACTTCTATGGTCAGGTAGTGTACATGTGTGACCTCCGCTCCAGTCACTTCTATGGTCGGGTAGTGCTCATGTGTGACCTCCACTCCAGTCACTTCTATGGTCGGGTAGTGTATATGTGTGACCTCCACTCCAGTCACTTCTATGGTCGGGTAGTGTACATGTGTGACCTCCACTCCAGTCACTTCTATGGTCGGGTAGTGCTCATGTGTGACCTCCCCTCCAGTCATTTCTATGGTCGGGTAGTGCTCATGTGTGACCTCCACTCCAGTCACTTCTATGGTCGGGTAGTGCTCATGTGTGACCTCCACTCCAGTCACTTCTATGGTCGCGTAGTGCTCATGTGTGACCTCCACTCCAGTCACTTCTATGGTCGGGTAGTGCTAATGTGTGACCTCCATTCCAGTCACTTCTATGGTCGGGTAGTGCTCATGTGTGACCTCCACTCCAGTCACTTCGATGGTCGGGTAGTGTACATGTGTGAGCTCCACTCCAGTCACTTCTATGGTCGGGTAGTGGTCATGTGTGACCTCCACTCCAGTCACTTCTATGGTCGGGTAGTGCTCATGTGTGACCTCCACTCCAGTCACTTCTATGGTCGGGTAGTGCTCATGTGTGACCTCCACTCCAGTCACTTCTATGGTCAGGTAGTGCTCATGTGTGACCTCCACTCCAGTCACTTCTATGGTCGGGTAGTGTACATGTGTGACCTCCACTCCAGTCACTTCTATGGTCGGGTAGTGTATATGTGTGACCTCCACTCCAGTCACTTCTATGGTCGGGTAGTGCTCATGTGTGACCTCCACTCCAGTCACTTCTATGGTCGGGTAGTGTAAGTGTGTGACCTCCACTCCAGTCACTTCTATGGTCAGGTAGTGCTCATGTGTGACCTCCACTCCAGTCACTTCTATGGTCGGGTAGTGCATATGTGTGACCTCCACTCCAGTCACTTCTATGGTCGGGTAGTGTAAGTGTGTGACCTCCACTCCAGTCACTTCTATGGTCGGGTAGTGTACATGTGTGACCTCCACTCCAGTCACTTCTATGGTCGGGTAGTGTACATGTGTGACCTCCACTCCAGTCACTTCTATGGTCGGGTAGTGCTCATGTGTGACCTCCACTCCTGTCACTTCTATGGTCGGGTAGTGTATATGTGTGACCTCCACTCCAGTCACTTCTATGGTCGGGTAGTGCTCATGTGGGACCTCCACTCCAGTCACTTCTATGGTCGGGTAGTGCTCATGTGTGACCTCCACTCCAGTCATTTCTATGGTTGGGTAGTGCTCATGTGTGACCTCCACTCCAGTCACTTCTATGGTCGGGTAGTGTACATGTGTGACCTCCACTCCAGTCACTTCTATGGTCGGGTAGTGCTCATGTGTGACCTCCACTCCAGTCACTTCTATGGTTGGGTAGTGCTCATGTGTGACCTCCACTCCAGTCACTTCTATGGTTGGGTAGTGCTCATGTGTGACCTCCACTCCAGTCACTTCTATGGTCGGGTAGTGCTCATGTGTGACCTCCACTCCAGTCACTTCTATGGTTGGGTAGTGCTCATGTGTGACCTCCACTCCAGTCACTTCTATGGTTGGGTAGTGCTCATGTGTGACCTCCACTCCAGTCACTTCTATGGTCGGGTAGTGCTCATGTGTGACCTCCACTCCAGTCACTTCTATGGTTGGGTAGTGCTCATGTGTGACCTCCACTCCAGTCACTTCTATGGTTGGGTAGTGCTCATGTGTGACCTCCACTCCAGTCACTTCTATGGTCGGGTAGTGCTCATGTGTGACCTCCACTCCAGTCACTTCTATGGTCGGGTAGTGTATATGTGTGACCTCCACTCCAGTCACTTCTATGGTCGGGTAGTGCTCATGTGTGACCTCCACTCCAGTCACTTCTATGGTCGGGTAGTGTACATGTGTGACCTCCACTCCAGTCACTTCTATGGTCGGGTAGTGTACATGTGTGACCTCCACTCCAGTCACTTCTATGGTCGGGTAGTGTATATGTGTGACCTCCACTCCAGTCACTTCTAAGGTCGGGTAGTGCTCATGTGTGACCTCCACTCCAGTCACTTCTATGGTCGGGTAGTGCTCATGTGTGACCTCCACTTCAGTCACTTCTATGGTCGGGTAGTGTACATGTGTGACCTCCACTCCAGTCACTTCTATGGTCGGGTAGTGCTCATGTGTGACCTCCACTCCAGTCACTTCTATGGTCGGGTAGTGCACATGTGTGACCTCCACTCCAGTCACTTCTATGGTCGGGTAGTGCTCATGTGTGACCTCCACTCCAGTCACTTCTATGGTCGGGTAGTGTTCATGTGTGACCTCCACTCCAGTTACTTCTATGGTCGGGTAGTGTACACGTGTGACCTCCACTCCAGTCACTTCTATGGTCGGGTAGTGCTCATGTGTGACCTCCACTCCAGTCACTTCTATGGTCGGGTAGTGCTCATGTGTGACCTCCACTCCAGTCACTTCTATGGTCGGGTAGTGCTCATGTGTGACCTCCACTCCAGTCACTTCTATGGCCGGGTAGTGCTCATGTGTGACCTCCACTCCAGTCATTTCTATGGTCGGGTAGTGTATATGTGTGACCTCCACTCCAGTCACTTCTATGGTCGGGTAGTGTATATGTGTGACCTCTACTCCAGTCACTTCTATGGTCGGGTAGTGCTCATGTGTGACCTCCACTCCAGTCACTTCTATGGTCGGGTAGTGCTCATGTGTGACCTCCACTCCAGTCACTTCTATGGTTGGGTAGTGTATATGTGTGACCTCCACTCCAGTCACTTCTATGGTCGGGTAGTGCTCATGTGTGACCTCCACTCCAGTCACTTCTATGGTCGGGTAGTGCTCATGTGTGACCTCCACTCCAGTCACTTCTATGGTCGGGTAGTGCTCATGTGTGACCTCCACTCCAGTCACTTCTATGGACGGGTAGTGCTCATGTGTGACCTCCACTCCAGTCACTTCTATGGTCGGGTAGTGCTCATGTGTGACCTCCACTCCAGTCACTTCTATGGTCGGGTAGTGCTCATGTGTGACCTCCACTCCAGTCACTTCTATGGTCGGGTAGTGAGTAGAGCAGCGGTCAGGACACATGTATGCACTTCAGGTGGATTCACATGGTAGATACACAACTTTGTACTCTTGGAGGGGTTTTAGGCTCGGTCCACGTTTCCGTCAATTTGTATCAGTCACAATCCGCGGCTCTGGTATCCGTTTGGCGGATTCCGTTGTTTCCCATAGACTTGTATGAGCGGCGGATTGTGACTGATGACGCTGCATTGCATCCTCCACCCGACTGATCAGTCGTGGAACGACTGACCGCCGGGCGGCAGGAAAGCAGCATGCAACGTTTTGAGCAGCACAATCCGTATGTTTTCACTGCGCATGCACATCGGTGGCCGAACGATCAGCTGATCCGGATGGAATCCGCTTTCTCATCCAATACTTGTCATCCGTTGTACAACGCATCAGTCACAAGCGTCAAGCAATGTATGTGACTGGTGCAAACAACGGAAATGTGACCCTAGCCTTAGTGACCAGACCCCACCGATCATACACTCATCACCTGCCCTATGGAGAGATGTTGCTTGGATTATCCCTTTAAGTGACTCCTTAATCAGGACCTCAGCCTCATTAGCTCACAGAGGATTACCTACACTGAAACAATTGCAGCAAACCCTCCGCTGTGTCAGTACGAGACTTTGATCCTCAGATAATAACTAGTAATGAGTGGGCACTACCATGCTCAGGTGCTCATACAGTTAGGTCCAGAAATATTTGGACAGTGACACAAGTTTTGTTATTTTAGCTGTTTACAAAAACATGTTCAGAAATACAATTCTATATATAATATGGGCTGAAAGTGCACACTCCCAGCTGCAATATGAGAGTTTTCACATCCAAATCGGAGAAAGGGTTTAGGAATCATAGCTCTGTAATGCATAGCCTCCTGTTTTTCAAGGGACCAAAAGTAATTGGACAAGGGACTCTAAGGGCTGCAATTAACTCTGAAGGCGTCTCCCTCGTTAACCTGTAATCAATGAAGTAGTTAAAAGGTCTGGGGTTGATTACAGGTGTGTGGCTTTGCATTTGGAAGCTGTTGCTGTGACCAGACAACATGCGGTCTAAGGAACTCTCAATTGAGGTGAAGCAGAACATCCTGAGGCTGAAAAAAAAGAAAAAATCCATCAGAGAGATAGCAGACATGCTTGGAGTAGCAAAATCAACAGTCGGGTACATTCTGAGAAAAAAGGAATTGACTGGTGAGCTTGGGAACTCAAAAAGGCCTGGGCGTCCACGGATGACAACAGTGGTGGATGATCGCCGCATACTTTCTTTGGTGAAGAAGAACCCGTTCACAACATCAACTGAAGTCCAGAACACTCTCAGTGAAGTAGGTGTATCTGTCTCTAAAGCCCGCTACACACGCTTCAATATATCTCACAATCCGTCGTTGGGGTCAAGTTGTAAGTGACGCACATCCGGCATCGTTTGTGAGGTATCTGCGTGTGACATCTACGTGCGATCAGGATTGAACGCAAAACCGTTGATCGCAAACACATCGTATCTTTGTCTAGAATTGAGCGTTTTGTTGCACGAACCTAGTGAATTGTAACGTGTGACATCCCTCATACGATTTTGGTGTCTGATGCTATGTGCGCAGGTGTGCGCTCTGCACCGCAGCTTATAAAAGGTCTGCTTCAGAGCGCAGCTGAAAAGCGCCTCACAATGTCTGTCATTCACTAATCTCTGTCAGTCGGTCACTATCTCTGTCCCTCTCTCTCTGTCCATGTCAGTCTATCACCCTCTCTCATATACTCACCGATCCCCGGCGCTGCACGGCGTTCACACTGCTCCGGCGGCTTTTACTGTTTTGAAAAAGCCGGCCGCCCATTAAACAATCTCGTATTCCCTGCTTTCCCCGCCCACACGGCGCCTATGATTGGTTACAGTGAGACACGCCCCCACTCTGAGTGACAGGTGTCACACTGCACCCAATCACAGCAGCTGGTGGGCGTGTCTATACTGTGTAGTGAAATAAATAATTAAATAATTTAAAAAACCGGCGTGCGTTCCCCCCAATTTTAAAACCAGCCAGATAAAGCCATACGGCTGAAGGCTGGTATTCTCAGGATGGGGAGCTCCACGTTATGGGGAGCCCCCCACCCTAACAATATCAGCCAACAGCCGCCCAGAATTGCCGCATACATTAGATGCGACAGTTCTGGGACTGTACCCGGCTCTTCCCGATTTGCCCTGGTGCGTTGGCAAATCGGGGTAATAAGGAGTTATTGGCAGCCCATAGCTGCCAATAAGTCCTAGATTAATCATGTCAGGCGTCTATGAGACACCCTCCATGATTAATCTGTAAATTACAGTAAATAAACACACACACCAGAAAAAATCCTTTATTAGAAATAAAAACACAAACATATACCCTGGTTAACCACTTTAATCAGCCCCAAAAAGCCCTCCATGTCCGGCGTAATCCAGGATGGTCCAGCGTCGCTTCCAGCGCTGCTGCATGGAGGTGACCGGAGCTGCAGAAGACACCGCCGCTCCGGTCACCTCCACGCAGGTAATGAAGACAGCCGCGCGATCAGCTGCTGTCACTGAGGTTACCCGCTGTCACTGGATCCAGCGGTGGCCGCGGGTAACCTCAGTGACAGCTCAGCTGATCGCGCTACTCACCTCAGTTGCTGCGTGGAAGTGAGAGGAGCGGCGGTGAGTAGCGCGATCAGCTGAGCTGTCACTGAGGTTACCCGCGGCCACCGCTGGATCCAGTGACAGCGGGTAACCTCAGTGACAGCAGCTGATCGCGCGGCTGTTTTCATTACCTGCGTGAAGGTGACAGGAGCGGCGGTGTATTTTGCAGCTCCGGTCACCTCCATGCAGCAGAGCTGGAAGCGACGCTGGACCATCCTGGATTACGCCGGACATGGAGGGCTTTTTGGGGCTGATTAAAGTGGTGAACCAGGGTATATGTTTGTGTTTTTTATTTCTAATAAAGGATTTTTTCGGGTGTGTGTGTTTATTTACTGTAATTTACAGATTAATCATGGAGGGTGTCTCATAGACGCCTGACATGATTAATCTAGGAGTTATTGGCAGCTATGGGCTGCCAATAACTCCTTATTACCCCGATTTGCCAACGCACCAGGGTAAATCGGGAAGAGCCGGGTACAGTCCCAGAACTGCCGCATCTAATGTATGCGGCAATTCTGGGCGGCTGTTGGCTGATATTGTTAGGCTGGGGGGCTCCCCATAACGTGGAGCTCCCCATCCTGACAATACCAGCCTTCAGCCGTATGGCTTTATCTGGCTGGTTTTAAAAATGGGGGGAACCGCACGCCGTTTTTTTTCATTATTTAATTATTTATTTCACTACACAGTATAGACACGCCCACCGGCTGCTGTAATTGGGTGCAGTGTGACACCTGTCACTCAGAGTGGGGGCGTGTCTCACTGTAACCAATCACAGGCGCCGGTGGGCGGGGAAAGCAGGGAATACGAGATTGTTTAATGGGCGGCCGGCTTTTTCAAAACAGTAAAAGCCGCCGGAGCAGTGTGAACGCCGTGCAGCGCCGGGGATCGGGGATCGGTGAGTATATGAGAGAGGGCTGCTCAATTCACTTACTCAGGAGTTTAGTGGTCACCGGTGAGTCCTGACCGCTAATCAGGGCGCGACACAGACAGAGCCGCAGCATGACAATGAAGTCGGGTGAAGTTCACCCGAGTTCATTCTGACAGTGCGGCTCTGTCTGTGGCTGCTGTCATCTGCCATTCAGCTCTGCTACATGGCTGTCTGTGTCTGCTGTCATCTGCCATTCAGCTCTGCTACATGGCTGTCTGTGTCTGCTGTCATCTGCCATTCACCGCTGCTACATGGCTGTCTGTGTCTGCTGTTAGCGGCCATGTAGCAGAGCTGAATGGCAGATGACATAGTAAAAACGCATCCCTACACATTACACACGCTTGTCAAGTCAATAAATAAAAAAAAAAGGTGCCCAATGCATACGTCACAGATCACATGATCTAAAGGATCGCACACAAAATTGATCAATTTAACATAGACTACTAACGCTCGTGTGACAGCAAATGAACGACCAACGTGCAATCTCATTCAATCGCATATGCGACCTGGGCGTGTCACATCGCAAATGCGATTGTACAACTAATTGCAACGTGTAAAGTGGGCTTTAGTCAACAGTAAAGAGAAGACTCCATGAAAGTAAATACAAAGGGTTCACATCTAGATGCAAACCATTCATCAATTCCAAAAATAGACAGGCCAGAGTTACATTTGCTGAAAAACACCTCATGAAGCCAGCTCAGTTCTGGAAAAGTATTCTATGGACAGATGAGACCAAGATCAACCTGTACCAGAATGATGGGAAGAAAAAAGTTTGGAGAAGAAAGGGAACGGCACATGATCCAAGGCACACCACATCCTCTGTAAAACATGGTGGAGGCAACGTGATGGCATGGGCATGCATGGCTTTCAATGGCACTGGGTCACTTGTGTTTATTGATGACATAACAGCAGACAAGAGTAGCCGGATGAATTCTGAAGTGTACCGGGATATACTTTCAGCCCAGATTCAGCCAAATGCCGCAAAGTTGATCGGACGGCGCTTCATAGTACAGATGGACAATGACTCCAAGCATACAGCCAAAGCTACCCTGGAGTTCATGAGTGCAAAAAAGTGGAACATTCTGCAATGGCCAAGTCAATCACCAGATCTTAACCCAATTGAGCATGCATTTCACTTGCTCAAATCCAGACTTAAGACGGAAAGACCCACAAACAAGCAAGACCTGAAGGCTGCGGCTGTAAAGCCCTGGCAAAGCATTAAGAAGGAGGAAACCCAGCGTTTGGTGATGTCCATGGGTTCCAGACTTAAGGCAGTGATTGCCTCCAAAGGATTCGCAACAAAATATTGAAAATAAAAATATTTTGTTTGGGTTTGGTTTATTTGTCCAATTACTTTTGACCTCCTAAAATGTGGAGTGTTTGTAAAGAAATGTGACAATTCCTACAATTTCTATCAGATATTTGTGTTCAAACCTTCAAATTAAACGTTACAATCTGCACTTGAATTCTGTTGTAGAGGTTTCATTTCAAATCCAATGTGGTGGCATGCAGAGCCCAACACGCGAAAATTGTGTCACTGGCCAAAGATTTCTGGACCTAACTGTAACTAGTAATGAGTGGGCACTACCATGCTCAGGTGCTGGTTATGAGTATAGAGAACACGAGCATGGTAGTGCCCGCTTATCACTAGTTACGAGTACCAAGCACCCGCGCATGGTAGTGCCCGCTCATCACTAGTTACGAGTACTGAGCACCCGAGCATGGTAGTGCCCGCTCATCACTAGTTACCAGTACTGAGCACCTGAGCATGGTAGTGCCCGCTCATCACTAGTTACCAGTACTGAGCACCCGAGCATGGTAGTGCCCGCTCATCACTAGTTACCAGTACTGAGCACCTGAGCATGGTAGTGTCCGCTCATCACTAGTTACCAGTACTGAGCACCCGAGCATGGTAGTGCCCGCTCATCACTAGTTACCAGTACTGAGCACCTGAGCATGGTAGTGCCCGCTCATCACTAGTTACCAGTACTGAGCACCTGAGCATGGTAGTGCTCGCTCATCACTAGTTACCAGTACTGAGCACCCGAGCATGGTAGTGCCCGCTCATCACTAGTTACGAGTACTGAGCACCTGAGCATGGTAGTGCCCGCTCATCACTAGTTACCAGTACTGAGCACCCGAGCATGGTAGTACCCGCTCATCACTAGTTACGAGTACTGAGCACCTGAGCATGGTAGTGCCCGCTCATCACTAGTTACCAGTACTGAGCACCCGAGCATGGTAGTGCCCGCTCATCACTAGTTACCAGTACTGAGCACCTGAGCATGCTAGTGCCCGCTCATCACTAGTTACCAGTACTGAGCACCCGAGCATGGTAGTGCCCGCGCATTACTAGTTACCAGTACTGAGCACCTGAGCATGGTAGTGCCCGCTCATCACTAGTTACGAGTACTGAGCACCCGAGCATGGTAGTGCCCGCTCATCACTAGTTACCAGTACTGAGCACCTGAGCATGCTAGTGCCCGCTCATCACTAGTTACCAGTACTGAGCACCCGAGCATGGTAGTGTCCGCTCATCACTAGTTACCAGTACTGAGCACCTGAGCATGGTAGTGCTCGCTCATCACTAGTTACCAGTACTGAGCACCCGAGCATGGTAGTGCCCGCTCATCACTAGTTATCAGTACTGAGCACCCGAGCATGGTAGTGCCCACTCATCACTAGTTACCAGTACTGAGCACTCGAGCATGGTAGTGCCCGCTCATCACTAGTTACCAGTACTGAGCACTCGAGCATAGTAGTGCCCGCTCATCACTAGTTACCAGTACTGAGCACCCGAGCATGGTAGTGCCCGCTCATCACTAGTTACCAGTACTGAGCACCCGAGCATGGTAGTGCCCGCTCATCACTAGTTACCAGTACTGAGCACTCGAGCATGGTAGTGCCCGCTCATCACTAGTTACCAGTACTGAGCACTCGAGCATGGTAGTGCCCGCTCATCACTAGTTACCAGTACAGAGCACCCGAGCATGGTAGTGCCCGCTCATCACTAGTTACCAGTACTGAGCACCCGAGCATGGTAGTGCTCACTCATCACTAGTTACCAGTACTGAGCACCCGAGCATGGTAGTGCCCGCTCATCACTAGTTACCAGTACTGAGCACCTGAGCATGGTAGTGCCCGCTCATCACTAGTTACCAGTACTGAGCACTCGAGCATGGTAGTGCCCGCTCATCACTAGTTACCAGTACTGAGCACTCGAGCATGGTAGTGCCCGCTCATCACTAGTTACCAGTACTGAGCACCCGAGCATGGTAGTGCTCGCTCATCACTAGTTACGAGTACTGAGCACCTGAGCATGGTAGTGCCCGCTCATCACTAGTTACCAGTACAGAGCACCCGAGCATGGTAGTGCCCGCTCATCACTAGTTACCAGTACTGAGCACCCGAGCATGGTAGTGCTCGCTCATCACTAGTTACCAGTACTGAGCACCCGAGCATGGTAGTGCCCGCTCATCACTAGTTACCAGTACTGAGCACCTGAGCATGGTAGTGCCCGCTCATCACTAGTTACCAGTACTGAGCACTCGAGCATGGTAGTGCCCGCTCATCACTAGTTACCAGTACTGAGCACTCGAGCATGGTAGTGCCCGCTCATCACTAGTTACCAGTACTGAGCACCTGAGCATGGTAGTGCTCGCTCATCACTAGTTACGAGTACTGAGCACCTGAGCATGGTAGTGTCCGCTCATCACTAGTTACCAGTACTGAGCACTCGAGCATGGTAGTGCCCGCTCATCACTAGTTACCAGTACTGAGCACTCGAGCATGGTAGTGCCCGCTCATCACTAGTTACCAGTACTGAGCACTCGAGCATGGTAGTGCCCGCTCATCACTAGTTACCAGTACTGAGCACTCGAGCATGGTAGTGCCCGCTCATCACTAGTTACCAGTACTGAGCACCCGAGCATGGTAGTGCCCGCTCATCACTAGTTACCAGTACTGAGCACCCGAGCATGGTAGTGCCCACTCATCACTAGTTACCAGTACTGAGCACCCGAGCATGGTAGTGCCCGCTCATCACTAGTTACCAGTACTGAGCACCCGAGCATGGTAGTGTCCGCTCATCACTAGTTACCAGTACTGAGCACCCGAGCATGGTAGTGCCCGCTCATCACTAGTTACCAGTACTGAGCACCCGAGCATGGTAGTGCCCGCTCATCACTAGTTACCAGTACTGAGCACCCGAGCATGGTAGTGCCCGCTCATCACTAGTTACCAGTACTGAGCACCCGAGCATGGTAGTGCCCGCTCATCACTAATGATAAATAATAGCTGTTTCTAGTCGCTGCCATCAAACAGGCAATAATGTAAAATAACAAGTAACAGAGATAAATCCATAACTCTCCAAACTGCTCAGAGCAGGATCCACTCCCGGTATTGTAGAACTATAACCCTCAGTGAGTCCTGATAGCCGTGACTCTCAGGGAATGCTGGGAGCTGTAGTTCCACTAGAATGGGAGTCCTGAGGGTTGTGGCTCTTTGTCTGATAGTGGAAGGATACAGGCTGCAGTAATGAGAGCTTACCACCAGATGGCACACTGGTACAGCTGCCTCCGTTCTGGCACGGCTTCCGTTCACAAGCATCGGGGTAGAGCACGCAGCCAAGCTTTAATTCCGTCAGGCCGACCACTTCTGCAAAGCTGCTCCTCTTGTTCTGAAGTGGCAGTTCATTGTTATTCAGGATGACGGAGTCCAGGCACCCCTGGAAGCCCCCCAGGACCTGCGTGCTCCTCTTGTCAGTCAGGCTGCGGACATTTTCCACTTGCACCTGGGCTCCAAAGTAGATGGAGCTATCGGTGCTGAGGGTCTGGTAGTAGAGGGGCGCCTTGCGTCGCTCCACGTAGCTATCGTCCAGCGACAAGCTTGTGAAATTCCGGTTCAGCTCCAGAAAGACGGAGTGCCAGTTCCCATCGTTAACCGTCCGGCCAGAAATTCCCAGGATTCCTGGACCGCTGCCACAGTCCAACTGGAACCACAGCTTACCGTCCACTATCTGCAGAAAGAAACAAAGAGTCAGCGTGTGGAAGCCCGCCATCCCCCAACATCGGAAACAGGCAGCGCCGAGAGGGGTGCATGCCCGAGTGGCGGGGTACAAGACATGGCGGATACGGTGTCTGCAGACATACGCCATGTTTATATGTAGCTCAACATTGCCGATTCCTTTCTTTCTCACCTACTGAATCCTCACCCATCCCCTGTAGACTGTGAGTCCTCGCGGGCAGGGTCCTCTCTCCTCCTGTATCCTCACCCATCCCCTGTAGACTGTGAGTCCTCGCGGGCAGGGTCCTCTCTCCTCCTGTATCCTCACCCATCCCCTGTAGATTGTGAGCCCTCGTGGGCAGGGTCCTCTCTCCTCCTGTATCCTCACCCATCCCCTGTAGATTGTGAGCCCTCGTGGGCAGGGTCCTCTCTCCTCCTGTATCCTCACCCATCCCCAGTAGACTGTGAGCCCTCGCGGGCAGGGTCCTCTCTCCTCCTCTCTCCTCACCCATCCCCTGTAGACTGTGAGCCCTCGCGGGCAGGGAACTCTCTCCTCCTGTATCCTCACCTATCCCCTGTAGACTGTGAGCCCTCGCGGGCAGGGAACTCTCTCCTCCTGTATCCTCACCCATCCCCTGTAGACTGTGAGCCCTCGTGAGCAGGGTCCTCTTTCCTCCTCTCTCCTCACCCATCCCCTGTAGACTGTGAGCCCTCGCGGGCAGGGTCCTCTCTCCTCCTGTATCCTCACCCATCCCCTGTAGATTGTGAGCCCTCGTGGGCAGGGTCCTCTCTCCTCCTGTATCCTCACCCATCCCCAGTAGACTGTGAGCCCTCGCGGGCAGGGTCCTCTCTCCTCCTCTCTCCTCACCCATCCCCTGTAGACTGTGAGCCCTCGCGGGCAGGGAACTCTCTCCTCCTGTATCCTCACCTATCCCCTGTAGACTGTGAGCCCTCGCGGGCAGGGAACTCTCTCCTCCTGTATCCTCACCCATCCCCAGTAGACTGTGAGCCCTCGCGGGCAGGGTCCTCTCTCCTCCTCTCTCCTCACCCATCCCCTGTAGACTGTGAGCCCTCGCGGGCAGGGAACTCTCTCCTCCTGTATCCTCACCCATCCCTAGTAGACTGTGAGCCCTCACGGGCAGGGTCCTCTCTAATCCTGTATCCTCACCCATCCCCTGTAGACTGAGCCCTCGTGGGCAGGGTCCTCTCTCCTCCTGTATCCTCACCCATCCCCTCTAGACTGTGATCCCTCGCAGGCAGGGTCCGCTCTCCTCCTGTATCCTCACCCATCCCCTGTAGACTGTGAGCCCTCGTGGGCAGGGTCCTCTCTCCTCCTGTATCCTCACCCATCCCCTCTAGACTGTGATCCCTCGCAGGCAGGGTCCGCTCTCCTCCTGTATCCTCACCCATCCCCTGTAGACTGTGAGCCCTCGTGGGCAGGGTCCTCTCTCCTCCTGTATCCTCACCCATCCCCTGTAGATTGTGAGCCCTCGTGAGCAGGGTCCTCTCTCCTCCTGTATCCTCACCCATCCCCTGTAGACTGTGAGCCCTCGTGAGCAGGGTCCTCTTTCCTCCAGTATCCTCACCCATCCCCAGTAGACTGTGAGCCCTCGCGGGCAGGGTCCTCTCTCCTCCTCTCTCCTCACCCATCCCCTGTAGACTGTGAGCCCTCGCGGGCAGGGAACTCTCTCCTCCTGTATCCTCACCCATCCCTAGTAGACTGTGAGCCCTCACGGGCAGGGTCCTCTCTAATCCTGTATCCTCACCCATCCCCTGTAGACTGTGAGCCCTCGTGGGCAGGGTCCTCTCTCCTCCTGTATCCTCACCCATCCCCTCTAGACTGTGATCCCTCGCAGGCAGGGTCCGCTCTCCTCCTGTATCCTCACCCATCCCCTGTAGACTGTGAGCCCTCGTGGGCAGGGTCCTCTCTCCTCCTGTATCCTCACCCATCCCCTCTAGACTGTGATCCCTCGCAGGCAGGGTCCGCTCTCCTCCTGTATCCTCACCCATCCCCTGTAGACTGTGAGCCCTCGCGGGCAGGGAACTCTCTCCTCCTGTATCCTCACCCATCCCTTGTAGACTGTGAGCCCTCACAGGCAGGGTCCTCTCTCCTCCTGTCTCCTCACCCATCCCTTGTAGACTGTGAGACCTCGCGGGCAGGGTCCTCTCTCCTCCTGTACCCTCACCTATCTCTTGTAGACTGTGATTCATCATGGGCAGGGTCCTCTCTCCTCCTGTATTCTCACCCATCCCTTGTAGACTGTGATTCCTCAGGGGCAGGGTTCTCTCTCCTCCTGTATCCTCACCCATCCCCTGTAGACTGTGAGCCCTCGCAGGCAGGGTCCATTCTCCTCCTGTATCCTCACCCATCCCTTGTAGACTTTGATTCCTCATGGGCAGGGTCCTCTCTGTGGACCTCTGTGGACTGTGGAAGCATCATAATGTGTGGGAGCACTGTGGAAGCATCATACTGTGTGGGGGCACTCCAGAGGCATAATACTGTGTGGGGGCACTGTGGAAGCATCATAATGTGTGGGGGCACTGTGGAAGCCTCATAATGTGTGGGAGCACTGTGGAAGCATCATAATGTGTGGGGGCACTGTGGAAGCATCATAATGTGTGGGAGCACTGTGGAAGCATCATAATGTGTGGGGGCACTGTGGAAGCATCATACTGTGTGGGGGCACTGTGGAAGCCTCATAATGTGTGGGAGCACTGTGGAAGCATCATAATGTGTGGGGGCACTGTGGAAGCATCATAATGTGTGGGAGCACTGTGGAAGCATCATAATGTGTGGGAGCACTGTGGAAGCATCATAATGTGTGGGAGCACTGTGGAAGCATCATAATGTGTGGGGGCACTGTGGAAGCATCATACTGTGTGGGGGCACTGTGGAAGCCTCATAATGTGTGGGAGCACTGTGGAAGCATCATAATGTGTGGGGGCACTGTGGAAGCCTCATAATGTGTGGGAGCACTGTGGAAGCATCATAATGTGTGGGAGCACTGTGGAAGCATCATAATGTGTGGGGGCACTGTGGAAGCATCATAATGTGTGGGGGCACTGTGGAAGCCTCATAATGTGTGGGAGCACTGTGGAAGCATCATAATGTGTGGGGGCACTGTGGAAGCCTCATAATGTGTGGGAGCACTGTGGAAGCATCATAATGTGTGGGAGCACTGTGGAAGCATCATAATGTGTGGGGGCACTGTGGAAGCATCATACTGTGTGGGGGCACTGTGGAAGCATCATACTGTGTGGGGGCACTGTGGAAGCATCATACTCTGTGGGGGCACTCCGGAGGCATAATACTGTGTGGGGGCACTGTGGAAGCATCATAATGTGTGGGGGCACTGTGGAAGCATCATAATGTGTGGGGGCACTGTGGAAGCATCATAATGGTGGGGGCACTCCGGAGGCATCATAGTGTGTGGGCATTTTAATGTATGAGCAAAACTATGGAGGGATCATAATATGGAGGGGGCACAGTGTGAAACATCATAATGGGAAAGAGCACGCCATGGCAGGATCACAATGGGTCATAACATGGTGGGAAGCATAATACTGTATCGGGTTATGTAAGGGGTGTCATATTGGGGGGAACACTATAGGGATTCACTAGGATCGGGCTCAGTTAGGGATTTGGTCCGGTGTAAAGAAATGGTAGGATCCTGGAGCACATGGGATTATGTTCATCTCTTATAGGTTTTCTTGTGTGGAATATTTTACAACAAAATCAGGCTCATCTCTGCTGAGTTTTGCCTTGGGTCAGTAACTGCCCCTGATTAGCGCTCAGCACTGCCCCATTGAATAACATTGGTCCGAGCGTGGTTTGTTTTTTTCTTGGATAGTCGTGAGCCCTTAATTGCGAGCGCAGTTCAGCTCGTCATCAACAATCTGGAGGTTAATAATTACAAACAGCGGCCCGACACAAGGTAAATGAGATTGTTACTGTTCATTACCAAGATCCTTGTTATTACTCCACGCTACACAAGCCGGGGGCCAAGAGGTCACAAAAACAAGCTAAAAAAGGGAAAGAATAAAATGAAGGAAAGATGAAATGTGTGGGCAGCGCTCCACTCCGCACTCATCACTGAATACAGGGTCAACGATAGGAAGATCTGATGATTGGTGACTGTGCCACTGTATCCTTAATATATGAGGACTATGGTCTTCCAAGAAAAACGAAAAAGTGTGAAAAACTAGAAGAAACACGGCTGGAGCAGATTATATTACCGCTCGTTGGTTCCTCGATATAGCTCATGTTTCTTGCGGCAGGAGCCATCATCACTTTTGACCCCAATGTCAGGAGTTTTGAGGGAGGAGATAACAAGCCATTCCCGCTTAGCACAACATACTACGTTTGGGAATCAGTGGTCACCGACGATGAGGCGCAAATAATTATATATAGGGGCTGCAGCCAGGAATTGGAAATCCCACCAAAGATCAAGGTGTAAGATCTGAACCAGGAATCCCAAATGCCACCAGGCTCCAGAGCGAGGATGTAGCTGCTTCTTTTACACCCATCACAGATGGCCCTCCAAAATCTCATCAATCCAAAATGTCATAAAGGATATTAGTGATTGGGTTCTGGCCACCTTTATAGTTGCCCCCTAAAAACTCACCAATCCAAAACGTCTTAAATAACATCAGTGGTTGGAGTGGTTGGGTTCTTAGAGGGTTGGCCCCTTAGAGATGCCCCCAAAATCTCATCAATTCAAAATATCATAAAGGAAATTGGTGGTTGGGTTCTGGCCGCCCTTAAAGATGTCCCCTTTACCCCTCCCTGAAAGCTCATCAACCCAAACTGTCAAAAAGGACATTGGTGGTTGGGTTCTGGCACCCTTAGAGATGGCCCCAAAATCTCATCAATTCAAAAGGTCATAAAGGACATCAGTGGTTGGAGTAGTTGGGTTCTTAGAGGGTTGGCCCCTTAGAGATGCCCCCAAAATCTCATCAATTCAAAAGGTCATAAAGGACATTGGTGGTTGGGTTCTTAGAGGGTTGGCCCCTTAGAGATGCCCCCAAAATCTCATCAATTCAAAAGGTCATAAAGGACATCAGTGGTTGGAGTGGTTGGGTTCTTAGAGGGTTGGCCCCTTAGAGATGCCCCCAAAATCTCATCAATTCAAAATATCATAAAGGAAATTGGTGGTTGGGTTCTGGCCGCCCTTAAAGATGTCCCCTTTACCCCTCCCTGAAAGCTCATCAACCCAAACTGTCAAAAAGGACATTGGTGGTTGGGTTCTGGCACCCTTAGAGATGGCCCCAAAATCTCATCAATTCAAAAGGTCATAAAGGACATCAGTGGTTGGAGTAGTTGGGTTCTTAGAGGGTTGGCCCCTTAGAGATGCCCCCAAAATCTCATCAATTCAAAAGGTCATAAAGGACATTGGTGGTTGGGTTCTTAGAGGGTTGGCCCCTTAGAGATGCCCCCAAAATCTCATCAATTCAAAAGGTCATAAAGGACATCAGTGGTTGGAGTGGTTGGGTTCTTAGAGGGTTGGCCCCTTAGAGATGCCCCCAAAATCTCATCAATTCAAAAGGTCATAAAGGACATTGGTGGTTGTGTTCTGGCCACCCTTACAGATGCCCCCAAAAATCTCATCAATTCAAAATGTCATAAAGGAAATTGGTGGTTGGGTTCTGGCCTCCCTTAAAGATGTCCCCTTCACCCCTCCCTGAAAGCTCATCAACCCAAACTGTCATAAAGGACATTGGTGGTTGGGTTCTGGCCTCCCTTAAAGATGTCCCCTTCACCCCTCCCTGAAAGCTCATCAACCCAAACTGTCATAAAGGACATTGGTGGTTGGGTTCTGGCACCCTTAGAGATGGCCCCCTGAAATCTAATCAATCCAAAATGTGTGGTTGGGTTCTGGCCCCACCCTTAAAGATGGCCCCCAAAGTCTCATCAATACAAAATGTCATAAAGGACATTGGTGGTTGGGTTCTGGCCACCCTTACAAATGTCCCCTCCACCCTTTACCGAAAGATCATCAATCCAAAATGTCATAAAGGAAATTGGTGGTTGGATTCGGGCCACCTTTACAGTTGCCCCCTGAAATCTCACCAATCCAAAACGTCATAAAGGACATCAGTGGTTGGATTCTGGGCACCCTCACAGATGCACCTCCGAAATCTCATCAATCCAAAATGTCATAAAGGACATCGGTTGTTGGGTTACGGCTGCCCTTACAGATGCCCCCTGAAATCTCATCAATCCAAAATGTCATAAAGGACATCGATGGCTGGGTTACAGCTGCCCTTACAGATGCCCACTGAAATCTCATCAATTGGAAATGTCATAAAGGATGTTAGTTGTTTGGTTATGGTCACCCTTACAAATGCCCCTCGAAATCTCATCAATCCAAAATGTCATAGAGGACATTGGTGGTTGGCCGTCCATTCTGGTCAGCAGATGGACACTGGACAGGCATGGAGTATAAGCCGTACTTGCCAGGGATGGATATTTGGGAGATTTTGATCTGTGACCTCGCCTCCTCTTCAGTCCCATTTTGCGCCCTATTGCTTTCACCATGAATGTCAGTGGAGATACCTGGACTCTTTCTGAGGAGCATTCTCGGAACACGCACAAGACACTTTACAGAATTGCTGCTTTCCAGGAGATTTGACTTTTCCAAGGGCCTGGAAGGTCTTCCCTTTCTCTGAGAGCCTCCCAGATGTTAGGACAGATGGCACTTAGGGGTTGCATCAGATTAGAAAAACATGTGCACCTTTGACCATAAACAGCACCACTCTTGTCCTCAGGCTGAGTATGGTACTGCAGCTCAGCCTTGTTTCCGTCAATAGAGTTGAGCTGCAATACCGCACACAACCTGTGGATAATAGTGGTGCTGTTTGTGAAAAAGAAAGCAGACATCATTTTGGGGTTTTGTTTTTATCTCCTACATTTGCTGTTTGAAGGACTTCTTTTTGGCTTATGATAACTGCAGACCCTGAATTTTACCAGAGACCCCCTCTAGGAACCATCTTTTGGGTATCGCCCTATATCTTTTTCTTTAATAGACATTACCCTCTATGGTGAGTGGCAAACGGGGCAAATATTGACTAGGATGAAAACTCTGCGAGCAAACTAAACCTACCACCATTATTTAACAATGTATGGCAGCATTATTTAGGAACTGAATTGCTGTATTACAAGGGAATTATATGGCGGTATTATGTGAGATCTTTAGAGTAGTGTTCTGTGCATACTGCATATTGTGTGCTATACGGTGGTATTATCTGCGCTGTATATGGCGGTATTATGTGAGATCTTTAGAGTAGTGTTCTGTGCTTACTGCATATTGTGTGCTCCAGTGGTATTGTCTGCACTGTGTATGGCGGTATTATGTGAGATCTTTAGAGTAGTGTTCTGTGCATACTGCATATTGTGTGCTATACGGTGGTATTATCTGCGTGGTATATGGCGGTATCATGTGAGATCTTTAGAGTAGTGTTCTGTGCATAATGCATATTGTGTACTATACGGTGGTATTATGTGGGCTGCATATAGCAGTATTTTGTGAGATCTTTAGAGGATTCTTTTGTACATGCTATATATTATGTTCTACACGGCAGTATTATGTGGGCTGCATATGGCAGTATGATATAGGATCTTTAGAGTAGTATTATGTGCATTCTGCATATTGTGTACTGTATGGTGGGAATATGTAGGCTGTATATGGCGGAATTATTTAACATGTTTAAAGTAGTGTTGTTTGGATACTGCATATTGTGTGCTTGTACCATATGGTGATATGTGTGCTGTATAGGACGGAATTATCAAGGATATATAGAATAGTATTATGTGCATATTGTGTACTATATGGTGGTATTATGTGGGCTGTATATGGCGGTATTATCAAGGATATTTAGAATAGTATTATGTGCATAATGTGTACTATATGGTGGTAATATGTGGGCTGTATATGGCGGTATTATCAAGGATCTTTAGAATAGTATTATGTGCATACTGCATATTATGTACTGTATTGTGCTATTATGTGGGCTGTATATGGCGGTATTATCAAGGATATATAGAATAGTATTATGTGCATAGTGTGTACTATATGGTGGCATTATATGGGCTGTATATGGCGGTATTATCAAGGATATTTAGAATAGTATTATTTGCATAATGTGTACTATATGGTGGTAATATGTGGACTGTATATGGTGGTATTATGAAGGATCTTTGGAATAGTATGTGCATGCTGCATATTGTGTACTATATGGTGCTATTATTGGGCTTGTATATGGTCTCATTTTCAAGGCTCTTTAGAGGACTGTTATGTGCCTACTACATATTGTGAGCTATGCGGTGGTATTATGTGGGCAGTGTATGGCAGTATTATTTAGGATCTTTAGAGGAGTATTAGGTATATACTGCATATATACTGTGATGGTGATGTTACATGAACTGTATATGACCTTATTATTTTGGCACTTAATGGCAGTATAGGGTGGGGGCTAGGAAGATATTGGGACACATTTTATATAAATCTGGCCCTAACTTTAAAAGGCTGATTCCCTCTCCATAGAATAGGAGGCAACTCACCGATTACTGGGGATCCCCTCCGATCCTGTGAATGGGGTACTGAGGAGTCCGGGCACCTCAGGCAGGATGGGGGATGACTTCCCAACCCTTTATAGAGATATATGAACTTGAGGCCACATCACTGCTTGCTGGCAATGAATGAAACCTCCTGGTCATGCGATGGTCGCACTTATGCACGGCAAAAAAAAAACCCCAAAACACTGATAACCGTGCTGAAATAAAAACCATCACATGTGTGAGCAGCACCTGATGGGGCGGCATAAAAATCCTCATCCATGGCGGGAAGTAGAGAATCCAATAACTACGATGAAGAAGCATTATCTGCTGAAACAGCACAATCACAATCCTTCCCCCTCCCACATGATGCATCTGCAGACCCTAAAAGACCCTCCCCGTCAGCTCCTGAATATTACCTGCAAAGCACATCATGAAATGCCTTAGGGAGTGCATCAGCCTCACCGGGTCCGCCTGTAACTCCATATACTTAATGCCTACAAGATGTCGGGGGAATTGTGTGTACTTTATGGCGGGTGTATCTAATTAAGATGTTGCTTGTTTCATGACTGGGCCGTGGTCCAAGCTGCGAGATTTGCCAACATACACTAAAAAAAATGGCTGAAATACCGATAATAAGAAGGAGGGATAGCGCATCTCCGTTCTCCGCACCGAGGAAGAGTCGGAAAACTATAAAGAGGAGTCAAGACTCCGCGAGCGGCCAAAGATGAAGGTGATTTCACTACAAATTAGGATTCCAGCCGAGATGCGCTAATCTCATTATACTCCTTAACCCCGCTCCACTCTCCAGCAGATGTTGGGAGTGAGGACGCAACCCTTCCATATGTTCCCGGATGATATCCCAAGAATACGTGTCAGGCCGGCTGGGCATCTCCTTCATGCAAGTGAGGAGGAGGAAAAATGGTTTGCACATTGTCTTACTTATCCTGTATGAGGCGGTGGGTGTCTGGTGCAGATTAGGAGGTAATGAAAGGGTTACTCTCAAAATAGTCTAATATATAAAGCTGAGTGTATATGTGTGTGTGTGTATGTGTGTGTGTCTGCTAAAGGAATCCGCACCGTCGCATTTACGATCACAAAAGTTTGCACAGACGCCTCATGTGACTCAGGGAACGTAGACTATGTTTTGACGGGAAAATTTTACCCCGTGCTTTACAGTTACTCTCCAAAAAACCTGCCTCTATTAAAGTCAATGGAGCTGGGAGCTACAGGCTATTAATAGGAGCTCTGATTGGTTGCTATAGGAACAAAGGAAATTGTTAGTATAAGAATTTCATGTGTGAGGTAATTTGATGTCGGTGGGAAGATGGATACAGAGAGACAGAAAGAGACAGACGGGGAAAGAGACAGACGGGGAAAGAGAAAGACGGGGAAAGAGACAGAGAAAGAGACAGACAGGGAAAGAGACAGAGAGATAGGAAAAAAAGCCAGACAGACAGAGAAAGAGACAGACAGTGAAAAAGACAGACAGGGAAAGAGACAGAGAGAGACAGATAGAGAGAGACAAACAGATACAGATAGGGAAATAGACAGACAGGGAAAGAGACAAACACACAGAGACAGACACACACACAGACAGAGAGATAGAGAGACAGAGACTGATACAGAGAGACCAAGAGATAGACAGACAGAGAGACACTGATAGAGACAGACAGACACACAGAGAGACAGACATAAAGAGACAGACAGAGAGACAGACCAAGATACAGAGACAGACAGGGAAAGAGACAGAGAGACAGACAAGGAAAGAGAGACAGAGAGAGAGACAGACAGAGAGAGACAAAGAGATACAGAGACAGACATTGAAAGAGACAGACAGACAGAGCCTGACAGGCCAAGACACAGAGACACAGGGAGACAGACAGACCGAGAGATAGACAGAAATAGAGAGAGGCAGGGAAAGAGACAGACAGAGACTAACAGGCCAAGAGACAGACAGACAGAGAGATAGAAAGACAGAGACTGGGAGAGAGACAGAGAGACAGTTACTATCTGGGCAACACCGGGTACTACAGCTAGTACGTTTTAAAAGTTAATTATTGCTGGGTATCCAAATTGTGGAGCCTCCACTGATTCCATGGTGTGTGTTCCGCTCCATTCACTGTCTATGGGAATATCGGACCACTGTACTCTGCTTTCACCGGCAGTCCCATAGCCAATGAATCTCCATTTTCCCCCTTCTTTAGGGTTCCAAAATTGTAATTTTATAATTGGCTTGGGTAAAGAGTATGCACTTGTAAAAACCTGCTTTGAAATGGCTGGATCTGGCCAGCACCCCTATGATCACTCAGTGCTGCAGAGGTGAAGCGGAGCTGCCGGCCCGAACTGTAAAACTTCAGAAGTGCTCCATGGCAAGCAGAAATCCAGAAGAGCCGTGTGCTCCAGAAGACTAGAAGAACCGATATCCAGGAGGCAGGGGAGTGGTGCGCTCCTGAACACAGATGGCTAAAATAGTGTGCTCCTAAAGACAGAAGGTTAGAAGAACCAGAATCCAGGAGGAAAGGGGAGCAGTGCGCTCCTGAAAACAGAAGTTTAGGAGAACTAAAATCCAGGAGACGGTGCACTCCTGAAGATAGAAGATTAGAAGAACTGGAATCCAGGAGGCATGGGAGCTGTACACTTCTGAAAACAGAAGGCTAGAAGACCCAGAATCCAGGAAGCAGGGGTGCGGTGCTCTCCTGAAGACAGAATGTTAGAAGAACAGGAATCCAGGAGGCAGGGAAAAGATGCGCTCCTGAGGACATAAGGTTAGAAGAAGCGGAATCCAGAAGGCAGGGGAGCAATGTGATCCTGAAGAAAGAAGGTTAGAAGAACCAGAATCCAGAAGGCAGGGGTGCGGTGCTCTCCTGAAGACAGAATGTTAGAAGAACAGGAATCCAGGAGGCAGGGGAGAGATGCGCTCCTGAGGACATAAGGTTAGAAGAACCAGAATCCAGAAGGCAGGGGAGCAATGTGATCCTGAAGAAAGAAGGTTAGAAGAACCAGAATCCAGGAGGCAGGGGAGAGATGTGCTCCTGAGGACATAAGGTTAGAAGAACCGGAATCCAGAAGGCAGGGGAGCAATGTGATCCTGAAGAAAGAAGGTTAGAGAACCAGAATCCAGGAGGCAGGGGTGTGGTGCACTCCTGAAGACAGAATGTTAGAACAGAATCCACGAGGCAGGAAAGCATTGCGCTCGTGAAGTCAGAAGTTGAGAATAATCAGAATCCAGGAGGCAAGGGAGTGGTGCGCTCCTGAAGACAGAAGGTTAGAAGAACCGGAATCCAGGAGGCAGGGGAGCAATGTTTTCCTGCAGACAGAAGATAAGAATAGCCGGAAACCAGGAGGCAGGGGAGCGGTGCGCTCCTGAACACAGAAGGCTAAAAAGAGCCAGAATCCAGTAGGCAAGGGAGCAGTGTGCTCCTAAAGACAGAAGGTTAGAAGAACCAGAATCCAGGAGGAAAGGGGAGCGGTGCGCTCCTGAAAACAGAAGTTTAGGAGAACCAGAATCCAGGAGACGGTGCGCTCCTGAAGATAGAAGATTAGAAGAACTGGAATCCAGGAGGCATAGGAGCTGTACACTTCTGAAAACAGAAGGCTAGAAGACCCAGAATCCAGGAAGCAGGGGTGCGGTGCTCTCCTGAAGACAGAATGTTAGAAGAACAGGAATCCAGGAGGTAGGGAAAAGATGCGCTCCTGAGGACATAAGGTTAGAAGAAGCGGAATCCAGAAGGCAGGGGAGCAATGTGATCCTGAAGAAAGAAGGTTAGAAGAACCAGAATCCAGGAGGCAGGGGAGAGATGTGCTCCTGAGGACATAAGGTTAGAAGAACCGGAATCCAGAAGGCAGGGGAGCAATGTGATCCTGAAGAAAGAAGGTTAGAGAACCAGAATCCAGGAGGCAGGGGTGTGGTGCACTCCTGAAGACAGAATGTTAGAACAGAATCCACGAGGCAGGGAAGCATTGCGCTCGTGAAGTCAGAAGTTGAGAATAACCAGAATCCAGGAGGCAAGGGAGTGGTGCGCTCCTGAAAACAGAAGGTTAGAAGAACCGGAATCCAGGAGGCAGGGGAGCAATGTTTTCCTGCAGACAGAAGATAAGAATAGCCGGAATCCAGGAGGCAGGTGAGTTGTGCGCTCCTGAAGACAGAAGGCTAGAAGACCCAGAATCCAGGAAGCAGGGGTGCGGTGCTCTCCTGAAGACAGAATGTTAGAAGAACAGGAATCCAGGAGGCAGGGAAAAGATGCGCTCCTGAGGACATAAGGTTAGAAGAACCGGAATCCAGAAGGCAGGGGAGCAATGTGATCCTGAAGAAAGAAGGTTAGAGAACCAGAATCCAGGAGGCAGGGGTGTGGTGCACTCCTGAAGACAGAATGTTAGAACAGAATCCACGAGGCAGGGAAGCATTGCGCTCGTGAAGTCAGAAGTTGAGAATAACCAGAATCCAGGAGGCAAGGGAGTGGTGCGCTCCTGAAGACAGAAAGTTAGAAGAACCGGAATCCAGGAGGCAGGGGAGCAATGTTTTCCTGCAGACAGAAGATAAGAATAGCCGGAATCCAGGAGGCAGGTGAGTTGTGCGCTCCTGAAGACAGAAGGCTAGAAGACCCAGAATCCAGGAAGCAGGGGTGCGGTGCTCTCCTGAAGACAGAATGTTAGAAGAACAGGAATCCAGGAGGCAGGGAAAAGATGCGCTCCTGAGGACATAAGGTTAGAAGAACCGGAATCCAGAAGGCAGGGGAGCAATGTGATCCTGAAGAAAGAAGGTTAGAAGAACCAGAATCCAGGAGGCAGGGGTGCGGTGCTCTCCTGAAGACAGAATGTTAGAACAGAATCCACAAGGCAGGGAAGCATTGCGCTCGTGAAGTCAGAAGTTAAGAATAACCAGAATCCAGGAGGCAAGAGAGTGGTGCGCTCCTGAAGACAGAAGGTTAGAAGAACCGGAATCCAGGAGGCAGGGGAGAGATGCGCTTCTTAGGACATAAGGTTAGAAGAACCGGAATCCAGGAGGCAGGGGAGCAATGTTTTCCTGCAGACAGAAGATAAGAAGAGCCGGAATCCAGGAGGCAGGTGAGTTTTGCGCTCCTGAAGACAGAAGGTTAGAAGAACCGGAATCCAGGAGGCAGGGGAGAGATGCGCTTCTGAGGACATAAGGTTAGAAGAACCGGAATCCAGGAGGCAGGGGAGCAATGTTTTCCTGCAGACAGAAAATAAGAAGAGCCGGAATCCAGGAGGCAGGGGAGCAATGTTTTCCTGAAGACAGAAGGCTAGAAGAACCAGAATCCAGGAGGCAGGGGAGCGGTGTGCTCCTAAAGACAGAAGGTTAGAAGAACCCTCTTAATATGACTACGTTTAGGGCACCTTCCACTTTGCCTGAAGAAGTGAGTTCTATTTGTGGGATTTTGGGGGCTTTTTAATGCTTGCAATGGGCCTAGACATATGAACCATCTTTGCTCTGCTAAATGCTTAAATGCCATTGAAAAGGAGAGGAACATAATTTATCATCCATGTTTCAGCCCTCCCGCAGGTTGTCTAATTCCTTCAGGAGGAAATCTACAAAAAAGTAGTCAAATTAGTGTGAGACCGCCCCCCCCCCCCCCTCATCGATTTCTAAATTAATCGGCCTGTGGCAGAATAGGGCCTTCACAGTATAGATCTTGGTGCAGTATTGGGGGGCAAATCCAACCAAAATCCCAATTCTGTGCTGCATCATGGGCATCATGAAACATTGGTCTTGGTGATGAGTGGCTCCTGCAGAAGAGAATGGTCTAACCCTCTGTCCAAAGATCCCATAGTATCACGATTGGCCACCTCTACGAGACACCAAGAGCACAAAAGTGCCTGGTCCTCGTGACCATAGTGAAAATTACTCTATATCGCTGATTTTCCGTTAAATGCCGCCATCCTGCAGCCTTTAGACTTCATCTGACTCTGGCGTAAAGAAAGTTAAACACAGGGAAATACAGTTTCAAGCCTTAATTACTTGTAATGACCTAAACACCCCCGGTGCTGCCGCGCTGCTCTGCAGCACACTAGCAATTTACATACAAAAGCTTTTTAGAGATCCTTCAAAGAGTCTGCACGGGGGATGAAGGATACGGCGGCTCTGCAGCCTGCGGAGACGGGAGGCGCGGGTCGGCTTTTCTCCTTTTGTGCACGAGAAGAAATTACACTTATTTGGTTTAGTAAACAGAATTAAAATGCACCTTTATAGCATAAAACAGAAGCCTAGGCAGAATGTAAATATATATATATATATATATATATATATATATATATATATATATATACACACATATATAAAGCTCAGTGTGTGTATGTGTGTGTGTGTGTATGTCCGCTAAAGGAATTTGCATCGTCGCATTTACAGTCACGAAATTTTGCACAGACGCCTCATGTGACTCAGGGAACGTCATAGACTATGTTTTGACAGGAAAATTTAACCTCACGCTTTACAGTTACTCTCCAATATCCTGCCTCTATTATACTGAATGGAGGTGGGAGCTACTGGCTATTAATAGCAACTGTCAGTGGTTGCTATAGGGACAAAATCAACTGTCAGTATAAGAAGCTTATGTGTGAGGTAATATGATGTCAGTGGTGAGATGGATAGAGACAGATAGCGACAGACAGAGACAGACAGAGACATAGACAGAAACAGACAGACAGATTGGGAAAGAGACAGACCTGGCAAAGAGACAGACCTGGCAAAGAGACATCCGGGCAAAGAGACAGCCAGACAAAGAGACAGCCGGGCAAAGAGACAGCCGGGCAAAGGGACAGCCGGGCAAAGGGACAGCCCTGGAAAGAGACAGCCCTGGAAAGAGACAGCCCTGGAAAGAGACAGACGGGGAAAGAGACGGACGGGCAAAGAGAAAGACGGGCAAAGAGACAGTTGTCGCGGGCGGAGGAGGGGACGCTGCGCTCACCCACTGCTCGGGTCCGGCTGCTGCTGCTGCTGCTCGGTGGTGGCTCGAGCAGTGGGCCGGATCCCGGGGACTCGAGCGGCGTTCCTCGCCCGTGAGTGAAAAGGGGAATGGTTTTGGGGATTGATTGTCCGTGACGCCACCCATGGTTGTGGTAAGATTGGTGACACCACCGCTGCTCTGGACGGGGATCCCGGGAGCGATGACAGGGAGCAGCTTGGATGTTGGTTCTCCCCTCCGTGGGTAGGGGGTTGGTTGTCCCGGGGCCCGGTGATGGGGTAGGGATGGATGGCAGGCGGGTTACGGGGCCTGGTGAGGTTCAGGGTCGCGGGGGCAGCGTTGTGCCGCACGGCACGGTGGTACTCACTCAGCCAATCATGAACACAAAGTCTCCGGTAAAACAAACGGCTGGATGGATGGGTCCCACAGACAGCTGCGGTGTTTCTCCTCCCGGCAGGTTGATGGTGACTGCCTTTCCCTGCACCTGTGTAGTGTAGACGGCTCCGATGGGTTCCCACCGGTAACCCGCTCCCCAGCTTGGATATGTGCTGAAGGAGCCCCTTTTGCCCGCAGGCTCTGGCTCTGGGAACTGTAGCCTTGGCGGTGGCTGTGTTTCCCTCTAACGGATGGACTGTTGCCTTCTATCGGGACTTGGCTGCTGGGAAACCCCGGAGGTTCCCTTCGCTAACGAATTTGACAATTTCAGTGGCGACTCCTAGCCTTGTCGGGGTCCGTAAGCCCTGCCGGTTGGTGCTGGCTTCTCTTTGCGTACCGGTCCGGTACCGCCGGGCCACCGCCCGTCCACGGTCCTTACGGCTAGCTCCAATAGGCCTCTCCTGCAGACGGTCACCACCGTCTGCCAACCTTGCTGTTCCGTCCGGGCCTCACACCCGGACCAACCTCAGACTGCTCTCTTACCACCTCACTTCTCCACTTCCAAACTCAACTCTCCTCTCTCGGACTGACTGACTGACTGACTTCTTTTTCTGCCTCCAGGAATGTGAACTCCTCGGTGGGCGGGACAAACCACCTGGCCCACCCCCTGGTGTGAACATCAGCCCCTGGAGGGAGGCAACAAGGATTTTTGTTTGACTTAGGTGTGCCTGACCGGGGTGTGGGGTGTGTTGGTGTAGTTCCTGTGACGACCTGGCTTGTCCAGGGCGCCACGCAGACGGGCAAAGAGACAGACAGGCAAAGAGACAGCCCTGGAGAGACACAGCCCTAGAGAGACACAGCCCTGGAGAGAGACAGCCCTGGAGAGAGACAGCCCTGGAGAGAGACGGACAAAGAGACAGACGGGCAAAGAGACAGACAGGCAAAGAGACAGACGAGCAAAGAGACAGATGGGCAAAGAGACAGACGGGCAAAGAGACAGATGGGCAAAGAAACAGACGGGCAAAGAGACAGATAAAGACAGACGGGGAAAGAGACAGACGTGGAAAGAGAGAGACACAGAGATAGAGAGAGACAGACAGACACAGAGATGGCGACAGATATACTGATACAAATACAGACAGAAAGATAGAAACAGACAGACAGAGACATAGACACAGACAGACAAGGAAAGGGACAGACAGAGAGACAGACAGACAGTGACTAGGAGAGAGACAGTTACTATCCTGGGCAACGCCCCGGGTACTACAGCTAGTATACCTTTATATATAGTGTGTGTCCACCCATATTCTGTCCACCGCCAGTAACTTGAGAACGGCGGCAGCTATAGGCATAGAAGTGGTGTCTAGGTATAGTAAAGTAGCCATGCGCTACGCAATGAAACCACCTATAGCGCCACTTGGTGGAAAACAACGGAGTTAGCATTTTTATCTCGAAAACGGAACGAGATAGAGAAAAAAAGGGAATTACAAAGTTGTAGGGCATCATCAATTCAATACGAATCAACACCTTGCATACAGAAATGCTATGATTAGAATGTGTAAAACTCACAAGGCTGCGGACGTGAAGCGATACCTCATGGAGACCTTCCTACAAGTCATTGGGTATGGTGGCTGTGTGACCTCCACGCTCACCTGACCTGACCCCATTGGGCTTCTTTCTGTGAGGTCGCATGAAACAGCAGGTGCATGCGACCCCTCCACCAACATTGCAGGACCTACGACCACGTATCACAGAGGCTTGTGCAAACGTGTCACCTACCATATTGCACAACGTGCAGCAGGATGCAGTATGCTGTGCAGAGGCCAGGTGTGCATTGCAGCTGACGGGGGCCACTTTGTGCATCAAAGTTAAATGAGCGCCATATGCGTGACCAGCATTCAATGTTTTGGGGGGGTCATGGGTTTCATATCATAGCATTTCTGTATGCAAGGTGTCGATTTGTATTGAATTGATGACGCCCTACAACTTTGTAATTCACTTATTTCTCTATCTCGTTCCATTTTCGAGATAAAAATGCTAACTCCGATGTTTTCCACCAGGTGGCGCTATAGGTGGTGTCATTGCGTAGCACATGGCTACTTTACTATACCTAGACACCACTTCTATGCCTATAGCTGCCGCCGTTCTCATGTTAATGGCGGTGCACAGGATATGGGTGGAGACACTGTATATACAGAGAGAGAGAGGTATAAACATATATATGTCCAGTGACTCCAACTCCCCTACATTGTTAATTGGAAGGCTAAGGTCGTCTGAAATCCACTTTCTATCGCTGCATCTCTGCAATACGCAGCAGCTCTGCTTGTTTAGATTGGCTCATGTGTCTATGCACAACCCCATCAAAAGCTTACCAGGAATACAGCACATAGAGAAATAGCTCCCGCTACAAAGCAGGCAGAAGAATTCTAATCTACAGTAAATAATAGTCCTTTGATAATGGCCTTAGGGCTATTTTTTTCAACTCAGTTTCTGTTTTTTCAGCAAGAGTTTTCAGCAGGCTCCTTATCATCAGAGGCAGGTTTAGAATGACCGATAACACCTCTACACAAAGGAACAACCAATGACAATAGGCGATGCCACAGTTGATTCTGATCCCCTTCCCTTAACAAAGACCTTTGCACGCACTCATTGTAGCTAATGTACATGAGTTGTTTCCTGCAATAACAGGAAGTTATTGTGTTCATTGTGGCTATAATATATCAGCTGTTTTCTGTAATAATCTACATGACTTGTTTCCTGTAATGACAGGAAGTCATCTGTTTATTGTGGCTAATGTACATGTGTTGTTTCCTGCAACAGCCGGAAGTCATTTGTTCATTGCGGCTAATCTATATGTCTTGTTTCCTGTAATGATAGGAAGTTTCTGTTTACTGCAGCTAATGTACATCTATTGTTTCCTACAATAACAGGAAATTATCTGTTCACTTCGGTTAATGTACATGTCTTGTTTCCTCTAATGAGAGCAAGTCATCCGTTTATTACGGCTAGTGTTCATGTTTTGTTTCCTACAATAACAGGAAATTATCTGTTCACTGCGGTTAATGTACATGTGTTGTTTCCTGCAATAACATGAAGTTATATGTTCATTGCAGCTAATGTACATGTATTTCTTGCAATAACAGGAGCCTATCTGTACATTGCGGCTAATCATCATCTATTGTTTCCTCTAATGACAGAACGTTATCTGTTTTTGCGGCTTAAGAACATACACATAGTTTTCTGCAATGATATGACGTTATATATTCATTGTCTCTAATGTACATGTTTGTTTCCTCCAATAACAGGACGTTATATGTTCCTTGTGGCTAATCTACATGAGTTGTTTCCTGCAGTAATCTACATGTCTTATTTCCTGTAATGTCAGGAGGTTATCTGTTTATTGCAGCCAATGTACATGTGTTGTTTCCTGCCATGATAAGACATTATCTATTTATTATGGCTAATGTACATGTGTTGTTTCCTGTAATGATAGGAAGTTTCTGTTTACTGCAGCTAATGTACATCTGTTGTTTCCTACAATAACAGGAAATTATCTGTTCACTTCGGTTAATGTACATGTCTTGTTTCCTCTAATGAGAGCAAGTCATCCGTTTATTACGGCTAGTGTTCATGTTTTGTTTCCTACAATAACAGGAAATTATCTGTTCACTGCGATTAATGTACATGTGTTGTTTCCTGCAATAACATGAAGTTATATGTTCATTGCAGCTAATGTACATGTATTATTTCTTGCAATAACAGGAGCCTATCTGTACATTGCCGCTAATCATCATCTATTGTTTCCTCTAATGACAGAACGTTATCTGTTTTTGTGGCTTATGAACATACACATTGTTTTCTGCAATGATATGACGTTATATATTCATTGTCTCTAATGTACATGTTTGTTTCCTCCAATAACAGGACGTTATATGTTCCTTGTGGCTAATCTACATGAGTTGTTTCCTGCAGTAATCGACATGTCTTGTTTCCTGTAATGTCAGGAGGTTATCTGTTTATTGCAGCCAATGTACATGTGTTGTTTCCTGCCATGATAAGACATTATCTATTTATTATGGCTAATGTACATGTGTTGTTTCCTGCAATAACAGGAAGTTATCTGTTTATTGTGGCTAATCTACATGCCTTGTTTCCTGTATTGACAGGAAGTTATCTTTTTACTATGGCTAATGTACATAATTTGTTTCTTACATTAACAGGAAGTTATCTGTTCATTGCAGCTAATGTACATGTGTTGTTTCTTTTAATAACAGGAAGTTATTTGTACATTGCAGCTAATCTACATTTCTTGTTTCCTGTAATGACAGGAAGTTATCTGTTCATTGCGGCTAATCCACATGTCTAGTTTCCTGTATTGACAGGAAGATATTTGTTTACTATGGCTTATGTACATGTGTTGTTTCCTACAATAACAAGAAGTTTTCTGTTTACTGAGGTTAATGTACATGGGTTGTTTTCTGAGCTAATCAACATGTCTTGTTTCCTCTAATGACAGGAACTTATCTGTTTATTGCACATTTATTGTTTCCTGCCATGATAGGACATTATCTGTTTATTATGGCTAATGTTCATGTGTTGTTTCCTGCAATAACAGGAAGTTATCTGTTCATTGCAGCTAATCTACATGTCTTGTTTCCATATAGACATGAACTTATCTGTTTACTATGGATAATGTACATGTATTGTTTCCTGCAATAACAGGAAGTTACATGTTCATTGTGGCTAATGTACATGTGTTGCTTCCCACAATAAGAAAAAGTTCTCTCTTCTTTGTTGCTAATGTACATGTATTATTTCCTGCAACAACAGGAAGTTTCCTATTCATTGCGGCTAATATACATGTGTTGTTTCCTGTAATAACAGGAAGTTACCTGTTCATTGCGGTTAGTATACATGCGTTGTTTCCTGAAATACCCTGAAATACCAGAAAGTTAGAGTCTAAAAAGCCCTAGTGGCCAATAACAAAATAACAAAATTTGTATTTTTTTAATTGATGATTAATGTACTATGGGAAAAAAAAGTTTTGCTAATAAATTGGAAATAATAAATTTCACTCAAAAAACCTGATTTAAATAGTTGGTGTTTTCGGATGCCACATTCCCTTTAATAATGGGATATCCACAAAATCTGGTTAAGCGTAAAATGGTCTGGTAAAAGATGGATACTGTCACGCTCCCCGGGTCCCGTCGCCGCATGTCACTCACCGCTCCGGTCCCCGTTTCTCCTGCCCACGCTGGTCCCTCTCACTCCCCCTCCTGTGCATCTCCTGTGCCGTTCATTCGCCGGTCTCAGCGTCCTCCTGCGCCTCCGGACCCTCTGCCTGGCTCCCCTGCACCTTCTGCATCTTCCCCGCCGCTTCCTGCTCTGGCCTCCGGAACTCAGGCCTCGCGCATGCGCATTAGGGCGCGCGCACGCTCGCTCACCTCCTCTTAAAGGGCCAGCGTCCCAGGAACAGGATATGGCTGATACAGGAACAGGGTACATAAGACTTCCCCTTCCAGGTGTGCGTTGCCTGTTCAACTTGTTCCAATAGCTAGGTGCTCAGGTCCCTTTGTGTTTTGTCTCCCTCTTAACCCTGTCTTGTCCGCAGAGTCCGTCCACTGGTCCTGACTGCTGATTCCGCAGGAGGTGTCCCGGTGACCGTCTGCTGAGGATCCCGCCATCTTCCATCATCCTGTACCCGTCACCGATCCCCGACTCTACCTGGTACATCAGCCTGCACGTCTCGCTGGACTTGGACCCCGTCTGCTGTTCCTACCCGGCACCTAAACCCGGTCCCAGTCATCCGTCCTGCCTATAGTACCCTTGGACTCATAGACATTCCCTGCAGATTCCTGGAAGGACTCGTACCCCTTGTGTTCCGGCTACCGTGCATCAAGGCCCTCTGGCGGGGTGACCGGACAGTCCCTGTATAGGGGTTAGCTCCGGGTTGCCTCTCTGGGGGAGTCCGGTGCACTGCCCAGTGAATCCACACCCAGGACATTACAGATACAACCTGTTCATTAAGTTAGAATGCTTGTTCTGAGTCTGACAGCTAAAACCCCAGCGTGATCAACCAGTAGCGATTAGAGTTGAGCGGATAGGGAAAAATCCGGGTCCGGCGGCTACCCGGCGGGTTGTGAAAGAAGTCCGGATCCGATCCGGAGTTCGGTCCCATATATGTGAATGGGGAGTGGAATCCTGGGACGAGAGAGAGAGTGAGAGTGAGAGTGAGAGTGAGTGAGAGAAAAAAAAAAAACGGATCCGGACCGTGCACCCGGAATCCCGTGTCCGGGTCGGACTCGGATCTGCCGCTCAAACCGTGCGGATCCGGATTTTGCCGATCCGGGTCCGCTCAACACTAGTAGCAATCACTGGCAGAAGTTGTGAGGAGCCGCACTTTTTTCCTGCAGTGGCCACTACAGGATAAATGTGGTATTACATGGCACCAATTCAAATCATAATATGGGGAGTCCTCCAGAACATGAGCTGCTCTTTTGCTAATAGAGTGTTGCCCCCTCTCTGATGGCCGTAAATACCTTAATAAAGTATATAAATGGGCTGTAAGGTATACAGAATCTTATACTGTACTGAAAAAACTTGAAAAAGATGTTAAAACTAAAAGTTTCTCAGTCTTATTTAAGCAACACAGGCATGAAAATCAGAAAACATTATATTTTTATTGTAAGGGGTCCCTGTGCTCGTTCTCTCAGTGGAGGTTAGACATAATAATTAATTAGAAAGGACGAGATGGGAGGAGGGCGAGGGAGAATCATATAATAAACCATGTAATTTCGGAGACCTCCGCCTGTGACGTTCCCCATACCGTGTGTATAATTACATCGTAACGCGGTGATGCTCTATTTACACCCCGGCCAATAGCTGTTTACTCTGATGAATGGCACGTATGATTTTTGGGTTATAGGTGTCACACTGAGTATGAAAATGAAGCTGAGATCACAGGAATCGGCGCAGAACAAAACATCGACGAAATCTGGAAAAATTCAAGTATAAAGCCCCCGAATAAAGAACTTTGATGAGCTTTCCTGGAATAATCACACTATATAACAGTACTAACAGATGGTCACCATCATTTGCAGACTTCACATTTCTTGCTCAATAGCTCCCTCTGGTGGTGAATGGAAGTAGACAGAATTTTAGCCTCTAACCCTGTCTCTTCTGGGGATTTGGTGCTAGCAAAAAAAAAAAAAAAGCCCTGACTTCTATACAAAAAAATATATATATAATTAGCTATTAAAGGGGTTTCTTAACTGAAATCAGAAGTTAGGGATCTTAAAAGAAAGAAACAATACTTACCATTACAATCTCTGATCCTTTCCATTGGGATTGGAAGTGATGACATCCCAGATACCAGTTACCTGACAGCCGATTTGGTGTCTGGCTGCAGACGACACGGCTCCAAACAGTAGCACCACAAAAGCACCAGCAGTGGATCACCAGCCCAGCCGTTCCTAGAGAACTTCCTCCCTCCAAGGTGGTCAGAAACATAATAAGTTCCCTCAGGTGCAGCCAGTTTGTGATCACTCCCACATCCTTTAAATAGTCACATGATCCATCACCTGATGCCGGTAATAGAGTTCATTATGTTTCTGACCACCTTAGAGGGAGGAAGTTCTCTTGGAGCTGTTGGTGCTCCACTGATGGTGCTTTTGTGGTGCTACTGTTTGGAGCCATGTCATCTGCAGTATTGGTGTCTGGCTGCAGCTGGGAAGTTTGTTGGTATATCTTTTTATCTATCTCCCCCTGTCTGTCCTCCTTCCCCTGTGTGTCACTACTGTAGTGGTGACATCTAGTGTACTCGCCGGCCTTGTCACTAAAAAAGGGAAAGTGGAGGGACTAGACGTGTGACGGCGACATGAGGAAGGACTTATATAGGGACGATTGGGGAGCTTAGGGACCAGACACAGGTTAGGAGGTGTCCCATTCCCCACTACCTACCATCACGGTCCTTCTCTCCTATACCATCCCTGTTTAAACCCATGTATTTCGCAGTGCGCCGGACAGTCATTGGTCCATGCGCATCTGTCGCGCCGTGTGTTGGACACTCGCCAATCCGAGCTTGACACTTCTTCATCCTCTTCACAATTCTAGGGGGTTACCTCCTTTCCTTTTACTAATTTGAGAAATTCAAGACCCTAAAACCACTCTTGCTGCAAACTCCCTTTACAGAAAGTCCTCCTCTACTGCACATGTGCAGTTCTTAACCAATCAAAGAGTTTCTCCTGCCTTGTGTAAGTAGCTAAAAGCTGCACATGAGCAGTAGAGTACATTTGATATCAGCTGCAAAGAATAATTTGTGGTTCAGATCTTTAAAAACGCAAAAGTGATGTCTAGAGTTGTACATGGCCCTATGTGTTTGGGGGGGGCGTTCACCATTGACTTACCTTCAGGATCATGCAGGGGTTCGATCTCGTGTACATGATGATGGCACTATTCTGCAGAGTCCGCATTCGCAGGCCCAGTCTGAATTCATCCCGCTTGCTGTTCTCAGAGACTCGATATTTGATGTAACTGTTTCCAGCAAAACTGAGAGAAGTATGTCCTGAAATCATAAGCAAATATATTGTAACCAGATTAGTTTGGCAAAAATATAACGGATTGTTTGTTTATAAAAAAACAAATCTGGAACGTATATAGCCTAGAGGATCTGTCATGTCCTTCCATACCCAAATATCCCATTCATATGAATGGTCAATGTGTAATTCTGTACGTCGCCTGCGGGAGCAGTGTAGGGAAACAAAACCCTTCTTGCCACCGTGACTCACTGATTGCAGGTGATCTCTGGATGTCGGAGCAGTGGATCACTCTATCATCTGCTTATTGTCCGCTTACCCCTTTTAACAAGAAGGAATTATCTAAAGCTGAGAACCCTTTTAAGGGCAGTTTCTCATAAATTCTGTGTTAAAAGTTAGAAATATGACCCCATTTCCTGAATATAGTGTGTTAGGACTGTATATGTCATTGGTGCAGTGATGAGATCAATATAGTATTAAAGAAGTTACCCTTATCTGGACTCTTCTTCATGGGTTTGGCTATCATGTCATCAGTCATGTGGTTTCTGGCAATAGAAGGTTACGGTGTCTAGCTGTGCAGAATGCTCCTTGACTTTCCATTGTTCCTGCTGCCAGTATTCATTGGTATAGGTAGCTGTCCTGCTGGATTCATCTCTTTCCCTTTTGGACCCAGCAGGAGCTCGCCTTCCACCCAGCTGCTGATCATCAGCATTATCTTGGTGCTTATATTCCCCTTCCTTACTTGGACTGGTGCTGGTGATATTTTCAGTTCCTTTAAGCCCTTGTTGCAAGCAGGTGGCTTGTACTCCTCTGTGGTGTCGTTGCTAAAAACTTTGCTGAACCTCTACCCGAGTCACCTGTGGATAAGTAGTTCATGCATTTCCCCCCCGTGTGTCCTCCTTATGTCATCTATAGAGTTTAGTGGGGTTGATGTAGAGCTCACGCCATCCATTTCCTAATTAGGGCCCAGCACTAGGGACACCTAGGGTCAGGTATCCGGCTCGTCACATAGGTGCGAAACCTTTCTAGGGTGGTGAGAGACCCTAAGGACCAGCACTAGGGACACCTAGGGTTAGGTATCCGGCTCATCACATAGGTGCAAAACCTTTCTAGGGTGGTGAGAGACCCTAAGGACCAGCACTAGGGACACCTAGGGTCAGGTATCTGGCTCGTCACATAGGTGCAAAACCTTTCTAGGGTGGTGAGAGACCCTAAGGACCAGCACTAGGGACACCTAGGGTCAGGTATCCGGCTCGTCACATAGGTGCGAAACCTTTCTAGGGTGGTGAGAGACCCTAAGGACCAGCACTAGGGACACCTAGGGTCAGGTATCCGGCTCGTCACATAGGTGCGAAACCTTTCTAGGGTGGTGAGAGACCCTAAGGACCAGCACTAGGGACACCTAGGGTCAGGTATCTGGCTCGTCACATAGGTGCAAAACCTTTCTAGGGTGGTGAGAGACCCTAAGGACCAGCACTAGGGACACCTAGGGTTAGGTATCCGGCTCATCACATAGGTGCAAAACCTTTCTAGGGTGGTGAGAGACCCTAAGGACCAGCACTAGGGACACCTAGGGTCAGGTATCCGGCTCGTCACATAGGTGCGAAACCTTTCTAGGGTGGTGAGAGACCCTAAGGACCAGCAGAAGATTTGGTCAGGGGTCACCATCTTTCCCTTCCCTTTCTGTATGACATATGGGTGACCTAACACAAGGGTGTCTTTTGGTGGAATTCTCTCTTATCTAATGTGGATGGCGTTGTGCCATTTTTCGGATAGGTGAATGCTTTGACTCCTGCAGGGTCTTCCGATGTTTCTGAGCTCATTCATACAAGGTCTACAAGTCTTATTGGTCCTACATCCATCATTCTTCTTGGATTACTATCTACTTAACCTTCCAGCCTTTCCTGCCCGCGCCGTTTGTCTTCGTCTACTTTTATTTATTACCTATGGGTCCCGGTATAAAGAAATCTGTAATCCTTTGATATAAAAATAAATGTTAAAAGCTTCTGGCCGCAAGTTAAGAAAGTCTCTGAATAATGGATTTTACCTGAGCATTCTCCGAGTTTGCCTGGTGGGCACTGGCAGATGAATGGTCTCCGGCTGACTTCGTACCCCACGCATTGCATATCCTCGGGACACGGCTTGTTCAAACACGGATCGGCGGATCCGGGGCAGAGTCCACCTGCAACACACGGTATAGGCTTAGAAGAGAGGCGGCTATGTGCTCGTTCTACAAAGATGGCAGGCGATTCTGAATGATTGGATTTATGATAGTCCTAAGGGATATAATAATTATAGATATTGTGCTGCACGTCAGTCAGCATAACCGTGCACACATTGTAGTACCCTCTACAGCACCAAGTAAAGTCCCTATGGTTCCATGTCACAGACCTGTGGACAATGTGCCGCTATATGGTGCTGTCAAGGTTGGGAATTTTGGGGAAATCACAAATGGGATTTCTCAGGGTCACAGAGACGGATTTCAAATCGATCTGCGCAGATATAAATGAATCAGACAATGAGACGTGTTCACTGCTTGAGCGGAAGCTAGTGTTATGATCCGGAACCATGGAAGACCACCATCAATCATTGGTAAAAGGTGACAGGAGCATTGGCAACTAATCTGGCCACCATCCCCTTACTAACCATCACAACTAGAAGTAGCCGAGGGGTGAACTAACATCCTATGCACCGCGAACCCAGCCGGAGAACTAACTATCCTAAAGGAAGGGAAGATGAATAACTCTATGCCTCAGAGAATAGATAAAGAATAGCAAGCCCCCCACATTCAAAGACTGCGGTGATATAGAAAAACACAATACACAGATAGATGATAGGATTAGCAAAAGGTGAGGCCCCCGTTGACTAAAATAGGAAAGGACAGGAAAGGGACTGATGGTGGCCAGAGAAAAACCCTGCAAAAATCCAAATACCTGATAGTACAGAAAGGCCCTCAGATCGCACGATCTGCACTCCGTCCTATACCAGGCGCTCTTGTCATACCAATGAACAGAAAACAAGAATCATTACAAATTCAAAAAGCCACAAACACATGGACTAATAGGAGCAATACTCCAAACATAACTGCAGGAAGTTTCCCAGTTAAGCAACTGAAAGGGAAGATCCCTGCATGCAAATAAACTGAGAACAACCACAGCAAATGACAAACTCAGATAAGAGTAAAAGAACCACACAACAAATAAAGAGCAAGCACTTATCTGAGGTAGATGTGGTGTGGAGCAGAATGAAGCAGGCTTGTGAACAAAGAACAACTGACAACCGGCATAGCCTGCTATCAGACCAGGATTTAAATAAGCAGAGCGTTAGCAATGGAAACGCCCACTGCTCAACACACCTGGTTTATGTCCAAACCATTCCTGGCCACAAGAGGGAGCCTCCCAGCAGCCAAAGCATAACTGACATTCACAACAAGCTAGCTTCTGACCCATGTATTAAAGAATCTTGTGATTATACAATACAACATTCGACTTAGACCTTGGAGCAAGAACAAGGAGTCAACATCCCACATCCCACATGGTGTGAACTAACTGATTATGAATTCTCTCAGTATGTTATGAATACTTCTTTGTTCATTGTTCACCTTGGTCTCATCATCTTTGTTAACAGATTGCGGAACACACATCTTAGAATCATATTATGGCGTCTATGCGATTGTCACATAGACACACAGATAATTATGCAACGACATCTATAGTTTGATTATTTACATACACAGATCATCTTATTACATCTGGACAAACGGCCTATAGCCCAGGCCTACCCTCACAGTGACACTAAAATACTTCTGTAATATAGCCTGAAATAGAGGTAGAGGTAGTAGAAGATATCGGTAATGTGCAGGGACCCTGTACAGCCCCAAATAGACTCATTATTAGAGATGAGTGATCCTGCCAAGGATCGGATCGCTTCAGGATCGCCGAGCCCGCCTGAGATCGCTGATCGGATCGTGGTTACTGGTCGAGCCCATTAAATTTAAAGGGAGGCAAAAGTGATGTGTTGTAAAATGGCATAGGGGGGCTGTAGAAGAAAGAAAATAAAAAAGGGTTAAAGCAATAAATACTTACCGAGTCTCCCCGCGGCTGCAGCACTACTTCCGGGTCCGATAAGTATCCCTAATGTATATTCACTGCTTTCACCACCCACCGACGTATCTGATTGGTTGCAGTCATACTCCGCCCTCAGACAGAGTCTGTGATTGGTTGGAATCACAGACTCTGTTTGTGGGTCTATATTGTGGTATAAAATAAATAAATAAAACATTTGGTGTAGGTTCCCCTATGTATTGATACCAGCAGAGCTAAAGTCATGGCTAAAGGCTACAGCCCCTAGCCATGCTCTTATCTTGGCTGGTTATCAAAATAAGAGGAACCACATGTGGCTTTTTTTTTCTTTTATTTATTTAAATACATAATTAAAAAAACAACGTGTGCTCTCCCCTAATTGTGAGACCCAACCATGATAAAGCCCGACAGCTGGGGGCTAGTTTTCTCAGGCTGGGGAGACCTATAGTTATTGGGAGCCCCCCAGCCTAAGAATACCAGTCTGCAGCCGCCCGGAATTGTCGCATTCATTAGATGTGACAATCCCGGCACTTTACCCTGCTGTTCCCGATTGCCCTGGTGTGGGGGCAATCGACGTAATAGCAATCTGATAACGCCTGTAGTCGGACTTTATCTACTCCACTTTTGTGTGTCTTCGCGGAGACAGTCTTACACGTGATAGATTTGGATTCAACATTCTCGGGAAGTTGAGTATTCCGGCATTACCTATGACCACATCGTGTAGATATTCCATCCCGGGGAGCGTGGTCTCCATCGCCCCTTCATGACAAGTTAATCTTCCAATATAACAAAGGTGGAATATATAAACCTAAGTGAAGCGAGTAAGAGGGAAAACAAACCATGTAGAAGAGCTACTTAGCTTCCTCTGCAATCAATTACGGCATGTGATGGGCGGCCGGGGCAGCGCTGACATGGAAATGCTCGGCTTACCGCTTCTGGACGGGGCTCGGATTACTCACACCATTCTATATTTTCTTTCAGAAAAGGGTAAATTACTGTTTTCAGAAATGACAAGGTTCAGTTACTAACCCAGAAGAGGTCTAAAGTGAGGAGTGACAGGCGGAGATTGCAGGGTACCGGCTCGTCAGATACACTGGAACTGAATGACACCACCGTGAGAAGCCAGATTAAAGGGGGTCTCCGGGGGGGATTGTCACTTTAGGACTATGATGAGATAAACCCAAATTTAGGTGAAGAAGTCCACTGAGTACAGAAAGTTATATCCTTACTTGTATAGTACCAACATATTACCAATCGCCTTCCACTTTTTTTTGGGCACGTTACTATAAAATGTGTATTCAGCAGGTGAGTTAAATCTTAACAAACTGTGGCTATCACTTATGGGGATTGTGGCTATGGTAAATTACTTTTGTTATGTGGTCCAGTTGCTGACACTGTTAGTGGGAGGTCAACTGTCTGACACTGTTATGAGGGTCCTTTGCCCAGCAATGGTATGGGATTCTGCTGGTGACACTGTGGCGCCCCTGAGGCTCCAGTCGCCACAGAGTATTGCACCTTATTTTAGGTGCGATATTCGCCTCGTGTTAGGAGGAGGTTAATCACCGGTGTTCCACATTCACACTTTACATAAAGCATAGGAGCCTTCTCACTGGGGAGCTGTGCTAGGGTAGGCAGGGGGTTGGCCAACACAAAGCTTGGGACTGTCCCGGTCACTGGGGCAGCCTCCTGGGGGGTAGAAATAGGAGCAAAGTCACACAATCACTACACAGTCTACCCAGGACATCAGTTTTGGGGCACGACACCAGCATCACTTTCTTTTCTTCTCTTCACAGGGCCTGCATCTTGGAGCAGAGCGCTCAGCCCAGGTTCCTCCCGTTAGAAAGGGCAACTCTGAGAAAGGACTTTTTTTCAAACACCAGTGACTTCTCCTAACTTATCCGGGGTCGATGGGGCCCATCACAGCGAGTGACGAGTAGTACCTGGGCAAGCGGCACAAAGAGTGAGTAAAGACACCTGGAACCGCAGCCACTGACTTGGATTCTTATCGGTGCCGATGCCTCACGCCTTGCTGCCAAAGGCCATTGCTATCACTAGTCCCTTCATCATCCTCCCCGGGGCCTGCTCCGCCTGTGGGGAGCGACACGATCTCTGCTGCTACTACCATCCACCCCGGAGGACAGCGACATCAACGGCGGCTAATCCCTGGCCGCGTACCACAGGTGTCGTTACGACAATCATCCCACTACAATCCCTATCGTCATCCTCGGGGCACAAAGCCGGGCAGGCCAATGCGACATCCCAGACCATCACACCGGCCCGGTGACGAGTAACTCAGGTACGAGACCCCATACCTGACAACCCCTGACCCCTGGGTGCTACAACACCCCATGCTGATCTTGTGGATGGCACTGTTATTGGATCACATGGCTGACACTCAGGGGGGATTCTAGTCCATTGCTCTAGGGGTCTTGTGGTTGAAGTATGATGACCTATGGCATATTTATATACTCGTATATGTACAGTAATGCCCCTAGTGTTGTCTATTTTTCCGCATGTGCCACTTTATTTTCCAGCCTTAAACTCCCAAAAGATATTCAGCAAATGTCAAGCGATGTTTATTCATGTATCCGCTCCTTCACGCCAGCGATGCATCTGATAAGTATTAATGCCGGAGAGTTTTGCATTTCATAAAACATCGAGATCCGATGAAAACAAACTAATTGTGATGTTTTTAAACATGTCTGGATTCGGGATTTCTACACCCACCCCCAAGCCTTTACGAGAAGAGCTAGACGTCAATGCTTAAAGGGGCAATCTGGAGTCTACGATGGTGGAAGACCTCTCTTACAGAAGTAGATACCAATATTCTAAAAGGGACAAGGCAGGTGAGGACCTGTTCTGAATTTTGTACTGGGGTCCAGAAGCTTCCAATCTATAGACTCTTACATTAACCAATATTTTCTTAATATTAATGCATAATTCCAAAAATTCAGACCCCAATAAATGGTATATTTTAAGCCCTCTCTGCCAAAAAACATCACTTAGATGACTGGAATGGAGAGACTGGCCCACCAAAAGTTGTCAAACCCATTTTTAGACACCCCATTAGGAAATTTGGAGTTAATAGGGGATCCACAGTGGAGAATGACAACAAAGAGTGTCTGTCTCTCTGGAGGACTGAGTACTTGTAATGCTTCATTGTTCCTCTTGTGGCGCTGTAGGAAAATCGAGCAGTTATAGACAGGATTATGCAGCGATCACAAGTGATTGCTGAGGTTCAGCATGAAAGGGAGAACTTTGTGCTCATCAGTTCAAGGATAAGTATCAAACAAGAAGGAATTGTCCAAATTGGAGAACTCTAAAGGCCGCTTTACACGCAGCAACATCACTAGCGATCGCACCCGCCCCCGTCGTTTGTGCGTCACGGGCAAATGAACAATATCGCTTGGACGCGTCACACGTACTTACCTTCCTAACGACGTCGCTGTGGCCGGCGAACAATCTCTTTTCTAATGAGCCCAAATAATCAGAATCTAATGTCTCACCCATGCTCCATCTTGCACATTTCAGGTCTTACCTTCCTATGCAAAGAAGAATAACACTATGATCCTCAGGGAACTTCTTCTGTCCCATTCTTTGCTCAATCTCATGTACCTGTGGGGTGGGAAATCCTTAGCCCCTCCCCTGAGGAACATGTATGGAGTTAATATAAGCAGAAGCCTTGTTTTCAATGGGCCCTATAGCTGAAGCGGAGGTTGTCTGATGGCACATGGATGCTTGCATCTAAGGGTAGCTGCGCACACTGTACATGATTTGGGTCTCATCACCAGTATTGATGAACAGTGTTCTGGAGTAAGATGTGCCAAATTTAGGCCCAAAATGCAATATTGCACATACCTCCTGCAAATAATTGCAGACATATAAAAACCGCATAGACATGTGCAATTTCCTGCAAGCATAGTAAAGCATTAGGGGTGATATTGGGCAATATTCACGCCAACTAAAACCCCAAGGGAGTACGAGTTTGTCTGGCCTTAGGCTGGAAACGCAGCTGGTTATAGGGATATATTCCCTACTTCTGGTCTGTAGCTGTAATATATGAAGTGCCATGAGGATCACTGGTTCCCATGCAGTAGACCGCTCCGCCGTATTACCGCCGCTTGGAAAGGAGCGACTTCAGCCGCATTCCTGAACATTCAGCACCATATGGCATTCATCAACTCAATATGTTCTAGATTACAGCTAATTTAGATGTTCATGTGTCTTCGCTAAACCTGATTATAGGATGCAAGGCGGTGGGATTAAAGAACACTGCAGAGCAGCCATTTTTTTTTACGAGGGTGACCCCCGCGCTTATATTTACCATCGCTGGGTTGGTTACACTTTCACATCTGCTTTTAAATTACTCCATAAATGTATGTAGGGAGCAGGTGCCGCTGGTGCAGCATAGCTGTCTATATACAATTACACTTTATTTCCGTACCATGTAACCACTGTGTCTCCTCCATATGCTGCAGTGGAACATTTCTAACCTGTAGGTGTCGAACTTTCCAAAAATATGAGCAGATCTGCTAACTTCCATCTTTTGCTGCTTTCTCATCGTCCATCATTGTTCTTTGTTGATCTGCTCATCATGTAATACTACATGTGACCTGTAGTGGCCGCTGTATTAAAAATATCCGGTTGTCACATGGAGTTTTGCACAATCTTTGCGGACTGTCATGGCAGCGTCGGCTTCTGTTCAGATTGCAAATTCTGACACTCGGCCCGATGGTTTCTCTCGTGTAGGAGATCAACACAATTTCATGTCTCCACCGGAGTCGACTTCTGCTTCGATCACCAGCCGCCGCCTCGTCACCACTGTGGGCGGCGCTGGGGACGAGGGAGCAGCCAGTGGCTCTGCTGGGCACAGGCTCCGCTCATCTATTAAGCTGGGTTTCACCAGGATCTGCAGTACCACTGATTGACTGTGGTGGTGTGTGCCTTCCGGCTGGAGTGGCTAACTTACAGCTGGGGCCAATGGGAAGACACCACACCCCTCTTATGCCTTCTCCCATCTGATGGCAGGTGCCAGATATAGTCCTGTAATTCCCTGCTAGACTCTGGTTCCTTGCTGTTGTTTGTATTCTCGTATATTGACCTTAGCTTGACTACCTGACCACTCTTCTGCCTGCCGTTCCTATACTTCGCTACTAACTCTGGTTTTGGCCCTTAGCTTGTTTGCCTGACCACTCTTCTGCCTGCCATTCCTGTACTTCGCTGCTAGCTCTGGTTTTGACCCTTAGCTTGACTACCTGACCACTATTCTGTCTGCCGTTCCTGTACTTCGCTGCTAGCTCTGGTTTTAACCCTTACCTTGTTTGCCGGACCACTCTTCTGCCTGCCGTTCCTATACTTCGCTACTAGCTCTGGTTTTGACCCTTAGCTTGTTTGCCTGACCACTCTTCTGCCTGCCATTCCTGTACTTCGCTGCTAGCTCTGGTTTTGACCCTTAGCTTGACTACCTGACCACTATTTTGTCTGCCGTTCCTGTACTTCGCTGCTAGCTCTGGTTTTAACCCTTACCTTGTTTGCCGGACCACTCTTCTGCCTGCCGTTCCTGTACTTCGTTGCTAGCTCCGGTTTTGACCCTTAGCTTGATTACCTGACCACTCTCCCGCCTGATGATTTTTGTCCCTGTTCTAAATTCTGGATCTGATCCTGCCGGGTTACTACTCTTCTCAGGACTGCAGTCTTCCCCGGACAGCGATCACCCTCCCGGGCCCTGTTGTAATTCCAAATCCCTATATAGAGGTTAAAGGGTTGCGGGGTACGAGTTCCTGCTTTGTGGGCGGTTGCCTCTATTCACTTGTTTCACCGATCCTGAGTCCGTGGCTCCAGGCAGGCGTCACACACAGGCAGACTCGGGCGTCAACCTGCTGTGTGCTGATTTATAGGCAGTCTAGCAAGAATTAATCTCTGCTGGTCTGCTTGTGTGTCGCCCTGGGCAAGCCAGGGGACACAGGTCACAACACCACCACACCCCACACTCCAGGTAGGCACACCTGCTAACCAGAAATCCTTGTTGCCTTCCTCCAGGAGTCTGTTGATGCACACCAGGGGGTGGGCCAGGCGGTTGGCTCCGCCCACCAAGGAGCTCACAACTCTGGAGGCAGGAAGTTCCAGGCAGATAGCTCAGGGAGGAGTAGGAGTGAGGAGCTAAGTGAGAGAGCAAACAAGTGAAAGCAAGTAAAGTGACAGAAGGAAAGAGAGCCTGAGAGCCCAGCTTTGTGTAGGGCCAGAACAGCAAGGTCAGCGACGGCGGTGACTGTTTGGAGGGGGACCGTTTGGAAGTTCCTGGAAGGACCCCGTTGGCTGTGTGCCCGGTGGTCTGGAGCAGTGTTCCGAAGGACAGTCAGCACCAGGGCAGGGGCCTCTCGGACCCCGGCAAGGCTAGGAGTCGCCAAATTTGCCGAATCCGTCAGTGAAGGGGACGTAGATCCCCCAACAACCAAGTCCCGATTGACGGCAACAGCCCAACCATTACCGGGGAGACACCGCCACCGCCAGGGCACCAGTTTCCCCAGGGCCAGCGCCTGCGGGCAAAGTGTAGAGCTCCTCCGGCCCAGATTGCAGTCGGGGAGCGGGTAACCGGAGGGAATCCACCGCTACCATCAGACAACACAGGTGCAAGGAAGAGAGACGTCACCGTCACCTACCGGGAGTGCAGGTGCAGCCGTCTGTGGGACCGTCCTACCAGCCGTTGGTTTACCGTACAAACTGTGTCCGTGTCTCAGGCTGAGTGAGTACCACAGTGCCGCAAGGCACAGCGCTGACCCCGCGTCCCTGCGCCCACCGGGCCCTACACTTTACACCTCTTCACTGGGCCCCGGGATCACCAACCCCTACCCACGGAGGGGCAACACAACACCTGGCTGCTCCGCATCACCATCCCCGGGACCCCCATACTGAGCAGCGGTGGTGCAATCACCACAACCGTGGGTGGCGTCACAAACTATAACAATCCCCACACCCAACAAACACCCCCTTTCACTCACGGGCGAGGAGTGTCGCTCGAGAAACCCCGGGATCCGGCCCACAGCTCGAGCCACCAGGAGCAACTGCCGGACCCGAGCAGAAGGGGTGAGCGCGGTGTGCTGACACCCTCCTCCCCGCCCGCGACAACTTGGCGTCACGAACAGGATCTTACCGCTCTGCCGTCTGGTAGAGGTGCGCCTTGTTACCGCCGGAGGTATCCGGCAGAAAAATTTCAGAAGCCGCCATCTTTGGCGCGAAAAGTTCCCGCTCGAGCGTCTTCTCGAGCAGTAGAGGCGCGAAGGCCAAAACCCCGCCCCGAGAGAGGAGGGGCCGGAAAGAGCTATGGGGGACGCGATGGCGGCTGGCGGCATGTAGTCGCCGCTATAAAAGCAGGGACGCCAGGACCTTGCCAGAAAACCGTTCCTGGAAGCAAACAGAAAAGACACCATGTGGATGCCGTCCCGAAACACCGTGGCCCCCGCACCGGGAACCGCAGCGTGGGTGGAGATCCGGACCGCGCAGCTCCACCTAAGGCTGCAGGTCAAGATGCAGCTCCTCTTGGAGGAGTGGGAGACCGACATGGCGGACGTTATAGCCACCGTGCGGAGACGCGAGGAGGAAGCGGAGGAAGGGAGGGTGAGTTACCCACGCCCCTATGTCCCGGAGGGACCGGTCGCTGCGGCTGAGGGACCCGGTCCAAGCCCTCTCCCCCCGTTGCCTCCCTCGCCACCCGTCTCGGAGGCCGTGACCCCGCCACTAGGCCCGCTGCCACCGCAACCGGTAGCGATACCCAGCCCGTCCGCCCCAGCGGACCGACCTGTAGCCGGAGCCCGTAGCAAACCGGAGGCATTGCCTTGGAAGTCCTCGAAGATTGTGCCAGAGACAGTCCCCGAGCAGTTCCCCGAGCCGGAGCCGATGACCCGCTCCGAGCCGAAGGCCCAACTGCGGAAAGCCCCTGTGCCCATCCCCCACACCTCGGCTGAGGTGGCGCCGGGTTGTTGCTGCAAGGCAGCGCCCAAGGCCATGACACCGCGGGATACGCTACCCACCTTCCTGACAGTGGGTAACGTGCTGGACGTCCCGCGGGGCTCAACCCGTGCGCCGGAGCTGGCAGCAGCGCCATACTGGGACAGGGAGCCGACAAAGCTGGGCCTGGAGATCGCGGAGAGGGAGCGAAGGAAAGCCGAGCTGGTGGCCCGAGCCATACGGGAAAAAGAAAACCTGCGGCAAGCGACCTTTCGTGTCCGGGGCCCGTTCTACGAGGGGCAGGTGAGGCGGTTTGATATCCGCCGGGGCTACGGCTTCATCTACGAACCGGGCCTGGAGGCCGAGGTGTTTGTGGCCCGGCGGGACGTGAACGCCCATCTGCCCGAGGAGCATCCTGGCCGCAATCTTATACCGGGGGACATGGTGCATTACACCCGGCACTGCGGAGAGAGGGGGTGGTTTGCCCTGGATGTAAAGCTGAAGGGTAGCCCGGAGAGCAAGGCGAGCTCTGCACCCCCTCCCTCGGGTGAAGCAGCAGGAGGACCGGAGTAGGGCAGCGGATGCCCGTTGCACCGTCCCCGTGGGGACCACCAGAAGTTTGCTGTTTGTTTGAAAAGTTTGGAAAGTTTTGAAAAATGAAAGTGATTATACCGAAGAAGTTTACCTGATTATCTGTTTGTTGATTTGCAACCGGCAGGAGCCGGCACCGTTGTCCCTGTGGGGACCGTTTAAAATGCATGGGAACTATCCATGGACAAGCCCGTGAACTTGCAGGGCACCACAAACGTTAAGTGGCTTGTAAATATGTTGGTTACCGTTACCGTTTCCGCAATGCCGCCTCCGGAGAGGCAGGTTGGAGGGAGGGCCCTGAGCAGAGCAGGCCAGGGCCCAGCCACCAAAGGAACCGGTGGCTACCCTCTGGAGGGGAAGGACAGATCCCGCTCGGGTAACTTGTGCTGGACTGTGGGTCAAGGGGTGCTGCCTGGGCTTTAGGGGCAGCATCAGGGCCAGGTTGCTTGGGTGGGAGAGAGCGGAAACCGTAGCCGTAAACCGTTGCAACGTTTAAGAAAATGTGCCTCCCGTCTTGGGAAGAGTTTTGATTAAAAATGTATTTATGTTTTGCTTAACCCTGTTATCCCCTTTTTACAGAAAAATAAAACCGGTGTAGGACGGCAGCCCGCGGACGGTCTGCATTTTGCTAAGGGGGAATGTGTCGCCCTGGGCAAGCCAGGGGACACAGGTCACAACACCACCACACCCCACACTCCAGGTAGGCACACCTGCTAACCAGAAATCCTTGTTGCCTTCCTCCAGGAGTCTGTTGATGCACACCAGGGGGTGGGCCAGGCGGTTGGCTCCGCCCACCAAGGAGCTCACAACTCTGGAGGCAGGAAGTTCCAGGCAGATAGCTCAGGGAGGAGTAGGAGTGAGGAGCTAAGTGAGAGAGCAAACAAGAAGTGAAAGCAAGTAAAGTGACAGAAGGAAAGAGAGCCTGAGAGCCCAGCTTTGTGTAGGGCCAGAACAGCAAGGTCAGCGACGGCGGTGACTGTTTGGAGGGGGACCGTTTGGAAGTTCCTGGAAGGACCCCGTTGGCTGTGTGCCCGGTGGTCTGGAGCAGTGTTCCGAAGGACAGTCAGCACCAGGGCAGGGGCCTCTCGGACCCCGGCAAGGCTAGGAGTCGCCAAATTTGCCGAATCCGTCAGTGAAGGGGACGTAGATCCCCCAACAACCAAGTCCCGATTGACGGCAACAGCCCAACCATTACCGGGGAGACACCGCCACCGCCAGGGCACCAGTTTCCCCAGGGCCAGCGCCTGCGGGCAAAGTGTAGAGCTCCTCCGGCCCAGATTGCAGTCGGGGAGCGGGTAACCGGAGGGAATCCACCGCTACCATCAGACAACACAGGTGCAAGGAAGAGAGACGTCACCGTCACCTACCGGGAGTGCAGGTGCAGCCGTCTGTGGGACCGTCCTACCAGCCGTTGGTTTACCGTACAAACTGTGTCCGTGTCTCAGGCTGAGTGAGTACCACAGTGCCGCAAGGCACAGCGCTGCCCCCGCGTCCCTGCGCCCACCGGGCCCTACACTTTACACCTCTTCACTGGGCCCCGGGATCACCAACCCCTACCCACGGAGGGGCAACACAACACCTGGCTGCTCCGCATCACCATCCCCGGGACCCCCGTACTGAGCAGCGGTGGTGCAATCACCACAACCGTGTGTGGCGTCACGAACTATAACAATCCCCACACCCAACAAACACCCCCTTTCACTCACGGGCGAGGAGTGTCGCTCGAGAAACCCCGGGATCCGGCCCACAGCTCGAGCCACCAGGAGCAACTGCCGGACCCGAGCAGAAGGGGTGAGCGCGGTGTGCTGACACCCTCCTCCCCGCCCGCGACACTTGCTCCTTTGACCACATGTTGTGGAGAGGCCTATCACATCTGCTCCCCTCCTACTTCTGCTGGTTGAATCCTTCTACCCATGCCAGCTATAGTTTACTCTATGTTGGTCTGTGAGCTGTAGTGTCCCAGATTGTTTGGTGAAAGTTGTGCTCATTGCTTGGTGTAGTTGTGGAGTTTACCCCTGTTGTTTTGTACCTGCATTCTTGCTCGTTTTCCTCCTGAATCTTTTATAGTCTTTACCTATGTGTGTGCTTTTTTACATAGTTTTGTTTTTCTATTGTCTGCCTTTATCTGTGGGTTTCTACACACTCCAGTGCCATCCTTCCCTGGGGGGAGGGGAAATCAGATCAGGACTGCTCAGTTGCAGTGCCAGGAAGGAGACTCATGCATCTCCACCATCAGGAGTATCCCTGAGGTCATCCCACATGATGGTGGCTTCCACTCGCAGTTTTCTGTGATGAAGCCATCCATTGTGACAGCCTCAGCAATCAAGTAATTTCTCTTTAATATGGCCCACAATTCATCATCTCCAGGATTAAAGGGCACCCGCTATGTTCCCAAACTCTCCACCATCAGGAGTATCCTTGAGAATAGGGATAGCATAGGAACCCTCTAGCTTGAGGGGCAGCTTAGGAGCCCCAGTTCCAAGCTATCCCATAGTCACCGTGATACTGATTGACTGCAGCATCAATTGATTTTCCGAACAACTTGGTTACAAAAAAAATAGCAAGATCAGGAATAAACTCACACTTTGGGTATGTATACATGCAGCATTTCTGGAGCATTTTATTGCTGTGTTTAAGTTTCTTTCACTCATAGAAGAAGGAAATTAAAAAAACGCTGCAAAAAATGCATTAGTGCTTTTCGGGGCCTTTTTGGTGAATGAACCTAATTAATGAAACAAAGCACATATGTAATCCGAATCCAAAAAGTGCTCCAAAAATGGCAAAAACAGGTGTTTTGAATGCAGTGTTTTTACTGCCAAAAGAGCAGGGTTTGGCTGCAGAAAAAAAAATATAGCCTAAAGGCTGGCTGCTCTGAAGCCCTGAAAAAGCGGGACTAAGGCGAAACCGCCAACAGGGCCATTGACTTCAATGAAGCAATCAGAGTCACTTTGCTATTTTTTTTTTTTACCTCCTTTTGTGGCATTGGGAAAAAAAATTCAGCTACATCGGAAAAAAAACTTAGTGCTGCTGCTCTAAAGGAAGCTACAGTACAGATCAAAAGTTTGGACACATCTCCTCATTCAAAGAGTTTTCTTTATTTTCAGGACTCTGAAAATTGTAGATTCACATTGAAGGCATCAAAACTAGGAATTAACACATGTGGAATGAAATACTTAACAAAAAAGTGTGAAACAACTGAAAATATGTCTTAGGCTACTTTCACACGTCATGTTTTTTCCATCAGGCACAATCCGGAAAAAACAGGTAAAACGGATCCGGTACAGCATCCGTTTTATCCCCATAGATTTGATTGTTACCGGATTGTGCCTGATGGCCTTGCGTTGCATCCGTTTTTTTCCGGATGCGGCAAAATTAATTAATGCGGCGGCCGGATGGAACGTTTCATGTAATGTTTTTTGGCCCCTTAAAAAAACCGCATCGCGCCGGATCCGGCGCGATACGGCGTGTTTTACAATGGAAGCCTATGGATCCGGCGTAATGCGGCAAAATACGGATGCGGCTGATGGATCCGTTTTTGTAAACTGAGCATGCTCCAATGTTTTGAAAAAACGGATCCAGCAAAAAAAAAACAAAAACGGACAAAACGTATGCAAAACGGATCCAACGGATCAGTTTTTTTACGCATCCGGCATAACAAATCCGTTAAAAAACGGATCCAGTAGATACGGTTTTTACATTTTTTTGCCGAATCCGTTGGATCAGGAAAAAAAAGGATTGTGCCTGAATGCAGGAAACTGATGTGTGAAAGTAGCCTTTTCCAACAGTCTTGACGGAGTTCCCAGAGATGCTTAGCACTTGTTGGCCCTTTTGCCTTCACTCTGCGGTCCAGCTCACCCCAAACCATCTCGATTGGGTTCAGGTCTGGTGACTGTGGAGGCCAGGTCATCTGGCGTAGCACCCCTTCACTCTACTTCTTAGTCAAATAGCCCTTACACAGCCTGGAGGTGTGTTTGGGGTCATTGTCCTGTTGAAAAATAAATGATGGTCCAACTAAACGCAAACCGGATGGGATAGCACGCCGCTGCAAGATGCTGTGGTAGCCATGCTGGTTCTGTATGCCTTCAATTTTGAATAAACCCCCAACAGTGTCACCAGCAAAGCACCCCCACACCATCACACCTCCTCCTCCATGCTTCATGGTGGGAACCAGCCATGTAGAGTCCATCCGCTCACCTTTTCTACAAAGACACGATGGTTGGATCCAAAGATCTCAAATTTGGACTCATCTGACCAAAGCACAGATTTCCACTGGTCTAATGTCCATTCCTTGTGTTCTTTAGCCCAAACAAGCCTCTTCTGCTGGTTGCCTGTGGTTTCCTAGCAGCTATTTTACCATGAAGGCTGCTGCACAAAGTCTCCTCTTAACAGTCGTTCTAGAGATGAGAAGGTGTGTCCAAACTTTTGGTCTGTACTGTATATATAACGGGCGGATCACTATTATATTTCTGTTATGTTTTCTATTTACAGGAAATGAAGAGGAAACGTTTCATCCATCGATAAAAGTCTTCGGATTCCATTAATGACCTTGTTAAAAGTCGGAGTGAAAATCCCACAAAGGGGAAGGAAAGCGACGCCGCGAATGTCACGGGGCCGGGAATTAATATGTGCAGGAATTTTTTTTTTTTTTAGCAATTAGAATATGTCATAATAATATGACAGGAATGTGAAAATCTCCGTGTTTCTGCAGCACAATCCCTGGAAAGCTCATAGAGAGGGAACGCGGCAGTCTTCTAATTTGTGACCATAAGACAAGCATTGTTTCTGTAAGTGCTATAAGTGGCGGGTTGGCATCCATTCACACTAATGCATTCGCTAATTCGTCTGCAGCAGTGAACCTATGTTTAGGCTCTCGGGCCGTACAAGAGGGGCTCATCCGCGTCCCCCCCCCTCCTCGGCACTCCTGATGAATGACGAAACAATGGCCCCAGCTGTTCCTCTGCCGTTGCTTCTCTTGGATAGACCTACGACTTTCGAGAAATATATAATTAGACGGAGACGGCCACCGCCGATTGACCGTGATTTTCTAAAAATACCAAACCCTACAATCATTCCCGGCATGGAGCGCAGCACCGGATTAACTAATAGGTTGGTTTCTTAGATTTCTGCCTGTTGAAGCGGTTTTGGCCACGAGTCAGTGCAGACCCCAAGATACGGTATTAACACTTTAATGCCTGTTTGATTTAAAGGGATTGTCTACAATTTTTCTATTTTAGTTACAAAATAAATTCATGATAATTCCATAGAAAAGAGAAACAAACCTACTGGCTTCCCCGCCGTTCCTCCCCGCCGTTCCTCCCCGCCGTTCCTCCCCGCTGTTCCAGTGTTGCTCGTTGGTTTTATCACTTCCTCTACTGATGGGTGATATCATATGACCAATGCATCTGCTCAGATAGAAGCAGCCAATCAGAGGCTGGTTGTCACGCTGGCGGTTGTGGACCCACTGCGCCACAACCAGACTAACTTGAAGGGGCGTAACTAAGTGTCTACCGGGTCTTCAAAAGAGCCTCTGATCATGAGGGTGGCTGGAGCTGCCGGTAGACACCAAGTACCATTCTCCCCGGTACTGCAGCAGCTGATTAGAGGGTCAGGAATACAGGTACGAGTGGGCAGGCAGGAATGTGTGGGAGAAAGTAGGAATCAGTATGGAAACTGGATGGCGTCAGGGTAATCAGCAGGAATCGATACTAAAGACTGACAGGAAGACTGTATAAGCTAGCGGGACAGACCACACTAGAAACCTAATTGTGCAGGCACCTCCTTGCTGGGGAAGGTGCCTTAAGTACAACAAGACTCTCAGCCACAGGCTGGGGACACTTTAGAGTGCACGCACTGTCCCTTTAAAAGGCCAGGAGCATGAGTGCCTTAAGGATCCTGCCAGGAGGCCTGAACAGGCTCTGAAACAGAAAAAGCTCCCCGGATGGGGTAGGCAAGAGGATCGGGGAGGAAACCAATGCCTGCCTGCGGTGGTGAGCACGTCGGCGTTCTTACCGGAGGAGTCAGCAGGACAGTGCAGGAACACCAGTGTTACACTGGTGATTGGCTGCAGCAGTTAAATCACATCCAATAGAAGAAGCGGAAGCGAGAAAACCAGTAAGGGGCAGGGATAGCAGTGTTGAGTAACAAAAGGGGTCTGATAGGTGAATATCTATTTAAAATGGTAAGACTTTGGTTGCCAGTCTTGTGATAAATGTCTGCAGTCACTCTCTGCAAACCTCTGAATCCATACTGCACACTGTCAGGATTCCCTGGTGTTCAGGCCAAGAGACGGCGGTCATGTAACCGAAAGTATTCAATTTGCATCCAACTAGATGTAATCAGCTTCACTCAGAGCAAGTGAATCGAGCACGTCTAGTGGGCATGTGACCACATGTATGCAAATCGCATACCTGTAGTCATGTTACAGCTCGCTCTCACTGGCAACACCGGAGAATCCTGACAGTGTGCACTATTTGTGACTGCAGACTTTTATCACTGGGCAACACCTTTAAAGCATGACAACAACACTATTTCACTACCCACCCAGAGCTGTGTACAGGGCCACTCTTATGAATGATGCACAATGTATAAATATACGTAACTATGCCATAGAGTTTCCAACTATAAGTTCATTCTAGTACCCAAATAACAGTACCCGCTATTGCACATTGGTTATCATTCAATTGCTCATGTAACAAAGGGGCCATCATTAAAATTCCAACAGGGAGTAAATTATGGACTCATCAAAATGTATCACAGTCAACGATGGACAATTAAAACTCGTGCCTCCCCCCAAAAAAAGTCAATGAAAAAAAGTAGATCTAAATATTGACAGTTGTTCAACTCTACTACCAAGATTGTCGGAGAAGTATCTAGCCGGGTCTTCAATACAGGAATCAAGTGCTGGACCCAAACTTACAGGAGCGCTATACACACGTGACCTTCCCTTTTGGCTCGACAAGTCTTTAGATCAGTTTTCCAGATTTCCAGATAATTGCTTGAGTCACCCATTGACTTCCATCATACACAGGTGCTCGAGTTGTGCCTATCCGAGCGTCCGACTGCTCTTAAGGAGTACCAAGCCCCGAGCATAGTAGTGCTCCCTCATCACTAGTGATAACTTAATGATCAGTGGAGGTCTAACTGGTGGGGCGCACACCGATTGTCAAAATGGGGAACTTAAATATCCGATGGTGGCATTTCTATCACCATTTCGAAATGGAGCAGGTTCATTGCTTCATTAATTGTCTATTTGGTTGCTGGAAAAAAACAAGTGCAGTCCCATAAGGAAAAAATAGAGAGCTGGTTGACCATATGCACACAGATCCATTGTAAGGTGTCCCGATGTGACTGTTGGATAGCACAAGACAGGGGCTTCTATACTATACCTCATGCCAGGGTACCCTAGGCTACCCCTAACCCCAGGGTTACCCCGAATAGTGGGGGTGCCTGAGTCCCATACCTGGCTAGTCTCCTGGCCAGGACTAATCTGCTTTCCCCCCCAGGGAAGTAAAAAACAGGAGTTTGATGGCAACACAGATAAAGACAGATAAGGGAAAAAAAAAAACTTAAGGCCCAGTCACACACAACGACTTACCAGCGATCCCAACAACGATTCCACCTGATAAGGATCGCTGGTAAGTCACTGGGAGGTCACTGGAGAGATGTCACACAGTCAGACCTTACCATCGACGCAGTAAAGATGAGCGACCTGTATAACGATCTCGGCGGTTGTTGGCACCCTGTTAGGAGGTAGTTGGTAGGCGTCAAACACAGCGATGTGTCCGGCCCAGCAGGACATCGCCTTTGAAGAAAGTGGTCCTGACCATTCGGCAACGAATAGCGAACTCACAGCAGGGGCCTGATCGCTGGTAAGTGTCACACATGACGAGATCGCTGGCGAGATCATTGCTACGTCATAGAAACCGTGACTCAGCAACAATCTCGTTAGCGATCTCGTTGTGTGTGACGGGGCCTTTAGATCCACTGCAAACTCACAGGAACAAACAGTAAGAGATTAAGAAGTAAAGGCCCCGTCACACGCAGTGATATCGCTAGCGAGCGTACCCGCCCCCGTAGTTTGTGCGTCACGGGCAAATCGTTGCCCGTGGTGCACAATATCATTCGGAGCCGTCACACGTACTTATCTACCTAGCGACGTCGCTGGGGCTGGTGAACCGCCTCCTTTCTAACAGGGTGGTTCGTGCGGTGTCACAGCGGCGTCACTAAGCGGCCGCCCAATAGAAGTGGAGGGGCGGAGATGAGCGGCCGTAACATCCCGCCCACCTCCTTCCTTCCTCATTGCCGGCGGCCGCAGGTAAGCTGTAGTTCGTCGTTCCGGAGGTGTCACACGTAGCGATGTGTGCTGCCACGGGAACGACGAACAACCTGCGTCCTCAACAATCAACGATTTTTTTGAAAATGAACAACGTGTCAATGATGGACGATTTGGTGAGTATTTTCCATTGTTAACGGTCGCTCGTTAGTGTCACACACAATGACGTCGCTAACGATGCCGGATGTGCACCACGGAATCCGTGACCCCGGCGATATATCGTTAGATACGTCGTTGCGTGTAACGGGGCCTTAAGGCAAGAACAAAAGGACAACAAGGACCAACACCACAACCGCTCACAGCAGTAAAGTACTACAACCACCAGTAAGTCTGGATCACACCACCTTACCAGACCAGTATAGACTTGCTATAGATGGCATTAATGAAATTGTCCAGCCAGCATATATAGGAGGGGAGCGAATGTGACTGTCTCTCCAACAGCATGTGATCAAAAAGACTAACAAGCAGACCATTAGAGCTGAACTCTTTCTAGACTGCCTATAAACTGCAAGTCTGTGGGTCGACGTCTGAGTCTCCCTGCACTGATCACAGACAGAGAAATTAGCAGGCACAGTACCAGACTCAGTAGTCTTCACAGGTCTTGACAATTGTGACATAAGGAGGATAAAAGTGCCCCTTTTCTGCAGATTGGTCCCAGAGGTCGGATTACCACTGATCAATAAGTTACCTTCTTTCTAAAACAACATTACTGCAGCCTCCAGGTTGTGTCTGGCAATGCAGTTCTGTACTATTCACTTTAATGATGACACAACCTGTCCTGTAGTAGATGAGGAGACACAGTTTTTGGAAAAAGGCAGCCATGTTTTACAAATCTAGACAACCACAATATTACTCTACAAAGCAAAGTACAAACCATGACGCCATGCCTTTACTTACCATTGCATATGCAGCGCACGTTCCTATAAAAGCGGGGACATACAAAGCTGATTCTGGCGGTGCTGTAGGTCATTAGCGAGTGGGAATCTATCGACAACGTCTGTTCACAATGTTGCTCCTGACAATCCAATCCCGAGCAATTCTTTTCCAGGATTGTTGATATCCGAATTACATTTTCCAAATGTCTCCTTGCATTTGAGAGCTTCTGAATCAAATACGCCGGCTTGTAGAAACCTCCGCTTTGCATTTGTACAGCGAAAAGCATGTCCAGCTGGTTTGTGCCTGCCACCGGCTGGATGCTGATTATATACAAGCTGTCCTCTTTCTGCGTGAGAACCGCGTTCCGGAGGGTACGTCGAAAGCCGTGCAAATGAAGGCCCACAAAATCCTCGGGAGAGATATTCTCGAAACGGATTGTGACGGCGTTGTACAACATATCCTGAATCAACTGCTCAACGTGGACCGTCACGTCAACCGACACTTGGTAGCGGCCATCACTAACCGATATGTTCAGGTTGTATTTTCCTCCATCAAGACCTCCGAGGGCGATGACCTTCCCGTCATGATTGTTCACTTTGAACAAGCTTTTCTGCTCTGATTTGAGGGTGTAGGAGAGGACATCGTAGACATCCTGATCGGTGGCGTGAATCTTGCCTATGACTCCTCCTGGGAAGTCATCTTCCATGGTGACAATGTATATCTCTAGTGGGATGGCGGAAGGTTTGTGGACACTCTCTTCAATGACTCTTATGTGTACGAAGGTTTGAGAGGCCATTGGTGGTTTACCCGAGTCTTTCACCTGTTTGAAGAAAAGAAAAAATAAGTCTATTTTTAAAAAAACAAAGGACAATAGGTCCAATTGTCAAGAAGATCAAAATATGTCTTACTAGATTTAGTCAATCTTTCTGGCTGGATCTACTTCTTCACTGTCATGAATTTAATCCTTTCATCCTCAAATTCAATTTATAGTTACATTTTGCCCTCAAACCCCCATGCCCCACCCTTAAAAAATATTCTCTGGTATCTTGATAAGACATTTGAAATAAAGATAAAAGTCACAGATATCTCTATTTCTCTCCAAGATTCTCTCTCCTGTAGTGTCAGCTCTTATATGCAGTGTCCTCTCTCCTGTAGTAATGAGGGGGTTCTCATAGACACCTCTTATTAATAAACTAGGGCTTAGTGGCAGCTGTCCGCTGTCATTAACCCCATATTACCCTGATTCCCACTACACCAGGGCAATCGGGATTAGCCGGGTTAAGTTCCAGGATTGCCGCATCTAATGGATACGGCAATACTGGGTGGATGCAGGCTGCTATTTTTAGGCTGGGGGGGCCTAATAAGCTTGGGTCTCCCCAGCCTGAGAATACCAGCCCCAGGTTGTTGGCTTTATCATGGCTTGGTATCAAAATTAGGGGAGGGGGGACAGCACATTTTTTTTAAATTATTTATTTAGATAACTAAAAAAAAGCCGTATGCGGTTCCTCTTATTTTTATACACAGCAAGATAAGCATGCGGCTGAGGGCTGCAGCCTGTAGCCGTATGCTTTATCTGTGCTAGGTATCATAATATGGGTGGACCCTAAGGCAATTGTTTTATTTATTTATTTTTACACCAATAGAGATGCACACATCTTCTGTGATTGATTGCAGTCAGACACGCTGTCACACATAGTGGGGGTGCGTCTGACTGCAATCAATCAGAGACGTGGGGACTGCCGGTGGCCAGGGGAAGCAGTGCATATGTATAAGGTTAATGAGCAGCCCTGGAAGTATCGTTAGAGCCATGCGAGAGACTCTGGTAAGTATAACGCGCTTGCTCCAATCCCCCTATCCCTTCTACCACCATTTTAAAGCGCCTTATTCCAGTCCCCATAGACTTAGATGGGGACCGGCGTCCAGTCAGATATCCGGGATCAATTCCGGGCCCGAACCGGGTTTTTATTGTTTCTTAAACCCGGTTGGACCAGCCGATCCCGGTTATCTACAAGTTCGTCCATCACTACTCTGAAGGTTCGTGACTTCTCTCCTAAAATTATCTTAAATTCTACCCCAACAAGATAGACCTTGAAATACCTGTATGCTCAGAAGATGCTCATTTGCGATCGTGTGTTGAAAAACTACAGCAGAACGTAAGACTCCCGACTGATCCAGAACAAACATGCCGCCTTCATTTCCACTAATTATGGTGAATGTAAACGGTGGTCCATTATGGTACGAATCTTTGTCGGTGACCACCAGCTGGAGAATACTCGTCCCGGTAGGCTTGTTCTCCTAAAAGATAAAGTTTACTATTATGTCAAAAGTTCCTGTATGTAGCATAAAGTAAAATAAAGAATCTTGTTTTCCAGTCAAATTCCAAAACTTCTACATTTGGATCAACGATGGGTTGATCCACCAATGTTGACATCTTATGTCTTAGCTTGCACAATCTCCATTGACCTAGATAAAGGCTCTGGACTTAATTCTTCAGTTCTTGTAGCAGATGAAAAATTGCCAGTTTTTCTAAGAGGAACCTGCCGCAAAAATTTTTATGAAAACCCCCTTTAAGAAACCTTTTTCACACAATATGTCCCGTGAAATATCCCCATCTATAATGATGCAAATCAAAAAAGTCCGTGGAGCCTCTATTAGGAGTCTCGACACGGAAAATAGCCAGATATCCCTCCGGGAAGGACCTAGCCAAGGAGTGACTCTTTTTAGGAGACCACCATAACCACCATATTAAGTGGCTCTTTTAGTCAATATCCAACTCTTTGACAAGTTTAAAGATATGATGCTCCCACATGGCCAGAATCCTACACACTGATGAGGGGCAATACCCGAAACAGCTGTCTGTGGATGGATACCTGGCCTTGGTATTTCCCTTGTCATATCTTTAAACTTGTCAAAGAGTTGGATATTGACTGAAAGGGACACTTAATATGGTGGTCTGCTAAATAGAGCCACTCCTTGGCTAGGTCATTCCCGGAGGGATATCTGGCTAGTTTCTGTGTCGAGACTCCTAACAGAGGCTCCACTGACTTATTTGATTTGCATATTTCCCAGGGGGCAATGCACCTAGGATTTCACTGTGTTGAGCGCCCTCGCTGGCTGCCGGCAGTGTTTTCTCTGGCTGGTCTCCCCGAGATCAGTGATTGTTTTGTCTTGTTTCATCTACAATGATGTTGATAATAGAAACCTGTAAATCAGCAATCCCAATTAGTTAGTGTGCAAAATAGCATTAAAATATACTCCTTTATTAATATAGACCTAAAAAGAGCAACGTTAATTACTCTAATACAAACAAGTCAGACTCATAAAGCCATCACTATCTACGGTGAATACACCATGGCCACTTAGGTCAGCCAATTAAAGGACATACCCAACAGGGGTCCTATCTAGTGATGGCCACAAGAGAAATTAAACACAAGAAAAAACCAAACAAACAAAACCAAAAAGTGATGTTGCTGTGAGCAAAGGACAGTGGTCCAATTGACAAAAAAACACAACAAAAGAAATAATACCTAAAAAAAAAAAATCAATATGCATTCATCTTCCTGACAGTGGTCAGTCATACAAATACGTTAATACCCAATAGATTTTCAGGTATTAGAAAAGGAATGGTCTCACCCAGTCCCTTTTCGTGTGAGGTCATGCAGTCTCTTGATCCCAATCAGTAGAGTCGTCCACCATATACTGACCCTACCACTCCTTGGGTACAAAAAAAGAAAGAAATGACTGCTGCCCCAAACTTCCATCCTCACAAGGACGGACCACAACTAGGTCTCAAGCTGGACCCAAGGCCTAAGTGGCCATGGTGTATTCACCGTAGATAGTGATGGCTTTATGAGTCTGACTTGTTTGTATTAGAGTAATTAACGTTGCTCTTTTTAGGTCTATATTAATAAAGGAGTATATTTTAATGCTATTTTGATAATAGAAACCTACAATATAATATGGAGCTACACAGCCTCCGTCTGCTGCCGTAAAGGCTTAATTGGACGCCATAACCTCAGAGATAAAAGCGTTGCTTCTGGGGGAGAATACTTGGATTTGGATTTATGAAAATGGAGGGAGGTAGAGGTAGGAGGTAGAGAAATGTTGCCATGCACCTCTACAAAAGTGTGATACAACGGAAAAAAGGAATGCCGGCCATCATTCAATTGTAGAATCCGGCATGCACGGAACCGTGGCGAGACCAAATAAACGGTAGATGAATAGAAAAAACCTAGGTTCCATTTTCTAGATAACATTTTCTTTTTTATTTGAGTAGGAAATGGTTTATAATCACATTGCAAAGCACATGGTGGAAGGACAAGGCAAAGCTACATATTTTGAATATTGACCTGTGTTCTTTATCAAAGCATTGGACAGTGTTCGAAAAACGTAGACTTGCCTTTACCTTTCACCTTGTGCTTTGATAAAGAATGCAGGGCAGCGTTCTAAATGCGTAGCTTTGTCTTTTCCTTCCACCTTGTGCTTTTATAAAGAATGAGGACAGCATTCGAAACGCGTAGCTATGCCTTGTCTTTCCATTTCATTGTAATAAAGAACACAGGACAAGTGTTCAAAATGCGTACTTTGTTTGCTTGACCTAGGGCCCTGTGCCCCGTGCGTGCTCCGGTCCCAGCGATATCTCGGTACCCGTCCTGGCAACCTCTCTCCTGTGCCCCCGGGGTCACCGTTACACGGACCCAGCTCAGGCACGTCCGCACACCTCTCCTGTGTGCTACTCCACTCTCTCCTCACTACCGACTGACCCCTCCCACCAGGCTGGCTATACCCAGGGACTCGTTTCCATGGCGACCATCCCCTTACGTGGTTAACCCAGTGTGGAGAGGAGAACTAGGATTTTGGTCGTGTTTTGGTGGAATCGGCACTGGTACTCCATGTCCCAGAGGGTAGATCCTGCATCCCCAAGAGGATGCAATTCCCTGTAGTTCCTTGAGGGTCTCAGGGGCGCTACAACTTGAGTGCCAAAAAGTTACTGAATATTCTCCTCCTAGCTTGGATGAACATATCAGCGAGCGCCTCATGTTCATATCTCCCAGATTTATATTTGAAAATCCATTAATCAATAGCCGAGGCTCGGCACCGTGACGTAGAAGCCTGGCTCCTTCATTACAGACCAGTAATGAAGCTCTCGGCTAGGGACTCACACAAGTGATTTCTAAGGCGCAAGTCACATTTAATCCTCGGTCAAGAGATTAGTTGATACCTCTCCTTGTTTACAAGGCTAATCCGCCCGTGACCTGCATTATGCATTAAGCATCTTCTTCTGAGCGCCACAGACACCGGGCAAAGAGGATAATTCTCCGCAGACTGTTAGAAAAATGACTATATTACCATTAATGCATAAAGGAAAAGCATTAGGCGAGTCGCTGCACCCGCAATATAATGGCACAACTTGGCCTGACACTGGTGGGTGTCTTCTTATTCCGGTGCATGCATCTCGCCTTCAACTGTATAAATTAGAATTAATTGGACTTTCTACGATTAGATAAAAAAAAGTGTTTTTTCTTTTCACAGACACCGCCCCCTCTCATCTTCAGGTTCTAGGTGGTATTGCAGCTTAAAAGTTTTGGACACGTTTGGAAAAAATGATTTTTACATGTTAGTGGTTACCTTGATTAAATAAAATTGCACTCTTAATCCCGTCAGTCATTTTTAGACCCCTTGATATACAGTTTATTATCATTTAAGTTTGGAATTTTTTATTTTTATTTTGGGAGTGTTTCTCTCAGTAATATAGGCTGGTAGTGAGCCCTGTGTCCTCAATAGTACTTATATCAACACAGCTTCTATCCTGCACTTATTTACTCTTCATGTTTTCTCTGCCCTCCCTGACACTGTACATGCTTTCTCCCTAGTTCACACAGTGTATATCTGTGTATAACACCCTCTACCTATCTGCTGTCATCTGTAACACTGAAGAAAGGGAGGGATGAGCACACATAACTGCACTCAGCTAGACATAGGACTTATAGTCCTCTGCAGCAGCAAATAAAAAAGTCCCTTAACTTTGCAGTTAGGATGCAAATAATATATATATATATATATATATATATATATATATATATATATATATATATATATATATATATGGTAAATCCATAAAAAGGAGTAGCCTTTAAAGGGGTATTTCGGGTGGTAAAACCTTTTTTGGGGTTGATTCATCAAGACTGGCATAGTGCATACTCAACAGCCTTAATGGGGCAGAAGAGACACCGAATTCATTAAAAGAAGCACGCCACTAAATTAATTTGGTGCCCCTTCTGAATGGTACGAGCTCAGTGAGCTGGACCAGAAATGCTACTCCAGTCAGGGCTTTTGGTGCAGCTAATCCAAAGTGTCATGAAGATCTTCAGGAAAAATGCTCGCGTTTCCCATAAACTTCCATTATACTTGATAAATGAGTGACGCCCATCCGAGCATCCGACTGATCGTTATGAGTACCAAGCACATGAGCATGGTAGTGCCCGCTCATCACTAGTTACCAGTACAGAGCACCCGAGCATGGTAGTGCTCGCTCATCACTAGTTACCAGTACAGAGCACCCGAGCATGGTAGTGCCTGCTCATCACTAGTTACCAGTACAGAGCACCCGAGCATGGTAGTGCCTGATCATCACTAGTTACCAGTACAGAGCACCCGAGCATGATAGTGCCCACTCATCACTAGTCACCAGTACTGAGCGCCCGAGCATGATAGTGCCCGCTCATCACTAGTTACCAGTACTGAGCACCCGAGCATGGTAGTGCCCACTCATCACTAGTCACCAGTACTGAGCACCCGAGCATGGTAGTGCCCGCTCATCACTAGTTACCAGTACTGAGCACCCGAGCATGGTAGTGCCCGCTCATCACTAGTTACCAGTACTGAGCACCCGAGCATGGTAGTGCCCGCTCATCACTAGTTACGAGTGCAGAGCACCCGAGCATGGTAGTGCCCGCTCATCACTAGTTACGAGTACTGAGCACCTGAGCATGGTAGTGCCCGCTCATCACTAGTTACGAGTACTGAGCACCTGAGCATGATAGTGCCCGCTCATCACTAGTTACGAGTGCCTAGCACCCGAGCATGATAGTGCCCGCTCATCACTAGTTACCAGTAGTGAGCACCTGAGCATGATAGTGCCCGCTCATCACTAGTTACCAGTACGGAGCACCCGAGCATGGTAGTGCCCGCTCATAACTAGTTACCAGTACTGAGCACCCGAGCATGGTAGTGCCCGCTCATCACTAGTTACGAGAAGCATTTGCTTGCAATACTAGTCTGAGAACAATAGGGGGTGCTTTTTCACGTGTTAAAAAAAAACAACAAAACTTCTTTTCGATACTCATACAATATTTTTTAAAATGACTTATCTTAAAGTATTTGGGAAACACATATGCCAGATCCTCAGGTAATAATCAGCCATTTTTACAGGTGAAACGCATTAACAACTCATTTCTTTAGTGACTTTATAGCAATACTAATGATATAGAAATATAGTGATAAGTAATACAAGTTATAAGATTGTAATAAGCAATTGGGATCACTGTATCTTACCTGTATGACGGCGCTGTAGTTGGCCGGTGTAAACTGGGGGCTGTTATCATTCACATCTGAAATATCGATATTCACGGTCACGGTGGAGGAGAGCGGTGGAAAACCACTATCTCTGGCTTGAATCAACAGTGAATATCCAGATACCTGAAAAAAAAAATAAAAATAATAATAATAAAAAAAAAAAGTACTGTAATTCTGATTACAGCGTTTATATAAAACTTCTATCCTTGTAAATTGTCCAAAACGTTATATAATTGTAACTCAGAGCCACAGGACTATCCACTGCTTGGCCGGGAAATATAATCCGAGCACATGGACCTCTTGGGAGCATATGATGATCTGACGGTGTGAAGAGTCATTCTTATCGGCTTCCAGGGGACTTGTCACTTCACACACGGCTTCCTCTAGTGACTGCGTCGCTGTAATTCTATTTTGTTCCAGAAGATATGTTGCTAGAAATCATCGCGGTTACTTGCAGCCACATCTCCAAATGTTATCTAGAACGTTACAAGGCGATATGGAATTTTTAAGACTTAAAGGGAACCTGTCGGGTGGATTTTATGACTGAATCTAGTGGTATGGCTGTATAGATCCTAATGAAAGAATAAGAATGAGATTTGGCTTCTAGTAATCCGATGTACTAGCGTTGAGAAATCGAGCTTCAAAGTCACATGCAAATTAGCCTAGAAGTACATTGGTGGGCGTGTCTATAAACCGAGTGTAGGGACACGCCCCCTTAATGTAGATTCAAAGTTCAATTTCTCAGCGCTAGTACATCGGATTCTTACAAGACAGGTATCATTTTTGTTGTTGTAGAAGGACCAGTACTATAATGAGCAGGAGAGATAGTTACAGGGCTGGCACGGTGAATCAGTGGTTAGTGTGCTGCCCCGGCGCAGACCGGGGTGCTCGGATCCGGAGTGGTCGTGGCTCTAGGGGTCCGGACCCGGGCTCGGCAAACACTCCGATCCTTGAAAGGGGATTATTTACAGGGGAGAAGTTTGTGACGCCACCTGCGTTTGCGGTAATGGGAGTACCGCCGCTGCTGGAAGGAGTACCGGGGCAGATGGTGTGGAGCAGCAAGGTTTTAGTCCCTCCGCAGGTAGGGAAGGCCCCGGCCTCTGGGGTATTGGTGGGATATTTGGGAGCGCAGGGTGCAGGGGAGCCAGGTTACTCACTGCGGGTAGTCGTGCTGCTGGATGAGGATTATAAAGCAGACACTCACACTGAAGATAAACCAAAGTGTCTGTGCATCACAGTCTCTACAGAGGAGCCCGTCCAGGTGTCCGCTCCCACTGGTATCACTGGGTAATCTGGAGCCGCCTCCGTGCACAAGTTAGTTCTCTGTTGTGGCCCCTCGGCTTTAAGCTGTTGGGGCCCCGCTCACTATATTTTTAGTGTAGCTGTGCTTTTGATGGCTGGCACTTGGGATTTTAGTGGGTCGCATTACTGGAAAGCCCGATCCCCCGCGGTGTGCTGTCGCCTTCAATCTCTGAGCTCCTAGGGAATTTCATAAAGAGACTCTCCCTCCCCAGGTTAATTATCAGGACGTTTAACCAGCTCCTGACCCAGGGTCCTGTATCCGGTCGTGCTCGGTACCGGTCAGTTGTTTTGGATTTCTGATGCCGACAGTTCTCCTAGACTATGTCCGTCGCACCCTTCTGTCACCGGTCCCCGACTCCTCTGGTCTCGGACCACCATCTGCGACCCAACCTCAGTCTAGCTCCTCGGAAGCTACTACTCCAGCTCTTTGAAAGCTCTCACTCAACCCTTGTCTCCTACTAGACTGACTCACTTCCCTCCCACCAGTCTGCCTGACCCCTAGGTGGGTGGCCCAATTCCAGCTTAACCAACCCACAGTGTGTCTGACAGGTCATGATGTGAGGTGGGATTGGGATTTGTGCTGATGGTAGTGCCACCAAATTTTGGGAACCTGGAGCCATGGGGGGTAGGCCGTGCACCCTGGGTAAGGATTGCAGTACCCTGTAGCACCCTGATATACTCAGGGGCGCCACATTAGCACTGCAGTCTTTCAGCGCTGGTGTCCTGGGTTCAGTCAAATCCCACCAAGGACATTATCTGCAAGGAGTTTGTATGTTCTCCCCATGTTTGCGTGGGTTTCCTCTGGGTTCTCCGGTTTCCTCTCACACTCCAAAGATATACTGGTAGGGAACTTAGATTGTGAGCCCCAATGGGGACAGTGTTGCTGATGTATACAAAGCGCTGTGGTAATTAATAGCGCTATATAAGTGAATAAATATTATTATTACATAATGTTTTTGTCATAAATTTGTCACAGATTATACCCTTTGGGTCTTGTCAATCCACGACAAGAGAGTGGAAAAATCCAGAGCCTGTACTTTACTGTACTTTGTTCACACATTACGTTTTTGTGGGGCTTTTTTCACCACTGAAAGCAATGAGAAAGGGCAAAAACGCAACATCTGCTTTTGCGGTGAATGGAACTAACTTTATTTAAACATGTAGTGTAGACAAGTGACACACCAAAAACACAGCCAAAAAAACTACTTTTTTGGAAGCAGCTTTTTATTTTACTTCCAAAAGAACAGGTTTTGGCTGCAGAAAAAACCTCAGCAAAAACACGAGTGAACATAGAATAAGGCCTTGTTCACACACTGAGTTTTTACCCCTTTTTTTTTTTTGCGTTTTTTCTGCAGAAATTTCTTGAGAAAATGGTTGTAACCTTTCTGCAGACATTCCCCAGCAAAGCCTGTGGAAAAAAAATTAGCTGTGCGCACACTGCGTTTTTTTTTCTCAAGAACATTCTTTCTGCAGAATTTCTTGAGAAAAAAAATGTGCATGTCACTTCTTTTCTGCAGGTACCTGTGTTTTTTGCCATAGATAATGGTAAAAAACGGCAAGGACCAACCTGCGGAAAAAACGCATCAAAAACGCACCAAACCGCGGTAAAAACAAATGCGGTTTTCTGTGCGTTTTTTGATCGCAAGTGCGCTAATCTTTTAGACTCCCAAGAAATGTCTTGAGAAAAATCCTTTTTCTAGTGTTAACAGAGCCTAAAAGTGGAAAAATCTACTAGGCCTCATTGATCAAAAATTGTCCTGAAGAAAAACTGGCTGTGTTGCCCATAGCAACCAATCACAGAACAGCTTTCATTTTACCAGAGCAGTTTAAAAAATGAAAGCTGAGCTCTGATTGGTTGCTATGGACAGTCTTCCTTATAGCCAGTTTTGATGAATGAGGCCTACTATGTTAAATTGCACTGACTAATAGTGAATGGTTTCAGACAATAACAGATCTTTGAAACTACAAAGGATGGGAAAGGTCGTCTTAAAATGGTGGCCGTGTCTGGTTTTTGTGACAGGACATGGATTTTCTCTGTAGTGGCCACAGCAGGGCAAAAGTAAAATTCCATAGCAACCATTTACATGGCCGACCAGGGAGTGAACAGACAGAGCAGAAGCTATTATATCGCAGCTTTGTTAGCACTTAGGTCACTGTTCAACATAAGTCGAAATAAACAAAATGGCGCCGTACCCGCTCCCGGTCCAGCTTGTCCTTCACTTTTATCAGTCCTATAACCGGATCCATCATGAACTGCTTATCTTGGTCACCATTAATGATAGAAAAGGTTATGTGTCCATTTGGCGGGCTGTCCGAGTCTTCAGCAAATACCTACGAGAAAAAATGATGCGGCTATTAGCAATAATAAAAATATTAAAATGGATTTACATAGGACTGCAGGTAAATCCACTGCACAACCTGAAGAGATCTTCATGGAAATAAATCCTTCTCTCTGTAAAAAGAAACTCCTGCAGCTCGTATAATAACCTTTGTGCCCGATTCATCATCGGCATCACTTTTTTTTTTGTTTTGTGGTGCTCATTAAGAATTTTTGCCCCCAAATTTTTCAAAATGGCGGCTGATGAATTTTGCAAAAAAAAAAAAAAAAGTTGGAGTAGATTGCACCTTATGGCGCAAAGTCCAATATTTGCCAAATTTATAAAGTGGCGTGCAGCTTTGCCGCTTCATACTCCAGCAGACGTCTGTTTAATACTGGGATAGGAAATGGCAGCCATTAAAGGGTTATTCCCATCTTTATAAATAGGTATATTGTCAGATAGTAATTGCAAATGGAAGGAATTTAACAATTCTCTGCTTTCGACTCATTGCTTTGGAGACCGACCACTGCTGCTAAACGATAGAAAAGGAACAGTATTTACAAGCTCTTTTCTATTGAGCTTGTAAGTACTATTTTGCAGCTGTCTAGGGTCACTGGTGTAACACTTGCCAGTGTTGAGATGAGGAGTAGTAAGAGTGGACCCACTGGACCACAAGGGGAGCACGGGCTTACCCTGACTTGGGAGTGGCTTAATTAAGCGACCACCGAGGCGGACGCCAGATGCCACTCCCAGGGCAGTGTTTGCGATTGTGGCAGCTGACCCCCAGTGCAGGAAATGCGGGACAGACAGAGGTGCAGGTGGGTACAGTCTCTAGTGCAGGTGAGTGCCAGAGTCAGCGGAGTTCATGGCTGCACAAACTGTAACTCTTGCTGGTGTTGAGGCGAGCAGTAGTAGGACTGGACCCACTGGACCACAAGAGGAACCCTGGCTTACCCTGACGTGGGAGTGACTTAACTAAGAAACCACTGAGGTAGACGCCAGGTGCCACTCCCAGGGCAGTGTTTGGGACCGTGGCAGTGGACCCCCAGTGCAGGGAATGCGGGACAGACACAGGGGCAGACGGGTACAGTCTCTAGTGCAGGTGGGTGTTGGAGTCAGCAGAGTTCATGGCCTGCGCAGACTGTTAAGGCCGCTTTACACGCTGCAACATTGCTCAAGCGATCTCGTTGGGGTCACGGAATTTGTGACGGACATCCGGTCACTTTAGCGATGCCGTTGCATGTGACACCTATGAGCGATTTTAAATCGTCGTAAAAACGGTCAAAATCGCTCATCGGTGACATGCCCCACTATTGTCGAATATCGCTGCTGCTCGGTGTACGAAGTTGTTCCTCGTTCCTGCGGCAGCACACATCGCTATGTGTGACACCGCAGGAACGAGGAACCTCACCTTACCTGCGGCTGGCCGCAATGAGGAAGGAAGGAGGTGGGCGGGATGTTACGTTCCGCTCATCTCCGCCCTTCCACTTCTATTGGGCGGCGGTTCGGTGACGCTGCTGTGATGTCGCTGCATCGCTGAATGAACCGCCCCCTTAGAAAAAAGGCGGTTTGCCAGTCACAGCGACGTCGCATAGCAGGTATGTGCGTGTTATAATGTTCACTACGGCAGCGATCACACGATATCGCATGTACGATAAGGGCGGGTGCTTTCGCGCTCGACATCGCTAGCAATTGCTAGCGATGTCGTAGCGTGTAAAGTGGCCTTTACTCTTGCCGCTGTTGAAGTAAGCGGTAGTAGGAGTGGACCCACTGGACCACAGGGGGAACCTGAGCTTACCCTGATGTGTAAGGGGCTTAACTAAGTGACCACCGAGGTCGACACCAGGTGCCACCCCCAGTGCAGTGTCCGGGACTGTGACAGCTGACCCCCAGGGCAGGAAATGCAGGCATGGACTCAGGTGCAGGCGGGTACAGTATCTAATGTTGGCGAGTGTCGGAGTCAGCGGAATCAATGGCCTGTGCAAACTGTAACTCTTGCCGCTGTTGAGGTAAGCAGTAGTAGGAATGGACCCACTAGACCCCAAGGGAAACCTGGGCTTACCCTGGCATGGAAAAGGCTTAACTAAGCGAGTTAGAGGCCAGATGCCACTATCAGGGCAGTGTCTCGGATTGTGGCAGTTGACCCCCAAGGCAGGGAACGCAGGGTCGGCACAGTTTCTGATGCTGGCGGGTGCAGCCAGGATTGCTAAGGCAGATAGGATGGCCGGAGCATGAAAGATACGGTGGGCACGACAGGGGCAGACAGGTATGGGAAGGCAAGCACAGGAATAGATTATGGGACAGGACCACAGGATCTGACAACTAGCTACCAGACGGGTACGGAGACTAAGTAAAGGTGTTGCGCAGGCACCTCCCCTAGTGGGAGTATGCCTTAAGTACCTAGTGCTTCTCAGTCATTGTAAATGGTGAACCAGCCGTTTAAGAGCAGAGCAGGTGCATGCACCCTAAGCACATTCTTGGGGGACTAGTGGGGCGTGCGCAATCCCTGGGAGGAGGAGGCAGATGAGCACATGGACGACCGTGGGAGTGCAGGGGAGGACGCAGTTCGGCCATGGTGGTGAGTGAGTTGGCGTCTCTGCTGGTAAGAGGCAGGGCAGTGCAGGGGTGCCAGCGCTACAACTGGAGCACACTGTTACCTCCTAATACCGGCCATCTTCAGCAAAATGTTTACAACCTAGACAGCAACGGTGGTCAGTATCCTAGGCATGGAGATGTAAACAAAACAATAATATAAATATCTCAAGAACAAGCGCCAATTTTATTAATCAGCAAATTTCAAAAATGCTTGTAAATCTAAAGTTACTCATCGAGAAAGATGGGGATAACCCTTTAAGTCGCCCCCAAAAAAGGACCATTAGAAAATTGCCAGCAATTTTGTTATACAATGATGACCTGGTTGGTAACCAGCATGGCCATCATTTTAGATCTCACAGTACTGGGCATATCTAACATAATGCTGGACACAAATTTGGACAGAGAGGTCAATTCAAGGTCTTCATTGTTGATTTTATATTTTTTTATGGGAAGGGGGTTTTAAATAACGATAGCAAATACAGACCATGAGGAAAATAATTTGCCCAGTGTGCGGCTTGTGTTTATCTTTCCGCTGCCCCATAAATGTAATTAGGTTTTATAAAGACTCTCTAGACGCGTTTGTTATGGCCGACGCATTTCAGTACAAGGTATAATGTTTGCTTACAAGATGTGGACATGTTTACTCACTCAGTTCGTAAAATTCTTATTACATTTTAGTAGGACATTGTTGGTATTTATTTTATAACGTGACCTTGGGTAGGACGCGAGTCGATCAGGTAAGGAGGAAATCATAAAATCCCGAGCAATAAACACTCCGCGACATAAAACTTTTAATAGGTTCTCAAATAAAGCTCTTACGGTGACACTCACCATAATGACAGAATCACCGATGGAGGCGTCTTCGCTGATGACAGCGCTGTAAACCTCTTGGCTGAACGTTGGAGGATTGTCATTCACATCCGTCAGGTTGATGTTTACTGTCGCCACCGCGCTAAGTGGAGGGCTCCCGCCATCTTTGGCCTCCACCACAAGAAAAAAGTTCTTACAACCTTCATAGTCCAGCGGATTGATGACTACAATCGTCCCTGAAAAGGAAAACAAGTTTAGATGGAATTTTTGGGGAATTCAAGACCAAAAAGTTGGTGCTGACCATCATTGCCACCATTACCAGTCGAATAAGGGCTGAAATTCAGCTGTTCCAAAACAATTTTTGACCTTAATTTTACCAATCACTACTTTGTTCCCTCCATGTTAATCTCAGATGAAGGCCCCTTTGAACATTTGCCCTTGGGACTGATTAAGGCTTAGTGACGGCATGGCTATAGCTATGCTCTGCCAGGGTTAAGTCTGGTGGGAGGGATCTGTGTGGTCGTGCCTTGTTCCGGGACTCTTGCCGCTTTATTATTGTGTGGATACTTCAGGAATGCCGCCAGTATTAGCTGTGCTCTGCAGCGTGCGCCCTGGTTCCTGTGAGTTCTCTCTGGTATGTTCCGCTACCCTTCCTACTTCGCCCTGACATCCGTGCCCCTAGTTCTGTCCTCCCATCCTGTCTACCTGACCCCGGTCACGTTCTGTGTCTCTGCCTTCAATCACTCCTCTGTACTTACCTGATCTCCCGGCGTCCGATCTTGGTTACGTCCCCTGACTATGGCTTTGATCCCCTTCGGCTCCAGACGTGACTCCTTGGCTTCCGACCCCCTTTCTTTCACTTGACTACGGCTTGCTCACCCCCTTGGTTAGACGTGACATCCTGGTTTTGACTTTAGTTTGTTTGACTATTCTGACACTTGTACTAGTGACCTCTTATGGGCTTTTTGTCTTACTGAACTTAGAAGTTTGATCTTCTCTATGTCCCTGCACCCCCAAGTGGAAGCTTGACAGGTGACATCTGGTTCAGTGACAGTAGTGGTAAAGTCACGGGCTACAGTCGTGTGACATTAAACTTCCCAAGAAGGACCAAGTTGGTTGACCATCAGAAGTGAAGTCCAACTTCGAAGTAAGTCTACAATTACCCATAATTTTACTCCATCATTTTACTTCAATACTCCAACCACATTCTTACCAAGGTGCCCACCTGATCAAAGTCACTAAGAAGTCCTAAAGAAATGGTAAATGCCTTTTACCTGTCTTGGGATTGATCTTGAACTTCCCATGTTCATTTCCGGTCCTGAAGCTGTACGTTATTTCTGCATTTGAGCCAATATCCTTGCTGGCAGCAAATACGAACATTACTTGGGAGCCGATGGCCGTGTCTTCAGGAACCGTGACCAGGTAATCTCTCCTTTCAAATACTGGAGGGTTATCATTGACATCCAGGACCGTGATTGTAACAACTGCAAATGAAGATAATGGCTGGAGGGGGCTCCGATCTGATGCCTTCACTGTTATATTGTAGGAGGACTGGACTTCCCGGTCAAGGGGTTGCTCCAGGACAATGATGCCGGATTGCTCATCCATAGTGAAATGTCCATCTGCCGAGTCAACTAGGGAGTAGATCACCTTCCGGTTTATGCCTAGAATATACAAAAGCAAGGTTGGAATTAAACAGCTGTGTGTAAAAAACAAGAAAATAAGGGAGAGTCAAAAAATAAAATGCAAATAATGGGAGAGAAAAGGGGAATAAAAAGAAGAATGTAAAAGAGAGATAGAAGATAAGTAAAAGAAAGTGAAGGAGAAGATGGGAGACCGGGGTAAGAGATGAAAAAAAGGAGAAGGAAAGCACAAGGGAGACTGGAAAAAAAGGTAGCAGTGAAGGAACTGAATGAAAAGGAAAAAAATGAAAGGAGAAGAAGAAAGGCAGAAGAGATAAGTGCAAAAGGAGAAGATGGGAAAGGAGAGAAAAGAAAGAAAAGATGTAGAGAAGGTAGAATTAGAAGATGTGAGGTCCGAAAAATGTAAAGGTGGAAGGGAAATGGGGAGATACGAGGAGGAAGAAAGGAGTAGAAAAGAAAAGAGAGAGAAGGAAGAAGAAAAAGAAAGGGAAAGTGGATATAAGACAGGGAAAGGAAGGAGTGGAGTGGAAGAGAAAAAAAGGAAGGAAGGGGGCAAAGGATAGGGAAAGAAGAAAGGAGAGAAAAGGTAAGGGAGGAGAGGAGTTAAAGAAAGAAGAAAAGGAATGGAGGGGAGAGACGACAAAGAAAAAAGGAGAGATGAGTAGGAAAGGAAGAAAGAAGGAAAGAGAAAGGTAAGAGGAGAGAAGAAAGGGAAGGCGAGTAATGAAAGAAACAAGAAAATGAAGGGATGGATGATAAGAAGAAAAGGAATGGAGGGGAGAGAAGACAAAGGAAAAAAGGAGAGGTGAGTAGGAAAGGAAGAAAGAAGGAAAGAGAAGGGTAAGAGGCGAGAAGAAAGGGAAGGTGAGTAATGAAAGAAACAAGAAAATAAAGGGATGGAAGATAAGAAGAAAAGTAATGGAGGGGAGAGAAGAAAAGGAATGGAGGGGAGAGAAGAAAAAGGAAAAAAGGAGAGGTGAGTAGGAAAGGAAGAAAGAAAAGAATTGTAAGAGGAGAGAAGAAAAGTAAGGAGAGGAGTGAAAGAAAGAAGAAAAGGAAGGGAAGGGAGAAAAGAAAGGAAATAAGGAGAGATTCATAGGAAAGCAAGAAAGGAGACAAGAGAAGGGTAAATGGAGAGAAAGAAGTAGATGAGTGAAAAAGAAGAAAAGGAAGTGAGGGGAGAAAAGACAAAGGAAATGAGGAGAGGTACGTAGGAAAGGAAGAAAGGAGAGAAGAGATGAGTAAGTGGAGAGACAGTACTTGACAGTTGAAAGAAAGACAAAAGGTAGGGAGGGAAGATAAAGAAAAAGAGGAGAGATGAGAAGGAAATGAAGCAAGAAGGGAAGGAAACGAGGAGAGATAAAAGGCAAGGTAGAAGATGAAAAAAGAAAAGCAAGAAAGAGGAGACAAGGGAAGGGAAAAGGGTTGAACAGAAAGGATAGAGAGAAGAACAGCAGGAGAAGGCACAAAGGAGACAAGATAAGAAGTGATGAGATAAGAGCAGAGAAGGTTGGGAAGAGAAGGAATCAGAGAGGGAAGACAGAGGATGAGGAAAAGGAAAGAAAATTGCGAGGAATGGAGGGAAGAAGAAATGAGAAAAAAAGGGAAAGAAATCATGGAAGAGGGATTAAGAAAAAAGCGTAGAGAAAACTCACAATTAGAAACAACTGTAGCAGGTTTGAATGAAACGGATTTCTTTTATGATTCCGTGCCTCAATATTATAGTGTTATTGCGGTTTTATGAGATTATTATCAGTTTTCGTCTCTGCTGTCCATTTTATCTCGGGGGGAATTTAGTTTTTAGAAATAATATATATAATATATAATAGTGCATCAGCTGCAGTGAAGTCCCCCAGAAACCTATAATCTCCATTCTTATAACTGGCCGCCTCCATGCAGACAACAGGTGCGCATTTATATTACAATATCATGCTGCAAAGCCCGCGCAGACACCATCCAAACATAGGTCATGCAAAATGGAAGCCAAATGGACGGCTTTATCCTTCTGCCCAACAGCACTGACAGATGGCAGCGCAAGGCTTCACTTACTGATTGCATACAAACACCACAGTTATCAGAGATGATTCCCTAACAGATACAACATAGATACTGCGCACAAGTACGTTACCCAGCCACAGAATGTGATATTAGTCTTTTTATATAGTGTTGTATGTTTACTGCTTTATCTGAAACATATTGTTTGGGAAACTGTCAGCAGGATTGTAATCCAATAACAGCATGATTTAGGGGCAGAGTGCCTGATTCCAGTAACGGTAGTTTGGATAGGATCCCTGTTTTCTCTACTGTAGATATAGCAGAGCTCGGAATACAGAGCTGTTTATAACTCCGCCCACACCTCTGATTGGCAGCTTTCTTTGTACATTGTTAGTGAGCTGCCAATCAGTTATGGGGTGGAGTTACACAAATTAGCTGAACAGTCCTGCATATGAGACCTAGTCCTGCAGTGATAATCTCCTGCTGATAAAACACTGATTATGTTGAAATTACAGCACACAGCCTAATAAGTTACACATCCCTTGAATCAGTGTCTCTACCCCCAGATTACATAGATTTCCCTTAATTGCTGTTTTCCGCACTCACCTGTTTTCTCCTAGATATTGTCACACAGAATTGTTCACAAACTTGGCCGACTGTCATGGCGGCATTGAGCTCTGTTCAAATTCTGACACTCTGCCTGATGGTTTCTCTGGTGTCTGGGATCAACACAGGCAGACTCAGGCGTCGATCTGCTGTGTGCTGATTCATAGGCAGGGTAGTGGGAGTTAATCTCTGCTAGCCAGTTTGCTCCTTTAATCACCTGTTGTGGGGAGATCTATCACATCTGCTCCCCTCCTATTTATGCTGGTTGAATCCTTTTACCAATGCCAGCTATAGTTTATTCTTTGTTGGTTTGTGAGGTGTGGTATCCCAGACTCTCTGGTGAAAGTTGTGCTTAAGATGTCCCTATTACTTGGAGCTTTTGTTGAGTTTACCCCCGGTGTTTTGTATCTTTTTTTCTCTGGTCTTGTTTTTTCTCCTCTTTCATGTTTGTTGTGTGACAGAGTTTTGGTTTTCCCTTGTCTGTCTTTATCTGTGATTTTCAACACACTCCTGTCACGTCCCTCCCTGGTGGGTGGGAGAGGGGGAATCAGATCAGGACTGATCAGGACCAGGGCCAGGAAGGAGACTCAGGCCTCTCCCCCATCAGGAGTATCCCTGAGGTTAGGGATAGCCTATTGCCCCTTACCTTGAGGGTCAGCTTAGGAGCGGGTTCCCCACTATCCCATAGTCATCTAGATAGATATATGATGATGTGGTTATCCTTACAAGGTGGTGGCAGCCACTCGGAGCTTTCTGTGATGAAGCCATCTATTGTGACAGCCTCAGCAATCAAGTGACTTCTCTTTAGTCTGGCCCACACATCATCATTTCCAGTCATATCCCCAAACATATTTTACTTGCAGATATTGGGTAAATCTCCTGGTTAATAGCATTACAGTTCTATTTGACCATCTCCCTAAAAGTGTTGCTACAGGGAGAAAATTAACCTTATTCCTTCTGGCAGCCGCCAGCTTTGAAACGTAGAGGTGTGCCAACATGGCTACAGTCAATGACCGCAGTCTTTATATATACCCAGCACTTTGACTGACAGCTAGCTCTGCAGTGCATCCATCAATCAAAGCCAACAATGATGTAAGCAGTGTTTTAGCTATTCTGGGCACACTTCTATGGACGAACGTCGGTGATTCCTGGGAGGAATAAGGTTCATTTTCTCCCTGTAGCCGCAAGGCAGAAAGTTGGGCTTAAGATGTCCCTATTGCTTGGAGCAGTTGTGAAGTTTACCTCTGGTGTTTTGTACTTCCTTCCTGCTCTTGTTTTTCCTTATTGTTAACCTCTTATTGTCTTTACTTTCGTGTCTGCTATGTGACACATTTTTAGTTTTCCCTTGTCTGTCTTTATCTGTGGTATTCAACACACACCTGTCCCGTCCCTCTGTGGTGGGAGGGGGATGGGGAATCAGATCAGGACTGGTCAGGAGCAGGACCAAGAAGGAGATTCGGGCCTCTTCACCATCAGGAGTATCCCTGAGGTTAGGGATAGCCTATTGCCCCCTACAATGTAACACTATTTATCTTCAGATGAACCCCATATTTGCAGGTTATAGAATTTGGTGACATGACCACGGGTATGGTCGAGTCATTAATGAAGACTTTAAATAAACCCCCCCACCCTTACCTTCCCTGAAATAAACAGACCGCACACCAATATGGATATTATTGGCCACAGCAGCCTTTTATTGTAACAAAAACAACATAAATAACAGAAATATACTCAACAGAACCGGAGGGTGGTCTTCGAAGCCCCAAACCTGCCGACGGGTATTCTACCCAAACTGTAGCCAGATTGATGTTTTACCCCCCGCCGCTCGCTCAAGCACCGGCTCGGAGGCACCAGCTAACAAACAACCTGGCCTCATCTGAACACATGCCCCCAACCCGCGGCCCACCAGGCCTACCTCGGGATTCTTTTACCTGCCGGCATATAAAGAGTCCACATGATGGGTCCAGAACCTTATGGTTCCCCATCCCCCCCCACCATTCCGCCACAAACCCCATATTCCAACTTCGAGGACCCTCCTCCCATTCGCTATACTGCTATGACAAGACAAGAAAAATTGGGAGGGTGGGTGGGTGTTCTGTGTCCAAAATGGATGACCCCACTAACTGATCACCCCTTATAAACCCCTCATTGTTCCCGCCCCCACTAACTACACCAACAATGCACAATTCAAAATCCTCTATTTCCGCCCCCTCTGAATATCTTTAACCCCTGCCTAAAGCGGGCTTTACACGCTACGATTTTGCTACAGCGATCTCGTTGGGGTCACGGATTTTGTGACGCACATCCGGCCGCTGTAGGGATCTCGTGTGTGACTCCAAGGAGCGATTTTGGATCGTACAAAAACGTCCAAAATCGCTCCTCGTTGACATGGGGGTCCGCTCCCAATTATCGATACTATCGCTTTGCTGTTGTTGCTCCTCGTTCCTGTGGCAGTGCATATCGCTGTGTGTGACCCCCCGTAGGAACGAGGAACATCTCCTTACCTGCCGCCGGCCACAATGCGGAAGGAAGGAGATGGGCGGGATGTTCGTCCCGCTCATCTCCGCCCCTCCGCTTTCATTGGCTGGTCGCTTAGTGACGTCGCTGTGATGCCGAATGAACCGCCCCCTTAGAAAGGAGGCGGTACGCCGGTCACAGTCGACGTCGCTGTGCAGGTAAGTATGTGTGACGCGGGTGTGCAATATTGTGCGCGACAGGCAGTGATATGCCCGTTTCGCACAAACGATGGGGGCGGGTCGCATGTTAGCGATATCGGTTCTGATATCGTAGCATGTAAAGCCACCCTAACCCCAATCACTTATTCCCCCTTTTATTCCCGTCCTAGCCCAGTCATGTCGGCCTCCCTTTTAAGGCTGGGCCCAGTACGGCCTCTCTAGACAGGCAGCACTGGGAGAATTCTGCAGCGTGTGACCACAGACTAACGTATCCCCCTCAATATCGTAGTGGAAATTTAAAGCTCGCACTCATGTGTGCCACATTTCTGCGATTCTGCTCCCGGCTCTTTCCTCTTTGTATTGATTTTGCTGAGCTGGCTCCTGACAAGCCATGGCTTTGTGCTGCACATCTGCATTCGGAGCCTGTCTGCGCTAATGAGATCTGAAGGGAAGGTACATGCTCGCCTGCTCCTTCCGCTCAAGCTGACTCATTTTAGAGCTAATTAAAACAGAATGCAGAAGCGGCCGCGCACCCAGACGATAATTTATTTTGTGTCCCGGGCTCGGTAGCTGGGGTGTTGCTGGTTTAGGGAATATTTATAAAGCACCGAATTCCAAAGCATCCGCAGCTTAGAGGTGTAAGAATAACAGATGACATCAGGCTGAATACCAGGCGCTAGCTCCTGCACATACCGCCAGGAGGACCGGAGCTCCGCATACACCTCCGGGCACAAGAAACTTGATTAAGGTGTTTATGGTGAAACATATTATTACACTAAGTGTTTATTATACCCTATAAAGTAAAAAAAACTAATGGACCGTACATATTATCACACGCACTGGCCATGAGGAAACGGAAGCGTCATGGCTGATGCATCTGTACCATGTGTCGATAAACAGTATCAGTCAGTACCACTCTCCCCATCCCAGAATCAGTCAGGACCTGTCTCCCCATCCCAGAATCAGTCAGGACCTGTCTCCCCATCCCAGAATCAGTCAGGACCTGTCTCCCCATCCTAGAATCAGTCAGGACCTGTCTCCCCATCCCAGAATCAGTCAGGACCTGTCTCCCCATCCCAGAATCAGTCAGGACCTGTCTCCCCATCCTAGAATCAGTCAGGACCTGTCTCCCCATCCCAGAATCAGTGAGGACCTGTCTCCCCATCCCAGAATCAGTCAGGACCTGTCTCCCCATCCCAGAATCAGTCAGGACCTGTCTCCCCATCCCAGAATCAGTCAGGACCTCTCTCCCCATCCCAGTATCAGTCAGGACCTTTCCTCCCATCCCAGAATCAGTCAGTACCACTCTCCCCATCCCAGAATCAGTCAGGACCTGTCTCCCCATCCCAGAATCAGTCAGGACCTGTCTCCCCATCCTAGAATCAGTCAGGACCTGTCTCCCCATCCCAGAATTAGTGAGGACCTGTCTCCCCATTCCAGAATCAGTCAGGACCTGTCTCCCCATGCCAGAATCAGTCAGGACCTGTCTCCCCATCCCAGAATCAGTCAGGACCTCTCTCCCCATCCCAGTATCAGTCAGGACCTTTCCTCCCATCCCAGAATCAGTCAGGACCTCTCTCCCCATCCCAGAATCAGTCAGGACCTAATCAGTCAGGACCTTTCTCTTCATGCCAGTATCAGTCATGACCTCTCTCCCCATCCCAGAATCAGCCAGGACCTGTCTCCCCATCCCAGTATCAGTCAGGACCTGTCTCCCCATCCCAGAATCAGTCAGGACCTGTCTCCCCATGCCAGAATCAGTCAGGACCTGTCTCCCCATCCCAGAATCAGTCAGGACCTCTCTCCCCATCCCAGAATCAGTCAGGACCTAATCAGTCAGGACCTTTCTCTTCATGCCAGTATCAGTCATGACCTCTCTCCCCATCCCATAAATAAGTCAGGACCTGTCTCCCCATCCCAGAATCAGTCAGGACCTGTCTCCCCATCCCAGAATCAGTCAGGACCTGTCTCCCCATCCTAGAATCAGTCAGGACCTGTCTCCCCATCCCAGAATCAGTCAGGACCTGTCTCCCCATCCTAGAATCAGTCAGGACCTGTCTCCCCATCCCAGAATCAGTGAGGACCTGTCTCCCCATCCCAGAATCAGTCAGGACCTGTCTCCCCATCCCAGAATCAGTCAGGACCTGTCTCCCCATCCCAGAATCAGTCAGGACCTGTCTCCCCATCCCAGAATCAGTCAGGACCTCTCTCCCCATCCCAGTATCAGTCAGGACCTTTCCTCCCATCCCAGAATCAGTCAGTACCACTCTCCCCATCCCAGAATCAGTCAGGACCTGTCTCCCCATCCCAGAATCAGTCAGGACCTGTCTCCCCATCCCAGAATCAGTCAGGACCTGTCTCCCCATCCCAGAATCAGTCAGGACCTGTCTCCCCATCCCAGAATCAGTCAGGACCTCTCTCCCCATCCCAGTATCAGTCAGGACCTTTCCTCCCATCCCAGAATCAGTCAGTACCACTCTCCCCATCCCAGAATCAGTCAGGACCTGTCTCCCCATCCCAGAATCAGTCAGGACCTGTCTCCCCATCCTAGAATCAGTCAGGACCTGTCTCCCCATCCCAGAATCAGTGAGGACCTGTCTCCCCATTCCAGAATCAGTCAGGACCTGTCTCCCCATCCCAGAATCAGTCAGGACCTGTCTCCCCATCCCAGAATCAGTCAGGACCTGTCTCCCCATTCTAGAATCAGTCAGGACCTGTCTCCCCATCCCAGAATCAGTGAGGACCTGTCTCCCCATCCCAGAATCAGTCAGGACCTGTCTCCCCATCCCAGAATCAGTCAGGACCTGTCTCCCCATCCCAGAATCAGTCAGGACTTCTCTCCCCATCCCAGTATCAGTCAGGACCTTTCCTCCCATCCCAGAATCAGTCAGTACCACTCTCCCCATCCCAGAATCAGTCAGGACCTGTCTCCCCATCCCAGAATCAGTCAGGACCTGTCTCCCCATCCTAGAATCAGTCAGGACCTGTCTCCCCATCCCAGAATCAGTGAGGACCTCTCTCTCCATCCCAGAATCAGTGAGGACCTGTCTCCCCATTCCAGAATCAGTCAGGACCTGTCTCCCCATGCCAGAATCAGTCAGGACCTGTCTCCCCATCCCAGAATCAGTCAGGACCTCTCTCCCCATCCCAGTATCAGTCAGAACCTTTCCTCCCATCCCAGAATCAGTCAGGACCTCTCTCCCCATCCCAGAATCAGTCAGGACCTAATCAGTCAGGACCTTTCTCTTCATGCCAGTATCAGTCATGACCTCTCTCCCCATCCCAGAATCAGCCAGGACCTGTCTCCCCATCCCAGTATCAGTCAGGACCTGTCTCCCCATCCCAGAATCAGTCAGGACCTGTCTCCCCATCCCAGTATCAGTCAGGACCTCTCTCCCCATCCCAGAATCAGTCAGGATCTCTCTCCCCATCCTAGTATCAGTCAGGACCTCTCTCCCCATCCCATAAATAGGTCAGGACCTCTCTCCCCATCCCAGTATCAGTCAGGACCTCTATCCCCATCCCAGAATCAGTCAGGACCTCTATCCCCATCCCAGAATCAGTCATGACCTCTCTCCCCATCCCAGAATCAGTCAGGACCTCTCTCCCCATCCCAGTATCAGTCAGGAACTTTCTTCCCATCCCAGTATCAGTCAGGACCTGTCTCCCCATCCCAGTATCAGTCAGGACCTTTCTTCCCATCCCAAAATCAGTCAGGACCTCTCTTCACATCCCAGTATCAGTCAGGACCTCTCTCCACATCCCAGTATCAGTCAGGACCTCTCTCCCCATCCCAGTATCAGTCAGGACCTTTCTTCCCATCCCAAAATCAGTCAGGACCTCTCTCCACATCCCAGTTTCAGTCAGGACCTCTCTCCCCATCCCAGTATCAGTCAGGACCTGTCTCCCCATCCAAGAATCAGTCAGGACCTCTCTCCCCATCCCAGAATCAGTCAGGACCTCTCTCTCCATCCCAGTATCAGTCAGGACCTCTCTCCCCATCCCAGTATCAGTCAGGACCTCTCTCCACATCCCAGTATCAGTCAGGACCTCTCTCCACATCCCAGTATCAGTCAGGACCTCTCTCCCCATCCCAGTATTAGTCAGGACCTGTCTCCCCATCCCAGAATCAGTCAGGACCTCTCTCCCCATCCCAGAATCATTCAGGACCTCTCTCCACATCCCAGTATCAGTCAGAACCTCTCTCCCCATCACAGAATCAGTCAAGACCTCTCTCCCCATCCCAGTATCAGTCAGGACCTCTCTCCCCATAGCAGAATCAGTCAGGACCTTTCTACCCATAGCAGAATCAGTCAGGACCTCTCTCCATTCCAGTGTCAATCAGGACCTCTCTCCCCATCCCAGAATCAGTCAGGACCTCTCTCCCCATCCCAGAATCAGTCAGGACCACTTTCCCCATCACAGAATCATTCAGGACCTCTCTCCAAATACCAGTATCAGTCAGGACCTCTCTTCCCATCCCAGTATCAGTCAGGACCTCTCTTCCCATCCCAGTATCAGTCAGGACCTCTCTCCAAATACCAGTATCAGTCAGGACCTCTCTTCCCATCCCAGTATCAGTCAGGACCTCTCTCCAAACACCAGTATCAGTCAGGACCTCTTTCTCCTCCCAGTATCAGTCAGGACCTCACTCCCCATCCCAGTATCAGTAACGATCTGATAGTATTTGATATAATACCTCATCCATTGCCCCCCGAAAATAAGTTAGACATAGATAGTACTGTCTTCCTCTCTCTCTCGTGAAAATAATGTAGACACAGATAGTACTGTGTTCTGCTCTCTCCCCTGAAAATAATGTAGATGAGAAACTGTGGAAAGAAAAGCGCAATAGGGTCTTACCCCAAAAAAGGGGAGGAAGATATGTAATAAAAACACACTCACCTATAATGGTTGTGCCAGTCACAACCACTATACAGGCATATATAAGATCCAGGTACAGGCAGCAGTCCCAAAGTTGGCTGATAACAGAGAGTGATAGAAGAAGGGTCTTAATTCCGCGCCAAGGAATCAGAGATTTGATGTTCTCTTGCCAATGTCCTGATGAAGGGAGCTGTGTCTCCAGAAACGCGTAGACTTGTGCATGTTATTAAAGAAGCATTAATCTCTTCCTGGATCCTTTGAGTCCTTGGCGCGGAAATAAGACCCTTCTTCTATCACTCTCTGTTATCTGAAAATAATGTAGACACAGATAGTACTTTGTTCCTTTTTCCTGTAACATCTGTGCCGGGCTCCGCTTCGGCCATTAGGCGGTGTCACATTGTTGTTGTGGATGATGCTTGATAGCATCAATCCTATTTTATTCCTGGGACTTATGGTTCTTTCCAATCTCAAAAGGTACAGGGTTAATCTGCTTTCTTGATTTCTGTCTGCTGTCAGCACTGGGTGGGGCTGTTCTATATGACTGCAGAGAGCCAGCTCCCAAAGCCAGTCACTAGTTCTGCGTTCCTCTCTCCCCTGAAAATAATGTAGGCACAGGAAGTACTTTTTTCCTCTCTGCCCTGAAAATGATGTAGACTCTGATAGTACTGTGTTCCCCACTCCCCTGAAAATGATGTAGTCTCTGATAGCACTGTGTTCCCCTCTCAACTGAAATTGATGTAGACTCTGATAGCACTGTGTTCCCCTCTCCCCTAGAAATGATGTAGACTCTGATAGTACTGTGTTCCCCTCTCCCCTGAAATTGATGTAGACTCTGATAGCACTGTGTTCCCCTCTCCCTTGGAAATGATGTAGACTCTGATAGTACTTTGTTCCCCTCTCCCCTGGACATAATGTAGACTCTGATAGCACTGTATTCCCCTCTCCTCTAAAAATGATGTAGACTCTGATAGTACTGTCTTCCCCTCTCCCCTGGAAATAATATAGACTCTGATAGCACTGTGTTACCTCTCCCCTAGAAATGATGTAGAATCTGATAGCACTGTATTCCACACTCCCCTGGACATAATGTAGACTCTGATAGCACTGTATTCCCCTCTCCCCTAGAAATGATGTAGACTCTGATAGCACTGTGTTCCCTTCTCCCCTGAAAATGATGTAGACTCTGATAGCACTGTGTTCCCCTCTCCCCTGAATGATGTAGACTCTGATAGTACTGTGTTCCCCTCTCCCCTGAATGATGTAGACTCTGATAGTACTGTGTTCCCCTCTCCCCTGAATGATGTAGACTCTGATAGTACTGTGTTCCCCTCTCCCCTAGAAATGATGTAGACTCTGATAGTACTGTGTTCCGCTCTCCCCTGGAAATGATGTGTTTCTCTCTTCCCTGAAAATGATGTAAACACATATAGTACTGTGATCCCCTCTAACCTGTAAAAAAAATCTATAAAAACTGTATGCCTCAAATAATTATTTTCAAACAGTCCATGCCTAAAAAAAATATTTCACTGTTGGACAGCCCTTTAAGATACTTAGTCTCTTTGAGCACCCTGTCATATATGTTCATTATGGTGAAGATGCATAGGTATGGAGCAGGCTCAGGAGCTGAGAGAGCTCCATATGGGATAGATGCAGGCTGTAATATACAGCCACCTGTAATTCTAAGATACTGATTGGTGGGGGTCCGACCCCTGGGACTGATTGTCAGAACAAAGAATTTTTATCCTCGTTAGCAAATAAAGTAGCAGCTGTGGCAATTCCGTAGTAATGAATGGAGAGGTGGTCGGGCATGCGCACTGCCACTCAAAGGGGATCAAACGTGCCCCATCTTGCCGTTCAGGGCTGGTAGCAGTGGTCGGACCCCCATTGATCAGTACATTATTACCAATTCTTTGGATAGATAAGTGATCATTTGTGTTCACCAGACCCTTTAAGCAATTAATAATATGTTATTTCTATTTTTTCATCTAATGAAAACGTGAAACTTTTTGGATTTTTGTAAAACCTAGCCCGTATTTAATGACGGCTTTCCGTGAAAGTTTCCTAAAAGTTGTACAGAACTTCAGGATTTGAGGATGTGGCAATTAAGGTGTGTATTCTAGACACTTTCGGCAGCGTTTAAACCTCTGTCAGATCCAGCGAGTCTCGCCTTTGAACTATACATCACTTTGTATGGAAAAAAAAAACATCTAAAAAATGAAAAGTCTACAGAAATGTCATTTTAATAGCATCAGTAAGAATATATCGTGATGATACAGCCTTCTTTTTGATTAAATTGCTAACACGAAAAGTTCAGGCTGAGGCGACTGGCAAGAAAAGAGAGGAAAGAAAAAAAATAAAATGCTCTAGCTCCGGGGTACACGTTTCCTGATACATCAGGATGAACTAGAGAATGGCTTTGTGGTTTAGAACAATTACTTGCAGATATTCGCTTTATGCCCCTGATCTGATCTACGGCTCCGATAACCACTACTGTCAGCGAGACCCGAAAAATCCATTAATGTTAAAGTTAAAACTCCAAGTCTGGAGCCGAAAGTTGCATTATACAGCTAAGAAAATACAACATGTGCTTACATCGGTGGCATCTCGTCTCACCCAGACTTAGAACAAAACCTAGACTTAAATTTTTGAGATCCATTGAACTAATATCTGGTGCATGGCATTCGAATCACATATAATATATACAGTGTGTCCATCCATATCCTGTCCACCGCCATTAACTTGAGAACGGCGGCAGCTATAGGCCTAAAAGTGGTGTCTAGGTATAGTAAAGTAGCCATGCAACCACCTACAGCACCACCTGGTGGAAAACAACGGAGTTAGCATTTTTATCTCGAAGACGGAACAAGATAGAGAATAAAGTGAATTACAAAGTTGTAGGGCATCATCAATTCAATACGAATCGACACCTTGCATACAGAAATGCTATGATACCCCCCAAAAACATTGAATGCTGGTCACGCATATGGCGCTCATTTAACTTTGATGCTCAAAGTGTCCCCCGTCAGCTGCAATGCACACCTGGACTCTGCACAGCATACTGTATCTTGCTGCACGTTGTGCAATATGGTAGGTGACACGTTTGCACAAGCATCTGTGATACGTGGTCGTAGGTCCTGCAATGTTGGTGGAGGGGTCGCATACACCTGCTGTTTGATGCGACCTCACAGAAAGAAGTCCAATGGGGTCAGGTCAGGTGAGCGTGGAGGCCACTCCACACAGCCACTATACCCAATGACTTGTAGGAAGGTCTCCATGAGGTATCGCTTCACGTCCGCAGCCTTGTGAGGTTTACACGTTCTAATCATAGCCTTTCTGTATGCAAGGTGTTGATTCATATTGAATTGATGATGCCCTACAACTTTGTAATTCACTTTTTTTCTCTATCTCGTTCCGTTTTCAAGATAAAAATGCTAACTCCGTTGTTTTCCACCAGGTGGCGCTATAGGTGGTTCCATTGCATAGCGCATGGATACTTTACTATACCTAGACACCACTTCTATGCCTATAGCTGCCGCCGTTCTCAAGTTAATGGCAATGGACAGGATATGGTTGGACACACAGCATACCCCACATGCAAATCACATATTGTATATATAACCCCCCACATGCCAAACTGATTACAAACCCTCCCAATCAAATACAGATCACAGAGAGGTCCGCCTAAGTAGAGAAATAGATAGTAGAGAACAATACCCCAGGCCTGACCCACCCTCTATACAGAGCCCAGGCCAAAATCCCCTATATACTGACCTCAGACAAGACTTCCTAATATACAGACTCTAAATAACCTCCAACCCATAAGAAGACCTCAGACCCGACCCCATTTGTCCAATTAAGGCTGTCAAATGGGCACACAGACCCAGACCCGACCCCAATTGTCCAATTAAGGCTTGTAATACGGCACACAGAAATACCGCTACATACCTTTTGGTAGCATGTTTATTGGGATCATTTTGGGATGTGGCCTATATATCTGTCACAGGGACCAGATGACAGGACCAGGACACCTCAGCTGACCCTCAAACTGCATACCCTGCGCTGTCCCTCAGCTCAGAGGTACGCTTGATGGTAGTGAGGTCTGAGTCACCAGCATGTCCCTGATTCATGACCTAGCCCTGATGTAGTTCCCCTCCCCCAGAAGGGTGAGCCATGAGCATAAACTCAAACTCCACAACCACACATAGACAGGGGAAAACGACAACTCGTACACACGGCAATCTCACACAAAGGAGCCACTAAAGGTGTACAGGGGAAACAACATAAAATGGGGAAGTAAACAGACTACTGAGAAACTTCCATACCATACAACCAGCACACCATGAACTGCTGCAGCCAACACCTATGCTGCAGCCCAAGAAACAGAACAGAGAGATGATTTCTCTAGCTCCTTACACCTCCTGGCCAAGATTCCAAATGAATGAAAATAACTGGCACCCTCTGGTAAAAGCAGAGGGTACATATATAGGGCCTGGTAGTGGTCCAAACTGTAAACACCTGACCAGGAGTCAGGAGCTGCTGAAAGGTAAACTGACATTAACCCTCTCCTTCCCAAAGGAAAGGGAATTAATTTAATCAGCAGAGTCTCACAAACGTAAAGTGGGACTCTGACCCAGAAGACCCAGAACTAAATTAAACTTCACAACAATTAGAAGACAATATCAAGGGCCGTGGACATGTCTGAATATTGGAACTTTTGAGTTTGCCCATGCTTTCTCCTTGAGGAATTTTCTCTAATATTAGGTAAGTATTAGGGATGATCGAATACCTCAAATCGAAGAATAGGTCGCCGCTAATCGACTATTTACGAATATTCGATGAGCAATGTAAGTCTATGGGAAACCTGAATAGTTGCCGAATAGCAACTATTCGGGCTTCCCATAGACTTACATTGAGCATCGAATTTTCGCATAGCGACGACCTCTTCGTTGAATATTCGCGAAGCCGAATATAGCCGAATATTTGTGATATTCGATCATCCCTAGTAAGTATGGCTTACTCGCTATTTATTTAGTTCTTACACTGATGCCATAGAGACCATCAGTGAATACCAGCTTGGCTACACTGTCTACTGGAGTCTGTGGTAGACTAAAATCTATATCCAGTCTCTTGAGCCTCAGAAGTTTGCTCTATATCTGGCCTTTACTGGACCCACCTCAACTTTTTCTTTAGTTGCTGCTATTATAACCCATCTTGGTAAATTATAGAAAACTGGTCTTGCCACATTAGTCGAGGCAAGTAGTGAGGGTTGCTAAGCTTTGCACCAAGGTTGACATGGATTTCACTAAGAAGTCGTTCGACATTTCCTTGTTGTTCCCCAACCAGGATCCATGAGGTTCCACAAAACATATTCAAAGCTTCTTTGGAAGATCACATGGATAGAAACCTAGAAGATGGTGGGAATCGTAGAACTGAGAAGGAATTGTTTTGGTGCCCCCACTTGGAGTGACTTTGAGGTAGAGGTTGGAAAGAGGACTTCAGGGATTCCCAACTGGAGAAGAACCACAAGACCTTAATTAGGTTCACTCACCAACATCGGGATCATTTGCCTGCACCCTCGTCAGCAAGGCTTTGGTGACCGTATTCTCGTAGACACTGGCGGTGTAATAGTCGGCTGAGAAGACCGGAGGGTTATCATTGACGTCTTCCAGAATTAAACGGATTTCAGACTGGCAAAACCTTCCTCCCCCATCTGTGGCTCGAGCAATTAAATTGTACACCGGAATCCTCTCGCGGTCTAAGGGGGCCAAGGTCTTCAGCTCACCTGCAATTGTTTGGAAAAATAAAAGATGACAGCTCAGCTTGTAGCATATGTCCTGTTCCCGCTCTCCGGTGGCTGCCACCAGCAACGTACGCAATTTAATCTTGGTCTTCGCGCACAGGAAGGCAATTAAGCCCGGGCTGGAAAGTGACACCGTGTTTTCAAAATCAGACCCAAAAGATTTTGATTGTTTTGTAAGATTATTCTCCGACTCTCAACGGCTTTATCTTCTCAGCATTTAATTAAAAAACATGAGATCAGCCAAACGCAAAAGACAGAGGTTGGATAACAGCTATGTAAAGTCTCAGAAGTTCTAAAAATATGGGCAGACTGCCAGGCTCATAAAAATAGATGTTTTTGTGGTTTTTTTTGTTACCTTGATCACTCACTTTAGCACTTAGTCACTAAGAAAAAGGACAAATTTTTGAAATCTGACATGTGTCACTTTATGTGAAAGTGACTCTTAAATATTCCAACATTTCCTACCAATTTTAACTTTATTTTTCATGACATGTTCCACTTCATTAGTGGTAAATTTAGGTCGACATGTTTGGCGTTTTTTATGGATATATCGAAAAATTTACCAAAATTTTGCAATTTTCAAATTTTGAATGTTTACACCCTATAACCAGATGTCACACCACGAAAAAAATTCTTAATACATTCATTATATTCAACACGTGTCGGCTTTACGCCAGCATTATTTTTCAATTGCCCTTTTATTATTTTGGATGTTAAGTGGTGTAAAGGTTTAGGTGCAATTTTTCATTTTTCAAGGAAATTTACAAAACTTACATTTTTTTAGAGACCTACTCAGTTTTAAAGTGATTTTTTTGTGACCTTTTTATATTGGAAACCCCAGAAAATTTAGATCATTTTTAAAATGGCACCCCACAAAGTATTCAAAACCGGAGTTACATGGATTGCTAACCTTTCGGGTGCTTCACAAAAATGGAACGAATGGAATTAAAAAACAAAATTCCCACTAAAATAATGTTAAATCCTAATAGGCCACTATAGCTGACAATGAGACCATTACAAGACAACAGATTGCTATGGCAGCCATTGAGATCGTACATGCAATTGCGATCTCATGGTGCTGATTCTTGTGGCCTCAGGGGTCAAACCTCACATTTTTAAGTCATCGACATCAACATAAATTCTTAGGAAAAAAAAACCATTAAAAATATTTGGACACTTTCCTTTAGACATAATGGCTGATATTTCTTTGTACAGAGGCATAATGATAGCAGAGGTTGGATTGGGGACATATATATATACCAGGATGAGCCCAGGATGGGGACATATATACCAAGATGGAATACATATATATACACCAAGATGAGGATATATACCAAGATGAAAGACATATACACCAGGATGGAGGACATATACACTAGGATGGCGGGCATATACACCAGGATGGGGGGCATCTATACAAAGATGCTGGACATATATACCAGGGTAGGGGACATATATACCAGGAAGGGGCCCGGAATGGGGGGACATTAGTACATGGCGGGAGACAACTACATAATGGAGAGGGAGGGGGGGGCAACACATGTTTCCATGGGATTACCTGGATGGGAACATGTATACCAAGATGAGGGACATATATACTAGGATAGGCCCAAGATGGTGGTATATATATATTAAGATGGTAGACATATATAACAGGATGGGAGACTTATATACCTGGATGGGCCCAGGATAGGGACTAAGATGAAAGACACACACACATATATATCAGGATGGGAAACATATACACCAGGATGGGGGACATATATACCAACCAGGATAGGGGACATATATACTAGGAAGAGGCCCAGGATGGGCGGACATTAGTACATGATGGGAGACATTACTACATAATGGAAAGGGAGGAGGGCAACACATTTTTCGATAGGATTTAGAGTGCTACAAAAGCCCATACATCTCACCAACTTGCAGGAAGGTGGGGCCAGGTGTAAATTTTGCACCAGGGCCCGTCGGACTCTAGTTGCACCACTGTCCTCGTATATTTACTTACCACTTTCAGAATCTAAATAAAAGTTATCGGCACCAGCTCCATGTAGAGAATAGCGGATTTCAGAGTTGATCCCAATGTCGGCATCTCTGGCACTGATTTTAAGCAGCATCTTATTGGGAGGAATGTCTTCAGGAAAGGAGGCGACATTTACAACCTGTGGAGAGAAAGTCTCCTTTAATTTTACATCCTATATTTAAAAAAATCACCCGGCCATTAATACCAATAAAGAACCTTATAGTTAGCCACCTCAGCTACTAAAATGGCTGATAACAGTGAACAAAAAACTGATTTCCACTGTACCTGGTCACACACAGGGCTGTTGTCATTGACATCGGTGACGTAAACTTCCACAACCGTCTGAGATACAAACAGTCCATCGGTTGCAGTGATGTTGAGGAAATACGTGTCCTGTTCCTCCCGATCCAGGGATCTCTTCACATAAACCTTCCATTCATTTTCGATCAGCCCTAAGGCAAACTTCCCCTTGGGGTTCCCTCCTGGAAACATGAAATCATCATCAGATACCTTATAATAGTATATGTATTCAATCTTGGCCATTGCATGTTTTAGAACAGCAGTTTGTGCTTCAGAGCTGATCCTTACACTAAAACTGAGAAGAGGAAGGAAGTTGCAGCTCATGGCAGCCATTTTGAAGGCTATGGACAAATGGTTTTAGTCACCCAGTCACGCATACAACCATATGCAAGTTCCTGCCTTCTTAGAACTCAGCCGTAAACATACAAGATCACCTACCATAAGAAACATATGGGGGTGTTACGCACTTTGGACAAATGTTTCGGACGATTATTACTGTCACACGGCAATTTGCTCTAAACCAGTGGTTCCCAAACTCCAGTCCTCACGACCTCCAACAGGTCATGTTTTCAGGATTTCCTTAATATAGCACAGGTGGTGCCTTGATAATGATTCCCTCACCTATTCAATAGTAAGGAAATCCTGAAAACATGACTTGTTGGGGGTCGTGAGGACTGGAGTTTGGGAAACCCTGTTCTAAACTCTCGGAGTGTCATGGTGCCATCAGGCGCTGTTCAGACCACAGACCTTGACACTACTCACTATACTTTCTCTGGTGCTTTTGAGTTTCACAGGCAGGCTCGGGCGTCGACCAGCTGTGTGCTCATTAATGATCGGTCTAGCAGGCATTCATTTCTGGATACCTTTTTAATCACATGTTGTGGGAGACCTATCACAGTTACTCTCCACCTTTTTAAGATGGAGGAGTTTGTCTTCCTATGCCGACTATAGCTTTCTGCTAAACCAATCCATGTGCTTTTGATTTCCAGTCTGGTGATTTACTGTGTGATGCTTGGTGGGATGTGGAATTTTTCCTGTCATTGTTTTTTTTCTTTCCTACTCCTTGTTTTCCTCTTTATCACATGTTGACTGATTACTCTGTGTGACACAGTTTTGGTTTCCCCTATCACTGTTGGTGTTTACTCGCTCCTGTACCGGCCCCCTCCAGGGGCAGGGAAGGGGTACTAGATCAGGGCTAGTCAGGAGCAGGGGTAGGAAGGCGGCCCAGACATCGTCACCATCAGATGTATCTCTGGGATTAAGGACAGTTAGGGTTCCCCTAGCCTGCAGGCCAGTTTAGCGGGTCTTGTACTCTGTGAGACTTTAGGACCTTTGGTGACATCACGATCATGTGACTGGTCATGTAACCATGATGTCACCATGTCAAGGGCTGAATAGGAGATGGAATGGTTATAAGTGTCTGTGTCTAGAATGTTTGGGTTCCTGGTGGTATAATAAAAAAAAAATACACATACACGTTGTATCAAACTATTAAAATGATTATCACAATCGGTAAACAAAGTAAACGGGAAAAATTAAAGAATGGCAAAATTAAGGGTTTTTTCTGTAAAAGAGCACAGAACAACGTCAATATTGGGGATCAAGTTTGTTTAAACCCCTCCAGAATTTTTGTTACTTTAAGAGCTGGAGTGGCGCTTTAAATGTACGTCCCCTGTCTTATACTCACTCTTTAGCGTCTTAACACTTTTTGAACGCCCCGTCCCGCAGCGCCATCTTATGATCCCCTGCCCCCCTGTCTTATACTCTCCAGCGTCTTAACATTTTTTCAGCCCCGCTCTGGTCTCGCAGCACTATCTCGTGACTGTAACTTTTGACTGTCATGAAGTCAGAAGTTACGTCAAAAGCGCTCAAAGCATCTCTATGAGAGCCAGAACGAGGCTCTCATAGACTTTTATTGAGTTGTGACCTCCGGTGTGCTCTTTGAAACACCGAAGCTGCTGGCATCACCAGAGACAAACTGGAGTGGCGGTGGAAAAAGATGAAGGTGTGTATAAGACAAATATACTTGGCGCCAAAAAAGATAAAGTGCGTATCTTCGAATGTAAGGAATGAAATGACAAATAAGAAACAGTGTCAGATTCACGGAAGCACGGGGATTTTTGGCAAGATAAGCTCATGTTTTGAGATTCTTCCCAATTTTTTACATCTAGAAGCAGTGGCATGGCTGTATAGGCGCTTGCGCACCAAAAACAACTCCATTTGTGGGGGGATCTTACAGACAAATGCCTAGGAGGCATCAGGTGAGGAAGAGTTCAAAGATAAGGATTTCAATTAGGTGGAATTTATCGGGATTGAAGCCGGAGAGAAGATCAGGAGATGAAGCAGAACCACCTTTTATTAGCCTGGGACACTGACATTGAAAACGGCAATCACACTTTTCTACATCATTAACCCACAAGGAGACAGATCCTCCTTGGTTAAACCGTTCCGACGTCCTAAGAAAAGGGATAGATTTTGGTTGACAAAAGAACATTAGATACTAAATATGATGTATCAGAGCTGAGTGCACCAATACCTATAGGATAATGTAACGCAAGAACGCAACGTCACATCGCACCTAGTGATACTGAACGTGTTTGCCCTGAAATCCATCATGAGTGGATTTCTGACAACTGCCGTGTCGGGACCGATCTTGACTTGTTGTCACGCTAGGTACAGGGAAGTACCAAGTGAACGGCGAAAGGGAAAGGAAACTCTGTGTCTAGGGAAGGGGGAGATGGTGACTCCTGACCAAAACTATGGTTGGCCCCTGGCTTCCTTCACCACCCTAGATAGGTTCTACACCTACGCGCCAAACCGGATACCTGACTGTAACGATCACGGCCGATGTTGGGGCTGCGAGCTGGATTAGTGGACCCACTGGACCACAGGGCTTTTCCTTGAGTGAGCGGCTTGACTAAATGCCCACCGCGAGGTGGATGCCAGGTACCACTCCCAGGGAAGTGACATGGTCTGTGGCAGCTGACCCCCAGGACAGGAGACGGATTCAGGTATAGGCAGGGTGACTGAGGCAGGCTGGACAGCCGGGTACGTACAGGAATGGTGGGCACAGCATGGATACACAGGGAGGTATGGGAAGACAGGTACCGGGTGACGACAGAGGGTTAGCAGAACAGGAGCGCAGGACCTGACAACTAGCTAGCTAGCAGACTGGAGACTGACTAACTAGAGGTGATGCGCAGGCGCCTGCCCTAATGCTGGGTTTTTTTTCATTGCTTTTATGCAAATAAATGCTAATAAGCTGCATTTTTGCCTTGTTGAGTACTTGTTGCAGACATTTCTGCACCATTTCTGCATCTCTTGGCAGGAAAAATCCTGCATTTTTGCTGCATTTTTGATGCGTTTTTCATGCATTTTCTTTCCAATGTATTTTTTATGCATTCTGGGCTGGAAAAACGCTGAAACACGCTGACACGCTGCAGATTTATTTCTGCTCCAAATCTGCAAGGAAAAAAAAGCAAGATGCACACAAAACGTCAGAATTCTTATTGACTTTGCTGGCAGAAGGATTTGCAAGCAGTTTTGTGACAAAACTGCACTAAAAAATGAAACAGAAAAACGCAATAAAAACGCGCTGTATGCACACTGCCTTACAGTACCAGAAATCTTATGTACACACACACACACACACACACACACACACTTGCTTTTTTTCCTGACTGAAATGGAAAACTACTGTGTTTTTGAAAGATGCAGCGTGTCAATTGTTTTAGAGTTTTTGCTGCTTTTTTCACCATTGAAAGCAAAGAGAGTGAAAAAATGCAGCTGTGTTTTTGTGCGGGGTTTTTTGATGCATTTTTTGGTGAATTAAACTAACTTTATTTAAACGTGTACTGTAGGGAAATGACACATGCAAAATCAGGAAAAAAGGAAGCAAAAACAACGTAAAGAAGCAGCAAAAAAATGGCCCACAAACGCAGCAAAAAAAAACCAACAAAAACACAGCCAAAAAAGCAGCAAAAACACAGCCAAAAAGCAGCAAAAACAAAGCCAAAAAAGCAGCAAAAACACAGTAACACACAGCAAAAAAAGCAGCAAAAACACAGCCGAAACAGAAGCAAAAATGCAGCCAAAAATGGAGCAAAAACACAGCCAAAAAAAGCAGGAAAAAAAGAAGTAAAAAACATGAAAAACAGCCAAAAAAAGCAGGAAAAACACAGCCAAAAAAGCAGGAAAAACAGAGCCAAAAGTGCAGCAAAAAACCCAGCAAAATCGCAGCAAAAAAACAGCACTTTTTTTATTGCCAAGAGATCAGGTTTTGCTGCAGAAAAAAGTTCTGCCTCAAGTGGATAAGATTAGTTAAAATCCCATCTACGATGCACACATCTGCTGGTATATTCTGCTGTGGATTTTACTTCTGCAGCTAAAATCCACAGCTTTTCCTTTCGGTGTTGACCCTATCTTAAATGGGTCATCCATAGTTTTCATCTTGAAGACCTATTCAGATCGGTAGGGATCCGTCACCTGGCACCCCACCGATCAGCCATTGTCTGCAATGTAAATTCAGGACAACCCCTTTAAATAAAATAAACTTGGCTTTACTAAATATTAAACCAGTGCTAATTATGTAAAGAGCATATATTGCTGTTCCTTTAAGAGAATAGAAATGTTTCCGATTTAAGTTCCAATATTTCCAGCGTATTCTTAGTAAGCTGTAAAATCCACTGCCGGCTCGGAGGTTTCGGTGAGGACTGACGCTCGGAGGCTGCGGTGAGGACTGACGCTCGGAGGCTGCGGTGAGGACTGGCGCTCGGAGGCTGTGGTGAGGACTGATGCTCGGAGGCTGCGGTCAGGACTGACGCTCGGAGGCTGCGGTAAGGACTGACGCTCGGAGGCTGCGGTAAGGACTGACGCTCGGAGGCTGCGGTCAGGACTGACGCTCGGAGGTTTTGGTCAGGACTGACGCTCGGAGGCTGCGGTGAGGACTGACGCTCGGAGGCTGCGGTGAGGACTGACGCTCGGAGGCTGCGGTGAGGACTGACGCTCGGAGGCTGCGGTAAGGACTGACGCTCGGAGGCTGCGGTCAGGACTGACGCTCGGAGGCTGCGGTGAGGACTGACGCTCGGAGGCTGCGGTAAGGACTGACGCTCGGAGGCTGCGGTCAGGACTGACGCTCGGAGGCTGCGGTCAGGACTGACGCTCGGAGGCTGCGGTGAGGACTGACGCTCGGAGGCTGCGGTGAGGACTGACGCTCGGAGGCTGCAGTCAGGACTGATGCTCGGAGGCTGCGGTGAGGACTGACGCTCGGAGGCTGCAGTCAGGACGGACGCTCGGAGGCTGTGGTGAGGACTGACGCTCGGAGGCTGCGGTCAGGACTGACGCTCGGAGGCTGCGGTGAGGACTGACGCTCGGAGGCTGCGGTGAGGACTGACGCTCGGAGGCTGCAGTCAGGACTGATGCTCGGAGGCTGCGGTGAGGACTGACGCTCGGAGGCTGCAGTCAGGACGGACGCTCGGAGGCTGTGGTGAGGACTGACGCTCGGAGGCTGCGGTCAGGACTGACGCTCGGAGGCTGCGGTCAGGACTGGCACTTGGAGGTCAGTGTTTCGCTGGTGGCTCAGTCCTTGTATCTGGCGCTCTACATTGCAGCGCAATCAATGATCATTAATCATAGGCGATACCCGCTAACGACGGCGGTGTATTTTCTGTGCACTTCATAAGATGCACTGCGTTAAGCTGCCGTACTGGCTGAGATAATGGCCACGTACATAAATAAGAAATGTGCAAGACATAAATAATGATGAAGGGACCGCGAGCAAAAATATTCATCAATTTTTAAAATGCAAAGGACTGAGATATTTCATATGAAAGGAGGCTGGTTGCATTTAGAGATGTAGATGAGCCTAGTGTTGCATAAAGAGCCCCAATCACAGCAGCGCAGAGGAAATCTGGAGGTAAGCGAGGATAGCTGTGACCATGGAGTCCTATAATGCCATGGTTGTCTTAATTCTCCTGCGAGAGTGACAATTTAGGCACAAAGCTCTGCCAGACTTAGCTTCCTTAGGATCACCAGATGTCAAGATCCTGAGATCCATCCACCATCTACATCATACTTGCCAACTTTCTAGAATATATGGAGACCTCCAGGACTTACATATTTCCGAGGAACCATAATGGCCTCTCGAAACCTCACAAAAATCATCATGGATGGCCATGTGTTCAATGGCACAATCATGTGCACAAAACAGAGTGCGGACAGCAGTGGAAGGCATGTAAGGTGGCTGTAAGAAAGTGGATGAGTCTCCGGGACAGAAATATGGGCACAATGAGTCGTGAGCTGCAATCTTGCACCTCCTGGGTGGGGCCATCAATAAAGATGACAAGACCGATCCATACAGAACATGTGACATCCAGTTTTAATCATCAATAAGATCTAATAATAAATCATCAATAAGCTCTAATAGTTTATCTTCTTCAAAGTCAGCTCAAAATTGGATTGTCTTCTGCTAGACTTGGGTTCAAAGCCTAGGACTGAAGAAGGTTATCTGCTCGAATTATTTATTTTATTATGCATAGCTTATATATTTCCCAGCGCTTTATACAAATCATCATGACTGACCCCATGGGGGCTCACAGTCTAAATCCCCTGCCAGTATGTCTTTGGAGTGTGGGAGGAAACAAGAGCAAACCCATGCAATTATGGGGAGAACATACAAACTCCAAACAGATGTTGCTCTTTGTGGGATTTGAACCCAGGACCCCAGAGCTGCAAAGGAACAGTTCTAACCACTGATCCCTCATGCTGCCCAAGCACTGAGCCACCATGCTACCCAACTACTGAGCCACTGTGCTGCCCAACCACTGAGCCACTGTGCTGCCCAACCACTGAGTCACCATGCTGTCCAACCACTGAGCCCCCATGCTGCCCAACTACTGGGCCACCGTGCTGCCCACCACTGAGCCATGGTGCTGCCTAACAACTGAGCCACCATGCTGCCCAACCCCTGAATTACTATGCTGCCCATCCACTGATCCACCGTGCTGCCCAAGCACTGAGCCAACATGCTGCAGAACCACTGTGCTGCCCAACCAGTGAGCCACCGTGCTGCCCAACCACTGAGCCACCATGCTGCCCAACAACTGAGCCACCATGCTGCCCAACCATTGAGCCACTATACTGTTCAACAACTGAGCCATCGTGCTCTCCAACAACTGAGCCACCGTGATGCCCAACTACTGAGCCACCGTTCTGCCTAACCAGTGAGCCATCGTGCTGCCCAACAACTGAGCCACCATGCTGCCCAACCACTGAATCACTGTGCTGCCCAACCAATGATCTACTGTGCTGCTGCCCAACCACTGAGCAACTGTACTCCCAAAGCACTGAGCCAACATGCTGCAGAGCCACCGTGCTGCCCAACCATTGATCCAGCGTGCTGCCCAACCACTGAGCCACCATGCTGCCCAACAACTGAGCCACCATGCTGCCCAACCATTGAGCCATTGTGCTGCCCAACCACTGAGCCACCGTACTGCCCAACTACTGATCCACTGAGTTGCCCAACCACTGAGCTACTGTCTCGCTCAACTACTGAGCCACCATCCTGCTCTAACGTGATGTTCTAAACCTGACATCGGGGACCATTTCATTATGGGTTGCCAAAGACCCTTCAAACAGTAATGGCCAAATTACCGTAATTTCTTTTTCTATCTTGGCTATTCGTTGAGGCTTTTCGCTCCAAATTCTTCAAAACAGCGCGTGGTTAATGAATTTTATACAAAATACAAAAAAATGCTCTTTATTTTAATTTTTTTTTTACAAATTTTTATTACAAAAACTTACATTTTCAGCTAAAATGTTGCAAATTGTGATAAAAAAAAATTCAGAAGTACATAAAATGACCCCAGGAGGTGATTGGAGCACATTTGTGTCTACATTTGGTGACATGTCTTTTTTTTTTTTTTAAATGAATGTATAAATCTGCAAAAAAAAAAAAAGGAAAACAAAAACCCTGACCACAATAACAATAAGAATAATTTAATAAAAAAAACAGACAAATATTTATAAAATATACTTTGATAAAAGATCGAAAAAATAAGGTGCAAATCCAATAATGAATTAGGCCCTAAGACTTTTTGCACGTTCGGCTGCTGTTTTTGCAGTTTCTTTGCTGTTTTGTGTCCGCGCCCCGGAGAACACATCCTGCCCGGGTCATTATATAATGTAATGTTCTTGTTATTGAGCAGATTACTTTGGCTTTTGAAGCTATTCCCGGTGATTGAAGGCACCAATATGCGACCCGGCACCGGAGCTGTCAGCGACTTTTACCGTTGCCCGTAAATTTTCCGCCCTTTCTCCAGTGTATACATACTAAGTGCCTCTCTACAGGAGAATGATTAACAATACTTCATTAATTTCGAGTGCAATTCTCAAGTCAGCCGCAACGTATTGTCAAATAAAGGCCGGTGAGGGAAAAAAAAAATCCAATTAAAATCCGCCGGTGGTTGACACTGCCGTGTCGTAAAACCGGCACAAAGAGAGTCTAGGAGCGTTTTTACAACAGATTTGATTAAATATCCCACGGATTTGCTTCCCGAGTCATATGCTAACAATCCGGCATCCTCTATCCCCGGCAAAGCCTTGATGTAAGTCATCCAGGTAAGGCAAAAGACACAATATCATTTTCCTTCGCAATCACCATTAAAACAAATCAAGTGGATCTCATTATCCGTACAATTATTATTGGTTTTGGTAAACCTTTCTTATAATGTAAAAATGATGGAATGGATCATTTGGATGTGACATAATATTGCCGAGGAGCTAAGTGCTGCGCATTTCCGGAGCTCGCTAGAATAATTGTATTGATTTTTTTGCTTTATTTTAAAAGCAGTTTAGACCGCTGAGAGTCCCGGTGGCTGTTAACAAACTTTTTAGAATATATGCAGAAATGTGAGCTCGGGGAGTTACAGGAGCGTCGGTGTGCTTTAAGACTATAAAACCTCAATGATAACGTTTCATTTACTTTACTTTCTAGGTGTTTAAAACCTCAACTCAATAATTCAGCATTAAAACAAAACCTATTCGGAGGGAAGGGAAATGTTGATGATACAGTCATATGAAAAAGTTTGGGCACCCCTATTAATGTTAACCTTTTTTCTTTATAACAATTTGGGTTTTTGCTATTTCAGTTTCATATATCTAATAACTGATGGACTGAGTAATATTTCTGGATTGAAATGAGGTTTATTGTACTAACAGAAAATGTGCAATCCGCATTTAAACAAAATTTGACCGGTGCAAAAGTATGGGCACCCTTATCAATTTTTTGATTTGAACCCTCCTAACTACTTTTTACTGACTTACTAAAGCAGTAAATTGGTTTTGTAACCTCATTGAGCTTTGAACTTCATAGGCAGGTGTATCCAATCATGAGAAAAGGTATTTAAGGTGGCCACTTGCAAGTTGTTCTCCTATTTGAATCTCCTATGAAGAGTGGCATCATGGGCTCCTCAAAACAACTCTCAAATGATCTGAAAACAAAGATTATTAAACATAGTTGTTCAGGGGAAGGTACAAAAAGTTGTCTCAGAGATTTAAACTGTCAGTTTCCACTGTGAGGAACATAGTAAGGAAATGGAAGAACACAGGTACAGTTCTTGTTAAGCCCAGAAGAGAAAAATATCAGAAAGGCAGAGAAGAAGAATGGTGAGAACAGTCAAGGACAATCCACAGACCACCTCCAAAGACCTGCAGCATCATCTTGCTGCAGATGGTGTCAATGTGCATCGGTGAACAATACAGCGCACGTTGCACAAGGAGAAACTGTATGGGAGAGTGATGCGAAAGAAGCCGTTTCTGCAAGCACGCCACAAACAGAGTCGCCTGAGGTATGCAAAAGCACATTTGGACAAGCCAGTTACATTTTGGAAGAAGGTCCTGTGGACTGATGAAACAAAGATTGAGTTGTTTGGTCATACAAAAAGGCGTTATGCATGGAGGCAAAAAAACACGGCATTCCAAGAAAAGCACTTGCTACCCACAGTAAAATTTGGTGGAGGTTCCATCATGCTTTGGGGCTGTGTGGCCAATGCCGGCACCGGGAATCTTGTTAAAGTTGAGGGTCACATGGATTCAACTCCGTATCAGCAGATTCTTGACAATAATGTGCAAGAATCAGTGACGAAGTTGAAGTTACGCAGGGGATGGATATTTCAGCAAGACAATGATCCAAAACACCGCTCCAAATCTACTCAGGCATTCATGCAGAGGAACAATTACAATGTTCTGGAATGGCCATCCCAGTCCCCAGACCTGAATATCATTGAAAATCTGGGGGATGATGTGAAGAGGCTGTCCATGCTCGGCGTCCATCAAACTTTACTGAACTGGAATTGTTTTGTAAACAGGAATGGTCAAATCTACCTTCATCCAGGATCCAGTAACTCATTAAAAGCTACAGGAAGCGACTAGAGGCTGGGATTTTTGCAAAAGGAGGATCTACAAAATATTAATGTCACTTTTATGTTGAGGTGCCCATACTTTTGCACCGGTCAAATTTTGTTTAAATGCGGATTGCACATTTTCTGTTAGTACAATAAACCTCATTTTAATCCAGAAATATTACTGAGTCCATCAGTTATTAGATATATGAAACTGAAATAGCAAAAACCCAAATTGTTATAAAGAAAAAAGGGTAACATTAATAGGGGTGCCCAAACTTTTTCATATGACTGTATATCGAAATTGTGGTTTACGTAAACTCCACACTTGTAGTCTCGGTGCCATAATTTTGGGTCTTTATCTAAAGAGTGACCCAAGAGAAGAAGAAAGCAAAAGAACCATCCTTCCATGATTGAATTGGCACATATGTGGACGAGAGAGGTACAAAGATCTGCACCCTAAATCTTCTGCACCATCCTTCCATGATTGAATTTGACATGTTGACAAGAGAGGTACAGAGATCTCCATCCTAAATCTTCTGCACCATCCTTCCATGATTGAATTGGACATGTTGACAAGAGAGGTACAGAGATCTCCATCCTAAATCTTCTGCACCAGCCTTCCATGATTGAACTGGACATATGTGGACGAGAGAGGTACCCACCCTAAAGGTGGTCTCCACCCTAAATCTTCTGCTCCATCCTTCCATGATTGAATTAGACATGTGTGGACAAGAAAAGTACAGAGATCTGCTAGGTGCTGTAGAAGTAAGAGGTCCTTGATTGTTTTCACTATTATCAAGCGCAATTAATCTCAGCCATGTAGTTTAGATCAGAAAGGGATCAGGATCAGGGCCAGGAAGGAGACTCAGGCATCCCCACCATTAGCAGTATCCCTGAAATTAGGAATAGCATAATGCCCCTTAGTTTTAAGGACAGCTTAGGATCCCTGGTTTCCCGCTATCCCAAAGTCATCATGACACTCTTATGTCTGAAATTGTTGGTGGAGATTGGGGTTTCCAAATGTTTTTGGCTGATTCATAGATTGTGACTTTTTAAAAAGTCGCACAACTTTTTTCAAAAATATACTCTATTTATCCCCTAGAGTGATTGTGAAATAAAAAAATGAAGACGTACATACAATTTTGGAGACCTTTTAGCAGAACGTGTGACTTTTTGTGGTAGAGTCGCACAAGTATAAAAACAAAAATGTAGGGCCTCTTATTTTCAGCACAATTCCTGCACTACCTGTGCCACTTTAAAAAATTAGTTGCCAAAAAAAAATAATAAATCAATAAATAAAACAAGACGAAAAAAGGAAATAAAAGACTTAAAAGAAATATCTAACTGCTTGGACACTTTTTGAAGGATCCATCTTTTTTGCGCACTACCCTTTTTTGTATGGGCGAATTGAACAAACTAGTGGTGGTAGTGGGATGGTGCGGGCGGGGTCCACTGTCCTTCATTTGCAATATTTTCTTACACTTTTTTTTTTTACATAAAATGAATAATTTTGAATGCTTATTATCCTGATGTCAAAGCAAAAACCTTCAAGAAGGTCGGAATTTTATAGCATAATCATTATTTGGTTTTCACTGTTGTTGTTGTTGTTTCTTTGATGCTCTTCCTTTGGTTCCTAATTAGCCCGGTCAACATCTCAGCCACTACTTTAGGTTAATGGATACTCTTGAAAGAAGGAAGAGGTCATCATCACTACACGAGAAAAGCGGAGGATTTATTGGCATACAGTAAATTAATCCAGGTGTTCTCATGTGAAACATCCAGGAACGTCTCTTATCTAATCAGATGCAGCCACTGTATAGCGCTGACCTATGTCAATGACTTCCATCTGCTCCTCAGAGACGGCGGCTTCCTAAAACACTCCTAGAATCACTCCAATTAGCATGCACTCCACCACCTCGCCCGGCTATGGAAATCAGCTCCCTTAATTAATTGATTTGTTACACGTTAATTGAATCAATTCCAAAAAATCTTTAAGTAAGAGTTGATCTGAGCTGGCTAAGATGCTGATTACAGACATTCACATTTTGTCTGGTTTATTTCTGGTATTTAAAGCTAAATTTTCACATTTCAGTATTGATGTCAAGGCTGGAGAAAATGCGTCCCCGATAATACCGAGCCGGCAGTGCTTTAACGAGAACCAATTTTGCAATCTGTGCTATAGAAATAGAGACATTGCTCAAGACTCCACGGCATCGTACACATGGAGTTTCTTGAAACAGAGCTGTTATTTCTTTTTTTTATTCCAAGCCACGTCATCATTTTAAAGAAAGAAAGCCAATATGTTGACTTCAGTACTGTCATGGGTGACAGACAGCCCTGTGGTGTCCGACAATAGAAGGTCACAGTGTTTGGCAGCGCAGAATGCTCCCTGACTTTCTATTGTTCCTAACTTTCCTGCTGGATTCATCTCTCCCCCTTTTGGACCCAGCAGGAGCTCACCTTCCACCAAGCTGCTCATTGTCAGCATTATCTTGGTGCTTAAATACCCCATCGTTCCTTGGTCTGGTGCTGGTGATATTCTTCAGTTCATTCAAGCCTTGGTTGCAAGCAGGTGTCTTGTACTTCTCCGTGGCATCGTTGCTGAAAACTTATCTGAACTTCTACCTGAGTCATCTGTGGATAAGTAGTTCATGCTATTTCCCCCTGTTTGTCCCCATTGTGTCTTCTTTAGTGTTTAGTGGGGCTGATGAAGAGCTCATCCCATCCGTTCCCTATTTAAGGTCCGGCACTAGAGATATCTAGGGTCAGGTATCCAGCTCGGCGCATAGGTGCGGAACGTATCTAGGGTTGTGAGGAACCTCAGGGACCAGCGGTAGGATTGGTCAGGGTGCACTAGACCTTTTTTGTGTTTGCAGATTTTTCTTTGCCCAGCAATAGTTAAAGAGAACCTGTCACCGGATTTGGCCCCTATAAGTTGCTGCTCCCACCAGTGAGCCCTTATATACAGCATTCTAGAATGCTGAATAACGTAAAAAAATCTTTTATTATACTCACCTGCGGGGCGGTCGGGTGCGGTGGCCATTGTTGGTCTTGGTCGGGCGCCACCTCTCTTCCTTCCATCGCTGTCCTCCTTCCCAGCTCTGTGTGGATGATGCAGTCTCCGTCATCCACAGAGGTTTACACTGCACTCCTGCGCATGCGCACTTTCATCTGCCCTACTAAGGACAAAGTATTGCAGTGCGCATGCGCGTATGGTCTTTGACCTTTCCCCGTGTCTGCGCATTATAGTACTTTGCTCTGCAAGCAGTAGGACATTTCAAAGTGCGCATGCGCAGGACCGCAATGAAGGCCTCTGTTTGATGAGATAATACACTTCATTCACAGAGAGCAGCAATGAAAAGAAGAGAGGAGGCGTTGGATTGAGACCAGAAATGCCCATAGGCCCGGACTGGCCTGGCCTGCAGGTAAATATAATAAAAGCTGTGGTTGTGGCCGCAGCTTATAGGGGACAAATCTGGTAACAGGTTCCCTTTAACCAACACATTTTTGCATCGCAACATCTCCTATTCATGCTATACATCAATAGTCCCCAACTTTTCTTACCCGGAGAGCCACATTCAGCTCTGAGAGATGGTCATGAGACCAATTCTACGTCACACTCCTCCCACGCCACACCGTAGTGATGCTTAGAGATACCCATTACATAATGACAACCAAAGCTTCCCCTATCTCCAGCTTACCACATTTATCTCTCCCTCCTTCCCCCAACAGTATATGCATCCAGATCTGCTCTTCTTTACTGAGCTACTCACAAAAGTCATCTGGAGACCTGCTCTTCACAGATGTTTGCTAGACCCGGTGCTAAAGAACCAAGCTGGAAAGCAGCTGCGAACCACAAATCTTGGTCCCGCGTGCCACATGTGGCTCCCAGGCCAAAGGTTGGGGATTACTCCTGTACATGAACTAGAGAAATGGCTATAAATTGCAGGCTCGTATGGGATTCCATATCTGGTATTGAGATGTTCCAGGTCCAAGGATATTGTTCTGTCTGTGCTGAACGCTATACGTAAACTGCAGAAAAGTAGACAGAGAGCACTTTGCTTTTTTGTGATATTCGTTCACTTTTTTATGCTCCAAAGTCTTCTAAAGGAAGAAAAGAACAACGCTTCCGGTGATATAAAGGATCCAAAAACGTTTGTTTATTTCCTCATTAAAAATTGTCATTCAGTCAGAAGGTACAAATGAAGAAAAAACGAAAAATCACGCATTTCGAAACGCGTTTTGAGAAACCACGAATAAGGCATAGCCGAAACTGTGCTGGAAGTGTTGTTCTTTTCTTCGTATAGTCTCCTACCTGGCCACGGTAATTTCCGTGCGATTCTGGGACCTGGAACATGGTGATCTGGGTGAGCTGACACGGTTTTTCTATGTTTTTGAAAGTCTTCTAAATGGCACACAACAATGATAAATTTTGTGCAAATGAAAAATGATGTTTGACCTTGTCGCACCTTTTAATGTCAAAAATTCACGTTTCGTTAAAATGTCACAAAATTTGCACAAAAGAGTAAATGTAGTAAGCGTAGCGTAAGGTACGTAATCAATTTTTATTTTATTTTTTTTTAAAAAAAAAAAGAGTTTGGTACAGATTTGAAACGCGTAACCAGCTACTTCCATTTTCCCCCCAAAAAAAGACACTGTCTTATTTTTTACTTTTTTTTGCCCCGAAAAATGCGCCAGGGCTTAATTTTGGTGTAGTGCTTATTTGGGGGAAACACTGGTTGGGGGTAAGTTTACAGCCCAAGAAAGCAGACATCCCCCAGGAGAATCATACTTACCAGACCCCAGACATCTGTGTTGCTCCCAGGTCCTCAGCGCCCATTCCCTGTAGGTTCTTGTCTTCTCCACAGTGGTCCTCCCCTGCTTCTGGCCGACACTCACACACACATCAGACACCAGATACACACACACATCCGATGATACCACACTGCCTCCGGTTGACAGGGGGACCTGGGACGCTGTGAACATGAGGACCTGTGGTGGAGCACATCGAGGACCTGCGGTGGAATGCATCGAGGAGCTGCGGTGGAACGCATCGAGCAGCTGCGGTGGAATGCATCGAGGAGCTGCGGTGGAATGCATCAAGGACCTGCGGTGGAACGCATTGAGGACCTGAGATGGAATACATCGAGGACCTGTGGTGGAACGTATTGAGGTCCTACGGTGGAACGTATCGAGGACCTGCGGTGGAACGCATCGATGACCTACAGTGGAATGCATCAAGGAACTCCGTTGGAACACATCAAGGACCTACGGTGGAAGGCATTGATGCTTTAATGAAGTGTCCTGCAGTATTCTTTACCTATTTTAGCTGCATGGACTCTTCATCAAAGCATCAATGCCTTCCACCGCAGGTCCTCCCGTTGAAAGCGTTGCAGGACCCCTGTCTTCCGGAAGCAGTGTGGTATCACCGGATATATATCTATGTATGTATGTGTGTATGTGTGTCTGATGAGTATGTGAGTACTGGCCAGCCGGAAGCAGGGGAGGACCACTGTGGAGAAGACAAGAACCTTCAGGAAGCGGGAGCTGAGGACCTGGGAGTGATGGAGATGTCCAGAGTCTGGTAAGTATGATTCTCCTGGGAATGTCTGCTTTTTTGGGAGGTAAACTTCATTGAACTGCAACTACGGCTTATTTTCAGGGTAGGGCTTATAGTTACGCCTTACTCCGAAAAAGCAAAAAATTCCTGCTAGGGCTTATTTTCGGGAAAACATGGTATTAACTACTACCACAGCGTGGAACGACTACTTTTCTATCAGCAGCGCGGTCAACCAAAAACATTCCTCTCCTTGTACTCCACAAAATTAGCCCAAAAATTGTAGGCATACCTAAAATCACTCTACACAGTGGGGTTTCGGGTGGTGGGTCCCCCCACCCACCACCCGAAACCCCACTGTGTAGAGTGATTTTAGCTATGCAGTACATTTACACAAAAAAAGTATGACTTTTTAAAAAGTAACAATTGATGAATCAAGCAAAAAACATCTGGAGAGCAAAAAGTTTGCCCATAATTACGGATTCTAAAAAAATAAGCGAAGACATACAAAATAGACTTTGAAAAAAGATCAAATTAGAAAAAGAATGGCACAAAAAAATAGGCTAAAAAGTAAAAAAAATGGCACAACATGTAGACTTTTGTCGGCAAATTCGGCAAAGGCTTCCGTACAAATTAGGGAGTAGCGGACATTGACAGCACAATTTTTTAGCCATTTCTCTACAGTCTGTTTTGACATATTCTCATAGGATTATAATGATGATGATAATAATAATAACAATCTGATATATCAGGCGTAACCGGTTTTATATACAGAAAAGGAGAGAATAATAGTGATTATTAATTAACTTCATTAACAGAAAGAATTAGAAGCTTCTCCACAATTATGTCGTGGGAAGGACAAACTTTATGAGCCATGGATTCCATTATCCATCATTATTCAGCCCTCACTGGTCCAGAATATAAAGTAGTCATGTACTGTCAGATGTAAAAATTATAGCAAACTATTATTTGTTCCAAGTCATAATATCATGGGTATTAAGCTCTACAAAATTTAAATAATACCACCTCTAGGCACCCCTGCTAGATCAGTGTCTATAGAACATATGAGCTCCTGTTTTGCATCGTGTTTGATGAATTGTATAATGTACTATACAATTCTTGTTACTGGATTTAAAGAGAATCTGTTAAAAAAAATTGATTTACATACCTTGTAAAAATCTCTGAGTCCCCCTGATTCTGACATTTTTTTCCGTTTTGTTGTAAGTTACTCCATTGCAGAGATATTCACATTTGTTGCCTTTGGAGCACAATACGTGAAATCTCTGCTTCCAGTGCAACTGGGCGTTTCTTCAGTCTTCTTTCACCACTCTCTCCCAGATGCCGAAAATCACAGGTCGGCAGTGTCTGATACTACAAGATCAGCTGTCTAACTGTGATTAACAGTGTCTGGAAGGGAGGGATGACATCGCATTTTTACTGAGAAGAATCTGAGGAAAGACATGGTTGAACTATAAGCAGAGATTTCACATACTGTGCTCCAAAATTAACAAATGTTAATATCTCTGCAATGGAGCAACGCAGAACAAAACGGAAAAAAGCAGTGGAATCAGGGGAACTCAGTGATTGTTACAAGGCATTTACCTTGATTTTATCGAGAAAGTGACTAATTCTTAATGTGTGTGGATAGCAGAATCTAAGGAAACACATGGTTGAACTATAAGCAGAGATTTCACATACTGTGCTCCAAAAATTAGAAATGTGAATATCTCTGCAAAGGAGCGACGCAGCACAAAATGGAAAAAAGCAGTGGACTCAGCTGAGCTCAGAGATTTTTAGAAGGTATTTACCTCGATTTTATCGAGAAAGTGACTGATTCTTAATGTGTGGAAAGCAAAATCTGAGGAAACACACGGTTGAACTATAAGCAGAGATTTCACATACTGTGCTCCAAAACTTAGAAATGTGAAGGCCTACGCTATGAATCGTTTGTAATATTATAATATAATAATAAGATGATCCGTCCTCATATATAATCCTTATACTGTTTCGCCACGTATACTTAACTGAAATGTTGAAGGAATGTATCAGCAAACAAACCATGTTTGGGGTCAAAGTAGAACAGATACGGAAACCGGTTAGAATAAGTCTTTAGTAACTGACATTCTTACATAGACTCTCGTCAACGTCTAGAGCCACTTGAATGTTTTGCCAACGAATGTTGCTAAGACTGTTCAAACAAGGAATGAACTATGTCCAAGCTAGCTGGTTGGTTGATAGATAACGTGGATGTACTGAGTAAGATATGTATATATATATATATATATATATATATATATATATTGTGAGACTGTGACCGGGGTTATCTATGACGGCCGGTATGTCTCGCCCCGGTTGTGCTCACTCCATGATAGAAAGTAAATCCACTCTAGGGTTAATGCTGTTTCCCTACAGGCTGAAGGAAGGGTTAAATGGAAACAGGAACAAGGGCAGGTGTGCCGTGTGTGAGGGAGTGAACAGAACTCCCTGAGCTCTCTGCTGGAGAGGCACATGTATATTGTTGTGGACTTTTGTTTGGATATTAAACCGTGTGCTGTGAACCTTAATGCCTGGATCCCGTGTCTTCTGCTGCGCAGCCGACCGTGCTACCTCACATATGGTGGAGAATCGGCGGGCATGCCAGCCGGTGAGGTGTAGCATCCATCCCTGGTGACCCAGTAGCACATGTCCTGGATTCGAGCGGCTATACTACAGCCCAAACCCGGCGACGCCATGGAGGACATACTACAGCAGCTGGCTCAGGCTAATGCACAGCTACAAGAGGCCAATGCACAGCAGCAACAGACCAATGCACACCTGCTCCGGGCGTTGGAACGTCAGCAGCAATCCTTGCAAGTGCAGGACAAAAGGCACCAAGAACAGCTGGTTCAGGCCAATGCACGTCAGCAGCAAGCCTTGCAATTGCAGGAACAAAGACATCAAGAACAGATGGTTCTCCTGGCCAAGTCGATCCGTGCCGGACCGGCAGCAACAACCCCGGGACCGGGTGACGACGGCAGCGTCCGGAAAGCGGTGAGACAAGCGTTGCAAAAGATGACCCCGGGGGATGATGTGGAAGCGTTCCTGGCGGTGTTTGAGCGGGTGGCCGAGCGGGAAAAGCTGCCGACCCCCCAGTGGGCTGAGGTATTGTCGCCCTATCTGACGGGGGAGCCCCAAAAAGCGTACCTGGACCTCTGTACCGAGGACGCCATAGAATATGCGACTTTGAAAGCCGAAATACTGGCTCGGTTGGGGGTGAATACCTATGTACGAGCTCAGCGGGTAAATCAGTGGTTCTATGAGGAAGCCAAACCCGTACGCTCCCAGGTCTATGACTTGTTGCATCTCGTAAAAAAGTGGTTACAGCCTGATACTCTGAGCCCGGCGCAAATGGTGGAAAGGGTAGTAGTTGATCGTTTTGTGCGCACTTTACCCGTCACCATTCAACGGTGGGTAGGACAGGGCGACCCGAGTACCCTGGACCAATTAGTGTCCCTGGTAGAGCGGCATGTGGCTACGCAGGACTTGATACGGGACACTGAGACTTTGCGTACCGCCCGTCGGTCCGGCCCCTCCAAGCCTAGGGCCAAGGACCCACCGCTGACAACGGTGTAGGAGTCCCCTACCGTCCCGTCAGAGGCCGCGCCCGCCATTCCTGAGGTCCAGAAGGTTCTGTACCCTAAACGACAACCCGTCAAGGGGGTTTCCGTCCCCATTAGATGTTGGCGATGCCAGCGGGTGGGACATATGGAAGCCCAGTGTCCACTCACTACGGAGCCAATGGATTGTGGGGTTACCCGGCGGGGTTCAATGTATGCTCAGGTGGTGTGTACCGCTGACCTGGTCTCCCCAAAGACGGAGCCCCACTTGTGCCAAATACAGGTGAATGGATGTCCGGTTACAGGATTGTTGGATTCCGGGAGCTTAGTGACCCTTGTGCGATCCACCTTGAGGGCTAAAGTAAAGGCCACCGGACGTACCGTGGGGGTGGTTTGCATACATGGGGACCGCCGAGACTATCCCACGGGGATTGTCACCATCACAGCACCTTGCGGTCAGGTGCAACATGAGGTGGGACTTCTTAACACTCTTCCTTATGACGTGATCCTAGGAAGGGATCTGCCCTATTTTTGGACTTTATGGAGGGGACCCCCTAAGTCCCCTCAGATATTGGTCAGTCCGGGACCTGAGCCCTATAATCCTGAATCCGGGACGCCTGCCGTAGGGGTCACCATGATAGGGACAGAGTGTGAACCCGATAGGTCACCCCTAGAGGTATTGGCAGGAGAGGCTGAAATGGTCGAGCCCATCTCGGAGTTGGAGGCGTCCCCGGATACGTTTGGGACAGCCCAACTCCAGGACCCTACGTTAATACATGCCCGGAGTCGGGTGACAGCAGTTGACGGGGTGGCACAGCTGCCCGGTGCCCAGGTAAGGTACCCCCATTTCGCTCTTAAGCAAGATTTACTCTACCGGGTAGATGAAATACGGGGCGTGGGGGTAGAACAGTTGGTGGTGCCCCAGCCGTATCGCCGGCGGGTCCTCGACTTGGCTCATAAACACCTGATGAGTGGCCACCTAGGGGTCAAGAAAACGCAGGAGCGAATATTGCAAAGGTTCTATTGGCCCGGGGTTTTTGGAGAGGTAAAACGGTTCTGCGAAACCTGCCCGGAGTGTCAGCTTACCGCACCCCTGACCCATTTTCGCAGTCCGTTGGTACCGTTACCCATTATAGAAGTCCCTTTTGAACGGATAGGCATGGATCTGGTGGGGCCCCTCGTAAAGTCCGCTCGAGGGCACCAACACATCCTAGTGATCGTTGACTATGCCACCCGGTATCCAGAGGCGATACCTCTCAGACATACTGCGGCGAAGCTTATAGCTCGGGAGTTGTTTGCTGTGTTCTGCCGGGTGGGGTTGCCCAAGGAGATCCTTACGGATCAAGGGACCCCATTCATGTCTAAAGTGACCAAAGAGCTATGCCGGCTACTCCAGATCAAGCAGTTACGTACGTCTGTGTATCATCCTCAAACGGACGGTTTAGTCGAGCGTTTCAATAAAACCCTGAAAACCATGCTCAAAAGGGTGATTTCAAAAGACGGGAAAGACTGGGATATGATGCTTCCCTATTTGATGTTTGCCATCCGTGAGGTGCCACAGGCATCCACGGGGTTTTCGCCTTTTGAATTGTTATACGGGCGACATCCCCGGGGATTGTTGGACCTGGCAAAGGAAACATGGGAGCAAGAGCCCACCCCCCATAAAAGTGTGATTGAACACATTTTGGGTATGCAGAACTGCATAAGCGCGGTCATGCCAATTGTGAAGGAGCATTTACAGGAGGCTCAGGCCGCGCAAAGCGGCCGCTACAATAGACAAGCCACCGTGCGGACCTTTAAACCCGGGGATCGGGTGTTGGTTTTAATCCCCACGGCGGAGAGTAAATTCCTGGCTCAGTGGCAAGGCCCCTACGAGATAAAGGAAAGAGTCGGGGTGGTTAACTATAAAGTATTGCAGCCCGGTAGGCGGAAACCTGAACAAATATACCATGTCAACCTATTAAAACCTTGGCAGGAACGGGAAAGCCTGATGGCTGTTTTTTCCCCATCTCCCTCCTCTTCGGGTCGTTCACCTCCGGCTCCAGCGACCTCCGGAGAGGACGAACCGGAAGTAAGGATTGGAGAAGCCCTCACCAAGACTCAGAGGCGAGAGGCCAGACGGTTGGTTCAGCAGAACCCCGATGTCTTCTCCGAGCTACCCGGTAGGACCAGTCTGATACGACATGATATTGTCACCGAGCCCCACCTGAAGGTACGCCTGAAGTCATACCGGGTACCGGAGGCTCGACGACAAGCCATATCGGAGGAAGTAAAGACAATGTTACGCCTGGGGGTCATCGAAAAATCCCGGAGTGAATGGGCTAGTCCGATTGTCCTAATACCAAAACCCGATGGCTCCTTAAGGTTCTGCAATGACTTTAGGAGATTGAACGAAATATCCAAGTTCGATCTCTACCCCATGCCCCGGGTGGATGAGCTGATTGATAGGCTGGGACAGGCGCGATATTTTACCACGCTCGACCTGACCAAGGGGTACTGGCAGGTGCCACTGACGGAGTCCGCCAAGGAGAAAACCGCTTTTGTTACACCGGAGGGTCTCTTCCACTATGTTGTCTTGCCTTTTGGGTTACATGGCGCTCCGGCCACGTTCCAGAGGTTGATGGACTTAGTGCTGGAACCCCACCAGGCGTATGCATCAGCGTACCTTGATGATATCATTATTTACAGCTCCGATTGGCAGACCCACTTGGAACAGGTACAAGCGGTGGTGGACGCGCTTCGAACAGCCGGATTGACAGCCAATCCCAAGAAATGTGCGTTGGGACTCACGGAAGCCCGCTACTTGGGCTACGTGATAGGCCAAGGAGTGATTAAGCCCCAAATTAACAAGGTTGAGGCAATCCAGAAGTGGCCTAGACCCCTGACCACGAAGCAGGTTAGGGCCTTCCTGAGTATCGTGGGGTACTACAGGAGGTTTGTAAAGGATTTTGCGGGACTATCAGCCCCCTTGACGGACCTTCTCAAAGGCAAGAAGTCCGTCATGATGCGCTGGACTCCGCAGGCCGAGGACTCCTTCCGGGCCCTGAAGGGGGTCCTGTGCGGACAGCCCGTTCTCGTACACCCTGATTTCCGGAAGGAGTTCATAGTACAGACTGACGCCTCAGAGGTCGGCCTGGGGGCAGTGTTGTCTCAGGTGGTTCAGGGGGAGGAACACCCCATCACCTTCTTAAGTAGGAAGCTCACCCCTCCCGAGCGGAATTATAGCGTAGTGGAGAAGGAGTGCCTGGCGATCAAGTGGGCCTTGGAGTCCCTGCGCTATTACCTGCTGGGACGGCAGTTTCGCTTGGTGACGGATCACTCTCCACTGGTCTGGATGAGGTCCGCCAAGGAACGGAATGCCCGGGTTACCAGGTGGTTCCTCTCTCTGCAGAACTTCCGGTTTACGGTTGAACACCGGGCCGGTAGGTTGCAGGGCAACGCCGATGCCTTGTCCCGCGGCCTGTGTTTGATGGCGGGAGTTCAACCCCGCACGCTTGAACTGAGGGGAGGGGTATGTGAGACTGTGACCGGGGTTATCTATGACGGCCGGTATGTCTCGCCCCGGTTGTGCTCACTCCATGATAGAAAGTAAATCCACTCTAGGGTTAATGCTGTTTCCCTACAGGCTGAAGGAAGGGTTAAATGGAAACAGGAACAAGGGCAGGTGTGCCGGGTGTGAGGGAGTGAACAGAACTCCCTGAGCTCTCTGCTGGAGAGGCACATGTATATTGTTGTGGACTTTTGTTTGGACATTAAACCGTGTGCTGTGAACCTTAATGCCTGGATCCCGTGTCTTCTGCTGCGCAGCCGACCGTGCTAACTCACAATATGTATATGCTATGTTTTGAATACAAGGGTTAGAAGAACTCCATTGTGCTTCTCCTAACTAGAGATATGTCTCTGTGTGGTCATTTTCTGGTTTATATACATCTGTGCAGATCTAATTCGGAATCCTCCTCCGAGACCCTGAGAGACCCCCTAGAGGTCTCCCCCAACATGAATATCTCTGTAAGGCCCCTTTCACACGTCAGTGATTCTGGTACGTTTGTGCTTTTTTTTAAACGTACCAGAATCACTGACATACGCAGACCCATTATAATCAATGGGTCTGCTCACACGTCAGTGATTTTTCACTGCACGTGTCTCCGTGCGGCGTACCCGCGTGTGCGTGATTGCCGCACGGAGACATGTCCATTTTTTTCTGGCATCACTGATGTCCCACGGACCACGCAGTGGTGTGGTCCGTGAAACACGTGCCAGAAAAAAACGTGCTTCTAAAATAAAAAACATTTTTACTCACCCAGCTTCAGCCGCACTCTCTGCAGCCTGTTCTCCCTGCTGCTTCTGAGCCGGCTCATTACTGTCGCGCATATTCATGATGCACGACACAGCCGACCCGGAAGCAGCTGCTGCGGGGGTCAGCGCCGGCCGGATGCTGCACCGCAGGAGCGATCAGCACCATGGAGAGCGGGAGCGCGCACAGGTGAGTTAATCTCTAAGTGCAATCACGGGCCACAGAGAACGGAGCCCAGATTGCACTTAGACAACCCACGTGTGCCGTGATTCACGGCACACGGAGGGACATGTGCATGTTTTACACGCCAGTGAAAAACGTCAGTGTTTTTCACTGACGTGTGAAACGGGCCTAAAGGAGCAATGCAGCACAAAACAGAAAAAAGCTGTAGAATCAGGGCAACTCAGAGATTTTTTCAAGGTATTTACCTCGATTTTTTCAAGAAAGTGACTGATCCTTGAAGTGTGTGGCAAGCATAAGCATCTGCTACTGAGCACTACCAGTAGCAAAAATTAATAGCGTTCTCTTAGTTTCGGAAATCACTGTCTGCTTATTTTTCAGGAACAGCACTTTTCTTATCAATATGCTGTGTCTGGTATTGTAGCATATGTCCATTTAAAAGGAGTCTGCCAGAGTAAAATGACTTTTCAAGCCTGGTGCACTCTTGATGTGGCCAAATAGTTTTGTGCCCCTTCTCACCTACTTGTTTTCCACCTATTTCATACCCTCTCTTCCTCAATTGTCAGCTGTGAAGTTCAACTCCTTAATGACCTAGGACATACAGTTAGGTCCAGAAATATTTGGACAGTGACACAAGTTTTGTTATTTTAGCTGTTTACAAAAACATGTTCAGAAATACAATTATATATATAATATGGGCTGAAAGTGCACACTCCCAGCTGCAATATGAGAGTTTTCACATCCAAATCGGAGAAAGGGTTTAGGAATCATAGCTCTGTAATGCATAGCCTCCTCTTTTTCAAGGGACCAAAAGTAATTGGACAAGGGACTCTAAGGGCTGCAATTAACTCTGAAGGCGTCTCCCTCGTTAACCTGTAATCAATGAAGTAGTTAAAAGGTCTGGGGTTGATTACAGGTGTGTGGTTTTGCATTTGGAAGCTGTTGCTGTGACCAGACAACATGCGGTCTAAGGAACTCTCAATTGAGGTGAAGCAGAACATCCTGAGGCTGAAAAAAAAGAAAAAATCCATCAGAGAGATAGCAGACATGCTTGGAGTAGCAAAATCAACAGTCGGGTACATTCTGAGAAAAAAGGAATCGACTGGTGAGTTTGGGAACTCAAAAAGGCCTGGGCGTCCACGGATGACAACAGTGGTGGATGATCGCCGCATACTTTCTTTGGTGAAGAAGAACCCGTTCACAACATCAACTGAAGTCCAGAACACTCTCAGTGAAGTAGGTGTATCTGTCTCTAAGTCAACAGTAAAGAGAAGACTCCATGAAAGTAAATACAAAGGGTTCACATCTAGATGCAAACCATTCATCAATTCCAAAAATAGACAGGCCAGAGTTAAATTTGCTGAAAAACACCTCATGAAGCCAGCTCAGTTCTGGAAAAGTATTCTATGGACAGATGAGACAAAGATCAACCTGTACCAGAATGATGGGAAGAAAAAAGTTTGGAGAAGAAAGGGAACGGCACATGATCCAAGGCACACCACATCCTCTGTAAAACATGGTGGAGGCAACGTGATGGCATGGGCATGCATGGCTTTCAATGGCACTGGGTCACTTGTGTTTATTGATGACATAACAGCAGACAAGAGTAGCCGGATGAATTCTGAAGTGTACCGGGATATACTTTCAGCCCAGATTCAGCCAAATGCCGCAAAGTTGATCGGACGGCGCTTCATAGTACAGATGGACAATGACCCCAAGCATACAGCCAAAGCTACCCAGGAGTTCCTGAGTGCAAAAAAGTGGAACATTCTGCAATGGCCAAGTCAATCACCAGATCTTAACCCAATTGAGCATGCATTTCACTTGCTCAAATCCAGACTTAAGACGGAAAGACCCACAAACAAGCAAGACCTGAAGGCTGCGGCTGTAAAGGCCTGGCTAAGCATTAAGAAGGAGGAAACCCAGCGTTTGGTGATGTCCATGGGTTCCAGACTTAAGGCAGTGATTGCCTCCAAAGGATTCGCAACAAAATATTGAAAATAAAAATATTTTGTTTGGGTTTGGTTTATTTGACCAATTACTTTTGACCTCCTAAAATGTGGAGTGTTTGTAAAGAAATGTGACAATTCCTACAATTTCTATCAGATATTTTTGTTCAAACCTTCAAATTAAACGTTACAATCTGCACTTGAATTCTGTTGTAGAGATTTCATTTCAAATCCAATGTGGTGGCATGCAGAGCCCAACTCGCGAAAATTGTGTCACTGTCCAAATATTTCTGGACCTAACTGTATATATATATATATATATATATATATATATATATATATATATATATATATATATATATATATACACGTCCTAGGCCATCTCCCTCCCTTTGATGTGGGCTCAACCAGTGAGCCCACATCTTTCCCCACACGTCAGCTAATCTGATAAGCCACCATGTGCAGCTAAGAGGCATGGGTGGATCGGAGAGCCACCCATGCCTGTTAAACCTTTAGATTGTGTTGTCAAACTCTGCCAGCGCGATCTAACGGGATTATGGGAGATTAAATAAATCTAAGATGCAAAAACAGATACCACCAAAGCATAAGAGTGGCATAGTTTCTCAAATATCAGTACACCTTTTTTCTAATTTAATCAGGTAGTTAGGGGAAATGCCTCATGCTGGTCAACTGTTGGTAGAATGATCATACTATGGAAATTATATACTTGTATACTGTTTTTGAAGTTTAATTATTACCTATTTGAAGACCTGGTGTCTTGGTTGTGGACTTTCAGGTATTAATATTTAAGTTTTGATGTCCTCAAGAAAATATTTTGTCTTTGTTATATTACTAACGTTAGACAATGTTTCTACTCCACAGCCAACTTTTCACACAAATTGTAGATGCAAGTCGGATAAGACATGATACTGCTCTATAGACATTTGCTTATTCCTTGGATGGTGGACAAAACCACAAGGATGGAAGGAGCAATTATAGGGCCCAGCAAGTTAGGAACCCATCTCCTACCAGAAGACTTGGCGCTAATAATCTTTGTTATTGATAGAAGAGGGTGGAAGAGTCAAAGAACAACTAATAAATCAAGGACGTGAGGCAAGGTCTCAGGACGATGAGTAGAGATCAAGACCTTCTACTCTACAGCCAACTTTTCACACAAATCATTGATGCAAGTCGGACAAGACATGATATTGCTCTATAGACATTTGCTTATTCCTTGGATGGTGGACAAAACTACAAAGATGGAAGGAGCAATTATTGGGCCCAGCAAGTAAGGAATCCATCATTAAACAGAAGAATTAGCGTTAATAATCTTTTTTTGTTGATAGAAGAGGGTGGAAGGGGCAAAGGACAACTGGTAAATTGTAGAATAGAGATCAAGATATTACATTTTTTTAATGTGTGAACTCATTAGCAGAGGTTTTCATGATGGAAAAGTCTAAATTCAGTGTAATCTTTGTAACTTTTAATGCCCTTGTCTAACTATCATAGGTGCTTAATATAGAGTTGTTGCGAATCGCTTTGCGAGACCCAGTTCCTTGGCCATGCCATTAATCTTGGGTCGGACAGGTGTCATGAGAACCACCTCTTACGTAACAGCATCTGCGTTTCTTATTTGGTTAGCCTGCCTGGAGTCACGTCACAGGCTTGCAAATTGTCTCTTCAGTGACGAAGTTGACAAACTCTAGTGCCACCTATTGGAGGTAACAATCCTAAAAGTCAAAAGTGACCCTTTAACGAGCCTTGTCAAATGACTTAGGATTTATGCCAGATCAGAACCTCAATTTGGAGTCATGGTGTTTCAGGATGGTTGTCGCTCGTCAGTGGAAAGTATGAGATCTGATTTAGCTGTATGAGAGGCTATGATAGTGTTTAATGGGAACGCTATTCTCCTTGCGGAGACTGACACACTAAACAGCATGCCAGTGGTGAGGAGACTATAACACTAGAACTACTGGACTCGTGACACCTATATAGAAATACATGGTGCAAAGTAGTCAAAATGACTACCTCAGTAGTTCTAGTGTTAAGCCATAATGCGCCTCTGGAAAATATGCAAATTTTCTCAGTGATGAAGTAGATGAACTCTAGTACCACCTACTGGAAGTATCAATCCTGAAAGTCAAAAGTGACTTTTTAATGAGCCTTGTCATATGACTTAGGTTTGGCATTCTAATGAAAAGAAAGCCACGGATGCCAAGAGGTAGGAGGTGACTGTAACGGCTCACATACAGTGGTCACAGATTACTGAAGAGGTCTATGGACTGAGTCTCTTGAATCAACCGATTTTAATGCTTAATATTTTAAAAATACATAGGTTACTTGAGTTCAAGCTATTATCTTAAAGGAAACCTGTCACCAGTTTTTTGCCCTATAAGCTGCGGCCACCACCAGTGGGCTAATATACAGTACTCTAACATGCTGTATATAAAAGCCCAGGCCGCTGTGTAGAACATAAAAACCACTTTATAATACTCACCTTAACCAGTCGCTGTGGTGGATGTGGCTCAAATGGGCATCTTCATCCTCTGGTGCCGGCGCCTCCTCTTTCGGCCATCTTCGTCCTCCGTCTTCTGAAGCCGCGGTGCATGACGCGTCCGACGTCATACACACTCGCCGGCATTCAGGTCCTGACCACGCGCACTTTGATCTGCCCTGAGTAGGGCAGATCAAAGTATTGTACTGCACATGCGCGGGACCGGTGAGTGTTTATCACGTAGACGTGTCATGCACAGAGGCTTCAGAAGGAAAACGAAGATGGCCGAAAGAGGAGGCGCCGGCACCAGAGGATGAAGACGCCCATTTGAGACACATCCACAGCAGAGCGACCGGTTTAGGTAAGTATTATAAAGTGTTTTTTATGTTCTACACAGCGGCCTGGGCTCTTATATTCAGCATGTTAGAATGCTGTATATAAGAGCCCGGTGGTGGTGGCCGCACCTTAAAGGGCAAAAAACTGGTGACAGGTTCCCTTTAACATTTTGATTCAAAGGAAGGCAAAACCACAAGAGGAACATGCTAGTTACCCCATATTAGGGGAAAAATTAATCCCGCCTTCAGATATCGCAATCAGACTAGATCTCCAGATCAATGTAACATCACAGAAAGTCAAAATAAATGAACAACCTACCTGTAATATGATAGCTCACTTGACGGTTTATATCGGATGTGTCTTCATCCCAAGTACTAAGTATTCCAACCACCTCTCCTGGGGCATCACTCTCCTTCACAAATCCTTTATAGGTTTGTTGTTCGAAGATGGGTCCATTGTCATTGATGTCTGTGACCGTCACGGAGACAATGGCAGAAGTAGAGAGAGACAATGTTTCTCCAAGGTCGGCTGCTACAACGGTGAACGAATATGTAGGATTCCTCTCGTGGTCTAATTCTTTGAGTGTACTTATCCAGCCAGTATTCGAATCAATGGTGAATGTTTCTAAGATTTTGTCCTCATCCCTTTCAGAAAGAAGACTGTAAGTGACTTGCCCATTGGCGCCCCAATCTGCATCGACAGCTTTCACTTGGATAACACTGGTACCCATTGCCATACCCTCCATGATCACGGCATCATAGTGTGTGGAGTCAAATAATGGCTTGTTGTCATTCAAATCTAAGATCCTAATTTCTACGTCAACAGTAATTAAGATGTCAACGTTATCCAGAGGGACAGAGGCAGCCACTTTGAAATGAAAAACAGGTATAGATTCATGGTCAACTTTTTTGTCCAATTTTAACACTCCGGTGTCCTTATCGATGACAAAAATGTTATCCTTGTTATTTTCAGAATATTCACCATTGACTATGCTGTATAAAGCATCTTGAATGGGTTTAATAAGGAATGAGTCTATTATAGTGCCAATCAATGTATCTTCCGGGACGGAGAATGTATATTGAAGTTGGGCAAAGGTAGGCAGGACAGTATCTGAGGGCACAACATGTATATATACAGGAATAAGAGAGTGCTTCATGGGAATGCCTCCATCCACTGCTTTTACAAAAAATGACAGGACTGTATTTTTTAGCTGGTTAAAGTTGCCTTTTGTCACCATCCAACCATTGTCAGGGTCAATTTCCAAAAGATCTGCTACTGAAACAGAAGCCTCGCTGTAGAGTGAGTAGGTAATTCGAGAGTTGGCACCATCGTCTTCATCGAAGGCTTGAACCTGAGTGACGAGATGACCCTTCTCAACATCAGCCTTGACACTTGCCCGATATTCTGTGGCTTTAAATTGTGGAGCATTGTCATTTTCATCCACCACTAATACTTGAACGGTGCAGAAAGCTGCTCGACCACCACCGTCCAAAGCTCTAAGGAATATATGAATGTCCCTCTCCAGTGGATTCTCTCGATCAAGCTTTTCAGTGGTAACAATCTGTCCCAACGTGTCAATAAAAAATCGGTTTTTGGCCAAATCATTTATTATTGTGTAGGTGACCTGTCCATATAAGCCTGAATCGCCATCTGTTGCTTTGACATAAATGACCTTTGTACCCACAGGGGCATTTTCTCTAACTTCAGTCACATAGACGCTTTGTGCGAAAACAGGGCTAAAAAGATTGGCCCCAAGGATCTTCACATGGACCTGCGCAGTACTGGTGAATAGGCCATCAGACACAGAGATATTTAAGCTATGCATTGGCTCCATTCGTTGCTTACGATGATTAGAAAGGGTTATGACACCACTCTTTCCATCCATGAAAAAGTTCATACGGTCATTTCCAGACAAAATGCTGTACTCCAATCTATCTACGTCTGTACTATCTGCGTCAGAAGCTTGGACACAGGTCACAAAATGCCCTCTAGGAGCCAACTCGCTCACATATGACTCATAGATCAACTGATTGAAAACTGGAGGGTTGTCATTTAAGTCTGTAATATAGATGGTAACAAGGACTTCGCTACTTAGAGATGGAAATCCATTATCTGTCGCCCTAATTTTGAGGACACTTTGCTGGGAAACCTCATGGTCCAACAGTCGAGCTGTAAGTATTAAACCACTGGTACTGTCTATGTGGAACGAATCAGTGTTGTTAAGAATGTCCTGAACAATTTGATACCTTATGACTTTATTATTGTCGGAGTCGGCATCTACAGCAACTACTTGTAGGACTGGTGTCCCAATAAGGGAGCTTTCCGATAAGGTGGCATTGTAGGACGGAAACTGGAAAATAGGTGGGTTATCATTGACGTCGTTGATGCCGATATCCACGATGACTTCAGCCCGCGCACTGGTGAGCGAATCACTTGCACGTATGGTCAACTTAAAGGAAGGATTTGTTTCAAAATCTAATGGGCTTACTACACTTAAAACCCCTGTGTCAAAATCAATGTTAAATTGGTTATAGGGATCGCCATCAACAATGGTGTAAATGATCCCTTGGCCTTCTGGACTTGTCGCATTAATACTCAAAATTGGTGTATGCATCTCAACGTCTTCATTCACGGAAGCTGTGTAAAAAGCTTTGTCAAATACCGGCATGGCTTTGTTGACGATGGTGACCGGGAGCTCAACCGAAGCGGACAATAAAGGATCACCACGGTCTTTGGCAATGATAACTAACATGTACTCTATGTTTGAGAGATCCGAGTCAAAGGACATTTTTAAGGTAACACTTCCATTTTGCTTGTTGATTTCAAAATGGCCATAATCATCTTCCAAGAAAAACGAGAGTTCACCATTTTTACCTTTGTCTTTATCTATCGCAGTTACTTTATATATCAAAGTCCCCGGCTCAGCATCAACCTGAACAGCAGCATAGTATGGAAGACCTACGAAGACAGGAGCATTGTCATTTATATCTTCGATGTTGACCTTAACAACGACTCGGGCCACGCGAAGGTTGTCTAACTCCCTACTCGCTTCTACTACCAATTCGTAGATCTCCTCTTCTTCTCTGTCAAAAGAAATCCCTGTGGTCTGAATAACTCCAGAGGTAGACTTAATTCTGAACTTATTTCCAGGGTTTAGTATAGTATATTTTAGAGGCTCGTTCAAACGGTGGCCCACAGCATTCACAACGGCAATCTTTGTGATATTGGTGGTGTTTTCCGCTATAGAAGCAGAGTAAAAATCTTGGGTAAAGTAGAGACCGCTGTCCATAGCTTCTTTTACCAGTATAGTCACAATGGCAGTACTATAAAATTTTCCATCTGATACTTTAACCATGAGCATATAATGATCTTTAGATAGACTGCTGTTTTTTACCGTAATGACCCCACTGCTCGAATCGATTATGAAATGGTTGAGGTTTCCCTCCGTTAATGAGTAACTCAACTCTGGAGGTATTGCTAAATCTGGATCTCGGGCGCTAACTTGCAGAACTTCTACACCTACATAAGTTGGTAAGAGTAAAGTTGTTTCAAAAACAGCTTCAGTGAATACTGGAGGGTTGTCGTTGACATCACTTACTTCGATAGAAACTTCAACTGGATTTTCGGCAGTAAGTTGGGGACTTCCACTATCCCTAACATGTACATGGAAATGGAAGAAGGCTATGGTTTCATGGTCCAAGTAAGCTATAGTTCGAATGGCACCGGTACTGGAATCCACCGTAAAATACTTTTTGGCTGTAGACTCAACAATCTGGTAAACAAGCAAAGCATTCTGGTTGCTATCGGCGTCTGTGGCTCTTATCACTAATGGGTTTTTATCGGAGCTTCTAACAATGCTATTTATGGGGGCTGCTTCGCTGATCGTACCTACATACTGAGAACTGAGAAAAACTGGTGGGTTGTCATTTTGGTCAAGAATCTGGATGTTGATTGTAGCGTTAGAAGCCATGCCTGCCATATTTGTTGCCTGGACTATAAGCTGGTAGGAAGATAATCGTTCATAATCAAGTGGCTTCTGAGTTGTGAGGACTCCAGAGTATGGGTTGATAGAGAAAGCTCCTTCCATATTCCCAGATTTGATTTCGAAAACCAAAGTAGATTGACTTATGGCAGAAACCAGCACAACCGGCGTGCCGACCTCTACGTTCTCATGAACTTCAGCTTGATATTCCGTCTGGGTGAATTTGGGATTTGAATTATCTGACATGGATAAGGAGATTCGAACAATAGCAGCGGCAGTGAGTGGGGGGCTTCCTCGATCGGTGACCTTGACGGAGAGAACAAACTGACCCATTGTGGATAAGTCTGGCTCCTTCGACACAGTGATGATGCCCAGAACCGGTTCAATTTTGAACATGTTCCCGGTGTTGCCTAAAAATAAAAAAAAAAATAAACGCAATTAAACCAAGAAGTAAAAATAGTAGAAACAGATTGTAGAGTAGTTACAAACGTCAAACTGTACATGCTCGGCACGGCCTTACAACACAAGGTTACCCTGTAGAGAGATGAATTGCAGGCTACTGTATGTCACTGCTATTAGATGATGTGCCTAGTGAAGTGTGAAGGATCAGGTCACTACTGACAATTTATTCCGAGACAGGCCGAGTGCTTTATGATTTGCAATTACCGAGTACGGACATGTGTGTGTTTCATCTCAATAATACAAAAGGGCATTAAAAAAACGATTTAAAATCTCGTTCTTGTAATTTCTCCAGAATTCTAGGAATTTTTTTTCAAGGTTTTATCTCTTATTTATCATTTTTAACTTTTGTATTTTAGAAACATGCGAAGGCCAAAACTATAGGAAGCCAATTAATCTGTCAAGTGATGACAAAGACCGTAATTCTTATAGACATTTTTGATAAATCTGCCCCAATGAATGCAGGATTATAACCTGGGTAGACGTCGTAGATTTGATTCAAACAATGTTGCATTGAGGGAATATTTTTTCTCTCTCCTAACCGAATCTACCGTATAATACAGTCACGATTGTCTCTCTGCTAGTGACAGGTGTTTCCAGTTTGGGATCACTCCCAGTCTGTTTATATACCCTCTGCTACCAGCAGAGGGTGCCGGTTATTCTGTTTGCCATTTGGATGCTGAGCCAGGAGGTGGAAGGAGCTGCTGTAACCCTCTGCTGGAGTTGCTGGTGTGGCTGTAGTCTTGGTGCTGATAGCAGCATTTTGAGGAAATATACACACCCAGACCGTAATACTCCACACGCCCTAGGGGGGGGGGGGGGGTAGAAGGAATAACACATTGGGGTTTAAGCGGAAAAACAGACTTTTTGACCCTACACTCAGGGTAAAACTGAGGAGTGGGAAGGATATCCTCTCATTGACCCAGAAAAGAGGGTAAAATGGAGGATATGTACAAACACTGGTTGCAGTCCTCAATACGACCAGGGGAATGCGGATTTTTACACACTTGGGCATAGATGGATAAACCTCTATGTAGTGACCGCTAAGACCACACAAAAAACATGCCCCCATCCCACGGGAAACCACAAGCAGCCTAACATGAGGGGAGACACCCCTCACTTGCATGGGATCATCCAGGTAGACTGCTGCAGTCAGCAACAAGACTGTAGCCATACCAGAAATGTCAGCAGAGGGATTCAGCAGCTCCTTCCACCTCCTGGCTTAGCATCCAAATGACAAAGAGAATAACCGGCACCCTCTGCTGGTAGCAGAGGGTATATAAAGGGACTGGGAGTGGTCCCAAACCAGAAACACCTGAGCTGTTAATCGGCCTGCTTGCTGGCAAGGAATACTGACATTAACCCTACAAGTGATAAAAGAAAGGAAAACACATTTAAATAGCAGAGTCTCACAGGGGAAAGTGAGACTCGGACCCAAAAAACTGTCACTAGTTTCATATAGCAGAGAGACGACCGTGAAAAATACACTATCTTTGCCGGGAACATATTTCACCATTGATGACAGCATTAGACTTTCAAGTCCATTGACCATACAGAATATTGTGAGTGGAAAATTGCACTTTTGGAAAAATAAAAAGGAAATTCTAATCTCGGAGGAGTACAACGTCTTTCTATAAGACTTTGAAAGGGCCGAGATGAAAAGTGAGAAAATATATCTATCCTTGGAGCGTAACAAATCCATGAAAAAGGCGCCAAACAATGAGCATGTAGGGCAATAAATTAGACAAATTTTGAATTATATGGGCCATAAATATAAAGGGACCTGAAAGTAGGGCACAGAGTTATCAAGTGACTACACAAGATTCACGGTCTGCTACTTCTATCTAAAACTTTTTGATTAAAGAGTCAAATTGGCCAAATTCTGAAAGATCCTTTTGGATTTTTTGGGTAGATAAGCTGCAGCGATTGACTTTTCTATCCATATGAACGTCTGGCCAAGCTGAAAGTTCCTCATAATGGGAGAATTGGGAGAGATAGGTGTTTGCAGAACGATCGTTCAGCCAACAGTTATCTCGTCTATAGTCATCTCTCAGGGGGTTGGACCCGATGGCCCTTGAGGTCCCTTCCAACTCTACCATTCTATGATTCTGTTAGGAAAAACTTTCTGACAATGAGGGCAGTCAGGGAGTGGAACAGGCGACCACAGGAGGTAGTGAGCTCTCATCAATGGAAATCTTCAAGAGAAAACTGGACATACATATAGCTGGGATGATTTAGGAAAGTCTGCACTTGCACAGGGTTGGACCCGATGGCCCTTGAGGTCCCTTCCAACTCTACCATTCTATGATTCTGTTAGGAAAAACTTTCTGACAATGAGGGCAGTCAGGGAGTGGAACAGGCGACCACAGGAGGTAGTGAGCTCTCATCAATGGAAATCTTCAAGAGAAAACTGGACATACATATAGCTGGGATGATTTACGAAAGCCTGCACTTGCACAGGGTTGGACCCGATGGCCCTTGAGGTCCCTTCCAACTCTACCATTCTATGATTCTATGATTAATGTTTGGCCAACACTTATCTTTCATACACATAGATGCTTGACTCAGTGTGTTATTCTTGTGTTAGGAAACGACAGAGAAAGTGTCCTTTCCTCAACTCCCAATCTACGAAAATACTTGATCATGCCCTCATAATCTCCTGCTTCGATTACTGCAGCATCCTCCTCTCCAACCTCCCTGTTAATTCTCTTGCACCTCTCCAGTCCATCCTTACCTCTGTTGCCCGACTAGACTAATTCACCTTACTCCTCGCTACTCCACCGCTTCTCCTCTTTGCAAATCCCTCACCATATCTAATTCAAACTACTAACACTGACCTGCAAAGCCGTCCATAACTGGTCTCCTCCATATATCTCCAAACTAATCTCCCAATACACACTAATACATAATCTACGGTCCTCCCAAGATCTCCTTCTCGCCTCTACACTTATCCGTTCCTCATCCAACCACCTCCAATACTTCTCCTGAGAATCCCCTGTCTTCTGGAATTCACTGACTCAACACATCAGATTATCTGCTGCACTTGCAAGCTTCAAACAGAACTTGAAAACTTATCTGTTCAAGCATGCCTCCAGTCTCCAATGACCATACCACCTCACCACTGCCAGAGCTGCCGCCTCAGCACCGCTGGAGCTGCCACCTGCCCACCGCCGGAGCTACCACTTCACCACCACTGGACCTGCCATCTCATCACTACCATAGCTGCCGCGTCATCACTACTGGAGCTGCCACCTCATCACCACCCCGCCTACTGTCTCCCCCTATCATCCTATAGAATGTAAGCTTGCAAGGGCAGGGTCCTCTACTCTCTGTACTAGTCTGTATATTGTAACTTGTATATGTATTCTGTATGTAACCCCTTCTCATGTACAGCATACTGGAATCAATGGTGCTCTAAATCAATAAATAATAATAGTAATAATAATAATAATTAAAAAAAAAAAGCAGCTGCCAAACACATCTGTCGGGAGCCCCCAATTTTATTTTTTTTTCTAATGTGCATGGGGTCTTCAGATTCTGCACCTTAGTACTAGAGCCACCAAAATCCCAAGGTTCTACGTCTTACATCTACATAATAGATTAATAGTGGCATGGCATTTTTGTGGAATTTTTGAAAATCTCAGTGACACATTATAAAAAAAAAAAAGAAAAAGAAATACTACTCTACCAGAATACGAAACAACACAATTCTCAAAGGGAAGACAACAGATGAACAATTAACATTATGGGTTAGGGTCGTTTCACACATCCGGCATTTTGCCGGATTGCCGGCTCCGGCACACTCCAGTACAGTGTAATACAGTGCAATGGCATCGCGGCAACCTCCGGTCACATGCTGTCATCTGACCGGAGCATGTGACCGGAGCTTGCCGCGATGCCATTGTACAGTATTTACACTGCACTGGAGTGTGCCGGATCCGGCAATCCCGGGAAATGCCGGATGTGTGAAACGGCCCTTATGACTCCAAACAGGAGTGGTGGAATTATGGAGAACACAGGATGGACAGACATGTAGATGATCTGCAAATGTTGAAAAATTGGAAACAACAATTTCAGTCTGGAGTATGAGCCACACGTAGAAATCCCGGCACTTCCAGCCTCCACTGCTATCACTGAGGTTAGAATGGTCGTCTGAGGATTGTTCTGCCACTTATCAATGTCACTGGTTGACAATTCCACAAGGAGCTGCCAGCAGAGGATCTTGATGATTTTTCCTAGTGCACTCAGTGTGGCAGAACCTTCCTCAGACGGCCATTAATAACCTCACTGATAGCAGCCGAGGTTGGAAGTGCCGGGTTTTTTGCATGAATAAATCCAGATCTTTTGAAAATGTTCTTTCCATTTTCCCATCACTTGCAGGTCACGTTTGGTGGATTTATGTAAATCACAGGATGACTCTTTTCCGTCTTCTTGATCTTGTCATTTCAATGTTGATGATCGTATTAATACACAGCAGACTATCATGAGAGTGTTATTTCTAATACTCGTCTTCATTTCCCCCAGAATATGACCCCCTCTCTGACCACAGACACTACTGTATGTTTCACTGTGACATTTAGAAAATGTCATTGATTTCACAAAATTTGTCCAATGTGTGAAATGGAAACTGTGAAGTGTAGACATCTGCGGATACAAAGATCGCGCGTAATTAAACTTTAAAAAGTTCAATATACAAGATATGAAACATGGACAGATTCCCACAAGACTCTGAGCATCATGTGTCTATTGTATAGAACATTAAAATCTGAAAGGTTATACATCTCTATGAATATAACACATGCGTTCAGATAGATAGATGATAGATAGCTAGATAGATAGAGTAGGTAGAGTGAAGAGCTTTCTATTAACCATATAAAATAATGGGAAAAATGGTGTGGGGTCCCCCCATTTTTAATAATCAGCAAAGGTAAAGCAGACAGATGGGGGCTGATATTATCAGGCTGTGAAGAAAATGATTTTTGGGCCCTTCCCAGTCTAAAAACAGCAGCCTGCAGTCATCCCAGAAATGGAGAATCATAAGAAGCTCTAATTCTGGCACTTCACCTTGACTCTACCAGATAGATAGATAAAAAAAATAGATAGATAAAAAGACCATGCACCTATGTGTCCAATAAAGGTCAAGTAAATTAAAAAATTGTGGACTGCTCCCTGCCTATTTTTATCTTTTTTAGATAAGATAGATAGATAGATAGATACTGCAGAAAGAGTGTACAGCTTTCTATTAAATAAATAATTAAATGAGAATAAAATGGCATGGGGTCACCCCATTTTTGATAACCAGCAGAGATAAAGCATACAGCGGGGGGCTGATATCAGTCTGGGACACTCCATGGTTATAGGGCCCTTCCAAGCCTAAAAATAGCAGCCTGCAGCCACCTCAGAAATGGAGCATCGTGAGATGCTCTAATTCTGCCGTTTCGCCTCGGCTCTTCACAATAGATAGATCGATAGATAGATAGATAGAGTTAGGTGTACAGTTCTCTATTAACCAAATAAATAAATAATGAAATGGGAAAAAAGAACTGCATGGGATCTCCCTCATTTTTTATAATAAGGGTAAAGCATACAGCTGTGGGCTTATATTATTAGACTGGGAAGGTCCATGGTTCCTTCAGCCCTTCCCAGCCTAAAAATACCAGCCCGCAACGGACCCAGAAATGGAGCAACATAAGATGTTGGAAATTCCGGAGCTTCGCTTCGGCTCTTCCCAATAGATAGATAGATAGAGGGATAGATAGAGGGATACATAGAGGGATAGATAGATAGATAGATATAGATTGATAATATATAGATAGAGTATACAATTTGCTATTAACAAAATAAATAAAAAATGAAGTGAAAAAAAACGACATGGGGTCCCCCACATTTTTGATAACCAGCAAAGGTAAAGCAGACAGCTGGGGACTGATATTATCAGGCTAGGATGGTCCATTATTTTTGGGCCCTTCGCAGCCTAAGAACAGCAGCCCACAACTGCCCCAGAAATGGAGCATCATAAATGCCGTCATTTTCCTGAATCCGGCGTTGCTTTTCTTTTGTTCCTGCGCCTTTCTGTTCCTGAGATATGGCCTCCTCTTCCCTCTATGTAAATCTGGTCTCTTTTTACCAAGTGGGTGTGGTCCTCAAGAAGCCACCCACAGAAAAGAGTTGAGGATCACGCCCAGTTGGCTAAAAAGAAACAGTGGGGAATGGACCATATCTCAGGAAAGGAGTGGCGCAGGAACAAAAGAAAAACAACATCGGATTCTGAAGAACAGAGGGAATTATGTGACGCCCTGGGCAAGCCAGGGGTCACAGGTCATCACACCACCACACCCTACATCCCAGTCAGGAACACCAAAGCTACTAAAATCCTTGTTGCCTTCCTCCAGGGGCTGATGTTCACACCAGGGGGTGGGCCAGGCGGTTGGCTCCGCCCACCGAGGAGTTCACAGCTCTGGAGGCGGGAAGAACCAGAAGAAGAGTTGAAGTCTAGCTGAGGGCTAGAGTGGAGGGAGCTCAGAGAAGAGCTAGAGTGAGGAGTGAAGTAGAAGGAAGTGGTAGAGGAGCTAAGTGAAAGTGAAGTGGTAGTGGAGCAAAGAAGAAAAGGAGTAAAAGTGAGCGTAGAAAGCCCTGAAGTTGGTCCGGCTAAGTGCAGGACAGTGTCAGCAAGGTCAGCAACAGCGGTGATTGTCTGGAGGGGGACTGCTCGGAGGTTGCTGGAAGGACCGCGGACGGGTAGTGGCCCGGCGGTCTGGAGCAGTATACGAAGGACAGTCAGCACTAGGGCAGGGGCCTCTCGGACCCCGGCAAGGCTAGGAGTCGCCATAATTTGCCAAATCCGTCAGTGAAGGGGACGTCGATCCCCCAACAACCAAGTCCTGACTGAAGGCAAAAGTCCAACCATTAAGGAGGAACACCGCCACCGCCAGGGCACCAGTTCCTCGGGGCCAGCGTCTGCGGGCAAAGCAGGGCTCCTCCGGCCCATATCCAAGCCGGGGAGCGGGTTACCGGTGGGAACCCATCGCTACCAACACAGAAACACTAGGTGCAGGTCAAAGGGACATCACCGTTACCTACTGGGAGAGCAAGTGCAGTTGTCCGTGGGAACCGTCTTTCCAGCCGTGTGGTTTACCGAAAAACTGTGTCAACGTCTCAGGCTGAGTGAGTACCACAGTGCCGCAAGGCATAGCGCTGCCCCCGCGTCCCTGCACCCCACCAAGCCCTGCATCACCCACCTCATCACTGGGCCCCGGGATCACCAACCCCTAGGGGCAACACAACAACTGGCTGCTCCATACCATCCTTCCCGGGATCCCCATACAGAGCAGCGGTGGTGTCAACCAAATCACCACAACCGTGGGTGGCGTCACGGACAATAAACAATCCCCACACCCAACAACCCCCTTTCACTCACGGGTGAGGAGCGCCGCTAGAGTCCCCGGGATCCGGCCCATCGCTCGAGCCACCGAGCAGCAGCAGGCCGCAGCAGCCGCGGCAGCCGGACCCGAGCAGCAGTGGGAGAGCGCGGCGTCCCCTCCTCCGCCTGCGACAATTACACCGGGTAAAAATAATTACATATTTATGGCAAGTGCCAGGTCTCCTTTAACATGGCCCCAATACATTATATTCTTGGACGATGAGTCCTACTGACACCTACAATACTAATGTCTGAGTTTCCCAATTTCCTCTCGCACCAAAACACATTATAGATTAATTGGCTTCCTATGAAACTGACCCCAGTGAGTATAATAAGAGAAATAGATTGTGAGACCGCCAGAGACAGAGAAATATGTACCTCGCTACAGAATATGTTGGTGCTATTTAAGTTATAGGAAGTATCTAAAGCAATATATACAGGTTGTGAACATATTAATGATATATTTTACAAAATAATATCCTAGAGACACGAGTGCTGGTAATACCCAGCCGCCGGCCCGGAGGTCGTATGATGCATTGGTCATGTGCAGCAAACAAATACGCAATTATATGCTTGGCTACGGATCCGGGCTGCGAACTGCTAAAACAATCTGCTTAATGAGAATACCATACCGCGCCGAGGCTCCGGTATAAAATGTCATGTACAACACACGGATAGAGGCGGCCGCTGCAAATGACTGCCTCTCCTGCAGATGTTTCTGGGGACCGGACCGTGTGCGTGTAATGCAGATTTATTTACAAGAGGAAACCCGGGGCGAACCTGACACCCTCGGCAGTCACAGAGGTTGTTATATTAGGGTTCAGTTTAACCCCACGAGTATTATAAAGGACGGAGTATCCATTATGTATGAGTGTAACTGATGATGGGGCCCGACCAAGGAACCACAGGGCTGGATAAAGGGGTCTTCCAAATAACCCAATTATGCCTCACTAATTCCAAGCACATATCAAAAATCTGACCTCACAAACAACCTCAAGGCTTTTTTTTTTGCTTGTTTATACCCTAGCAGGACAAGCATGTGCACTTCACCCTGCGTGGTGAGATGGTGAGATGGAGCATGTGCACTTCACCCTGCGTGGTGAGATGGAGAGATGGAGCATGTGCACTTCACCCTGCGTGGTGAGATGGAGAGATGGAGCATGTGCACTTCACCCTGCGTGGTGAGATGGAGCATGTGCACTTCACCCTGTGTGGTGAGATGGAGCATGTGTACTTAACCCTGCGTGGTGAGATGGAGAGATGGAGCATGTGCACTTCACCCTATGTGATGAGATGGAGAGATGGAGCATGTATGGAGAGATGGAGCATGTGCACTTCACCCTGCGTGGTGAAATGGAGAGATGGAGCATGTGCACGTCACCCTGCATGGTGAGATGGAGAGATGGAGCATGTGCACTTCACCCTGCATGGTGAGATGGAGAGATGGAGCATGTGCACTTCACCTTGCGTGGTGAGATGGAGAGATGGAGCATGTGCACTTCACCCTACGTGGTGAGATGGAGAGATGGAGCATGTATGGAGAGATGGAGCATGTGCACTTCACCCTGCGTGGTGAAATGGAGAGATGGAGCATGTGCACGTCACCCTGCATGGTGAGATGGAGAGATGGAGCATGTGCACTTCACCCTGCATGGTGAGATGGAGAGATGGAGCATGTGCACTTCACCCTGCGTGGTGAGATGGAGAGATGGAGCATGTGCACGTCACCCTGCATGGTGAGATGGAGAGATGGAGCATGTGCACGTCACCCTGCATGGTGAAATGGAGAGATGGAGCATGTGTACTTCACCCTGCGTGGTGAGATGGAGAAATGGAGCATGTGCACTTCACCCTGCGTGGTGAGATGGAGAAATGGAGCATGTGCACTTCACCCTGCGTGGTGAGATGGTGAGATGGAGCATGTGCACTTCACCCTGCGTGGTGAGATGGAGAGATGGAGCATGCGCACTTCACCCTGTGTGGTGAGATGGAGAGATGGAGCATGTGCACTTCACCCTGCGTGGTGAGATGGTGATATAGAGCATGCGCACTTCACCCTGTGTGGTGAGATGGAGAGATGGAGCATGTGCACTTCACCCTGCGTGGTGAGATGGAGCATGTGCACTTCACCCTGCGTGGTGAGATGGAGAGATGGAGCATGTGTACTTCACCCTGCGTGGTGAGATGGAGAGATGGAGCATGTGCATTTCACCCTGCGTGGTGAGATGGTGAGATGGAGCATGTGCACTTCACCCTGCGTGGTGAGATGGAGAGATGGAGCATGTGCACTTCACCCTGCGTTGTGAGATGGAGAGATGGAGCATGTGCACTTCACCCTGCGTGGTGAGATGGTGAGATGGAGCATGTGCACTTCACCGTGAGATGGAGAGATGGAGCATGTGCACTTCACCCTGCGTGGTGAGATGGAGAGATGGCGCATGTGCACTTCACCCTGCGTGGTGAGATGGTGAGATGGAGCATGTGCACTTCACCCTGCGTGGTGAGATGGAGAGATGGAGCATGTAAACTTCACCCTGCGTGGTGAGATGGTGAGATGGAGCATGTGCACTTCACCCTGCGTGGTGAGATGGTGAGATGGAGCATGTGCACTTCACCCTGCGTGGTGAGATGGTGAGATGGAGCATGTGCACTTCACCCTGCGTGGTGAGATGGTGAGATGGAGCATGTGCACTTCACCCTGCGTGGTGAGATGGTGAGATGGAGCATGTGCACTTCACCCTGCGTGGTGAGATGGTGAGATGGAGCATGTGCACTTCACCCTGCGTGGTGAGATGGTGAGATGGAGCATGTGCACTTCACCCTGCGTGGTGAGATGGTGAGATGGAGCATGTGCACTTCACCCTGCGTGGTGAGATGGTGAGATGGAGCATGTGCACTTCACCCTGTGCGGTGAGATGGAGCATGTGCACTTCACCCTGCGTGGTGAAATGGAGCATACGCGGTTTACTCATTCTCACTGCACAGGGTGAGCAATCGATGGTTACCAGTGCTTGTTGAGTATCTCCAGCTCAGAGGAGAACAGTGGGGTCATCTAGGATGATCTAGGGTCATCTAAAAGAAGAAGTTAGAAAACTAAAAATGAAAATTGCAGGAGGAACAATTTTCAACTCAGGGGCATACCGGAATCTATGTTACCCCCAAACCTACCAGAACTGATCAAGAATCTGATAAAGAAAGACGTGAAAGGCACAAGAGAGATAAAGAGAATTTGTTATTAAAGAAGCCCCCCGGATGCTGGGAGGTAGGAGGTCGCCTGGTAGAGCTTCCGTTCCTAGGACACAAATTACTACACTACGAATTGATTCGCAACGACCCTAGGAGGTAGGTGAACGCACAAGTGATGGGGCCATTTCAATATCTTCGTGCACTTGTTGGGTCCTCATTATTATTATGAGACTGCAACATCTGCAACATGATCCCTAATAACGTCCAATTATTCTGGTCTGCGTCAGCGGAAAACAAAAACTGGTAAAGATTATGGCACTTCGTCCGAGTATAGATGTGTTCCCCCCACCTAGGAATCCAAATTCTCAGTCTACGTGTCCACATTACCGCTGCATCAGAGCAAAACATTTCACAGGGTGCAGTTCGCATCACAACCACTGGGTGGCCTCACAGAGACACATAGATCATAAACATCTCCCAACAGAGTATCACAAAATCAATTTTTTTTTCCGATGTTGATCATGTTCCGCCGCTTATTTTGGGGTATGTCCGGCCAGGAAGAAAGGTAAGGAAGGATAGGATGTGTGTTAGTTTACACTTTTTGACACTATTAATAATAATCCGTGACTGTACCTGTTTCTATGGAGTATATAAGTTCGGCATTTTCTCCTTTGTCTCGGTCTAAGGCGGTGACTTGTATGACGGCCGAGCCGATGGCAGCGGATTCAAACACAGAAGCTTCGTAGAGCGGACTGGTGAAGTACGGGCTGTGGTCATTAGCGTCTTCTACAGTAATGGTAACGCGGGCCAGATTTCGTCTGTACGGGAATTCCTGATCTTTCACCTTTTGGAAACAATGGAGAAAAGATTGTGAATTATTCATAAGCGCCGAGCTTGTTGTCAATGATCGTTATTGCTGCAACCTCGGAACATAGAGGCGCGAGCAAAAATACGCGCTGACCTGGTGCCGCCGATAACAGCCTCCTATTAAAATGGAATCCGAAATAAATCATTTTTTAGAAAATTGGACTATTGCTGTAAATGGAAAGATTTCACCCAGAATGTCCATCCTTAACCCCTTCACTACCCATTGGTGCCCTGTGATCACGTCACGGGGGCCACCGATGGCGTCAAGGAATGGCGAGCTCCCCGTCAGATATTGACAGCGGGATTCAACTAATTAACAGGCATGGATGGATCTCCGATCTCCAATCCACCCACGCCTGTTAGAGACAAATGTCGGCTGATAAGATTGGGTCAAAGAAAAATATGATATTGGTTCTGATGTTGGTGCATTCCCCACCCCCCCTCCATCATTGTGCAGTAATGACCTATATCGTGACCTAATGTCCCCGAAACCTCAGCAACTTCCTAGTAAATATGTCCTTCATTCTGTTAAATATGTCCCGCATCCTGGTATATGTCCAAATCATCGCCCCATCCTGGTATATACGTCCCCATTATGGCCCCATAATGGTGTATGAGCCCCATCATGGCTATATTCTGGTATATATATATGGCCCCATCCTGGTATATATGTCCACATCATGGCCCCATCCTGGTATATATGTCCGCATCATGGCCCCATCCTGGTATATTTTTCCACATCCTGGCCCCATCTTAGTATATGTCCCCATCGTATCCCTATCCTTATATATATCTCCCCATCATGGCCCAATCCTGGTGTATATGTCCCTACCATAGCTCCATCCTGGCATTTATGTCCCCATTATGGCCCCATCCTGGTATATATGTCTGCATTATGGCCCCATCCTGGTATATATTTCTACATCCTGGCCCCATCTTAGTATATGTCCTCATCATATCCCTATCCTGGTATATATGTCCCCATCCTGGTGTAAATTGTACCCACTATAGCTCCATCCTGATATTTGCGTCCCCTTCATGGCCCCATCCTGGTATATATTTCCACATCCTGGCCCCATCTTAGTATATGTCCCCATCATATCCCTATCCTGGTATATATGTCCCCATCATGGCCCCATTTTGGAGTATATGTCCCCACCATAGCTCCATCCTGGTATTAATGTCCCCATCATGGCCCCATCCTGGTATATATGTCCGCATCATGGCCCCATCCTGGTATATATTTCCACATCCTGGCCCCATCTTAGTATACGTCTCCATCATATCACTATCCTAGTATATATGTCCCCATCAGGGCCCCATCCTGGTGTATATGTCCCTACCATAGCTCCATCCTGATATTTATGTCCCCATCATGGCCCCATCCTGCTATATATGTCCGCATCATGGCCCCATCCTGGTATATATGTCCCCATCATGGTCCGATCCTGGTATATATGTCCGCATCATGGCCCTATCCTGGTATATATTTCCACATCCTGGCCCCATCTTAGTATATGTCCCCATCATATCACTATCCTAGTATATATGTCCCCATCATGGCCCCATCCTGGTATATATGTCCGCATCATGGCCCCATCCTGGTATATATTTCCACATCCTGGCCCCATCTTAGTATATGTCCCCATCATATCACTATTCTAGTATATATGGCCCCATCACGGCCCCATCCTGGTGTATATGTCCCTACCATAGCTCCATCCTAATATTTATGTCCCCATCATGGCCCCATCCTGGTATATATGTCCGCATCATGGCCCCATCCTGGTTTATATGTCCCCACCATAGCTCCATCCTGGTATTTATGTCCCCATCATGGCCCCATCCTGGTACATATGCTGCTCTACACACCTGGGATTATGGGCATGCGGAGCAGTGAATATTCATTCTCTTTAATAGCAGCACACATGACCATCCAACTGCTGCAGGAAGCCGGCTGCTGGGTGATCACATGCGCTGTTATTAAGGAACATGAATATTAACTGCTCTCTACACCAATAATCTGGCCCACCTGTCAGCACCGTCTTCAGTACAAAGAGGTGGGTGGGATTATGGGCATGTGGAGCAGTGAATATTCATATCCTTAACAGCGAGCACATTTCAGAGCAGGCATCTGTCAGGTCTCTGTGCTGCAACTCATTTCAGCTGGATGCACACCCTTGGACGCCCATCCAGCTGAAGTAGGTGCTGGGATCAGGGGGCTCTTGTATCCCCAGGCTCTGTTGCTGTTGCGATCCCTGTGACCGCAATCATTATGCCCCTGGATGGGGGGGTCCCATGGGAAAGTATATATTTTTTTAGCACTGCCATAGGCCCATTTATATATTGTTTATTAGTAGTAGACATCCCTTAAATATTTATTGGTCAAAACCTATCTATCAGTAGCAGATCTCCTGCTTGCTGATGGTTTCCACAATTGATGGCTATAGTATATAGTAACTCCTGAGCCTGTGTCCTGTGATTTACCATTACAGTGAGGATGTGATGGGCCTGGGTCTCATGGTCCAGCCGCTCCGCTGTGTACAGGGTGCCGCTGCTGGGGTCAATGCGAAACTTCCTCATGCTGTTTGGGTCGATGCTGCTGTGGATGATGTAGCTCAGCTTGTGGTTGTCATCCTTGTCTGTGGCCTTTATGTGTAAGATCTCGGTGTCGGGGAGGACGTCCTCTGAGATGACCGCGTCATAGCTCGGCTGGGAGAATTCGGGGCCGTTGTCATTGTTGTCGAGGACTCGAATCAGAACCTGAAAGAGAGAAAAAAAGAAAGAAATGTGAACGATGCACAAAGGAAGCGCAGAGGACGGCACTGCTGCCAGAAGAGGACCACCAAGACCAGAGGGGACAGCACTGCTGCCAGAGGAGGACCACCGAGACCAGAGGGGACGGCACTGCTGCCAGAGGAGGACCACCAAGACCAGAGGGGACGGCACTGCTGCCAGAGGAGGACCACCGAGACCAGAGGGGACGGCACTGCTGCCAGAGGAGGACCACCGAGACCAGAGGGGACGGCACTGCTGCCAGAGGAGGACCACCGAGACCAGAGGGGACGGCACTGCTGCCAGAGGAGGACCACCGAGACCAGAGGGGACGGCACTGCTGCCAGAGGAGGACCACCAAGACCAGAGGGGATGGCACTGCTGCCAGAGGAGGACCACCGAGACCAGAGGGGACGGCACTGCTGCCAGAGGAGGACCACCAAGACCAGAGGGGACGGCACTGCTGCCAGAGGAGGACCACCGAGACCAGAGGGGACGGCACTGCTGCCATAGGAGGACCACCAAGACCAGAGGGGATGGCACTGCTGCCATAGGAGGACCACCAAGACCAGAGGGGACAACACTGCTGCCAGAGGAGGACCACCAAGACCAGAGGGGACGGCACTGCTGCCAGAGGAGGACAACCAAGACCAGAGGGGCGGCACTGCTGCCAGAGGAGGACCACCAAGACCAGAGGGGACGGCACTGCTGCCATAGGAGGACCACCGAGACCAGAGGGGACGGCACTGCTGCCAGAGGAGGACCACCGAGACCAGAGGGGACGGCACTGCTGCCATAGGAGGACCACCAAGACCGGAGGGGACGGCACTGCTGCCAGAGGAATACCACCGAGACCAGAGGGGACGGCACTGCTGCCAAAGGAGGACCACCGAGACCAGAGGGGACGGCACTGCTGCCAGAGGAGGACCACCGAGACCAGAGGGGACGGCACTGCTGCCAGAGGAGGACCACCGAGACCAGAGGGGACGACAGTGCTGCCAGAGGAGGACCACCGAGACCAGAGGGGATTGCACTGCTGCCAGAGGAGGACCACCGAGACCAGATGGGACGGCAGTGCTGCCAGAGGAGGACCACCGAGAGCAGAGGGGATGACACTGCTGCCATAGGAGGACCACCAAGACCAGATGGGACAGTACTGCTGCCAGAGGAGGACCACCGAGACCACAAGGGTGTGGCACCACGAGGACAGAGCCCCCTCAGCACCACATCTCCATACAATGGGCGGAGGTATCCCCCCCCAAACTGC